>NC_080539.1:319285496-319991329 GCF_028640845.1 Ahaetulla prasina | reverse complement strand
CAATAAACAAATTGAAAAGGTGATATGTAGAAACACAATAAATCTAATAAACTTTGTGACTAGAAATATTGATTTTCAAATCATGTAAAACCTTCACGGGCAAAATATAAAAAGCTCATTCATACAAAAAAAATTGTATCAAGAGCACATAATACAGGTAGTCCTCGATTTACAACCATTAGTTTTGTGACAATTCAAAGTACGACAGTATTGAAAAAACTCTAGTCCTCACACTTGTGACCATTTTTCACATTTATGACCATTATACCAGCCCCATGGTCACATGATTGTAATTTAAGTGCTTGGCAACCAGCTCACATGTCTGACTAACTGCAGTGTCACAACTAGTCATAATTTGCAACTTTTTTGTCAGTTCAGAAAAATGGGTTTTCACTTACAACCATGGCATTCACTTAATGACCATCATAAAATTGGTTGTAAAATTGGGTCCAACTCAACTTATAATTATGATGACTTACAAAAGAAATTCTGGTCCCAGTTATGGTCATAAGTTGAGGACTACCTGTATTCAGTTAAGACAACTTGGGTTTTATGTCCAGATTCTTCTGAGAGGTCTTAATTTCTATTTCAAATTATCTTGATCTTAGACACCATATTCAACTATATAAACTTCCTGGCTGTATGCTGGAATAGGTTATTCACTGTCAGAAAGAGAGGGTGTCCCTATTTTTATTTCACTATTTCTTTATTTTAGTCTAAAAAGCTAAAATACAAAACGGTAAAATGTTTTTTAGAAAAAAAAGAAAAAGAAAAAGCACAACAAACAAGACATTAACAAGAAAAAAGTGCATTAAAAAAAGAGAGTGACACATATTGTCCTCCCTAATTGAATGCTGATTAATAAATTAGCACAATATTAATTTCCCACCCCTTATGAAACAGGCCCAAAGAATTTTAAATTTCTAAACTTCTAATTCCATTTAAAAATAGTTAACCTTTCATCTATATACTATATTAATAACAAAATAATTAAAAAAACAGTAATAATAAAAAAGACAAGATTAAAATTCCAAAATCCTCTGTTAACAAACTGTTATTGTAATCAACTCATAGAAAATTTACCATGGGTTCTTAACTATGCCAAATCATCCCCAAAATTAACCTTGATTAAATATCAACGTTTGCTTTTTAATACCATCTCTTGTTGTTTGATTGAATACAATAAACCCAATCTCCAAAGCCAGTCCTAAAATAGTCAGATGAAATTGTTCCCTACTATTATATAGAAGAGAGGGCTTCTCTAGAAGCCAACAAGCAAAGATATCTCATGCTTAATATCTTATAATATTAAAGTGAATCAAAAGTTGAAACACTAAATAGAAAAGACAAAATATCAATGGTAATTGCAGTCATTTTTGTAAGTTTCCCCACAAATCAGTTCATTGCACAAGTAGATCAGTTTCCACTGGGGTGCCAGAAGTCTTGAAGAAAAGACAAAAAAATAATATTCTGTCCAATATAAAATGCACATAGAAAAGATCTTGCCAGTGAATCTTAACAGTACCACACAGTGTGTGCATGTTGCATAGGGATTGAAAAAAATGACAGAAGGAGATAAGTCCTAAAAAAGTTCTGGAAAAAGGACAAAATGATGGAGAAAAGGACAAAATGATGACAGGTTTGACTCAAGGATTTGGAGTGAACTTTTGAGGCAGTTATTATTATTCCTTTCATGTGGGGTAGTACTATTCCACACAACAGGGAAAACAGCTCAATACTAATATTCTAGTATACCTATACACATAAAACAATATTAAAATGTTCATTTATTTTTTGCTATTTTCATATAGACTGGGAAGCATAAAGGAAATTCTTTTAAAAGTCATATATATCCTGAGGAGGGGAATATCAGGGAAAGGTTTGTGAGGAGCTTTTTTTTAGAATTGTTTTATATATAGGGTTCCTAATGTTAGTAATTGAGAAGCCACTATAGCTATCCAGATGTCCTTTTTAATGGATTTTCCGTGATAGGAGAAAATATAGAAGAAGCAGAAGGTCACTCAAGAACAGGCATCATAAAATCCAATGAATGAGCAAAGCACAAAAAACACTCTTTCTAAAACATTCTAAATGATTTATCTTATGGGTTAAATTTGTAAAACTTTATATCCATTAAGCATATGTAAATGTCAGATTGCTCAAAGCAGATTGCATTGGTGATCTAGGCTGATCTTAGAAAATGTTAAAGTTACTGCTTGGAAAGAAGATAATCAAATAGTTCTGGGGCTATAGGTTAGATTGGGAAGTCCCAAAATGTATCCTAGAAGAAAAAGAAAGGATAATGCATTTCCATATTATTGCCAAGAAAACTACAAAAATATGTCCATATAATCATTAGACGCTCAACTCAAGGGAGTCTTTATACTAAATGTCATATTAATTATGCAATTTGAGTCTAAGCGTGGCCAAGAAACAGGTTCTACTAATAATGTGTTTTATTCCCTAGCCCAAATGTAGCTATTTTACAAATGGGTTATGTGAAAGCCAGCCAAAAAGTATTTCTTAGATTTATATTTACTTTTACTCATACAGCTACATGAAAGTTCTCTTCATTTGTCTCAATGATAATTCTGTGGATTAGACTGGACAGAGAGAAAAGCTGGCCTAAATTTGCCCAGTGGGTTTCTAAGGCTGAGTTTGGACTTGAACCTGAAATTTTTCCACCATAGATATTAACACTGAGGTCACAAGTAATCAGGGGTATACATTATCCAGATATGCATCGCAACATTATCATGTACCACCCTCCTATGATATTATTCAATCTTATATGACAGTAGCATGCATCATATTCTCATGCTGATGGGTGAAGTTGAATTTTTAGTTCCACTCTGGGAGTTTCCATCTATACTTAACTTTATTTATAAAGTCTATTATCTTCAAGCCACATCTACATTCTCTTTTTTTTCTTACGTGCAGAATCTCAGTTCCCATCTCTCTGTGTTTTAAGTAGCTTTGGTGAGTTATTAGGCTTAGGCTTCAGATAGCTTTTAACTACCTATATCTATTATTTATCGTCTTTGTCTCTTAAAAACCACTGATAATACTTTTTCCAATATTATCTCTCTTGATTTTTTAATAAACTGGAATTAGAATTCTTTTAGTTCTTTTAATTATCCTAATTGAAAGATTAATACTGCCCATGTGCTAGTCTGCTTTGAATGCACACCATCTTCAGAACAAAAGCTGCACTGAAAACAGAGCCTCCCATGAGTAGCATCGCAGAGAAGACCTTTGTATGAAGAACCTAATTACACAGGCTGTGGACAGGCTTTCTTGTTGCTGGACCTCACCAGGTTATGAAACACCTGGAAGTACTGTAAAAGTGGCATCAATTTTCTTTGCTTTTCAAGCTGCAATATCCTAGCAGACCTATTTATTTGGGTTTGGGTGAGTCATCAAGTTAGAGTCACTCTTAGTAACATTACGGATAGATTTTCTCCAGGAGTATCTGTCTCTAGCCCTTCAGGTCTCCCAATATTGCACGCATTGCTGCTGTAGTGAAATCCATCCACCTTGCTGCTGGTTGTCCTCTTCGGTATGGATCAGAAAAACATATATTTTAAATAAATAAATCAAAAAGTAAGCATAGGGAACAAATGCTGAGGCTATAAACTTTATTAAAGTTTTATTTGGGAATGGATATACATAATATATGTTCTGATTTCCTTTTAACAAGCATAGAATTAAAACATATTACTTTGACTAAACTTCAAAATCTAAATCTTTTGGATAATTGTACCTCAGAAAAGCCTGGTTATCCCTAGGCCATTGTTTTCTATGGTACCTCATCACAATTGTCTTGCTAAAATAATTTCACTCTTATTAACTTGAATCTCTGGGATGCGCATGAGCTGAATACTGAAATAAACAAATGTTAAACCAGTGGGAAAATGACAGATATTTCTATAATGGAAATAAAACAAGAAATCATTGAGATCTCTACCATCACTATATTACAGATATACATCTTCGTAAGGAATGAAATCAAGATTGTGGCAGTTATTCATGTTTATACATTCAAAAATGCTTGTAAACTGGCAAAAAGGCCCTAAGAAAGCAGTAGCAAAAAATATATTCAACTCATTCTCTCTTCCTGCCAAGTTATAAACTAAGGATAGAAAAATGTAGTGAAGTCTAAACTCTAATCTAAGATGATATCTGTCACATACTGTGTGCTCTAATGAAGGATCACAGTGTAAATATAAAACTCTTCTTCCATGAGATTTTCTTGCCTAAACAAAGAAAAGAAAAACTGTTTTTTTTCTTTGCTGCACCCTAAACAAAAAAAAGGGGGGGTGGGGGTGGGAGTGGAAGAGGCAGCTGTGGAAAAACAAAAGAATTGTGGTGCAAAATCCTAAGAATATCAACCTCTGTAAAAACTCAGTGACTTTCTTATTGCATTTGTCTCTCTAAGCTTTCTAAGCTGCTTGAAACCTTTACCTTCCCCCCATAAATAACAAAACTCTGACATAAAATTCTAATGGGAAACGTCTTATTATATAGTTGACAGGCTCAAAGTTGCTTTAGGAATTCTAAAAAAAAAATATTCCCAACTCAGATTCCCACTAAACTGAAAATGAGATGAACTCTATGGGTTCATCTGACTTTCTATTCTGATCTGATAAAAGGCCTCAAGAAATGATGCACTTTTTTGCTCTATTTTTTAACATGTGAACTTTAAACAAAAATTTCTGTAAGATTGCAGAATGAGTCTCAAATGACAGAAGGCGCATTTCACACATAATAGAGATACAACCCTCAAGTGTAATCTGACTCAGGGGTGGGTTTCACTTACCTTTGCTACCAGTTCACTTGCATGCGCAGATCATATTTGATGACGTCCGGGCAGGTGGGCAGAGCCTCCCGCCCCTGCTGCTACCAGTTCGCCCGAACTGGGGCGAACCGGTAGCAATCCACCACTGATCCGACTTCATTTTATTTGCCTTTCTTCAGAAACTCCAGTCAGCAGGTGTACTGCTCTGCCCTTACATTTCCCCCAAAATGACTCTGCAACTTAGGTTGGGTTGAAAGCGGATGACTGGCCCAAAGATACCCAGTGGACCTCTGTGGACAGGGGTAGATTTAAACCTGGGTCTCTCTGGTTTCATTCCAACAATTTCATCATCGCACTGCATTAGTGTGGAGCTGCCAGGTCATCTCCACATTGGTTCCATTAGTATGAAGTACTATTCAACTTTCAGTTGAATGGACATTGGTAAAATGAGCTCTATTTTAGCAAAACTGGAGAACATATTGGGATCTTTTAATTTCTTTCAGTCTCTGTTTAAATGCCTTCTATTTCTGTCTGCTTTTGCATACAGTAGCACTCAAATTGTGTTGCAAAGTTTGGTAGGTATGGGCTGGTCACTCCTTGAATAGGAGGCGCTAGGCTAGGCCAGGAAGTTGAAGAAGGCAATAACAGAGCACCAAGAGTAATAAAATGTTTCTGGAAGTCACACTTAATCCAAGGACATTATCATCCTTCATTGGTATTGTATCCCAGTACAATGGTGCATGACAAGATTGCTTCCCGCTCAATTCTTCTGTATATTCTAGAAATCAAACGGTTAACATATTTACTCATGTGGTTTCTATAGCTAATATATAATCAATCTGTCTTATTTCCTAGAATTTTATCATCTCCACTTGGTATCTTTTTCCCATCTACACACAATATTCCAAGCAGAACAGATCTTGAGAGATCATGTTAGATAATGAAGCACAGGCCTCTTTATATCTTGATCTGACATCCCATAAGGCATAATCTGGTTTCTTTATTTTGAGTGTAATATGTTAGACAAACAGAGTCATTTTGTTTGAAAATTACTGTTGACGGCTTAGAATATAATATGAACCTAGCCAACCAGTTTATTCAACCATTGTTAAACAAACCATAGTTCAGCACAATATGTGAAATTCTCCATTATCTCTTTTTCACTTTTTACTAGTCTATACATGACATTATTGTAAATACATTATTGATAAATAGTAATAGTGATTTGTATAAGAATATGCAGTGGGGACATAACTGATCAATTTTCTACAATTTTCTGTACTTTGCTTTTAACTGGCCACACAGGAGGTTACGCGAGGTTGGCTCCTGGGAATTATCAACGCTTCTTTGATGGAGGGTGTCTTTCCTACCACCTTGAAAGAGGCGGTGGTGAGGCCCCTCCTCAAGAAGCCCTCCTTGGACCCAGCTGTTCTAGCAAACTACCGTCCTGTCTCCAACCTTCGTTTTGTGGCGAAGGTTGTTGAGAGTGTGGTGGCAAGTCAGTTCCCCCAGTGCCTGGATGAAACTGTCTATCTAGACCCGTTCCAGTCCGGCTTCAGGCCTGGGTACAGCACGGAGACAACTTTGGTCGCATTGGTAGATGATCTCTGGAGGTCCCGGGACAGGGGTTGCTCCTCTGTCCTGGTCCTATTAGATCTCTCAGTGGTTTTTGATACCATCGACCATGGTATCCTGCTGCGATGGCTGGAGGGTTTAGGAATGGGGGGCACCGTTTTTCGGTGATTCTCCTCCTATCTCTCTGACCGATCACAGACAGTGTTGGTAGGGGGGCAGAGATCAACCTCAAGGCACCTCATGTGTGGGGTGCCACAGGGGTCAATTCTCTCGCCTCTCCTGTTCAATGTCTATATGAAGCTGCTGGGTGAGATTATCCGTGGTTTTGGGGTGAAATGTCATCTGTATGCTGATGACACTCAGCTGTACATTTCTACCCCTAACCACCCCAACGAAGCCGTCTAAGTGATGTCCCGGTGTCTGGAGGCCGTGCGGGTCTGGATGGGGAAGAACAGGCTTCAGCTCAACCCTTCCAAGATGGAGTGGCTGTGGATGCCGGCATCCCAGTACAGCCAGCTGACTCCACCGCTGGCTGTTGGGGGTGAATCATTGGCCCCCAGGGAGAGGGTTCGCAACTTAGGCGTTCTCCTGGATGATTGGCTGTCTCTGGAAGAACATATGATGGCCATCGCCAGGGGAGCTTTTTATCAGGTGCGCCTGATACGCCAGTTGCACCCCTTCCTGGACCGGGATTCCCTATGCACGGTCACTCATGCCCTTGTCACTTCCCGCCTGGACTACTGCAATGCTCTCTACATGAGGCTTCCCTTGAAGAGCACCAGGAGGCTCCAGCTGGTTCAGAATGCGGCTGTGCGGGTGATAGAGGGAGCACCACGATGCTCCCATGTAACACCTCTCCTACGCAAGCTGCACTGGCTTCCGGTGGTCTTCCGGGTGCAATTCAAGGTGTTGGTTATCACCTTTAAAGCGCTCCATGGCATAGGACTGGGTTATTTACGGGACTGCCTACTGCCACCAATAGCCTCCCATTAACCTGTGTGCTCCCACAGGGAGGGCCTCCTCAGGGTGCCGTCAGTCAAACAATGCCGACTGGCGGCCCCCAGGGGGAGGGCCTTCTCTGTGGGGGCTCCTGCCCTTTGGAATGAGCTGCCTCCGGGATTGCGTCAACTCCCCGACCTCCGGACCTTCAAACGCGAGCTCAAGACCTTTTTATTCCACGTGCGGGGCTGGCCTAACGAAATTTTAATGGGGGTTTTATGAAGGTTTTTAGGATAGTTTTAACTTATTTGGCCAATCTTAAAATTAGTTTTTTAATATGTTTTAATTTTGTGTATGTTCATGTTGCTTTTATCTTGGCTGTAAACCGCCCTGAGTCCTTCGGGAGAAGGGCGGTATAGAAATTGAATAAATAAATAAATAAATAAATAAATAAACAGTAACTTAATGCACTGACATTTGCAATTGACAATGTTTTCTTTAAAGGCACGGGGGTGTGTGTGTGCAGCAGGTTAGGCAAACTCTCCATATCTTAATTATGCCTTCTGCCTTTCTATCCCAATCTACCCAAATAGACAGATGTTTTTCTTGTAACCCACTGAATCAAGATTTGGCTATAAATCAGAATATGTAAACATAATAATGAAGGGAACATGTAAACATGTTCCCTTCATTATATCAAATTAACATAGCTGTTGCATACTTTTGCTTATATATATATATAGATAGATAGATAGATAGATAGATAGATAGATAGATAGATAGATAGATAGATATAGATATATATATATAGATATATATATTTCTTTTATGATGTGTTTTTTTAATGTCGATTTTTGTGTATACTGTTGTGACAAAATGAAATAAATAAAAAATAAAAAATAAAGCAAATTATGTCATACTACCGGATTTGTTTGCATGCTGTTGTTTGTAAAAAAAAAGTCACTATGATTGCTTCATTGTTGACCTAAACACAAACATCTAATTTTTAGAAATAGATGTATAGATTAGAGACAGATTTCTTCAATGTGGTTTTCTTTAGAGAAGCAGAGTTCCAACTTCCTGGAAAACAAATGGAGCAAGGTTACTGAACCATGCTGGTTTTCTTCCATTCAAATGTGTCCAATTCTTGAAGACTGCCTGGACAGATCCCTGCAGTTCTCTTGGCAAGGTTTTTCAGAAGTGCCATTGTCTCCTTCCTAGGCCTAACAGAAAGTGACTGGCCCAAGGTCACTTAGCTGGCACCTTGTGCCTAAGACAGGAGTAGAACTCAATTCCCCAATTTCTAGCCAGTTGCCTTAACCACTACACCAAACTGGCTCTAAGCCTGAATTACTTTATCTCTAATTACTACTGTCCAATCTTTCCTATGAAAAAGACAGTTTGGACACACAAACCTGCTCTACATTTTCAGTAGCAAAGAATTCATTCAGTTTCTTTGCTAATTCCCTATCCTAGTTGCCTCCTAGTTGGTTATAAAACAGAATTGTTTGACTTAATGCTCTTTGCTCAACTTTTTCATATTTTATTGACTATTGCCAAGTGTTTGCTAAAGTTTCCATTCATTTTTTTTTTCATTTGGGCAAGACATCCATTTTTTGACATACACCTTCTTGTTTTTAATATCATCTCTGACCTCTCACCATTATGGAGTCCTCTCAGATATTTTGATACTTTTTCCAGCAAAAGCTATGTGTATATTCTAGCTGAGATTCTTTTCTTGAACCTTTGAATAATCTCCAAGGAGCTTGGAGAAAATTGAATGCCTTGACTCTCTCTTTTAGATTTACTTTCTTCAGTGTCCTCATTTTGGGGAAGTTTGTTCTTCGAAAGCCAAACATAATAGTACTGAACTTCATTTTTTTGCAAGTGTCCACTTATATATTGAAGATTGTGTAAGATTATAGCATTACAATCCTTGTTCACAAAAAATGTAATAATGTTTAGACCTAGACATTTGGATAAGGGGAAACATTACTGGATAGTGTTATGTTGCATTGCTATTGTCTAGATTCAGGTCTCAACAGTAATTCAGTACCCTGAGGTGCCATAATTACGCAAATAGAAACATATTTTTAATGTTTTTCCCATTAAAAAACACCCTTTGCAAACATTAAAATAATGAAAACTTTAGGTTAAAAAGGTCCAAGCTTACCTGTTCCCTCTTGCTCTAGTTTCCTGTTTGCAATTTTAATGTAGGGACACTTCCACCAATGTGATCCCATAAACTGCAGTTGGAAGTGTACAAATCATTCTATCACTGTCTCCTTCTCATATTACTACCTTCATTAACCATGCCACAAAGAATCAGGACACCCTTAATTTATCTGCAAAAGCTGTAAGAACGTCAGAGGACCTATAGCTAGATAAATCAAAAGCCTTTCTAGTTCACAATCTCCCACTTCCCACTCTGGTTAGATTGCCTAAATCTAAGCAGGACATGAGACCAATTTTGTGCCAATGAATTTAGAGATGGAATTTAATTGCTAGGGCTAAATGCATACACAATATACTCTTTAGTATGATCTTCCCCATGCTGCACTGCATTTCTCAATATTGTCATCTGGGAGTTATCAGATTAGGAAATGTCTGCTTTTTTGATGCATTCAATCCAATTCCCTTTTGTATTTCTGTTCTATCCCAACTTTTATTTTGGAAGGATCCCTAGAAGTGCTTGATATAGAGCAGTGTTGGCGAACCTTTTTAGCACCGAGTGCCAAAAAGGGAGCACACAAATGCACACGCATGTGTGCCAGAAAACCAGAAGAGCAGCCATGATCTTCCAGTTTCCGGTGTACACATGTGAAGACCAGCTGGCCGATGCATATGCACACACTGGAAACCAGGAAAATGTCAATGAATCTCCCACCCAGCCCGCCACCAAGAACAAGCTAGTGCAGGGGGAGAGGCTGCAGGGGTTGGCTGGTCGCTCCTGTCCCTTGCCCTGTGGCTGCCACTGCTGCTGCTGCTCTTCTGGGGTGCCCGAGCCAGCTAGATCCTCTGGACCATGGACATGCATCGCTGCTATGGGCTGGAAGGCTGGGACAGCGCAAGAAGCCCACTTGGGTGGGGAGCCCTGGCCCGCCAGTCTTGGATGACAGCTCTGCTCCCCTAGGAAGTGACCGCCAGGATCCCCTTTCCACATCTTTGAGAACACGAGCCATCGATCATTACTCTTCTGGGTTCTGGTGTACCGGCCAGTTGGTCTTCACACGCGCAGAAGCAGTGGAAACTGGAAGAGCAGCTGCACAGTGTGCATGCACATGCCGGAAAGATTATCTTACGGTTTCCATCACGTGCATGTTCACTGGCCAGCTGGTCTTTGCACATGCATGCACACCAGAAACTGGAAGACCAGGTGGTATGTGCACCGGGTGGCTGTTTTTCTAGTTTCTGGTGCTCCCATGTGCATGAAGACCAGCTGGCCAATGCGCCAGAAACCAGAATGGACAACAGCTCACATGCCTGGAGAGATGACTCTGCCTGCCACTTCCGGTACGCGTGCCATAGGTTCGCCATCATGAATATAGAGAGTTAGGTTACAATTCTATATGTACCTTCAAACATTTAACATTGGGTTAAGGTTGGTGCAACTGTGGATGAGGTAAGTAGACTTGAGTATTTTGTGGTTCAGCTTTTTGTGGAAACTCAATCATTGTCTTATTTTGTTATATGAATCAAGACATAATATTTAAGATATTGTTGGACCAGCAGAGCTGATGGGTTTTTTTTATTCCAGGTTCAGGGGTCAGCATTTATTAGTAAGAGCTCAGCTGGTGTTTCAATAGAGTATATGACATCTACAGTACCTTCTTCCAGATCACCAGCTTTATGATGGGAAAGGCCAGGGATTCTAAAATTGATAAATTTTATTAAATCACTCAAGTTTTTCACCAGTCTATGCCCCAGCACTATACCCTGTAACAGTAGTTTAGAATAACTTCCTTTCTCTCTCTTTTAACTCAAGCACCCACTCTCACTGGGTTATGCATTTTATCTCATCCTAAATGCTAGCATTGGGATCTTCAGCTAGTTTTCTATAATTTGTATCCTTTCCCTGAAGGCTTAATGTCTATCCACCACACCAAAGCAAAGCATATGTATAGACCCTACTTCAATGTTCTGAGTTACAACAGGCGGATGGTTTGGCCTCTCATTTATTTTTCTTAAGCTTTTCCCTCACAGAATAACAAGTCTTAAATACTCAAGGGCATAGAGATCTACAAGTTCTGGGAAGAAATAATTTATTATGTCTGCTCTGAATTTGATGCTCATTTATTTCACAGGATAGTTTTAGACGCTAGTGCCAAAAGGGTGAAAACAATTCTGTTGACACACTTTTTTTCTCTCATGAACCACAGCTGAACAAAAATATTTTGCCAAAAAGCTTTAATAACAAATTAAGTAATCTGATCTGAGGTTCTGTTGATACGTTTTGCTTCTGCATAAACATATGTATTCTCAAAAGCCAATAGGTCATTTTCGAATATTAGAACTACGTAGTGGGCACTCCTACAAAATGGGTGCCATTAATCAAGAGATGTCCATTGCACCCTCTTAGTCCCCTAAAACGCTTTGTCTTATTTTTTTTCCTAGATAGGGTGAGTGCAAATCCAATTTTCATTTTCCAAAAACTGGGGTGAGGAATTATTATGAACATAGCAGAGCTTATGGAAATGGCTAAACTGACTTGTTGTAAGGAAGAAATAAATTGCTTTTATAAAATATTGGAAACCTTTTATGGACTTCTTGCTGAAAATGGATAAAAAAGAATTGATTTTAGAATGTATTAATTAAAAAGGCTTGTTTATAGGAAGAAGGGAACCATGATATATAATTTTGGACAGTAGAGATGGTAATTACTGTTTGTAACTGCTACAAAGATCCTTCGAAAGAAATATCTTCCTTTCGATAGCTTTTTTTCTTTTATTTTATACATCCTTTTTCTATACTCCCTTTTATGTTTCTGTAGTTTTGTAATCTTATATAAATCTTTTAATAAAAATTACACATTAAACTAAAAATGGCAAGGGGACCATGAATACTTCATAAAATGGTAGCTATTACTTTTAATTTTTAAAAAATAATGTTAAAATATGCAGGATATGCTGTCTGTCGGACAGCAAGAAAGATGCAGGCAACTTGGTGCCTACAAGCACGCTGGACTCTAAGGCATAGCTTAAACATCAGTAGCCCCAACAGAGAGGCAGACTTTTAGAAATGTTACAAAGGAATACGGCAACCAAAGTTCCTATATTTTATTTGCAGAAAAATTCAATTTACAACTCATTTCTACGGACTATAATTGTAAACTGGTGGATTATTTCTTTGTATCATGAGAAAGAGCAAAGTTATGAATTGAATTCAAGGCATTTATCAATCTCTCACCCACCAACACTGTTTTAAGGAGCATGACTAATGCAGTGCAGGTAAATTAGGCAGAAGCAGCTGTTCCTGAAGTTAGACAAGCTACAGTGTTATGGGTTTTTTAATCTCCACCCATTCATTCTCCCCATTCCACATCAACTTTTGCATTTAATTTCTCTTTACTGTTTTCATTTTCACCTTTGCTGGTGTTTATGCTTTTAAGGACTACCTTGTCTGGGATTTCATAGGTGGCAGTTGAGCTAAATCTTATGCCACACATAAAAAAGAAAAGATTTATTGAGCTACATTTGACAGCAATGCAAGGAGCAGCTGGAACTGTTTGAAATTCATCTCTTTCCCATCAGCTCAATGAGAGTTCAGTGTGATGAGGATGAATAGCATGTTATGTTTTCCCTCCCAATTAGGCTCTGCTGAGCTACAAACTACCTCAATAAATAAAAAATGGCCACAAGTGTACATCAATACTAAAAAGTATATCTTCCCATATCCTCCTGGACAGTCTGGGCTGTAAAATACTGCTTTGTTGCAGTGAAACAGAGAAGTTAACAAATTGTGGCTAAGACAAGAAAGGGAAGTTTATTAGGTCAAATACAAATGACAGCTTAAAGGAATCCGATATGATACTGGCAAGTTTAATCTATATAAGGTGCTTTAACTTACTCTCATTTACAAATTATTCATATGGCCGGTCAGCACTGACAAGTCATGGCTGGTGTTCACCTTCCCTTATGGGTCTATTCCAGATCCTTATTTGTTAAATTTATTGGTTGCCCATCTTACCACAGGATAACTCTACACTAAAGTTATAGACAACCACCAATAATTTATTAGTACTAAATATTCATGTGGACCATCTATACCTACAATAAAACTCCCCTTTTATGACCTTTAATTATAATAATAATCCCTAAATTCAGGGCAACAGGATGGAGCTGAGCATTTACTGGCTGGATGCCCTTCCCGACGCCACGCAGAGTTTGCAGCAGATATTATTTCTTTGCATCCTAGGAGATAAATATCTGCCACTACTTAGGATTGAACTCTCAACCTTCTGAGTAGGAAGTGAATGTCTTGACCACTAGGTCACCAGCTGCTCAATCATCTATATTCATAATATTATTTGAAATACTATATATGGATTCCTACAAGAAACCATGGGGATCACAGCTGTGGGATGAACATAGGAATGTATAACTCCATTGCAAAGTCGTGTGTTGGAAATAGTTCCATCATTCTGAAAATATTATTTGATATGGAATGCCTTATTTGTGTGTTTGACCTATTTAACGTTGGAATGACAAAAATCTAATAAATACGCTTATTATTCATATTTAATAAGCATATTAAATTAAATAAAGCGTATTCAGAATTAACTAACTTCACCATAAAATTATACCAACAAAACAAATGTCATTCTGGTTTAATTAGGCAACACAGATATATTTCTGTTGTTAAAGAAGCATTATTTGAGGGGAGTGGGATGCAAGGAATTTTGATTAAATATCCAAAACAGTTCTGAAAGTGAGAAGAGATGTTCTCTAAGAAATATAAGTTGTCAGCAGAGCCCAATCACAAGGTGAACAGGAAATATTTTACTGAGACTAGAGGGCAGGAAGGATAGGATATTAATCCGTTACACTGAAGGGAAAACAACAGTTAAATTATACATGATGCCTGAGGATATTTCGTTACTTCCAATGTATCTCTGTAAAGCAAGTTTCCCAGCCCAATGCATTTCAGTTATATTGTACTAAAGTGCCATCAAACCTAGTCGGCAGAATCAAGTTGTAAAGTATTATATGGCTATTCTAATTGGTGATTATAGGTATTATAATCTAATATATCTGGAAAGTAACAGGAGGTCTAATGGCTGATATCAGCAAGCAATAAAAGAATAAAAATAACACTAATAATAGCAATTTATTCAAGCAATCAGTTGAATGTTTATTTAAATAATTACTAGTAGTATTAATCAGGCATTCCACCTACTATAAATTCCAATTGTCTTAGTTGAAGTAACAGTAGTATATTAGAATAGAGCACAACTTAGATAACCTGATAACCTCCACATGCTTTACAAAAAGCCCAGTTTCTTGCCATTGGCTATGCTGTTTGGAGCTAATAGGAGTTGAAGTCTAAAAAAAAATATGTAGGTGTTCTGAAAAATCTATGAAGGCCATCTTGCAGGGCAGAGATAGAAAAGATACTCTGTGGTTGTTGTAGTGCCTATGGATGGGTGAGACCTTTTACATGAAACTGGTTTGTTTGTTTTTTATTTAAAAAAAATCCTCCCAAAGTGTTTTGAAACCAGGTGTACCATTGTCTTTCCTATAAATCTTGGAATGCTGAAAACAGTCAGTCAAGCAATGCTCTTTTCAATCAGGCAATAAAGAACGTAAAAAGGTGACTTTCAGCCAGAGCCCATCTGTCTAAGCCGCAGTGCTTCCTTATGTTACAGTACAAATACTCCTTTATCTCTGCTTTGCATAGAAAGAAGAAACTCTGCAACCTCATCCCCAATCCACCTACAATCCATGTGGGGTGCATTGTCTGGCCATTTGGCAAAAATAAAAAAATGATAAAACAACCCTGAGGTGTTGGCATACAGTGAAATACATTCTTCTGGCACATAAATTTATGCTGAAGGCTATGATGATGGCCATGACACTTAGTTTTGCAGCTAAAAAGCTATCCACAATCGCAGCAATAATGGTAACAGGCTGTAATGTAGAATTTTTATATGTGGTAGAAAAAAGGATGGAAAAAGAAGTAATAGCTCATTTGAACTCAGAAGCTTGGTGTCAGAATAATTTACTGTAGGGCAGTGATGTGCGCCCAAACCTCAAAATGCAATGCGTGCATGGCCCCCGTGCATGCATCCCGAACCTGTGCATCCGTGCACACACACCGCATGTGCCCCACCCACCCCTGCACATATGTGTGCCCCCCTGCATGCACCCCACCCCACACACATGCGCAGAGAGACCTGACAATCAGCTGGCCGGTGGGAGGCATGTGCGCATGCACGGTGGAGCTGAACTGGGGTGACGGCTCGTGTGCCCACAAAAAGGGCGCTGTGTGCCACCTGTGGCACACATGCCATAGATTCGCCATCACAGCTGTAGGGTATTTATACAAGCAGGTAAAATTAAGTTTGCTGTGAAATTGCCTAAAAGGCTTAAATTCTGTTTGCTAACAAGTTTGTTTGTGAAATCTACTAGAGCCAGGTAGTAGGATGATGTAGGACAGGGCTGTCAAACTCACATCACGCGGCCCGGATGTATCATGTGCTGGCCATGCCTGGTTTAGTGAAGGGGGAAAAAGTCATGATAAGTCACGTGATGACGCCATGACGATGTGAGTTTGACACCCCTGGTGTATGATGAGACAAGAACTTCTGCAAAAAGAAAACTAACCCCAAAAGTTCAGTGACATGCTGCAGCAAAGCCAAGTGAAAATTCATTCAATTGCTCAAGGATAATGAGACCATAGGAACATGATGCTAATGCCTATAAATACCATGTGTCTAGGAGAGAGAAGTATGCCGCAAATATACGATTTCCCACTTTTCAAGTTCCCTTAAATCTTGCAGGTATTCACTATGCATAGGTTGCATATGACAGCCACACACCATGTCGTACTTTTTCCATCTCTATAATAGGAACTATGAGGTAAAATTCAATATAATATCAAATACAAATAAAAGCCCAGAAACTCAGTTAAAGTAAGGTAAAGAAATCCTCCAACTTTACAGAATAAGCAGGCTGAGATAGAAAATCAGAACTGAGAGGTAAGTTCAAACAAATGGTGGTTCAATATTGGCCATCAGCAGCAGAACAAAAAATCTACTTTTGATTACATTGCTTAATAGGGCCAAGGAGATAGTGTGTAAACTATCCATTGAGTGAAATAACGAAGAATAATAATGCACTGCTCTGATTTACTGTGAAACAGAACTCTACAGTCTTTTGTTGATGATTA
Organism: Ahaetulla prasina; assembly: GCF_028640845.1. Classification (NCBI taxonomy): domain Eukaryota; kingdom Metazoa; phylum Chordata; class Lepidosauria; order Squamata; family Colubridae; genus Ahaetulla; species Ahaetulla prasina. The sequence continues at coordinate 319,974,630 of NC_080539.1, read as the reverse complement.
CAACTAGATAAAAGGCAAGAAGAAAAACTATATCTGTTATTTCATGATATTATGAAAGAATTTCAAATCATAACAGAAGGTACAGGATCACCTTAGAAGAAGCAGAAATTGGATGAAAAAGAGAAAAATGTTAACTGGAGCCTTCAAGCAACCCATAGGCCTATCTGTTCTAGATCAAATTATTACCCAGTCAGTGTCCAAACTTAGCAACAGTCTTGTTTCTATCTAAAGACATTGTGCAATTTAACTATACTTATGGAATCAATTTTCTACATAAATGGATATTTACTATCCGAATAGCAAAATATTTGGTGGCAATCAGACATTAAAAGCTTCCATTCTGAATTAGTTAGCCAATGAAATATAATCAGCACATTTATGCTTTAAAGAAAACAGTGACCGGATGTCACTGTCATTTATGCCAATCATTCCTCTGGCCCAATAGACTTTTTTGGCAATGATTGATTAAACCACTATGTTGTCACAGACAGATTGAGCAGCTGGAGAAGGAAAGTTTCAGACAGTGAGAGCAGACTCTGGTTGTTGTTGGAATACTGACAGGGCAAATGTTCAAAGATTCTGACTAAAAGCTTAATATACTTTTTCTGTAGAAAAGAAGTTTAGTAAATGGTCCTTAAGGAAAAATGAGCAAGAGTAGCTGCAGAACATGAAAAGAGGTGAAGGGAGATCTAAGACTAGAAGATCTAAAAGTGGAAGATAAGGAAGGATGGATGTGAAAACAGCCAATTAAAGCCAACTGCAATTACAGAACATGGTCAAAAGCTAAAATATCTAGTGGGTTGTTCAATAAATACCATCAACACAATGTTTTTTGTTGCTTCCTTTGGAAGTCTAAGAAATCTATCAAAGTTAAAATCTAAAAAGTAGATTTATGTTCCTCCATATAAACAAAAATCTTGCCAGACATGAAATAGAGGTAGGTCAAGCATTCTTTCGTGCTAATTAATTTCTAATTACAAGAGTTATCTTTATAATTAAGGGTTATTCAGACCAAAAACTGCCATGTTTTATTTCCTTTTTAGTCATCACTGCTCCAGAACAGATCCTGTAGACAATTTTAATGGAATAAATAAACTGAGAGGAAGTCTAAACTACATTGTTGCTTAATTATAGGCATAAAACAGTGCTTAGAGCCTTGTTTTCTTAACAGAATACAGTAATAACAAGAAATCTAAATGAACAAATACATAGTTACTCACTGCTAAAAAATAAACAAGAAATAAAAGTTCCAACAGGAATGGCCAGAGTTTCATCCAGGTCAGGCACACAAATGCATGGCTAGTCCACCTAAATATATTTGTCTCATTTTGTAAAATAGTTTTACTGTTTAGGATCTTGGTTGCAGTTATGCTCCTGGAATAAAATGCATATTTAGTTCTAATCCTGTCTAAAAGCTTATCTTGCTTATACTTTTGAACTTTGTTATGCAAATAATTTACCTGACACTTCCCCTAATTCTTACAAATAAAAGAAGATTAATGCAGTGGCTGCAACATTTCATTACTAAAGGGGAATCAGAGGTCTATCCTCAGTTCAAACATATCACCTGTTTGATCATATTTATGATCTAGCTATTATAGTGAGAGATACTGTATTTCTAATTAAGTTACAATAGGTACTTTTACAATACGTATTTGTACATATGAATAGATTTGGTTAAAAAGCCTAACACATACAAGAGTTACCCTTTTTTGTTAAAATATGTACCTAGCTTCTTTAAATAATGGGCTGAGATAAATAAATTACATCAGTCCTAGTAAGCAGTAAAACAGAGTGCCTCTTGCAGCTATGGTTACCAAACTCCTCCAAAGGAACAATTTGGGGAGGAACAGGCTCAAACTTAATCCCTCCAAGACGGAGTGGTTGTGGATGCCGGCACCTCGGTACAGTCAGCTGCAGATGCGGCTGTCTATCGGGGGCGAGTTGTTGGCCCCGATGGAGAAGGTACGCAACTTGGACGTGCTCCTGGATGGTCGGTTGTCCTTTGAAGATCATTTGGCGACCGTCTCCAGGAGAGCTTTTTATCAGGTTCACCTGATCCGCCAGTTGCGTCCCTTCCTGGACCGCGATGCCCTATGCACGGACACTCATGCTCTCATTACTTCTCGTCTCGACTACTGCAATGCTCTCTACATGGGGCTCCCCTTGAAGAGCACCCGGAGACTTCAGCTAGTCCAGAATGCGGATGCGCGGGTTATTGAGGGAGCGGTTCGGAGCTCCCACGTAACACCTATCCTGCGCAGACTGCACTGGCTACCTGTCGTTTTCCGGGTGCGCTTCAAGGTATTGGTTACCACCTTTAAAGCGCTCCATGGCTTAGGACCGGGCTACTTACGGGACCACCTACTGCCGGCCTCTATCTCCCAGCGTCCGGTGCATTCCCACAGAGAGGGACTCCTCAGGGTGCCGTCAGCCAAACAATGTCGACTGGTGGCCCCCAGGGGGAGGGCCTTCTCTGTGCGGGCTCCTACCCTGTGGAACGAGCTTCCCCCCAGGCTTCGACAACTACCTGACCTTAGGACCTTTCGCCGCGAACTTAAAACCTATTTATTCCATATGGCTGGACTGGCCTGATTTTAAATTTTAAATTTTAATTGTGGGTTTTAAATTGTTGTAATTTGTATGGGGTGTAATGTTATTTTAAATTTCTGGCATACTTGAATCAGTTTTTTAAGGGTTGTTTTAATTATGGTATATGTTTCTGTTTGCATTTTTTTTGCCTGTTCACTGCCCTGAGTCCTTCGGGAGAAGGGCGGTATACAAATTAAAACATTGTTGTTGTTGTTGTTGTTGTTGTTGTTGTTGTTGTTGTTATTATTATTATTATTATTATTATTATTATTATTATTATTATTATTATTATTATTAATTGTTTCTGTTCAGCTCGGGTAGAAGAGCCCCCAAATCAAAATAAGCTAAAGCTTTTATGGAGCAGTTTATGCTAAATCCCTTCTCCTATGTTAGAAACCACATAGGATGAAGAAAAACAAAAGAACAAACAAATCTAGGCCTAGTTCAAGTTCCAGTATAACCATAGTTTTACAGACCAGCCCTGAGTGTCCATTACACTCAGAGAGCTGTTGTAAATCATAGAAAAGGGAAGGGGAATAGTAACTAGAAAATGTTAAACTATATGCGTCCTAAATTATGCAAGAAATTCAGAACAGAAATAAAACTTCTTTTAGATAAATGTATAAAATGGACTGTACAATTATGTACCTAGGGAATAAAACCTATTTAACTTGCTGGTGCTTACTTCTGAGTAGAGAAGGGAGAATCATTATATAGCATAGGGACATTACTGTACTGTGTTTTCATGCAACTAAACTTGACTAAAACTATCAGTGATCAGTGATTAAATAAGAAACCTATATAATACAAAACATTAGACCCTGGTGTGGGCGGGGAGGCAGAATACACCAGGGAAATAAATAATCCTAAACAATGAGAAAAGCATTGGCAGGAGCTATAAGTAATTCTGTGGGCTTGCATGGGACAGTATATAATAAATCTTTTGATGCTTGGTCATTCTATGCACACACAAACACATACTCTGCTTTCAACCAAGATATTCTGTAATTATCCCTCATGGGGTTTCTTGTAACGTTCTCTGAATACCAGGCCATGGAGAAGGAGACTACGTGGCAAACATGCCATTATGTTTTCATATTTCCAGTTTGCACTTGAAATAGTTAAGACCAGTAAGGCTGTAAGGATTTGCACAATCCTTTTACTATACCTAGGGTTACAATACCTCAACTTTCATAAAGAAAAGCATATTACAGTAAGTTATTTCACAAGCACAGTATGGAACATAATATATGTTTATTTTTGCTCTTGTTCCCTATCACTCAAGCCTAAAGGGATAGATGCAACAAAAAAAGTCCTAACATCATTAATTCATAAATCCAAATGAAATATATATCACAAAATGAGTGAGAGCTACCCATAGGACTCTTTTGACTTGATTCACACAGGACTTTGTAGCTAACTCTTAAATGCAGGTTAGCAAAACAAGTGTTATGCCCAAACAAATGGCTGTATAATCAAACAGCATGCTAAGTTTATTTTCCTCTAGCAACTTATAGCATCATCTAAAGTTGTCCAACTACTAGTAATGAGGACATGCTTCGTGTTGCTTTGGTGATGGCTGGGTGATGCTAGGAAAATAATCTAACGGGGAAATGGTATGAGACAACAGCTGGGTTCTCACACCATGCTGAAACAATAATGACCTGATCCCATTTGAGTCCACAAGAGTATTGTGCAAATTCTCCTTCAAAATTTAAGAATTTAGCATCCAACGAATTGTTTTCTGCACAGAATTGACTGGAACTTAAGCCACCCTTACATCCTTTTTCATTTCAGTATTATTTTCAGAGGAAGTATGAGTTGTTTTTCTTTCTTCTCAAACCCAGACTCCTCTATACCATTTCTGAAATTTGATGGCAGCGCATGGATTTTTCTTGACATGAGGGTACACAGGATCCTAAGATATTTACTGCTTTATATGGCTGCCATATTGTTGTTGTTAGTTATGAAGTCATGTCCAACCCATCTTGACCCCATGGAGAACATTCCTCCAGGCCTTCCTGTCCTCTACCATCCTGTGGAGTCCATTTAAGCTCACACCTACTGCTTCAGTGACTCCATCCAGCCACCTCGTTCTCTGTCGTCCCCTTCTTCTTTTACCCTCAGTCTTTCCCAGCATTAGGCTCTTCTCCAGTGAGTCCTTTCTTGTCATTAGGTGGCCAAAGTATTTGAGTATACTGCTCTATATCTCTGCAGCTGCCAGCCTGAAGGAAGGAGAAGGGTTGTTTAGTCAAGCCAAGCTGCTCTAATGGAGAAGAATATCAACTCCATTATACATGCAGTTGTCCTTTTTTTTTTTTACTGTTTCCACTGAAAGACTTCCCTGTCACTAGGAATCCTTCCACTGCTAACCTTCCATCCTTAATCCTCATTTTCCTTTGGGAAACTCATATGTATACTGTCTCTTGATCTATCAGCCAACTTTTCCTCTGAATGCCTTGAATAGCATTTGCAGCATGGCAAGAACGATGATGGAAAAGCTAACCCAGGCAGGGACTGCAAGAGTTTAGTGAAATTCAAGATTAATGACAAAACTCTACAAGACTTATATGGCTTGTAGCAGAAGATGCAGGTGGTGCAACAGACAATCCAGCAAAAAGCCCAAGAGACATGGGTACAGCCAATCTGCAACAATGGCTCCAGTGGTTCTACTGCTATTGAGTCAGCAGCAATAACTCTACATTTCTGGAGCATGGCGGAATCCCCAAGTTTGTCAGAAACTTGGAGAGATGGCATTGAAGATGTATCTGCAGAAGGATGAATAAATGATAGTCTTAGCTATACCAGTCACCATGTTCTTTTCAATCACAGCACATTAAAAAGGGAATGGGTGGTTTAAAAAGTGTTTGGCCAGGCAGTTACCAAGAGTTGAGCTTGACTCAATGACAATTAATTAACTAACTTTATAAATGTATCATGAGTTACACGTTTCAGCTGCTTGAAGTGACCAAAGTTCTCCATGGAAAGTTGTCTCTCTCACAGCTTCCTCAGTTGTATGGTCCTGCAATGCGGCAAGAAGAATTTCAGTACTTTTTAGGTGTCAGTGCGGCCACTCCCTGAACATACAATGAAGCTATCCGTTAACCATTTTAGCATGAAACTGGGTCCATATTTTTTGGCAAATACTATCAGAGGCGTAACAATGATCTATCTTCACAAACCATAGCTGAAGTTTTGTTTAGTGGACAAGTGAGCAGATTAGTCCATAAATCCCTAACACAGAATTATTTTGATGACACTCATCAGATGGTTGAACTATAGCTACTGAAGGAAAGAGCACTGTGACCTTAGCAACCTCAATTCTTATATAAATTATAGAACAACCTAAGTCTGTACCAAGAGAATTGGTTAATCCCAAAAGGCAAAGCTGCTGCTTGCAATATATCTGCTTCCTGGGGAAGACAAAGAATTCTGGAAGCCAGCCCAGCAAAGGCATTTTCTCCCACAGAGCCGTCAGGGTGCCGTCGACCAAACAATGGGGGGAGGGCCTTCTCTGTGGCGGCACCGACCCTGTGGAACGAGCTTCCTCCGGGGTTACGACAACTCCCCGACCTCCAGACCTTCAGACGTGAACTGAAGACTTTATTATTTCAGCGAGCTGGACTAGCCTAAGAATAAAATATTTTAGTTAAATTTTAATCGGTTTTTAATCGGTTTTTACCGTTTTAGTGATTTGGCTATTATAATATTTAGTTTTAATTGGGTTTTATATTGCTTATTTATTATATTGTTTTATTTTAATATGCCTGTGAACCGCCCTGAGTCCTACGGGAGATGGTACGGTATAAAAGTATGATTAATAAATAAATAAATAAATAAATAAATAAATAAATAAAGGAAACCTTATGCTTCCAACCTTACAATTATATATACTGTTTCTCAAGTCTTTGAAAAGTTTAATTTTTAATTTTTTAATTTACATTTATATCCCGCCCGTCTCCGAAGACTCAGGGCGGCTTACAGTGTGTAAGGCAATAGTCTCATTCTATTTGTATATTTACAAAGTCAACTTATTGCCCCCCCAACAATCTGGGTCCTCATTTTACCTACCTTATAAAGGATGGAAGGCTGAGTCAACCTTGGACCTGGTGGGACTAGAACCTGCAGTAATTGCAGGCAGCTGTGTTTTAATAACAGGCTTCTTACAGCCACACCGCAAGTGAATGACTTAAAAAAACAAAGGTTTGAGGCTAATATGGATGCAATTGGTAGAAAAAGTTCAGGTTACTCAACATCTTGTATTTTTTTGCTTCTGTACTTTTACCAATAAAAAATGCAGTGAAAAAAATGGAGGGAGGTTTCCCTAAGGAATCCAGATGTCAATTTTATAGCAGCTGTTCTGCTGCTGTAGCAAACAGATGAACTTAAAAAGCCTCAGGCACAAAGTTCACAGACGTGGATAATCATTCTAGAGTAATTACCAGCTTGCTCCCTCAGAGGATTTCACCTGTGTGAAATCACTGGGAGCTAATTACTCCAATTACTCTCTTGATACCTACCACCAGCAGAGACAGCAACCAAGCAAGCAGGAAGGCTTGGTAGGAGCTGAAGTCAACTCTACCTCCTCCCTTTCATTTTTTTCACAGCCTTTCCAGTTCACTTGCATTTTGCCCTCTCTTCCATTAACGTCACCTACATTGACATGGAAGTACCCCTACTTCAAGTTTTGTCTTCTGCCTTTCTCTTTTCCACAAAAATTATGAAAAGAAGCTCAGCTCCAGCCATTTAAGTAAATGATGTTGAAAACAACATATCTAGAGAAGTAATAGAACTTGTAACAAACATGGTGCTGCTGAAGGGAGAAAGAGTACAGTTGTTAAGGAAAAATGTAGGAAAACTAAAACAGATACAGCACATAGAGATATGAAAAATAACATTGTATGTCCCCCATTTTCATAAAGAATTCTTTGTACTCTGAAGTTTTGCCAAAAGCAACAGCCATTCCAACAAACTAATGTATTCAAGAATATTGCTTTCACTTGATAGAGAACACCACAAATCCTTTATTAAATTTATACTGTAAAAAAAAATCATAATTTCAAAATTCTATCCCTCAGAATAACAGTTATCTTAAGAACAAAGAATGCAGGTGTTTCAAAAGAACATGTTTCATATATATATTGTATTTAGGTCTTTAGTCCTAATAAAAATCATTTTAAATTTTGGAACAAGCATTTCCATAGCTTACAGCAAAGTCTTGTATAGGCCTTCTTAAAAATATGTACTTTAGCTTTCTTTGGAGTTTAAAAGTTGTGTTTAGAATAGCAGGTTTAGTCATTTTGTTTGACTCTAACCCCTGCTGCACTCCACTGTGTCTCTGGTAGTCTTACAAGATCATGTACATTATACCACTTACAATTTTCCAGTCAAGTACAGTATTCAAGACACAGGCAACCACAGATCTACTGATATTTTTCAACCATTAAAATATAATGAAGAGATTTCTGGAATACAACTACTCTTGTGAAGAAAAGGCTGGAAAGGCTTTTGAATGTAGACTACACAAGCCAGCTTATATCAGCAAGAGACTGCTAGCACTATGACTACTAAAAATCAAGAACTGTTAAGAACTGTAAACTTCTCCTTCTATCTGCTACCAAATTTTATGGAAGGGGAACTCAGACTTCAAGGGTTGTTGACACTTGGGACTATAAGTAATTGAGCTGCTGCCAACAGTCTTATCCTTATCCCAAAAATCATTTTTAAAAAGTTGTATGTCATTCAAAAACATCCAACCCTCTGAGAAACTCAGTTTTTGTTCAAGCTACCAAGTCATTCAGTCTGATGGCCTCAAACCAAGCTGGGAACTAAAGAAAAAATGTCTAGCAAAATCTTACAACTCCAGAGAGTTTAAATGTATGCCAGACTTACAGTGATCAGAGGAGCCCAAAGTGAGGTGTTTTTCTTTTCTTTTCTCTTTTTCATGATTTCAAACAAACAGGATTTGTTTGTTATTAACATTTCTATAGCACTTCTGATTCCAGCTGGTTCAGAGCATAATCAAAAATATTAAAATTCCTTCAGTGTTATAGCATTTTGGGAGGTCATAGAATTCAGCTGAATTTTAAGCACATGATTTGATTAGACTGACTCCCAACCTCTTGGCCTTCCATAAGGCCTTAAAGCATGGGGGTCAAACCTGATCACATCACATGACACATCGTGACATATTGCGACTTTTTTCCCTTTGTGGAGCCAGGATGGGTGTGGCCTGCACGTGACGCATCTGGCCCACAGGCCATCAGTTTGACAGGCCTGCCTTAAAGACAGGACTGTCTCAAGAGATCTGGTTGTGTGTCACAGCCTGTACTTATAGCTGTGTGGATTTGTTTTGTTTTTTACTGTGGCTGCCAATTACGTATAATTTTTATTGTTATGTTATTGTTATGGTGTTTTTAATTGTTGTTAGCTGCCCTCATAACAAATTTGAGATGAACAGCCATATACACTGAATGAATAGACATTCCTTTAATGCAGCACTGTGGGGGGGAACACAACAAAAAGGCATCCACTAGCCCCATATTTTCCTCTCTTAAATCAAAAATAATGTCATAGACCTAATCATATATCTTACAAGATTCTTTCTTTGTCCTACAGAACTTATGTGATATTTGATACAAGGTTTAATGGACTGACAGTAACATGAGAGATGGACCATGATCAGGCCCTTGAAGGATGTTGGTTATTTTTTTATGGAATGCACTCTATGAGCTCTAATAAAATAATAATCATGAAGAATATACTGGGCTAGGGCAAGGGTGACAAATAGGTAATCCTTTTCAGAAGGACAATAACCAAGCTACTATGAGAAACTATGTCGATTGCATGACATGACACAGTTTATACAGCACAACCACCTTTTCATTATAGAAAAGTAGTAGAGATCACTGCTGAAATGGAACGTAGGTGTGAGAAGTGCTATACACAGGATTGTCAGCCACTTGAAATCTCTAGAGAGAGATAAAGTTTGAGGTGTCCAGTATCTTTTTCTTATGAACATTGTTTTCTAGAAATGGCAATAAGACTGGTAGGGATTGTTGGAAACAAAAAAAAGCCAACTGCTTAGCTACCATTGTTTGTTTCTCTCTCTCTCTCTCTCTCTCTCTCTCTCTGTGTGTGTGTGTGTGTGTGCGCGCATCCTGGTGTGTCAAAAATATATTTTCCTGAGCCTGCAAAGCTATTCTGTAAGCTTAGGAAAAGGCACACTTTTTAAAGAAGCAGGAAGAATGAAGCTGTGGATACGTGATCTAAAGCACCTTTGCTTCCCTTCAGATCCAAATATGCCACATTCTAGCATAAACTTTCTCAACTTGAGTTTCATGAGGGGTTGCGCGGGGATGTGTTCTTAATTAAAACAAGCTTTTTTTAAAAAAAAAACTTTGCCCTCTGTGCTGTGCAATGCCAGCACTTATAATAAAGGATATCCTCGTGCACCTTGATTCAGTTGACAACCTGCCTCTTAGTTAACATTATATTTTATTGAATTTAGACAGTATGCTGCCTGATTCATAAAATTCAGAAGGGTTTACAGATTTCAAATAAATAAATAAATAAATAAGTACAAGGAACAAAACAAAAGCAACAGAACAGGAACAGAGCTGGCAGAAAAAACAAAACAAACCCAAATGGGAACAAAGAAAAGGAACAAACGTCTGTCACCTATCTTTTGGGCAAAGCGAAAAGCTACAACTTCAGGTCCCTTTGGAACACTAGTACATAGACGCCATTCAAATCTTTGGTGTAGCCTCATTCCACAAGGCAGGAGCTGCTACAGAGAGGCCATGCTTTCAGTATCTTTATAGGTGGCCTTACTTAATCGATGCAACCTGGAGTGCACCAAACCTGCCAGGTAGACCCAACTAGGCTAATCATAAGAATGATAAGCAGTCCCTTGAGTAACCTTAGTCCAGTCACTCACTCTCTCAGTCCAACTCACTTCACAGGATTGTTGTTGTGACGAAAATAAGAGGAGCAAGGTGTAGAATAGAATAGAATAGAATAGAATAGAATAGAATAGAATAGAATAGAATAGAATAGAATAGAATAGAATAGAATTTTATTGGCCAAGTGTGATTGGACACACAAGGAATTTGTCTTGGTGCATATGCTCTCAGTGTACATAAAAGAAAAGATACGTTCATCAAGGTACAACATTTACAACACAATTGATGATCAATATATCAATATAAATCATAAGGATTGCCAGCAACAAGTTATAGTCATACAGTCATAAGTGGAAAGAGATTGGTGATGGGAACTATGAAACGATTAATAGTAGTGCAGATTCAGTAAATAGTCTGACAGTGTTGAGGGAATTATTTGTTTAGCAGAGTGATGGCCTTCGGAAAAAACTGTTCTTGTGTCTAGTTGTTCTGGTGTGCAGTGCTCTATAGCGTCGTTTTGAGGGTAGGAGTTGAAACAGTTTATGTCCAGGATTATGTGTTGGTTATGTTTGCTGCCTTGACTTATTTGTAAAAAATAATACAGGTGGGATAAAAATAAATAAAATAAATGAAGTAAAAATAAATAAATAATCAGATCCCATGCCATATGCAAGCAGCACCTTGAATTGCACCCAGAAGCAAACTGGCAACCAGTGCAACATCAAAAGCAGAGATGTTACATTGGCATATCAAGGTATTTATTTATTTATTTATTTATTTATTTATTTTTCATATTTTTATACCACCCTATCTCCCTAGGGACTCAGGGCGGTTAACAACCAGATAAAAAATACATATAAATACAAATAAAACATCCATTAAAAAACTTTGCCCTCTGTGCTGTGCAATGCCAGCACTTATAATAAAGGATATCCTCGTGCACCTTGATTCAGTTGACAACCTGCCTCTTAGTTAACATTATATTTTATTGAATTTAGACAGTATGCTGCCTGATTCATAAAATTCAGAAGGGTTTACAGATTTCAAATAAATAAATAAATAAATAAGTACAAGGAACAAAACAAAAGCAACAGAACAGGAACAGAGCTGGCAGAAAAAACAAAACAAACCCAAATGGGAACAAAGAAAAGGAACAAACGTCTGTCACCTATCTTTTGGGCAAAGCGAAAAGCTACAACTTCAGGTCCCTTTGGAACACTAGTACATAGACGCCATTCAAATCTTTGGTGTAGCCTCATTCCACAAGGCAGGAGCTGCTACAGAGAGGCCATGCTTTCAGTATCTTTATAGGTGGCCTTACTTAATCGATGCAACCTGGAGTGCACCAAACCTGCCAGGTAGACCCAACTAGGCTAATCATAAGAATGATAAGCAGTCCCTTGAGTAACCTTAGTCCAGTCACTCACTCTCTCAGTCCAACTCACTTCACAGGATTGTTGTTGTGACGAAAATAAGAGGAGCAAGGTGTAGAATAGAATAGAATAGAATAGAATAGAATAGAATAGAATAGAATAGAATAGAATAGAATAGAATAGAATAGAATTTTATTGGCCAAGTGTGATTGGACACACAAGGAATTTGTCTTGGTGCATATGCTCTCAGTGTACATAAAAGAAAAGATACGTTCATCAAGGTACAACATTTACAACACAATTGATGATCAATATATCAATATAAATCATAAGGATTGCCAGCAACAAGTTATAGTCATACAGTCATAAGTGGAAAGAGATTGGTGATGGGAACTATGAAACGATTAATAGTAGTGCAGATTCAGTAAATAGTCTGACAGTGTTGAGGGAATTATTTGTTTAGCAGAGTGATGGCCTTCGGGAAAAAACTGTTCTTGTGTCTAGTTGTTCTGGTGTGCAGTGCTCTATAGCGTCGTTTTGAGGGTAGGAGTTGAAACAGTTTATGTCCAGGATTATGTGTTGGTTATGTTTGCTGCCTTGACTTATTTGTAAAAAATAATACAGGTGGGATAAAAATAAATAAAATAAATGAAGTAAAAATAAATAAAATAATCAGATCCCATGCCATATGCAAGCAGCACCTTGAATTGCACCCAGAAGCAAACTGTCAACCAGTGCAACTTCAAAAGCAGAGATGTTACATTGGCATATCAAGGTATTTATTTATTTATTTATTTATTTATTTATTTTTCATATTTTTATACCACCCTATCTCCCTAGGGACTCAGGGCGGTTAACAACCAGATAAAAAATACATATAAATACAAATAAAAACATCCATTAAAAAACTTATTATAATTGGCCGAATAATTAAAATGATGATAATAAAAATAATAAAATCCCCATTAAAACCAATTCGAATTTAAAATCTAGTCCAGTCCCGCGCAAATAAATAGATGTGTCTTAAGCTCGCGGCGAAAGGTTTGGAGGTCAGGAAGTTGGCGAAGTCCTGGGGAAAGCTCGTTCCAGAGGGTGGGAGCCCCCACAGAGAAGGCCCTTCCCCTGGGTGTCGCCAGCCGGCACTGTCTGGCCGACAGCACCCTGAGGAGTCCCTCTCTGTGAGAGCGCACGGGTCGGTGAGAGGTATCCGGTAGCAGCAGGCGGTCCCGTAAGTATCCCAGCCCTATGCCGTGAAGCGCTTTGAAGATAGTCACCAAAACCTTGAAGCGCACCCGGAAGACCACAGGTAGCCAGTGCAGTCTGCGCAGGAGAGGTGTCACATGGGAGCCATGAGGGGCTCCCTCTATCACCCGCGCAGCCGCATTCTGAACTAACTAGAGCCTCCGGGTGCTCCTCAAGGGGAGCCCCATGTAGAGAGCATTGCAGTAGTCCAGACGAGACGTCACGAGAGCGTGAGTGACTGTGCATAGGGCATCCTGGTCTAGAAAGGGGCGCAACTGGCAAACCAAGCGAACCTGGTAAAAAGCCCTCCTGGAGACGGCCGCCAGATGATCTTCCAAGGACAGCCGTTCATCCAGGAGGACGCCCAAGTTGCGCACCCTCTCCATCGGGGCCAATGACTCACCCCCAACAGTCAGCCGCTATCTTACTACAACGGGATACCGTTGTCAGGATACCGACAACAACTTTATGCCCTGCGCCTACGTGTCTAAAAAATTGACGGACACTGAACGCAGATGGGCAGTTTGGGAAAAGGAAGCCTTTGCGGTACGTTGGGCACTCCTCTCTTGGAGGCACTTCCTTGAAGGGGCGAAAGAACCATTCAAGGTGTGGACTGACCACAAAAACCTCGAATACTTAAAAAAAAACCGAAAACTTTCTCCCAAACAAGTTCGATGGGCTCAGTTTTTCAAGCGCTTCCATTTCACCCTCAAATACATCCCAGGCGACCAAAATCTACTGGCTGACGCTCTATCTAGGAAATCAAGAAGATTGACTGCAGCTGACTGTACCGGGATGCCGGCATCCACAGCATGTTGGGACGAATCCACCCGGTATTCCATACCAGCTTACTCAAACCTGCTAGCCAATCCCGCCTAAGGCCTCTCCCTACCGCTCCCCCACCCCCCTTGATAATCCAAGGTGAAACCCACTATGAAATCAAGAAGATTCTTGACTCTAGACTCTACCGAGGTCAATTACAATACTTAGTCCACTGGAAGGGATACCCATTATCTGAATCTACTTGGGTCAAAAGTTGGAAAGTGAATGCGGACAATTTAGTTAAACAATTTCACGACACTTTCCCTGACAAACCTAAGAAACCTCTTGGAGGGGGGAGGGGGGGGTAGAAGGGAATTATGCACCGTTGGCACTTTTTTTTTATCGACTCTTTGTTTTTCTTTCCTAGGATATAGTTTCTTTTCCAAGAGGGGACGCCTGTCAGGCCTGGAAACCATATTAAACTTTAGGTTTCCAGACGCTGCCACATTTTTATCTTGAGGGGAGGAGGGGGGGCTGAGGGGTATGGTAACATCCTTCCAGCGGTCAAGGTCGGATGGTGTTCACGTCAGCAGGAAGAGTGGCAAGAAGTTACTCGAATGAACTGGAAGAACGTGGGACCGTGTGATCGTCAGAGGGGTCAGGGGGGTGGGACTATTGGGGTTTGTATAACTGGGGAAACGAATCCGGAACTTCAGTTTTGGGAATTGCACTCATCGTGTGCCAGTCTCCTCATGCTAGTAAAGGACTTTGAGAAAAAGAAAAGATGCCTCCGAGTCTCTTTTACGCAGAAGAGGTATTTCTGGAACCTTGACATTCTGTCTTGGAGGGATTGAGCTTGAGCCTGTTTCTCCCCATCCAGACCCGTACGGCCTCCAGACACCAGGACAACACTTCAATAACTTCGTTGGGGTGGTCCGGTGTGGAAAAGTACAGCTGGGTGTCATCAGCGTACAGCTGGTACCTCACACCGAAACCACTGATGATCTCACCCAGCGGCTTCATATAGATGTTGAACAGAAGGCGAGAATCGACCCCGCGGCACCCCACAAGTGAGGCGCCTCGGGGTCGACCTCTGCCCCCCTGTCAACACCGTCTGCGACCGATCGGAGAGATAGGAGGAGAACCACCGAAAAACGGTGCCTCCCACCCCCAATCCCTCCAACCGGTGCAGCAGGATACCATGGTCGATGGTATCAAAAGCTGCTGAGAGGTCTAATAGGACCAAGGCAGAGGAATAACCCCTATCCCTGGCCCTCCAGACATCATCCACCAATGCGACCAAAGCCGTCTTAGTGCTGTATCCGGGCCGGAAGCCGGACTGGAACGGGTCTAGATAGACAGTTTCATCCAGGTACTGGGGTAATTGACATGCCACCACACTCTCTACAACCTTCGCCGCGAAACGAAGGTTGGAGACTGGACGATAATTACCTAAAACAGCTGGGTCCAGAGAAGGCTTCTTGAGGAGGGGCCTCACCACCGCCTCTTTCAAGGCGGCCGGAAAGACTCCCTTCCACCAAAGAAGCATTCGTAATCTCCTGGAGCCAGCCTCGTGTCACCTCCTGAGTGGCCAGAGGGGCACGGGTCCAGTAAACACGTGGTGGCGTTCAACCTACCCAGCAACCTGTCCATGTCCTCAGGAGCCACAGGGTCAAACTCATCCCAAACAATCTCACCAAGACCGCTCTCCGACGTCTCGCCTGAATATGTCTGTCATTGCCCATGCCACTGCATTCTGAACCAGCTGAAGTTTCCATATGGTGTTCAAAGGCAACCCCACATAAAGCACATGCAGTACCTAGGCAAGCTGTGAGGTGACCAGTGGCTGTCTGAACTGCCCCAAATCTGGGAAAGGGCACCAGATGAAACTAGCAAAGGCATTTCAGGTCACAGCTATCTCCTGTGCAAGGGATTTCCTGAGACCTAAACATTATTTCAAGGGTTCCTTCAGGGTAAAAAGGTTGAGAAAAGTTTCAGTAGTATGTCATACTTCATACACCTCGTTTATGGGATGTGGCTAATAGTATGTTGATATGTAAGCATGGTGGGATTCAGCCAGCTTGCACCACTTCAGGAGAACCAGTTGAACTTTCTGAGCAGTTTGGTGAACTGGTTGTTGGAAGACAACCAGTTAGGGCAAAGAACGGTTGTTAAATTATTTGAATCCCACCACTGTATGTAAGGTAGCCTCTAGATCAGAAAGCCTAGCAAAATTGGCCAGAATTCTCTTTACTAATGGCAGGCAAAGATGAGACATTGGTGCAACTACACATGATTAACTAGTCTAAACTTTATCTTCATTATAAACCAAGCCTCAATGGATCAAACCCATAATGGCTGGAGAAATTGAATTTCTATAGCTTATGGAACATTGCAAATTGGAATATAAATGCAATAAATTATAATAATTAATAAACTGGGGAAAAGTGCCTGAATCTAAGAATATAATAAATCTGAATGAATTTATATGATCTTTTGGAGTGAAGGTAATGAATACATGCATGAAAATTAAGTGCTATGAATGAAAGATCTAAATGTATGAGAAATATGAACTGACATGATATTTGTTGTGACTGCCTATGAAGGTAAGAACCTCTAGGTTGGTTTATGCTCCATTGACTGGCAATAATGGAAACATTGCGTTACATCCTCAATTCCAGAAGAATAAATATTCACTTCTATGTCATGAATATATAAATTGAGGGAATGAAGTGAAAGTGTCTGAGCCATTTGCAAACCCCAAAGTGAATGAGACTAGTGATTATTTATTGCACAATTGCATGGAAAAAGTTCTGCTAAATGCAGAAACACCTGCAGTAAGAGAAATAATGAATCATGTGGCAAAACATTAGAAGGAAATTGCTCTCCCAATAGAATGAATTGAAAAAGGATGTGAGGGGAGAGGATCTGGAAACTGCTTGGAACAAAGTAAAAACACTTATGTTACAAAGTGCCATTAAGTTATCTTAATGTGATGTATGAAAAGTACATTTAATTAAATTATGAAAGGGACTGTAGGTGAGGGGGTAAAAATATGCGTAAGACAGTGAAAATGCAAACAAAGAGAACAAGGAATAGTAAAGATTAAGAGACAAAGAAAATGCAAAGCAATTTTGGTAGAAATAAAAATCCAGTTCTGTAAGCGGGTGAAGAGGTCTAAACAAGAAACTTCTGGAAGAGTGAATGAAATTAAAAATAAAAGTGGCAAAATGCTTCTAGGAATTTGCATGAATTTGCATGAAAATGTACTTTTAATACATTAAAAACATGATTAAAAAACACTATACATGTTAGTGTCCAAGAAAAAAGTTGACAAAAAGCAAGTCGACTATGTTTCTAATTATAAAAATACTATTGTTTCCCTACATTAATGGGAAGAAAGCAGGGGTGAATGCAAAAACTATTTAACTATGTCTTAGAAACTGTTTGACAGAATTCTGATTTAAAGAGTACAATAAAAGTCAATGAACAAAATTTGGTAAGTTTGGTTCAGCCAAAGACTGGTCAGGGAGCGCATGGACTACATTTTTACTCTTTAGGGGATAACTGAAAAATAACAAGAGAATATACTCCTTGATTTATGAAATCGTATTATAAAATTATTAGGCTTGAATTGTGAAATTATGTTGTTGTTAGTTGCAAAGTCAAATCTGACCCATCGCGACCCCATGGACAACTTTCCTCCAGGCCTTCGTGTCCTCTACCATCCCCCGGAGACCATTTAAGCTCATGCTACTGTTTCAGTGACTCTATCCAGCCACCTCATTCTCTGCGGTCCCCTTCTTCTTTTGCCCTCAATTGTTCCCAGCATTAGGCTCTTCTCCAGTGAGTCCTTCCTTCTCATTAAGTGGCCAATATATCTCAGTTTCCTCTTCAGGATCTGGCCTTCTAAAGAGCAGTCAGGGTTGATCTCCTCCTGTGGAATTACAGATTTTCACAAAGCATGCAGAATCCAAGTATTAAACATGTATAGCAAACCTGAGCTATCTATATTCTGAGAAATCCATAATGGAATCTTTTGCATGATTATGGATTTGAAGATTGGTTGCTGAATAAAAAAACAGCTGTATCTAATGGAAATAAAGCATGGTTGGAAATAAGCAGAATGCTTAGGAAATGGTTCAATATTGAGCAGGCATTGACAAACATATGTGATATCCACTTAATTGCTTAATATATTTATGGATTAATATACAGGTAGTCCTTGACTTACAAAAGTTCATTTAGTGACCATTCGAAGTTATAATGACACTGAAAAAACAGACTTATGACCATTTTTCACACTTATGACCTTTGCAGCAGTTCCATGATCATGTGATCAAAATTCAGATACTTGATAATTGGTTCATACTTACGATTGTTGCTGTGTCCAAAGTCATTTGATCACTTTTTGCAACCTTTTGATGAGCAAAATCAATGGGGAAGCTGGATTCACTTAACAACCGTTTACCAACTTATCAACTGGAGTGGCAAGAAAGGTCATAAAATGGGGCAAAACTCACTTAACAAATGTCTCAACAACAGAAATGTTGGCTCAATTGTAGTTGTAAGTTGAGGACTACCTGTATAAGGAAAGCTTATCATGATGTGTATCGAGGACATGAATATACAGGGTTTTTTTATCAGATGATGCCATGTTGGTTGGTTGAGAACACAAATTATTTGCAAGAAATATAAGATAGACTGCATAATGCAATGTTAAGAGTATGAATTGTTAATTGTTTCTTTATTTCTAATTGTTCTCTGTGACTCACTACGGATTTCCTACTCACGAGACCATCTGCTAAAAATTAAGGAACATTTCTTTAAGGAGCAGCTTTCTTTAATCTCACCCCCGCCTGTCTTTACAAACACGGAGGAGATTCTAACACAGGAGGAGGCAATTCCCACGGAGCCATGGATTACTAAAAAAACCAAACGACGGAAACGAAGGAAACGAGGTAAACGATCTGGGATCTTAATCAAGCTAAGAACTCGCACTAAAACTCCTCTGCCTTCAATTTTCCTAACAAATATACGCTCGCTTGCAAATAAGATGGATGAAATACTCCTCTTAAACAAATACTATTCTGATTTTCGCAATTCAGCAGTCCTATGCTTCTCTGAAACCTGGTTAAATGAATCAATTGAAAATAGCAGCCTGAACATTCCAGGATTTCAAATTGAACGATCAGACAGGATTCCAGAAACATCTGGTAAAGAGAAAGGAGGAGGCTTATGCCTATATATTAATTCAACCTGGTGTCAAGATTTTAACATAATTTACAAATTCTGTGACAACAATTTAGAGACTCTAATTATCAACTGCAAACCTTACTATTCGCCTCGTGAATTTTCCTCATTTCTTCTAATTGCTGTTTATGTCCCACCACAAGCCTGTGTAAACGAGGCATTACGAACTCTAGCTGACCAAATCATGGAGGCTGAAGCCAAACACCCTGATTCACTGGCCATTGTTTTGGGAGATCTAAACAAGGCAAACTTAAGGAAAGAACTACCAAAATACTTTCAGCATGTCAATTGTCCCACCAGAGGCAAGAATACTCTAGACCACTGCTACACAACACTAAAAGATGCCTATCGGTCTTTACCACGTGCAGCTGTAGGACACTCTGATCATTGCATGATTCACCTTGTACCTGCTTACAGGCAAAGACTTAAAGCCATAAAACCAATAATTAAATCAGTGAAAACCTGGACGGAGGAATCAGAATTAAAGCTACAGGCATGTTTTGACTGCACTGATTGGAATATTTTAAAGATACCTCTGCAGACCTGGATGAACTCACAGATACTGTAACATCATATGTCAGCTTCTGTGAAGACCTATGTGTACCTACAAGGAACTTGCGAATACACAGTAATAACAAACCTTGGTTTACACCTAAACTTAAGCAGCTACGACATTCCAAAGAGGAAGCCTACAGAAAAGGTGATAAAATGCTGTACAATCAGGCCAGAAATGCACTAACAAGGGAGATAAGAGCAGCAAAAGAAGCTACTCTGAAAAGCTAAAGAATCAATTTTCAGCAAATGAACCAGCAAACATGTGGAAAACTCTTAAAATATCACCGCTATGGCAAACCTCCTTCCCAGGCTGAAGGTAATCAACAACTGGCAGATGACCTGAATGAGTTTTACTGCAGGTTTGAAAGGAAACTACAGTCACCTATCTCCACAACCCCCATCTCAGACACACCAACAACAGCCAAGCCTCCTACAACTGACCCCATTTCATTGGGTTCACAACCCCTAGTGATCACAGAAAAGGAAGTGCAGGACCTATTTCACAGACAAAAGCCAGGAAAAGCTCCAGGCCCAGACAAGATAACTCCTTCTTGCTTAAAAGTCTGTGCTGACCAATTGGCCCCCATCTTCACCCATATTTTCAATAAATCACTAGAGATGTGCTATGTTCCTTCTTGCTTCAAACGCTCTACCATCATCCCAGTGCCAAGAAGCCCACCATCAAGGAACTGAATGACTACAGACCAGTTGCTCTAACATCTGTAGTCATGAAAACCTTTGAAAGGCTAGTGCTTTCCTACCTGAAAACCATCACGGATCCGCTGTTAGACCCCTTGCAATTTGCATACCGAGCAAATAGACCAACAGATGATGCTGTTAATATGGCTCTGCACTACATCCTACAACATTTTGAGTCTCCAAAGACCTATGCAAGGGTCCTTTTTGTAGACTTTAGTTCAGCATTCAATACCATCATTCCAGACATTCTTCTAACTAAGCTAAACCAGCTACAGGTACCGGAACAGACTTGTAAGTGGATCACAAGCTTCCTAACAAACAGGAAGCAGCAGGTGAAGCTAAGCAAGATCACATCAAATACCTGTACAATTAGCACAGGGCCCCCAAGGCTGTGTGCTCTCCCACTTCTCTTCTCTCTGTATACCAATGACTGCATCTCCAATGATCCATTTGTTAAGCTACTGAAGTTCGCAGATGACACAACAGTGATTGGTCTCATTCGAGACAATGACGAATCCGATATAGACGAGAGGTCGAACGACTAGCCTTGTGGTGCAACCAAAACAATCTGGAACTGAACACACTCAAAACCGTAGAAATGGTGGTAGACTTTAGGAAAACCCTTCCATACTTCCACCTCTCACAATACTTGACAACACAGTATCAACAGTAGAAACCTTCAAATTTCTGGGTTCTATCATATCGCAAGATCTCAAATGGACAGCTAACATCAAAACATCATTAAAAAGGACAACAAAGAATGTTCTTTCTGCGCCAACTCAGTAAGCTCAAACTGCCCAAGGAGCTGCTGATCCAATTCTACAGAGGAATTATTGAGTCTGTCATTTGCACCTCTATAACTGTCTGGTTCGGTTCTGCAACCCAACAAGAAAAACACAGACTTCAGAGGATAATTAGAACTGCAGTAAAAATAATTGCTACCAACTTGCCTTCCATTGAGGACCTGTATACTGCACGAATCAGGAAGAGGGCCGTGAAAATATTTGCAGATCCCTCGCATCCTGGACATAAACTGTTTCAACTCCTACCCTCAAAACGACGCTATAGAGCACTGCACACCAGAACAACTAGACACAAGAACAGTTTTTTCCCGAAGGCCATCACTCTGCTAAACAAATAATTCCCTCAACACTGTCAGACTATTTACTGAATCTGCACTACTATTAATCGTTTCATAGTTCCCATCACCAATCTCTTTCCACTTATGACTGTATGACTATAACTTGTTGCTGGCAATCCTTATGATTTATATTGATATATTGATCATCAATTGTGTTGTAAATGTTGTACCTTGATGAACGTATCTTTTCTTTTATGTACACTGAGAGCATATGCACCAAGACAAATTCCTTGTGTGTCCAATCACACTTGGCCAATAAAATTCTATTCTATTCTATTCTATTCTATGAATCTGAAAATCTGGGTATCGAATTCCAAGGCAATTGGTCTCAAAAACAGAAATGGTGAAAACTATAGCAAGTAAATGAACGTATGTTCCTTGAAATATTAAAAATAGGAAACTGGATGGATGATTTTTTGAACATACAAATAAAGCTAAATACAGCAAGAATGGGATACTTAAGAAGTTATTTAGTAAACAATAATGGTAATAAAAGAATTAATGGGTGCCACTGAGGAATATGATTTCATTACGAGAATGAGTCTTGGTCTAGAGGAGTGTGGAGTTAGCCTTGAAAAGGGTTTTCAACCACCATTAACAGCCATTAAACTTATCTTACCTCATGGTTTAGCCCTAAAAGGAGGGAATGAGGCCGAAAGTTAACACTGCTCGCTTTTCATTCTTAATATAAGAAGGAGATAAAATCTTCGTCAGACTTTCAAAATTCTGTTGTTATACCCTGCAACAATAGAGTTACAATAGAGTGTAACTCTATTGTTGCAGGGCTAGCACACAATAGCCATGCAATCCTAGGAAAATACCTATCTTAAGGGCGGCAGTCTAGTTCAGAAGAAATACGCTGAGGCAGTTTATAAAGAATGAATGAGAAGTGAATTACAAAACACAGTATGACTGGGTCAGGAGGAAGACTAGGAAAGGTAAAGATGGATGGAACTGATGAAATCCTCAGAATGACAAAGAAAAAAAAGGATAGTGTATGTCTTTTGAGGGACGCGGTGGCTCAGGGGCTAGGATGTTGAGCTTGTCAATCGAAGGTCGGCAGCTCAGTGGTTCAATCCCTAGTGCTGCCTTGTGGTGCAACCAAAACAATCTGGAACTGAACACACTCAAAACCGTAGAAATGGTGGTAGACTTTAGGAAAAACCCTTCCATACTTCCACCTCTCACAATACTTGACAACACAGTATCAACAGTAGAAACCTTCAAATTTCTGGGTTCTATCATATCGCAAGATCTCAAATGGACAGCTAACATCAAAAACATCATTAAAAAAGGACAACAAAGAATGTTCTTTCTGCGCCAACTCAGTAAGCTCAAACTGCCCAAGGAGCTGCTGATCCAATTCTACAGAGGAATTATTGAGTCTGTCATTTGCACCTCTATAACTGTCTGGTTCGGTTCTGCAACCCAACAAGAAAAACACAGACTTCAGAGGATAATTAGAACTGCAGAAAAAATAATTGCTACCAACTTGCCTTCCATTGAGGACCTGTATACTGCACGAATCAGGAAGAGGGCCGTGAAAATATTTGCAGATCCCTCGCATCCTGGACATAAACTGTTTCAACTCCTACCCTCAAAACGACGCTATAGAGCACTGCACACCAGAACAACTAGACACAAGAACAGTTTTTCCAAAGGCCATCACTCTGCTAAACAATAATTCCTCAACACTGTCAGACTATTTACTGAATCTGCACTACTATTAATCGTTTCATAGTTCCCATCACCAATCTCTTTCCACTTATGACTGTATGACTATAACTTGTTGCTGGCAATCCTTATGATTTATATTGATATATTGATCATCAATTGTGTTGTAAATGTTGTACCTTGATGAACGTATCTTTTCTTTTATGTACACTGAGAGCATATGCACCAAGACAAATTCCTTGTGTGTCCAATCACACTTGGCCAATAAAATTCTATTCTATTCTATTCTATTCTATGAATCTGAAAATCTGGGTATCGAATTCCAAGGCAATTGGTCTCAAAAACAGAAATGGTGAAAACTATAGCAAGTAAATGAACGTATGTTCCTTGAAATATTAAAAATAGGAAACTGGATGGATGATTTTTTGAACATACAAATAAAGCTAAATACAGCAAGAATGGGATACTTAAGAAGTTATTTAGTAAACAATAATGGTAATAAAAGAATTAATGGGTGCCACTGAGGAATATGATTTCATTACGAGAATGAGTCTTGGTCTAGAGGAGTGTGGAGTTAGCCTTGAAAAGGGTTTTCAACCACCATTAACAGCCATTAAACTTATCTTACCTCATGGTTTAGCCCTAAAAGGAGGGAATGAGGCCGAAAGTTAACACTGCTCGCTTTTCATTCTTAATATAAGAAGGAGATAAAATCTTCGTCAGACTTTCAAAATTCTGTTGTTATACCCTGCAACAATAGAGTTACAATAGAGTGTAACTCTATTGTTGCAGGGCTAGCACACAATAGCCATGCAATCCTAGGAAAATACCTATCTTAAGGGCCGGCAGTCTAGTTCAGAAGAAATACGCTGAGGCAGTTTATAAAGAATGAATGAGAAGTGAATTACAAAACACAGTATGACTGGGTCAGGAGGAAGACTAGGAAAGGTAAAGATGGATGGAACTGATGAAATCCTCAGAATGACAAAGAAAAAAAAGGATAGTGTATGTCTTTTGAGGGACGCGGTGGCTCAGGGGCTAGGATGTTGAGCTTGTCAATCGAAAGGTCGGCAGCTCAGTGGTTCGAATCCCTAGTGCTGCCGTGTAACGGGGTGAGCTCCCATTACTTGTCCCAGCTTCTGCCAACCTAGCAGTTTTGAAAGCACATAAAAATGCAAGTAGAAAAAATAGGGACCACCTTTGGTGGGAAGGTAACAGCATTCCGTGCGCCTTTGGCGTAGAGTCATGCCGACCACATGACCATGGAGACGTCTTCGGACAGCGCTGGCTCTTCGGCTTTGAAACGGAGATGAGCACCGCCCCCTAGAGTCGGCAACGACTAGCACGTATGCGCGAGGGGAACCTTTTCCTTTACCTTTATGTCTTTTGAAAAAGCAAGAATGGTAAGGACTGAAAGTTAGAGAAGTATAGTGAATGAATAGTGCTGATGTAAAAACTGGGAATGCACAGGACTTTAGATCCAAAAGTTATTCATCGGAGCAGCCCCTCTTTAAAGAAGCTGCATCTTTTCTTGGGCACACACAATAGCCATGCAATCCTAGGAAAATACCTGTTTTAGTTAAGCAGTGTGCACACCCCAGTTCCAAAACATGATTTTGGCTGTAGATCACAGATGCAGTGCATCTTAAATATAAATAGATGATGATGATGATGATGATGATGATGATGATGATGATGATGATAATGATAATGATAATTATTGTTGTTGTTTCGATTTCTATACCGCCCTTCTCCCAAAGGACTCAGGGCAGTTTACAGTCAAAGTAAAATCAATTAATACAAAGGAAAATTTAGAGTTGATTGAAGAACTTAAAACCAATAAAACCCCTTATTAAAACCCCACTAGGCCAGTCCTGCACAGTGAAACAGAAATGTTTTCAGTTCGCGTCGAAAGGTCCAAAGGTCAGGGAGTTGACGGATACCTGGTGGTAGCGTGTTCCAGAGGGTTGGTGCCCCCACAGAGAAGGCCCTCCCCCTGGGTATTGCCAGCCGACATTGATTGGCCGACGGCACCCCACAGAGAACCTCCCTATGGGAGCGCACTGGTCAATGGAAGATCGCCGGTAGCAGCAGGCGGTCCCATAAGTAACCCAGTCCTATGCCATGGAGCGCTTTAAAGGTGATAACTAACACCTTGAATTGCACCCGAAAGACCACCGGAAGCCAGTGCAGCCTGCGCAGGAGAGGTGTTATATGGGAGCAACGAGTCGCTCCCTCTATCATCCGCGCGGTCGCATTCTGAACTAATTGAAGTCTTCGGGTGCTCTTCAAGGGAAGCCCCCATGTAGAGAGCATTGCAGTAGTCCAGACGGGAAGTGACGAGGGCATGAGTGACTGTGCACAAGGAATCCCGATGTAAGAAGGGACGCAACTGGCGTATCAGGCGGACCTGATAAAAAGCTCCCCTGGTGACGGCCGTCAAATGCTCTTCTAACGACAGTCGTGCATCCAGAAGGATGCCCAGATTGCGGACCTTCTCTGTGGGGGCCAATGACTCGTCCTCCACAGACAGCAATGACCTCAGCTGATTATACCGGGACGCCGGCATCCACAGCCACTCAGTCTTGGCGGGGTTGAGTCGGAGCCTATTTTTCCCCATCCAGACCCGCACGGCCTCCAGACAACAAGACATCACCTCAATGGCTTCGCTGGGATGGTTAGGGGTAGAAATGTACAACTGCGTATCATCAGCGTACAGATGACACCGCACCCCAAAACCACGGATGATCTCGCCCAGCGGCTTCATATAGATATTGAACAGGAGAGGTGAGAGAACCGACCCCATTAGTGTATATCCTCCTTTACCTCATTTTTTAAAACTATTTGGCTTACTATTTATCCTTTTCTGTGAAAAGTTATTTGACTTACTATTTCTTAGCATTTTCTGTAGAGAATGGAAATAACAGATTGGTGGATATATACCGTATTTTTCGGAGTATAAGATGCTCTGGACGATAAGACGCACCTACCTTTTTTGGTGAGGAAAACAAGAAAAAGAAATCTGCCTCTGCCTCCCAGCAATTTTGCCTCCTTGCAGCAAACAGCAAATAGCCTGCTTTACTTTTCATTTTCGTTTTCAGCATAGCTTGATTAGTACAAGAAAAAAAAAATCTGCTCCCAGCAATTTACCTCCTTGCATCACCCCCTTATAGGGGGTGAAAAGGTGCGTATACTCCAAAAAATACGGTATGTGCTACCATTTCTCAATTTGACAATACAAGATTGCCACCTGCTGAGTCTGTCAGTTTGTAAAATCATGCTTTTATTCTGAGTCTGACAATGTAGGAACTTATTGAAGGAAATGTTCTTCCCTATTGCAAATAGGTAGTTATCAAATATAGCTACCATGTGGAAATTATATATTTCAAGAGTATCTAAATGATACATAATCTTATCAGTTACCTATTCAAACATCCTTCTTAGCGTATCTATAATATGATAAAAATTAAGTGTAATATAGATTTTAAGAGTCATTTGTTAGATATACCATCTTGAGTTTGATAGATATAAAGCAAAATTGTCTCCAAAAGTTCCTTTATGGATGTCATCTTAGGAAGCCTTTTTCAGAAGAAAAATGACAGTTAAATCTACTAGGTTGATACAATATACAATATATTGAGCTATTAACATTTGTTGAAAAGAGAGACTATCTTAAAAACAAGGAAAACTTGGAGGAGGGTTTTATTTGTCAATGGATACATACAGTATGCTCAATTGCTTGAAAATTTTAAATTGGACAAAAATAACTTTACTTTTACAGATGAATGAACTGGTTTTGAAAAAGATGTATGTACAGTAATGAACAACTTATTGTTAAGGTACTGTATATAAATTGTCATGGATGATGAATCAGGAAGATGAATATTATATGATTAAATGAGCAAAACATTTAGGGGTATAATATAATGTCAAACAGATTTTGGAAATGTGACCAACATGAGGGATAGTTTTTATTACTTACAGTGAATCTGTAAAAGTGAAACGAAATATTGGGATCAGATAGGTTTGTTAATCCAGACGTTTCTTAAAAATAATGTACAGTATGGTTGAAACCAGAAGTTTTCCTTTTAAGTTTAATGGAGAAACAGACTGAAAGAAAACATGAAGCTTTATTTTTATATGTGATATCTGCTGCAAAGGTTTTGAATGCACAGAAATGGAAGATTGTACTAATTCCCACAAACAATAATCTAGGAACCACCAAGGGGTTCTATGACAATTCACCACAGCCAACTCACCATGGCCAATTTGCCACGGCCAGCTCACTATGGCTATCCCGCCAGTCTGTTGTGGCCTGAGGAGCTGGCAGCAGAGTCAGACAGTGAGGAGGCTGTGGAGGAACATGGGCCAGTCTTGGAATCTGGGGAAAGCTCGGACAAGGGCTCTGCGTCAGAGGCAGAGATGGGGCCAGGGCCATCTGGGAGTTATGTGCAGACTCCGGAGCCACCAAAGTCGGACATCAGCAAGGCAGAGCACGCATGCACAGAGCTGCCAGAAGGCAAGAACAGTTAAAACAAAAGGGACGACTCAGGAGTAGGGCTTGGAGATGATTGGCCCCTCCCATAAGACATAAAGGAGGAATAAAGGCACGTGGGCCTTTGCAGGAAACAATTGTTTTTGTGCTGGCCAGTTTCAATTCTCAAGCTCCATTTTGACTCCGTGTTCCATGTGGCCTTGCAAAATTAATTGCCAATTAGGTCTTGGCAGCGTGTCAATGGAGATAAAGGTGGGTGCTTATCAGCCTTATCCTGAAGAACTGTGGCAGACTTCTGTCATACTCTTTACAACTATTTGGGACTCATCTGTGAATGAACAGATTGAAAATGAACAGGCTGTGTGAATGAGCAGACTTTGCAGCCATTGAAATAAAGAGGGTTTTTGGGACTCATTGTGTGCTTTTATTGTATCAGGAAGCCTAGGTTGAACACAGTCAACTTGCCATGGCCAACCCACTGCAAGACAACTCGCCACGGCCATCTCGCCGCAGGAAAACTTGGTGCGAGACAAGAGTCACACTAATATCAAAGAAATTGTGGAATAGAATCATTATAGAAAGAACGTAAAAGGAGGGACAGAATGAAATGTGAATGGCAAAAATTAAAATAATTTTTATTTATTTTAAATTATTAAATAGAATTGTTAAATTGTCCCAGAGTGAGTTGTCCCACGGCGAGTTGGCTGTGATGTAAATTGGCCATGGCAAGTTGGCTATGGTGAATTGGCTGCAACAAGTTGGCTGTGGCAAGATGTCCCATTCCCCCACCAAGAACACTTCCAACCAGCACTGACAGGGCATGTCACTAGTATATAAAATGAGACTCTCCCTTCTAGCACTGTTGTCACCTAGTTTGATAATAAACCCTCTGCAAGAAAACACCAAGCTCAGAGAGCACCAGGGACATGACCATTTGCGGAATTGTTATTATGATGCATTTATGTGCTATCTGTTTTATTTAGAGTAATAAATTATGGTATATATATTGCTATTGTTATTTCATGGTTAGGCTGTGGGATTACAGACTTAACTTGATGTATATTGCTGTTATTATTTCATTATTAGACTGTGGGGCTTACAATCTTAACTAATAAAAGTGCCTTTTTTGAAGCAGAAATGATTTCTGTGTTACCAATGTGTTCAAGGACGCTACACAGAGATGGTGTAGGATTCTACAGATAATTTTGGAGTAGAATAGGAGAACTTCTCCAAGATATCTGTGTACCTCTCTTTTCAAGTTGAGCTGAGCTGAGTTAGTCTTTCTTCCATCATTTTAAACCAAGCTCAAAAAGTAGGT
Source organism: Ahaetulla prasina (assembly GCF_028640845.1). NCBI lineage: Eukaryota > Metazoa > Chordata > Lepidosauria > Squamata > Colubridae > Ahaetulla > Ahaetulla prasina. The sequence continues at coordinate 319,945,622 of NC_080539.1, read as the reverse complement.
CAAGAGGAAAATGCTTATCTGGTAAGATACCATACCAATGTCTACTGGTATTCCCCTAAACTAGGAGTGTCAAACTTGCAGTGTCACATTGTCATCACATGACATATTGCGACTTTTCACCCTTTCCTAAACCGCAGGTGGGCGTGGCCACTGCATGATGCATCCAGCCCACGGGCCCCTGCCCTATACCATACTAGATTGTAGCACAGAAAAGTTTTCTCAAATATCTTCTGAAAAAGATAGTAATGTTTATTTCTCCTCTGTGTCAGCTTCCTCTCAACCCTCATTCAAAGAAAAGTTATACACTCTCTTTCAACAGCTGAGTTCTTAATTCACTTTCTTGCAGAAAACACTTAAGACAACTTGATTCTCATTTTTTTAATGGATTTGAAAAACATATTACATATACTGGAAGATCCCACAATATATATTATATCCATCAGTTGAGTCAGTAAAACTAATAACTTGTCTTGTGAAAAGAATACATATCCAAACGTAAAGATTCTCAGGGAGAATTTCATGTTAAGAAATAAAACATAGGTCAAATTCATTGAAAAGTTGAGCAGCAGAATGCAAACTTAAGAATAATCTTCACATATAGCTTGCCAGCCTATTCAGGTGTTTTTTTTAAAATTAAACAAAAAGCTATATTCTTTACAATACAAAAGGAATATCTCATTCCCAATATTCTATCTTGGGAATATATTTCTATCTTTCCCATAGCTTAGCGAAAGATGGGTGTACACCTCTGGAAGCCAAAGAAACAAACCCACAAAGACCAAAATAACAGCTTGTAGAATTTCATTGATGAGACAGCATATCGTAACTATCCCTAGGCATCCACTAGCGTAAGTCCATCATGAAGGGCACGTTTCCACATGTAGTAAGTGGAGCGTGCTGTTAAGGGAAAGTGGGTTCTGAACTCTTTGTATGTTGGAAAGGTCTTTGATTCAAACCGTTGCTGGAGAAACAGCTTGGCCTGGGCTTTGAACTGAGCTGTGGCAATCACATCCATCACAAACATGCTGCTGTTGACATTTTCAGACATTTGATAACCTGGAGTTGTACTGCTGCAGGGTTTCGGCATCTGCTCATCCACAAGCACTGGAGCAAACTCTTTTGGGTGTGTGGAATGGAATTTAATTTCTGCCTTTCTATTAATCTCAGATGATGTGGGAGTCTGTTGCAAATTTCGTGAAGCCACTATTGAGGGGAGGCAATGCTTTTTGGTCTCCTGGACACTTGTTTTCCTCCAAAACCAATAGGATGTAGAAGAAATACGATGATAACGCAAACGAAACTTACAGAAAGGCATTTTCCATTGGCAAACACGTTTCCTGGCCAACTCACGAGCTTGCTTTTGCCAACCGTAGAGAGATTGCTTAATACCCATGAGAATCCGGGGCCCTGCATGTTGCCCATTGAGCATCTTCACATTAGGCAGGTTTCCTGACTTTAGTGACAGATACAGATTCCTGGTTGGTTTCTGGGCTACAGAAAGAGGCTGGGGAGGCTTGAAATTTGGATTCCCTTTGATGGCTTTTCTTCTCCAGTTATAATATGTTGATCTGGAGATGCCAGGAAAGCTACGTTTAAAGTTTCTGTATGGCACAAGACTATTCATGGAAATGCATTTTTCTAGATAAGATTTGGCTCCTTGCATAGAAGTTCCATTTCTGATATGATTTGGGAAATTTGTTGAGCTCTGGCCTCCTTCAGATGTTGTTGCACCGTCTGGACTAGCGTGGCAAGGCAAGGCAACATCAGAAGAGGAAGAAACCTCACGGTTTTTCACACTTTGCATCTCGTGCTTCCAGGAATAGTAGGTGGAGCGAGAAATTTCTGGGAACAACTGTCGGAAGCGTTGAAGAGGAATAGTAGCACCTTCCTGAAAACAGGATTGCAAGAAATGTTTGGCTGCAAATCTGGCAGCTGCTTTCTGTCTATGCTCTCGTGACTGGCGTTTCCATCGATAGAAGGTGCTTTTGGTAATGCTGTATCTTTCACGTAGGTTAGAGTAAGTCACCTGGGGATCATTGTTCAGCAACTCCAGTGTCTTTACAGGCTGAACCTGAGGTTCCGGAATGGATGCTATGGGTTCCAGCTCTTCCAGACCCATGACAGGGACAAAACACTCAGCTTCAAAAACCTGGGTGGAAACCTGCTTCCCTGACCACATGATGTGAAGTGTGGAGATGTGCAATTTACACGTTCTGGGTCGGATGAGTCGGTTGAAGTAAGGCCGTATGTTAAGGTTGCTCATTGGGTAGATGGAATAAATGTTGCATTGTAGTACAGATGCTAGAGCGTACACATGCCACATGTTGACATAGCTGCTAATAAAGCAACTAGCTTTAACGTCAATATCAAAGATAGCCTCTAGGGTAGCCAAAGGTAACTTAGTCATGTGAGGAGATTTATGCGTACAAAGAGAATAACGAGAAGCTTGCAGCATCACCTTAGAATCAATCATGCCATTGAAATAGTACTGCTTGTGAAGCAACATCTCCACAACCGTGCGGACCCGTAACTCCAGAGTTAAGCTAGTGTTACCCCACAACAACACACTTGCTGCCTCAAACAAGTGGTTCCCACTGCCTTTACAAATGAAAGGCAACATATTGCGAGGAGCATCTTCTGGGTAAAGACTTTTTGCCACACGGTCAACTTCCAGCTCTTCCTGGAACTGCCTCCCATAATAGCTGGGTAGTGAAAAAGAGGACAATATCGTATGAGATTTCACGGCTGCCTTAATTAATTTCTCCAGCCCACTGTATTCACTTGCCTTCTGGAGCTTCTGGAGCATGGACTGCATTAGCTGATGGCGCTGGATCATTCTGAAAAATAGAAGTTTGACGAATTAGAATGTCATGTTTTGCACAGATATTCCCTTCATGGCTCCATAAAACTACTAGAGAGGCACAGTTATGCTGTTTTGTCTTGAACTATATGCTCAACTATACTTCTTGAGCATATCAAAAATCCATATATAATTAAAGGAGAAGTCCAAACTAAGAGATGTTTTTGTGGAAACTGGTGCACAATCCTGTGGGTTAGAATACTGAATTAAACCTTATTCCCTAATAAATAGTCATATGACTGCACTATGATTAATTTTACATTGGACCACACATTTTATGAAATTAAATTTAATCAAGTATGTACATTATCCCATCATCTTACCCATTGTTAGCATATACCAAATTAAGCTCTAGTATTATCCACTTGAACCTACTTAGCAGACTTTGCCATTAAACAGACAGATTAACGCTTGAAATATGATCAGTGTAAAATATGATCAGTGCTAAAATTCATTGGAGAGCACAGCAATGCTAAAAGATAAATGTATGCTTTCTAAATGAAGAAATATTCATTATGAATATTTTCATCATTTTAATGCTGCCCTTCAGTAACTTTTGCTCTTTAAAGGACAGATATTAGATTTAAATGCAGCTTGTTCATATGCTGTACTCTATCCACAAAATCTCTCATCTTTTATTTGTCTGGGTTTTTTTTTCATTTGTCAAATATTTGCTTATGTCCTTTAAAGAAAGAATTTAAAAAAAAAATCGGTGTTGCACCCCTGTAGTTTTTATTCTTTCCAGCCAGTCAGATGCATAGCAAGCATTGCAACTGCTGATTCAAGGGCCCATATCTAGTAGACTGAGGAAGGCTGAGGTAATGCAGTAACAAGCTGTTTTGCTTTAATTTGTCATAAATAATTCAGCACAATAGTTCATTTGTGTGTTTACATTTTACAGATTTATGTTCTAAATGTAACAGTACCTGGACTATTGTACAATTTGGTTGGCTTTGCAAAGTCAAAAAAAAAAAAAAAAAGCCAATATAAGACAAGACTTAAAGAGCCCTCTTCTGGTGATTAGACAACACTGCATTTCTATACCGGCATTTAGATAATTTACTTAGTGATTTATAAAGTAAAAAATAAATACAAGAATTACTGCAGGATGGGAAAAGTGTGGATATCACAAACACCTTGCAAAATTAGGAAATAAGTACCGTATATACTCGAGTATAAGCCGAGTTTTTCAGCACGTTTTTTGTGCTGAAAAACGTCCCCTCGGCTTATACTCGGGTCTATACGGCTTATACTCTAGATTTTTTTTTTTTTAAGCCCCTCGGCTTATACTCGAGTATATACGGCTTATACTCGAGTTTTTTTTTCTTCTTTTTTTCACATTTTACCGGACGGAAGCCCTGCCGGTGCAGTGAGAGGGCGGGGCGGGGGAGCCGCCAGCCTTCTCAGCTGAGGGAGGGAGGCTTTCCCCAACCGGTAGGTGCCTCATTTCCCACCCTCGGCTTATACTCGAGTCCCCAGTTTACCCCAGTTTTTGGGGTAAAATTGGGGACCTCGGCTTATACTCGGATCGGCTTATATTCGAGTATATACGGTATTCTCTTTTACCCGGGAGGAGTCTTTCCACTGAAAGCTCAGCAAGATATGAACATGAAGCAAAATTGTGCTTCTGTTTTTCTTAGCTGAGATTGTTTCTTTAAAGAAAATCCTAACAGTGTTTTGCAGTAATCTGAGAAGGTAACAATATGGTTTCAGCCACCTCAGGGTCATATAACATTGCTTATAAAATTCAGCACTTGTGGGAAATTCAGTTCTGAAAACCCAAGACCGAAATACCATTCTTCATAATGGTAATTATAAGGCTGCAAATTTATTTATTTATTTATTTTTCAAATTTATATACCGCCCTATCTCCCTAAGGACTCAGGGCGGTTCACAGGCAGTTAAAATACATATAAATTCAGATTAAAAACAACTATTAAAAAACTTATTCTATTGCCCAAATTTAAAATAGTATAAATAATAAAAAACCCTTAAAACCCATAACTTTAAAATCTAATCCAGTCCCGCGCAGATAAATAAGTGTGTTTTAAGCTCGCGACGAAAGATTCGGAGGTCCGGAAGTTGACGAAGTCCTGGAGGGAGTTCGTTCCAGAGGGTGGGAGCCCCCACAGAGAAGGCCCTTCCCTGGGTGTCGCCAGACGGCACTGCCTAGCTGACGGCACCCTGAGGAGTCCCTCTCTGTGAGAGCGCACGGGTCGGTGGGAGGTATTTGGTAGCAGTAGGCGGTCCCGTAAATAACCCGGCCCTATGCCATGAAGCGCTTTAAAGATTGTCACCAGCACCTTGAAGCGCACCCGGAAGGCCACAGGTAGCCAGTGCAGTCTGCGCAGGATAGGTGTAACACGGGAGCCACGAGGGGCTCCCTCTATCACCCGCGCAGCCGCATTCTGGACTAACTGAAGCCTCCGGATGCCCCTCAAGGGGAGCCCCATGTAGAGAGCATTGCAGTAATCCAGGCGAGACGTCACGAGGGCGTGAGTGACCGTGCATAAGGCATCCCGGTCTAGAAAGGGGCGCAACTGGCGCACCAGGCGAACCTGGTGGAAAGCTCTCCCGGAGACGGCCGTCAAATGGTCTTATAAGGCTTTTCTCATAAAGTTTACAGGATGCAGCACTGAGTTATATGGTAAAGGTATAGTATGCCTCACTTAATTTGAACACTTCAACAATGGGAAATATTCAACGTAATATATGCCTTTTACCGTTCTTGCCACAGGACCCATTTTCCTATTTCACGTAAGTGGGTAGACAGGAATAGCTTAATGCGAGGCTGGAGAACAGATACACGTTCTCTCCCTTATATACCAATTTTAAAAGGCATAAATGGTTTCAAATCTATCATGGAAGCTCTTCTGAGTAGCAGGGAACCTGTGAAGGCATATTCAGTTCTGTCTCCTTTCTCATGTATGAAATTCGGCTTTCCACATCTAGTCTCCCAAAGTTCCGCCATCCTAATTATATTTATCCAGAAATGCTTGTTTGAAATTTTGTTTTTCTTTCAACCCGACTTTTGCTGTTCATCATCTTTAGTAATTCTTTCAATGGTCTTCCCCTCACATGGCATATTTTATTACTGTCCACTTTGCACATTGTACAGACCTTTTTGTGTAGTACGTGGTAGTATTTAGCTGAGCTTCACCGTTCATTTTCTAATAACTTAATCCTCCAGTAGACTTTAAAAATTGCTGATCTTAAAAACTGCTGATCTGTTTAGAAAAAGTGAGAAAAGAGGATCTCAGTATTGACATATATTTTCCTGACTTTTTACAAAAAGTGCAAGCCTTAATCTGCTACATTTTGCCATCCCAATCATCTGTATAACAAGATATTTTAAGCCTTACTGTACAGATAAAAAATATAGAAGAAGAAGATTTCATAGTTTCGGTTTTCTTCTTCAGGAAAGCACTTTAAAAGAACATATAAAAAGTGCAGGTAGTCCTCGATGTATAACAGTTCATTTTCTGACTGTTCAAACTTACAATGGCACTGAAAAAGTGACTTATGCCCAATTTTCACAGTTACGACCTTTGTAGCACTGCCATGATCATGTGATCAAAATTCAGATGTTTGGCAAGTAGCAGGTATTTATGACCATTGGTTGCAGTGTCCTGGGATCATGTGATCCCCTTCTGACAAGCAAAGTCAATGGGGAAGCCAGATTCAATTAACAACCAGGTAACTAACTTATTGACTGCAGTAACTAACTTATTGACTGCACTTAACAATTATGTCAAGAAAGGTCATAAAATAGGGCAAAACTCACTTTAAAAATGCCTCACTTAACAACAGAAATTCTGGGCTCAGTTATGGTCTTAAAATGAGAATTACTTGTACTCTTCTCTTAGGATGTCTAAAACCATCACTAAAAAGTGATAGAACCCTTCTCAAAAATGTTAGGAAATGTTTAGCTCAAATGAAAAAAACTTGCGAAAACGAACTGAGATAGACATAGATGATATGGTGTCTTCATAATTTTTGGAATATAGCTCATACGGCTGCGCGGGTGATAGAGGGAGCCCCTCGTGGCTCCCATGTGACACCTCTCCTGCGCAGACTGCACTGGCTACCTGTGGCCTTCCGGGTGCGCTTCAAGGTTTTGGTAACTATCTTCAAAGCGCTCCATGGCATAGGGCCGGGTAACTTACGGGACCGTCTGCTGCTACCAAATACCTCTCACCGACCCGTGCGCTCTCACAGAGAGGGACTCCTCAGGGTGCCGTCGGCCAGACAGTGCCGGCTGGCGACACCCAGGGGAAGGGCCTTCTCTGTGGGGGCTCCTACCCTCTAGAACGAACTTCTTCCAGGACTCCGCCAACTTCCTGACCTTCGAACCTTTCGCCGCGAGCTTAAGACACATTTATTTATCTGCGCAGGACTGGACTAGATTTTAAATTTAATTGGTTTTAATGGGGATTTTATTATTTGTATTGTCATTTTAATTATTTGGCCATTTGTAATAAGTTTTTTAATGGCTGTTTTATTTTGTATTTATTTGTATATTTTTATCTGGCTGTGAACCGCCCTGAGTCCCTAGGGAGATAGGGCGGTATAAAAATACGAAAAAATAAATAAATAAATAAATAAATACAATCCAGTCTGTGAGTTAACAATGGAAAAGCACCTTTGGCCTTAATCTAAACCAGGGGTGTCAGATTTGATTTCATTGAAGGCCACAGGGTTGTGTTTGGCCTCAGGGACCAGGGTGGGCATGGCCAGCTTGACATTACTTGTGTCAGGGGCATCTGTGGTGGTCTAAGCACTCTGGCAGTAGAAACGGGCTCCCGAGCTCCATTTTCAGCCGGGCTCCTGAACTTCGTTTTCAGCCGCGATGGCCTCCTGCCACCCTCTGCCAGTGAAAATTGAGCTGGGGGGGGGGGGGACATAAGCTCCATTTTTGCTGGCAGAGGCACTGCAGGCTGGTCCTTTGCTGTTTCCAGGGCAGCCCCGCAGGCTAGATATAATCACCCCATGGGCTGGATCCAACCCCCGGGCCTTGGGTTTGACACTCCTGTTCTAAACAATGTAGTCCAGCAGCCCCCAATCTTTTGGGCACAAGGGACCAATTCCATGGAGGAAGGTTTTTCTGTGAACCAGAGGAAGTATGATTTTGCATGCTGCCTGCCTCCCATGAATGGGGCTTCGCTGGGTACCTCTGATATAGGCTTTAATGAGCTTTAAAGAGCGATGGTGGTGCAGTGGTTAGAATGCAGTACTGCAGGCTAACTCTGCTGACTACCAACTGTCAGCAGTTCGGCAGTTTGATCCTGACTGGTTCAAGGTTGACTCTGCCTTCCATCCTTCCAAGGTCAGTAAAATGAGGACCCAGATTGTTGGGGGCAATAGGCTGACTCTGTAAACTGCTTAGAGGGGGCTGTAATGCATTTTGAAGTGGTATATAAGTCTAAATGCAATTGATATTAAAGGCTGATACTAATACCAGGAAAAGAGAATATCTGTAGCTTAGGGTTGATGTTGAGGGGTCCTTGGTGGTCTCTGAGCTTGCTTGTTTTCTTGCAGACATTTTATTACCCTTGCACTGATGATGTTACCCAGTTTGGGTAATGAAACGTCTGCAAAAATGCAAGAAAGCTGAGAGAACACCAACACCAATACCAGTGTTTGCTACAGCTGATGGGCGATGAAGTTGGCTCCAGAACAAAAGGCACAGTAAAATCTAACACCATTCTTAACTTCACCATGCAGTACTGGACAACAGGGTGCTGCAAAATGTTCAAAAAAGAGGCTTCACAAAGAAATAGAAGTCTAAATGAAACCCTTCCTTGAAGCAGGAATGCAGCCAGGTCCTTTGTAAAGATTACACGGCTGCTTTAAAAGTTGTTCTCAGATGTGTTCACATGCATGTGAACCCATAGCTATTTTGCAGACTCAGACAAAGTATTGATTCTGTGAGACACAGAGACAACTTGATGTGACTTAAGCTTACAGGTTTATGTATACCAATCAATCCCTCTTGCCAACTGTGGAGTATTCGAAAACCTCTATTACATAAACCACCCATTCTTTTTCCAGGCAGTCAAAACTTCCAAGTCTCCTTACAATTTTCTTTTTCCTTCTCAGCCATGTTAAAAACTATTCCCATCACAGAATTTAAAACCGTATTTCAATTATCAGATCTTCTTTCCAATGAGTGCCATTTTAATTTGTATAGTTGTATAATAAAATAAATAGTTCTCTTCCAGAGATCAGAACAAAGATGTTCCATCTTTGGAAACTTAGGCAAGAGCACCTTTTAGGGAAGGCAGACACTTTATCTAAACTAACCTTCTGTAATTAAAAGTACTGTCATATTTCTCAAAAGCACAACTATATTTCTAGCTTTAGTTCCATATACTAACACAGGGTTGTCAAACTCAAGGCCCAGGGGCTGAATCCGATCTGCAGGGTACTTAGATCTTCACCCAGGAAACAGTGAAGGACCAGCCTGCGGTGTTTCTGCCAGAGAAAACAGGCTCCCAAGCTCCATTTTCGTCTGCTATGGCCATTTGCAACCCTCTGCCAGTGAAAATGGAGCTCAGGAGGCCCTCCAGAGCTCCGTTTTCACTGGCAGAGGGTTGCAGGAGGCCATGGCAGCCGAAAACGGAGGTAGAGTCTGTTTTCGCGGGCAGAGCACTCAGGCCACCACAGGCGCCCCAACAGGAGTGATGTCAAGCTGGTCATGCCCACCCTGGTCACACAAACCCCAGGTCAAACACAACCCTGATGTGGCCTTCAATGAAATTGAGTTTGACACCCCTATACTAAGATCACCAAGCTGAGGGGAATTGCTAACACTTTGAAAGATAGGCTCAAGATCCAGGAGGACTTTGCCCTTGACAGATTTGAACACTGGGCCCTAAGTAGTAAGATAAGTAATAAGATGCGGTTCAGTGGTGAAAAAACTAAGGTCCTGCATTTAGGTACAAAAAACTAATGCAGGGTACAGAATAGGTGGCACTAAGCTCAATAATATTAACTTTGAGAGAGGTCTAAGTATCCTAGTGGAATACCACATAGGTACAACCCAGCAATGTGCTGCAGCTGCCAAAAATGCTAAAGCTGTCGTAGGTTCCATCGAGTGAGAGGTAGCATCAAGACAATGAGAAGTGATAGTACTGCTTTACACTGTACTGGTGAGACCTCACATGGAATACTGCATCCAGTTCTGGTCACAATACAAAAAATCTGTTGAGTGTGTAAAAAAGAACAATATAGGTAATAAAGGGACTGGAGGCCAAATCGTATGATGAACTATTGTAGGAGCTAGCTATGTCTATTGAAGGGAAGGATAAGGGGACATGATAACTATCTTCCAGTTCTTGAGGGGCTATCATAAAGAAGAGATTGATTTATTCTCTATGGCATCAAAGGGCAGGATAAGAAATACTGGATGGAAGCTTATTAAAGAGAGATCCATCCTAGAAGTAATGAAAAAAAATTTGATAGTGAAAATAGTTAATCAATGCAACCTGAGCTTGCATTCTGGGATTATGGATGCTCCATCACTGGAGGTTTTCAAAAATACACTGGAGAATCAATTGACTGGGATAGCATAAGGCTCCTATCTTGAGCAGAAGGTTGGACTAGACTAGAAGATCTCCAAGGTCCCTTCCAGCCCTGTGATTCTATTAAAAGTCATATATCTTGACTATATATGACTGTATTGCTTGAAAAATAATACTATTTAAAGTATATTAATATTACTGTGGCTATTCTGAGATTGGATTGGAATTGTGATCTATTGACCAGACATGGACACTATAGGGCAACAATAGTCAAGTATGCAATGAAGTTGCAATCACCTCAAATTAGTTTATTTTTTTAATAATTTCCAGTGTAATGGCAGCAATATTACTTGTTCAATGAAAGAAACAAAGCATCTGGAAGCATGTGAAAGATTATATAATAACTTTGTTAGTCTTAAAGTTCCAAATAAGCTCTTCCATTATATTTGAGCAGCTTGATTAACAGGTTGATACTGGTATCATGGAATAAAAACCAAGGAGATTAGTTTTTGAATAAAGTACATTTTAACCTGAAATAATTATTAGATTATCTTTCTAAATGTAAACCATTTAACTTACTGTCTAAATATTGGTGCTGCAAATAAATGACTTGTTTTAGAATACTTGACAAAGTTATATACACTGAAAGCTCTATATAGGCTATTTTTTGCAGATTAATTTTATATATATTATACAAACATTCACTGTGCTTGTGCTTACTGCTGAAATGGCATCCAGTATCAGTCAATACTGAGTAATGGAATAAGGCAACTTTCTATTTATATTATCTAAATTTTCAAGATACCCTGAACACATTTCTCAAAAATTCTACATTATTAATTCTACAGTATTTCATTGAAATACAGGACATGGTTATTCTTTTAGGATAACTATATACCCACACCCATATCCTATGAAGTACTACCACCATGCACAAACTATTTTATTATTTTCAATACAGTTTACGCAAATAATAGCTTGTGCATGGCGGTAATACTTCATAGGATATGGGTGTGAATAGTTAAGTTTTCCTAAAGGAATATCCATGTCCTGTATTTCAATCCTAAACTCACCACTCGTTTCATTATTAGTATAAAAGGACCACGGTACTGTGTAAGCACTAACCTTGGTTTTAAAAAAAGGTATAGTTACAATACCGCATTTATAAGTTTCCACAAACTTTGAAACTACGGTATCAAACTTGCCTGCAGACCAAACATTATTACGCATTAAAAATTAAAAAAACAAGTTATCTCGGAGGAGGGGAGCGTTATCCTGGAATAAGTCGAATTATTAGATTTTTCTCACGTTTTCGTGAGACTAAGGGGAGCGTTCCGATTTGGAATTCTAAGTAAGAAAAAAACCTTTCGCCGACACCGCAAAAACCCAAATCCCAGCCAAGGCCTTGGAAATGGCACTTTCTATGGCCTCGTCGCAAACCAAGAGCAAACGCTTAAATAAGGTCACGAACGACGGCCCAGGTATGAAAATAAAGCCGGGTTTCCTTCTGCCGGCAATGCTCTCTCGCTCCGATCTAGGGGCAAAGGCGGGGAAACCTGAAGCGGGATCTTTTAAAAAGATGGAGGGAGAGTAACAGAAGCTAACCCGAGAATGAATTTGATGAGCTCCTGATCAGCCCAATCTTAAAAAAGAGGTGGAGGGGAAGGGAAGGGAAGCGAAGAGACCCGCCATCGTTGAAACTAGCGCCGTTTCCAAAATTACAAAAGGCACATGGAAACGAATTAATTCTTACGAAAAAGGATCTTGTTCAAGAGGCAGCGAAGCAGGCTAACCATCCCACAAGAGGGCAGCCAGAAGCCCCACGAAACCGCTTGAAGACGTACTCTTGAAACAAAGGCGGCGGCTGCTGCACATGGAGGGAGAACTTAAAAAGAAAATAAATGAGGGCCGGACTAGAAAGGCAAAGCCCATGGAGGCCAATTTGAAGCCACCTCCTTTACTGTGGCTTTCCTTTTCCAAGGCCACAGAACTAATAGAGCAACCCACAATCTTTTTACCCAGCTGTGAATCCCAAGGACTTCAAATTGCAACTCTACTTCTGGCCTTACTTAAAGGAAGGTACTAAGGAGTTGCAACTTGAACCACGTAATCCCCATTCCTTTCCATTTTCCCTTGACTTTGGCTGGAGTTTGTACGGGTGTGGTGGTAGAGTCCTCAAGCTCAACTCAGTTGTATGGAGGTTTAAGACACATTCCCTCAAGAAACCGATTTGTTAAAGGTTAGAAATTTCTTCCAACTCACCTTTACTGGTTGGACAAGGCAACTGGTTCTAAACAGCTGCTGCTGCTGCTCCTTCCTTGCCTTGGTCTCTCTGCAAGGCTATTTCCTGGGCATTTAAATTTGAATCAGGAAGCGCAGCAATCCCAGCTGTGTCCCACATTCAGACTGGAACTGGTTTCAGATCTGGAGTGAACCAATTGGAGTGGCTGCTTTAGGTGTGTAAAAAAGGCTTGGCTCCACCCCCTCCCCCAAGGAAATAGTTCATTCCCAAGTACTCTTGCATCCAACATGAAAGGAGCAGAGCAAATTCTGGGGTCATTTCCAAAGTGATCATTGCTGTTGTCTAAGACTCTCTTCTTAAAGAGACAAGCACCTTTAATATTAATGAATTACCATACTTTCCAAACTTAATTAAGAAAACAGTAAGGCTAAGCTAGGAGGGGAGAGCCAAAATATACAGTGAGGAATGAACTCAGATAAAAATTAATTTTGGCATTTGGAGGAATCATATAGAGGCAAATTGATGAGAACTTCTATAATCATCTAGAAAAAGGAAAAACAAACAACTAGAATCCTTTTGTATGAATTTTAGTGTAGCACACATAGGTACTAGAAATGCTGAATGAAAAAAAATGTTGAATCTACATAAGGAAAAATTAGTGACATTTTATTCACACACACCCCTTCAATTAACCAAAAAATTTAATCAACTAAACCTGGTTTTAAAAAGGTGCATGTTTGCAGGTTTTTTTTAAATAGAAAGAAAAATGGGGAGCAAATATAACTTAAAGAACTGCATTCCACAGCTTTGGCAGCAATGCAGGATATATCTTCTACTATGCACTGAAGAGGTGGCCTGATTAATAGTGGGAGGAGGTCACTTTTACCCCTCAAATGTTTTGCTTTATAAAGATCAGCATCAGTAGCTTAAATTATGCCTGGTAAACGATTAGCAACTAGAATAGAATAGAATAACAGAGTTGGAAGGGACCTTGAAGGTCTTCTAGTCCAACCCCCTGCTTATGCAGGAAACCCTACATCATTTCAGACAAATGGTTATCCAACATCTTCGTAAAAATGACCAATGTTGGAGCAACTGGAGGCAAGTTGTTCCACTGATTAATTGTACTAACTCAGTAAATTTCTTCTGAGTTCTAAGTTGCTTCTCCTTGATTAGTTTCCACCCATTGCTTCTTGTTCTACTCTCAGTGCTTTGGAGAATAGTTTGACTCCCTCTTCTTTGTGGCAACTCCTGGAGTATATCTTTCAACCAACTGGAGTATATCTTTCAGCACAGGTATCATAGAATCCCTATTCCTTGTACTAGTTAGCAATCTAGCTGCTGCTTTTTACATTGATTGCAATTTTTGGACAGTTTTCTGTGGTATCCTAAATAGAGCCCATAGTAAGTATCAAGTTAGGATGTAACCAGAGCCTGGATAAGTATTGCCAAATCTAACTGGCTCAAAAGATTTGCAGGTGGCATAATAGTTTTAATTTTGCAAAAGCCACTCCGTGTCGCTGTCGATTCAGCTACTATAAATTTAGTGAAAGCTGAGCTTCAAAGAGCGCTCCTAAATTGCAGAGTGCTTTCAGGTGAATGCATCTACATTTCAACCTTAACCTCTGTGTCTTTTTTCCCAATTACCTCCATTTTGTCTGGATTTGATTTGTCTGATCTCCATAAACAAGATAACTGTTGAAAACATTGTTGAACATTCAACATCATTCTAGAATATGACTGATTTCTTGGGATTAGATGGTAAGGAACAGTAGGATTACATACCATGAATATTTTGATGTCAACCAATTCTAAAACTCTGGATGACCCACTCTAAAGATTTCACATAGATGTTGAATGAAAATAAGGCAGAACTCTTGAGAGCACAATAAATAATGAAGTAGTGACCCAACAGTAGTTCCCAAACATTGTCTTCTAGGCATGGCCTGACAGTTGCCAAAACCATTGGCAAAATAGTGCCCTCAGGACCTAGTTCCATGAGATTGTCCAGAAAAATACTGTGAATGGTGTCAACTAAAACTCACCAAGAACTCTAGGAAAATCATCAGCCTCTTTGTCTGTCACCAGGTCCCAAAGGTGCTTTTTCCAAAAAGCAACTGGATTTTCTTGTGTTTTTTTTTCTTTGAAAATATTTTGCTTCTCATCAAAGAAGCTTGGGTGAGAAGCAAAACATTTTCAAAGAAGAAAAGTCTAGTTGCCTTTTGGAAAAAGCACCATTGGGACAACCATGACCTGGACGATTGAGAATATCCATAGATGTCCATCATCAAGGTAATCAAAGCAGTCTTGGTGCTATATTCTTACCAAATGCCTGACTGAAATTTGTTCAAATAATTCATATTCTCCATCTGTGTCTAAAACTAGAGGGTTATCACATCCTCAGTTACCTTTCTTGAAGATTAAATGTTTGAAATTGAACTATAATTGACAGATTTTCGATAGAATTTTACTATAGCCTTTTGGGGTGGGGAGGAAACACTTCTTACCTGTAAGAAAAGTCTAGTCTCTTCTCTTAACCATTAATTAAATCCTGAGGGGTTTATTAGCCATCATTTCTTTATACACTTATAGGATGAAGCCATAGCTTTTTAAACGATCACTGTCCTTCTAAAATAGGATTCCAGACACACCCTCCACTGTCCTTTTTTCTGCCAATCTGGGAAAGGTAAGAATTTAGGCACAATGCTAAAGGCTTATTCCTTCAGATCATAGGAAATCCTACTAGTGAGACCTGCTTTGGTATCAAGGATTTTGTCTATCTTCAAACTTAACTTCCCAATTACAAGGGCTAGAATTCTGCATTGCAAATAAATATAATTTTTGAAAGTCTTTCCCACCAAAACATCTACTTTTTCTACAATTGTGTGGAATGATATTAAGAATGATAATGGGTATAAAGGTATAAAGGTAGGAGCAAAAGAAAACAGCTGAGCAATACTCGGTACTGATGCTCAGGTTTAATTCTTTGGAAATGAAACTTAGGTTCCTAACAGGCACTGATAAAGGAGGCATCAACTCAATGTGCAGTTACATAGAAAGCAGCAAAGAAGGAAAATAAAAAAGAATCATATAATCTTACTCCATTCCTGTGTTAGACGCTTACCTTTTTCAGATCATTACGCTTAAGCATTAAGAAATTCATCTTTTGCTTAGAAAATGTTTGAATTCACAAATTTTAAATACAAGCAATAAAATATTGTGTGCTATTCACAGAGAATGTAGGTCTGGCAGCAGTAATAACTTATATAATTTTATCATGCATGTACTTTTTAGTACAACAGCTGGGAAGGTCCAGCAATACATGTTGAAAACATTCACAGATGAACAGTATCACTGAGTTAATCTCTTCTATATAACCATTGAGGCCAGGCTGATTTATATCTGCTTAGACATAGTCTCTGATCATGAGACTTTGGTAACTGTTTGGTTTTCCTACACTGCTGCTAGCATCTCTGGCTACTCTCTTGAAATCAGGTATGTAAATGAAACAATTGCTAGAATGCAATCTGACCAAGAGAATTCCTCAAAACATTTACTCATCAGACAGATCTTTTCTAATCAGACTTCATATATTTAATAACAATAGCACTTAGATTTATATTCCACTTCACAGGGCTTTTTTAACCTTCTCTAAGAGTTAACATATTGCTCCCAACTATCTGGGTCCTCATTTTACTGACCTTGGAAGGCTGAGTCAACCTTGAGCCTCTCAGAATTGAACTCCTGGAGTGAGCGGTGAGTTAGCTGCAGTGCTGCATTCTAACCACTGCGCCATCACAGGTCTTCAACTAATATCAACTTTGTATAAAAAATAATTGCAATAGTATCATTGTCATGATTTGGGAAATCAAAGTGTACTTTAATAAACTATTGCTCTTTGCAGGTTTGCCTGCAAACCTTGTGAACTATAAGATGTGTGGACTTCAAGTCATGTTCATTTATTCAGCATATCTGGCTGGGGAATTCTGTGAGTTGAGATCCACACATATTAAAGTTCACAAGGATGAGAAATACTGGCTTATTGAATAGAAGGTAGTTCCTAGTTGAGCTTGGCTGATTCTGAAAGTCAGGTCAGCAGGTTAGATCTGATAGCACCTGGATGGGAATCCACTGATTAATTCTATAGCTATAGATGAACTGGATTTTTTAAAAAAACGGGAAAAGGCAACAACAAACCACTTTGTATTTTTGCCAAGAAGAATGTAATTATCCATATCATATATACGATATATGATGCTTTTTATTTGTTATTTTAGATTCTTCATCCTGCCTTTATTATTTGCATAAAGAATGCAAAGCGATAAACATACCTCTTTTCTCCTCTTATTTTTCCACAACAACCCTGTGAGGTGAGTTGGACTGAGAGACAGATGACTTGTCCAAAGTGTACCAGGCAGCTTTCATGCCTAAAAGCAGGCTAGAACTCAGAATCTCCTGGTTTCTAACCAGATGCCTTAACCGCTAGACCAGTGATTTTGCTGTCACATGCCAAAAGTGGGGGAAGTGCTGGGGGGTTGTGTGTGTGGCCACACCCATAATTCAATGTGCCCTGCCCCCACACTCTCCCTGCTTTTGCCATGTGATGGCCTTGTGGGCCCAGTAGGCTTTCTTGGAGCCAGGGGAGGGCAAAAACAGCCTTCTCCACTCTCCCAGAGGCCCTCGGGAGGCCGGAAACGACCCATTTCCCGACTTCTGGTAGGCCCAGAAGGCCCAAAAATCAGCTGGCCGGCACTGAGCTAGGGCAACGCTCATGTGCCCACAGATATGGCTTCACATGCCACCTGTGGCATCCGTGCCATAGGTTCACCATCACAGCACTAGACCAAATGAAATGTATTACAACTGAAATGTTTGCCTACAAAAACTCAAACTCAGCATTAGTGAGCTTTTGAAAGTAAGATCACTTGACAACTATTTTTGCATGAGATATTAAGTTGTAAAGTTCAGCTAATGAATGTTGATACATTGTAGTACTACTCCAATTCAAATCTCTCACCCAACTATACGCAGTTTTTTAACTAAGGATTACATTTTGGATGTTTAGATATAGGCTGTTGTGCTCATTTTCTGCATTAATTCCAAAGTCCAGTTTCTGATCATCCAATATTATGTCTGTTTCAGGTTCATAACACAGTAAGCTAAAAACATGGGTGTTAAGGGAATAACATTCAAATCAGTTTTTAATTTTTACAGCCTCAGGTGCCATGAAAACATCACCAATCTCATATATGTTTCTCAGTAATAAGTCTCATGGTGCTCAGTGAAATTCATTCCCAAATCAATAGTATAAAAGTCTCCTGATACTACTTTATATATCCTTGCATGTACTGTATTTATGGAGAATCCCTATAAATTCAAATAATAAACTTATTTTCCAGCACAATCTTTGGAGAAAAAACTCCATGTCAGTGAAACTATAATTTTCCTTCAGTGTCAGACAGATTATGGCTAAGTCAATATCCATACAGCAGATCAAGCTTTAAATTGAATTAATGCCTCCAGTTTAAGCAACATCCTTTTTCTATGTCTGGACAATTAAATCAGTCAATTATTTACTTTGATATGATAAAACAAATAGATTGCCAGGACAGTCAGTCTTTCTTTTTATGAAGCAGAAGCTTGCTGAAAGATAAATTGTAAACTGCTAAATTCTATTCTTACCAGATCACTGATGAATCATCTGCTGAAAGCATCTTCAGATGTTTTATGCTTTTGCAACTGAAAATAACATTCAGCGTATCGGCAGATTATCTGCATCTTGTATGAAAACATGCAAAGAACAGAATCTTCAGAAAGGTGCAATTTAATTTCATCATTATTGAGCTATTTTTAATAGAAGTTGTAGAACTATGATTAGTGACCTGAATATTATCAAGCTGTTGATAGTAATGAATCTACATTTCATAAATATTTGTAGTTTAGGATGTTTTTCTGGACCTATGGTGTCTTTGGATTCCCCAACTGAGCATCACATTTTTCAGTTGTGAAGTGTATGGAGAAGCAAGCACACCAATGGAAAGTTGCAAATTGCAGCACGAGTATTATGTCAATAATTAAAGCAAAGCACCAGAAAGAGGAATAAATACAGCATACCAACTCCTTATGGTGTAGTGCCACATTGCAATAGGAAGAGTCCTGGAATCCAGAAACTTATGAAGTTAGTCAGATTCTTTTACAAGCATTATTGAAGTTATTTGTTGTCTAATATCAACTGCATTGCCAATTGATGGACATTTATGTGGTAATGGGTAAAATGGGTGGAATGCAGGAATAAAGGGCTAGTAGATTTTCAAGATAAAATGCAAAAATAGCATAGCAGACTAAAAGTCATGATAACCTATTTTTCACAAAAAATGATACCAACTCTCTATTTCCATCTGCACTTTAGTCCATTAAAGGATCAATTATTCCCTATAATATATGAATCCTCTTTAATAACTTGCCAGATTTGAGCATAGGCTGTAGAATTTCTTCTTCTGTTTACTATATAGAGAAGAAAATGAATTGAGAAATGGGGTAGGAAGTGACATTTTGTATCATATATATTTTATGGACTTAAGCATGTGTCATTGCAGTGGCCTTGGGTTCGAGAAAAACAAAGCAGCTTCTCTAAGAGCAGGGAAGGATTATTTATTCTAACCTATTGTTACCTAAGGAGATATGGACAAGTTGGAGAGGTCAAAGTCTGGCTTAAACTGCTCCAGTTATTTATGGCTAAAGATAAATTAGTTTATCCAGCTTATCTGTACTTAAATGATGACTAAAAGAGAAGAATAAACAGATTTCTGGAAGATGTAAATCTTGGAAAAGATGAGAGCAATGTATACCTTATGAAATATAATAAAGAAGTAAAAGTATTAAGTGAATTTCAGTAAACCTTTCCTAACAACAAAGATAATTTGAGCTTTGGAAAGATTGATTATCCCAAGAGAAGCAGTGGGTTAGCAGCAGGACTCTACTGTGTTTATAGTTAGAGTGAAACAATGCATTTGTAGCCCCCCACCCAGTGGTGGATTTCAAAAATTTTTACTACTGGTTCTGTGGGTATGACTTGGTGGGCGTGGCATAGCTTGGTGGGTGTGGTTTGGTGGGCGTGGCAGGGGAAGGTTACTGCAAAATCCCCATTTCCTCCCGATCAGGTGGGACTTGGGAGGCAGAGAATAGATGGGGGCAGGGCCAGTCAGAATTTTTACTCCAGTTCTCTGAACTACTCAAAATTTCCACTACCGGTTCTCCAGAACTGGTCAGAACCTGCTGAAACCCATCTTTGCCCCCATCACACACCAGATTATCTCTGAATTGCTAGTAAACTCATATGGGAATCCTGGGGATTCCATAGTTCATTCTTAAATAGTAAAATTTTACTTCTCATATTGCAGAAAAATATCTGAAAATAGAATGGTGAAAGCTGTGAAGCATGTAAACTGAAAACTGAAGGTAATGATTAGCTTGATTGTTCATTTGTTAAGTGAATTTTGCCCAGTTTTACAACCTTTCTTGCCACGGTTGTTAAGTGAATCATTGCAGTTGTTACGTTATGTTATGTTATGTTATGTTATGTTATGTTATGTTATGTTATGTTATGTTATGTTATGTTATGTTATGATTGTAAAGTGAATTTTTCTTCCTCATTGACTTTGCTTATCAGAACAGTGCAAAAGGTGATCACATGACCCCAGGACACTGCAACCATCATTGATCACGTGACCATGGGGATGTTGCAATGGTCATAAGTGTGAAATATGGTCATAACTAACTTTTTTCAGTGCGGCTGTAACTTTGAATGGTCACTAAATAAACTGTTATAAGTCAAAGACTAGTTGTAAATCTGTGCATCCCAATTTTCCAGAGAGTTAAATCTTCAATGAAGGCTGGAAGGACAAATGAAATGAAAATGCATAGAATTACAACTGAATATATAAATAAAATGATTGCTGATTCAGTGACCAAATACATTTAATTCAGCTCTTGTAAATGAAAGTGAGGTACAAATCATGTTACATAGTTTCATTCTAAATATTATTTCCAACCTGCCCTCTGATTTAAAAATAAATGCTTCTGTATTTCAGCCATCTCTATTATTGATGGCCATGTTGTGTTTCTTACGAATAGAAAAGTTTTACAGAGCTACTGGCTTAAGCCAAAAACCTCTGATAATGTCATACTGCATTAAGCTATGGCTTCCTTAAATATGGTTGATTGAATAAGCCCTATTTAGGTTAGTTTATATAATATACTAATTGCATCAGCAATAAGTCAACATCAAAGGATTCACATTGTAGTTAGTGCTACAAATGAACTCACCATGCATTATATCCACTTGCTCTTTTCCAGAACACAAAAGCATGCCACTGCATATTTGACTCAGCTTTTTCACATTGTCAATCCATGATTGATTATGGTGTGGCACACTGTCTAACCAATCATTACTAATCAAGTTCAGAATTTCATAATTGATGGATCATAGTTCTGGCTCTTGCTCTGCCTCCAGATTGTTGAATATGATGAAGGATTGAATCAGATAATCAATTCTAAACCATAGTTTGCCTCCACATTGGGTTTTAAACTGTGATTAAAGATACCTGTATTTTGAGGAACTCAACAGGTGGTATTTAAAATATCATAATAAATAAATCTAGTGTATTCATTCACTCACAATTTAATGTTTCTTGCTTAATATCTTATATAAATACAGTGGTAAACCACAATTTATAGTTTATAAATGTACTGTTCAATTACAATTTTTTAAACCAATAATCATTAAATATGTTATGGATAATAATGGCTCCTGTAATTCCAACATCTATGGTAAATATTCTCATACTGTTCAGAGATAGTTCCAATGTCATGCAATTTATTTTGCTCTGTATCATGACATTTTGCAAAATAATATGCTAAAAATGTCACCATACAATAAATTCACACCTCAGTTTCTTCCTCCATTTCTATTATATACAAAAATTATAAATATTTCCCTCCAAAGACTTAAATGTTTAAATGTTAAAATAAATCATTGTTACAATTAGTTTGCTCCCCTTTCCTGCAGATATCAATACAGGCCAAGCTATTGCAAAGTAATTCATCTAAATAAGGGTTTTTAAAGGGGAGGGACAAGGCGGGTGGGGGGAGAACCCGTCGGGAGGATCCAGCCCGGTGCCAGTTCGCGCACTATTACATCTGGTCTGAAGGCAGGGGAGGGTTTGTTCCAGGACTAGAGGGTGGTTCAATCTGTACGGTAAGTGGGAGAGGCAGATATGGCGGAGGGGGCGATCGAGTTTGGGGAGCACGTGCTCGATGTTTGAAAGCGATCACGTGCTCCGGCCCCTAGTCCCTACCCGTTCCTCGGTGGCCATGATCCTCAGAGCCTGGATCTTGGTTGATGTTATGTAATGCCGGTCCGTGGCAAATAAAGCCCCTTGATCTGCGATCTTATTCAGGGGAGTCCGCGGACCTTATGGGCATTACGGAGACCTGGTTGGGGCCAGAGGGGTGCCTCGTTGAACTGTGCCCCCAGGTTTCCGAGCATTCCATCAGCCGAGGCCCAGGGTAGGGGTGGAGGGTGGCGGTTGTCATTAAGGAAGATCTAGAGCCGAGGGAGGCCACTGTTCCTCAGATTGCCGGCTGTGAATCCCTCTATGTGAGGTGGGGCCATAGGAATCAGTTGGGCTTGTTGATCACGTACCTGGCTCCTTGCTGCGTGACCACAGCCCTGCCCGAGCTGCTGGAGTTATTTGCCACTGTGGCAGTTGAGACCCCCAGACTTATAGTTATGGGGGATTTCAACTTGCCATCAGCTGGCTTATCATCGACTGCAGCTCGGGAGTTCCAGGCTTCTATGACGGCCTTGGACCTGATTCGAGTAAATGATGGCCCCACGCACATGGGGAGGCACGCTGGATCTGATTTATATCTCTGGTCAGTGGTTAAATGATCTGATACTAGACGATTTAGTAACAGAACCAATGTCATGGTCCGATCATTTTCTCCTTCGCCTAGACTTCGAACCGCCACCCACCATCGCAGGGAGACGGAACCTATCGTTGGTTCCGTCCCAGGCGCCTGATGGACCCTGAGAGGTTCCTGACGGAGCTTGGGCCATTCCTGAGGATCTGGCCCGCGCACGACTGAGGAACTAGTTGCGGCCTGGGAACAGGCGCGGCTGAAACCTTGGACCGTGTCGTGCCTTTGCGGCCTCTGACCCGGCGCAGATCTCGTCCGCCCCTTGGTTCTCCGAGGCTGAGGGAGATGAAACGCCGGAGAAGACGCCTAGAGAGCACTTGGAGGTCCAGTCGTTCCGGCTGATCGGACACTAGTTAGGTCCTATTCTAGGACCTACCTAGTGGCAATGAGGAGCGGCGTTCTCGCCTCCACCCTCATTGCGTCGGCAGATAACCGCCCGGCCGCCCTGTTTGGTGACCGCTCCTCCTTCATCAGGAGGTGCGGGATGACCCTTACAGGGACGTGCCGAGGAGTTTAGTGGTTATCTATACGACAAAATCGCTCAGCTCCGGGATGGTCTGGACCGAAATTGGGATGATCCAAGCGAGGGAGAGGCACGTCTTGTTGAGTCTGTTTGGGATGAGTTTGACCCTGTGGCTCCCGAGGACGTGGACAGGTTGTTGGGAGGCTCCGCCACTACATGTTTATTGGATCCGTGTCCTTCCTGGCTGGTGCTGGCCACTCAGGAGGTGACACGAGGCTGGCTCAGAGGATTATAAATGCTTCTTTGTTGGAAGGGTTTTCCTGCCGCCTTGAAAGAGGCGGTGGTGAGACCCTCCTTAAGAAGCCCTCTTTGGACCCAGCTATTTTGGGAAATTATCGGTTAGTCTCCAACCTTCGCTTTGTTGCGAAGGTTGTAGAGAGTGCTGTGGCGCGTCAGCTACCCCAATACCTGGAAGAATCCGTCTATCTAGACCCGTTCCAGTCCGGCTTCCGACCCGGTTACAGCACGGAGACAGCTTTGGTCGCATTGGTGGATGATCTCTGGAGGGCCAGGGACAGGGGTTATTCCTCTGCCCTGGTCCTATTAGACCTCTCAGCGGCTTTTGATACCATCGACCATGGTATCTTGCTGCGCCGGCTGGGGGGATTGGGAGTGGGAGGCACCGTTTATCGGTGGTTCTCCTCCTATCTCTCCGACCGGTCGCAGACGGTGTTGACAGGGGGGCAGAGGTCGACCGCGAGGGCCCTCACTTGTGGGGTGCCGCAGGGGTCGATTCTCTCGCCCCTTCTGTTCAACATCTACATGAAGCCGTTGGGTGAGATCATCAGTGGCTTTGGGGTGAAGTACCATCAGTACGCTGATGACACTCAGCTGTACTTCTCCACCCCAGGTCACCCCAATGAAGTTGTTGAAGTGCTGTCCCGGTGTTTGGAAGCCGTACGGGTCTGGATGGGGAGAAACAGGCTCAAGCTCAATCCCTCCAAGACGGAGTGGCTGTGGATGCCGGCATCTCGATTCAGTCAGCTGCAGCTGCAGCTGACTGTTGGAGGCGAGTTATTGGCCCCAAAGGATAGGGTGCGCAACTTAGGTGTCCTCCTGGATGAGCGGCTGTCGTTTGAAGACCATTTGACGGCCGTCTCCAGGGGGGCCTTCCACCAGGTCCGCCTGGTTCGGCAGTTGCGCCCCTTCCTTGATCGGGATGCCTTGTGCACAGTCACTCACGCACTCGTTACCTCTCGCTTGGATTATTGTAATGCTCTCTACATGGGGCTCCCCTTGAGGTGCACTCAGGCGTCAGCTAGTTCAGAATGCAGCTGCGCGGGTGATAGAGGGAGGGTCTCGTACCCCCCATGTAACACCCCCCCTGCGCAGACTGCACTGGCTACCTGTCGCTTTTCGAGTGCACTTTAAGGTTTTGGTTATGACCTTTAAAGCGCTCCATGGCTTAGGGCCTGGGTACTTACGGGACCGCCTACTGTTACCATATGCCTCCCACCGACCCGTACGCTCTCACAGAGAGGGACTTCTCAGGGTGCCGTCCGCCAAGCAATGTCGGCTGGCGGCGCCAGGAAGGTCCTTCTGTGGGGCTCCCACACTCTGGAACGAACTTCCCCCGGGTTTACGCCAAATACCTGACCTTCGGACCTTTCGCCGCGAACTGAAGACGCATCTTTTTATTCGCGCGGGGCTGGCTTAAATTTTATGGATTTTATAGTTTTTATTATTAATTTTAAACGGGGTTTTAATTTCTATATATTTTAAATTTTTAGGCAAATTATAATAAGGTTTTTAATGTTGTATTTTATAGAATATTGTCTTGTCTGTTTTTATTTGCCTGTACACCGCCCTGAGTCCTTCGGGAGAAGGGCGTTATAAAAATCAAATAAATGAAATGAAATGAAATGAAATCTACAGTGCTGAAAATGAACTTGCATATTTTTACTTTCCACAATGTGGTTACTTTCATTTTGGCCTGTTGCAATATATGAACCTCACCAATTTGGTCCATAAATCATTATTAATGGTTTAACAGCCTATGTGAGCAAGACCACAAAGTATATTAAGTGACACACTGAAGTACAAACTAATGAGCATACTTTACCCCAATATGCTATGGGAATTCAATCTTGGTTAATCGGTTGTTTGATATACTGAAAATACAGAAAATAATTTGGCAAACCATTATTAAATTAACAAGAGTCTATTTAAATACATAATTAAAAAGCAACATGGCTTTTTTCTAGCTCTGGAAGAATCTGGATGCTCATTTTCCTCCTTCGCCTTTCCTGTGTTATCAACAACTCTGTTCAAAGGAAGCCTAGGAACATTCTTTCCTCTTACTTGAGAAAACATGGATTTATCAGATAGGTATTGTAAAGTCCTCAGACTTACGATGCGTCTCTAGCCTGGCAACAGCCAGGCAGTTCCTGATTGGATAAGACGCGTCTCAAGTTAGGCGGGAGTTTTTGAGCCCCGTCATTGGTGCAGCCGTTTTGACAACTACTATATAAGAGCTGTCAAAGCGGCTCTGGTTGTTCTGTCAGAGTTTTTTCCTTGCTGTTAACATTGTGTTCAAATAAAGTTAGTTAAAGCCGTTCCTGACTGGACCATTATTGGGGAAGCTGTCTCCGGACTTAATACTGGCGACGAAGGTGTAGTTGACCCTGCGCACTGCTGATTTTTTTTAACTGATGGCGAATCAACCGTCCTTCGTTCCTTTCGAGCCTTCAGCTGAGACTTGGGAATCTTTCCTTGACAGATTCGAGTGCTTCCTTCGGGCCAATGATTACACTGATTTGTCTGCTGAACAGAAGCGCGGTTATTTCCTCAGCCTTTGTGGTCGGGACATGTTTGGGACAGCCAGGGCTCTGGCCGCTCCCGTTCCTGTATTCGAGGTGCCTTGGGACATTTTGTTAAGGAAGCTAAAGAACCATTACTCCCCCACTCCCTCCCGTATCGCCCGTCGGCACGCGTTTAGACGGCGGACTCAGCTGCCCGGGAAATCTATCAACGGATATGTTGCTTCCTTGAGGACGGCCGCCTTAGATTGCGAATTCCATGATCTTGATGAGGCCCTCCTGGAACAACTGGTAAGCGGAGTTGCCGACCTTCGTTTACAGAGGCGATTGCTGGCGCGTACAGACTTGACTTTAACCACAGCGCTCGATGAAGCCCGCGCGACTGAAATGGCGGAGAAATTGGCGGCGGAGATCCATACATTCAAACCTACTCCCGCTCCTGTCGAGAAAAGTCTCGCCATTCATCATGCTGCCTCTGAACCATCGAATTCCTCCGACGATGACAGCGGTGTTCGCCGCCTCAAGGCCACTGCCAAGAGGGACCGCCCTGCAGCCAGATCGTCCATCGCTGGCTGTATGGGGTGCGGGGGGGACCACGGCAGATCAGATTGCCGTTTTAAGACCGCAACATGCCGCCGTTGTGGGAAAAAGGGCCATCTCGCCCGAGTCTGCTGAGCTATGTTGCCTGTTTCCAACCCCCCAAGGGACCCGGCTACCCGGAAGAAGACAACGGGGAAGTCCTCCGGCCCTCGGGACGACTGTTTTGCCGTTGACCATGCCATGGCCGCCCCTCATGGTAATAAGATTTACCTCACGGTTAATCTGGAAGGCTCTCCCTGCCGAATGGAGGTGGACACTGGTTCCTCCAAGTCATTAATCTCCTGGTCCACTATCAAACGACTTTTGCCGGGTTTTCCAAAAAACCGTCTGTGGCCATGCCCTATTACCCTGACTGATTATCAAGGGGGTGCTATTCCTGTTGTGGGATACAGACAGTTCCTTGTCCGCCATGGGAAGTTCTCCAGGTATTTGCCTCTCATTGTAGTACAGGGGCGTCTTCCGACTCTTTTGGGGTTGGATTGGTTTGAGGCCCTAGGGCTAAATATCCAAGGTGTCCACTTTACCGCTCCTAACTATTGGGATAGCATCACCCATGAATTCGCTGATGTTTTCAGTGAGCATCTGGGCAGGTACACGGGTACCCCGGTGTCATTTAACTTGGACCCTAAAATAACGCCAATACGGTTAAAGTCTAGGAGGGTGCCTTTCGCATTGAGGCATAGGGTGGACGCGGAGTTAGATAAACTCATCTCTCAGGGGGTCATTGAACCTGTGGATCACTCCCCCTGGGAGACTCCTATTGTCCTCTCCCTTAAACAAGACGGCTCAATTAGAATTTGTGCCGATTACAAGGCTACGATTAATAAGGCATTGCAGGCAAACCCCTACCCTGTCCCAGTTGTGCAGCATCTGCTCCACTCCTTGGGACGGGGCTCCATTTTCGCCAAGCTCGATATGGCACAAGCCTACCAGCAGTTACCGGTAGACGATGCCACGGCGTTGGCACAGACTATCGTGACGCATAGAGGGGCGTTTAAGTGTAACCGCCTCCAGTTCGGTGTCAGTGTGGCCCCTGGGCTGTTTCAGTGTTTGATGGAGCGGTTGCTTCAAGGATTGGAGGGCGTCGTTCCTTATTTTGACGACGTCCTCATCTCTGCGGTCGGTCCAGAGGACCTGACCATGAAGTTGAGGGCCGTCTTATCTCGATTTAGATCTGCTGGGTTAAAACTTAAGACGCAGAAATGTCAAATCGGGGTTCCACAGGTGGAGTTCCTGGGTTTCCTTTTGGACTCCCGGGGAATCCACCCTACCCTGTCAAAAGTAGAAGCTATTCGCAGGGCTCCGGTTCCCACAAATAAAACGGAGCTTCAGGCTTTTTTAGGTCTCCTGAATTTCTATGCGGTATTTCTACCGCATAAAGCTTCCCTTACGGAACCCCTCCACAGGTTGCTTGCGGCTAACGCGCCGTGGCATTGGGGAAGGGACGAAGCCGCGTCCTTTGAGACTGTCAAGAGCCTCCTAACCTCCCAGGCAGTCCTTGTCCAATATGACCCGCGCCTGCCCGTTACTCTGACGTGTGATGCTTCCCCCTTTGGCATCGGCGCGGTCCTGAGCCATGTGCTGCCTGGGGGGGCTGAGGCGCCAATTGGCTATTATTCCAGGATGCTCTCGGCGCCCGAGCGGAATTATAACCAATTGGATAAGGAGGCTCTTGCGGCTGTGGCAGGAATCAAGAGATTCCACCACTACATTTACGGCCGTTTTTTCTATTTGATTACGGACCATAAGCCACTCCTTGGGTTACTGGCTGGGGACAGACAGTCCCCTCAAATCCTTTCTCCCAGGATGTCACGCTGGGTGGAGTTTCTGGCCGCCTATAACTACAAATTAATCTATCGGCCAGGGAAAGTGATTGGGCACGCTGATGCCCTGAGTCGTCGTTGCCCCCTACCAACCCCTGTAGTGGACCCAGCCCCTGCCGCAGCAGTTCTTCTGGTTGATGAATGGCAGTCCCCGATATCCTCGTTGGATATCGCTCGCCACTCTGTTTCGGACCGGACCCTGTCCCAGGTTCTGGACTGGGTACGTAGGGGGTGGCCAAGGGACCCGGTGCCAGAGGAGTTCCTTCCATACCGTCACAGACAGCATGAGCTGTCAGCGTTAAAGGGGTGTCTCTTGTGGGGGAATAGGGTGGTGATCCCGCAAGATCTAAGGGGGAGCGTTCTTAGCACGCTCCACGAGGCCCACCCGGGCATCGTAAGGATGAAGGCTTTGGCCCATAGTTATGTGTGGTGGCCGAAGGTTGACCGGGACATTGAAAGCTGTGTAAATGGGTGTTCACGCTGCCAGCAATCACGGCCAGCGCCCCCGGCTGTGCCCGTCAGGGAGTGGGAAATCCCCCGCTCGCCTTGGTCCCGAATCCACCTGGATTATGCGGGACCATTCCTAGGGCAGTCATTTTTGGTGGTAGTGGACGCTTACTCCAATGCTTACATGTCCTCTACCACCGTGGAAGCAACTATTAGGGTACTGAAACGGTTGTTCGTGACCCACGGGCTGCCGGACCTAGTGGTTACAGATAATGGGCCTCAATTCGTATCGGCACCCTTTCAGACGTTCTTGGCCAAGCATGGCATTCGCCACGCTCCAACGGCGCCGTTCCACCCAGCGGCAAACGGCCGGGCGGAACGGGCCGTTAGATCGGCCAAGGAAGCGTTGGGTCGGATCGGGCCCTCGAATTGGTATGACCGGATCTGCCAGTACCTGCTAGCCCAACATTCGACACTGTGCCCAGTCACCAACCTTAGCCCGGCCGAACTATTAATGGGGAGGCGATTAAGGACAACCCTGGATAGGCTGCACCCCCACTATGACATGGAGCGTGGGCCGGACAACTCTCTCACAACTAGGGGGTTCAGTAGAGGGGACGCTGTGTTTGCCCGGAATTTTGGATCGTCGCCTAAATGGGTGCTGGGCGACATTATACAAATAACCAGGCCCTATTCCTATAGGGTCCGGCTGGCCAATGGGAGAGAGTGGCGCCGCCATATAAATCAACTAAGATGGCGGAGGCCTGGCACACAGGACCGACTCAATGACATAGACTACCCAGGAACTGGAGAGCTGGCCGTTTCCATGCCACCATCCAGGCCACCGGTCCTGGAAAGAGACCACAACCCTGCCAGGCCGCCTCTGAGACCCAGCTTTCCGGACCTACAGGTCGGGGAGGGACTCCAACCCTCAAAACGCAGATCGATCTCGTCGGGAAACTTACCTGGAAGTTTGGGAATTCCCGCATCGGCCAGGCCTCCTTTGGGGGTGGAGTTGTTAGTTCCTGCAGGAGCGGCAGCAGCCGCAGCCACTCCTCCTTCAGAGGCTGCCGCCCCTGAGCTGAGAAGATCTGGGCGGAGCCGACGGCCGCCTGCGTACTTGGCTGATTACGCATGCGCGGTCCAGGAGGGGAAGGGTGTAAAGTCCTCAGACTTACGATGCGTCTCTAGCCTGGCAACAGCCAGGCAGTTCCTGATTGGATAAGACGCGTCTCAAGTTAGGCGGGAGTTTTTGAGCCCCGTCATTGGTGCAGCCGTTTTGACAGCTACTATATAAGAGCTGTCAAAGCGGCTCTGGTTGTTCTGTCAGAGTTTTCCTTGCTGTTAACGTTGTGTTCAAATAAAGTTAGTTAAAGCCGTTCCTGACTGGACCATTATTGGGGAAGCTGTCTCCGGACTTAATAGGTATCATAATGATAAAAGAGATTCTTTTACTGGACTCAGAGTATCATCTGCTGAATGCAGATGATATATCTGCTGAATGCAGGAGTTTGTCTAGTACCGGTAAATCTTATCGTTATAAAGCAATTATATATATTTATTTTATTATAATATTTGTATACTGTCTTTCCCTTGAGAAGGGTTGATAATCTGTAGCACTCCGTGTATTACTAAACTAAAGCTACCCATGAAGTGTAGAAAATATAGCCAGTGAAGGAGTTGCAGTTCATCAACATTTGGAGTAGACACAGCTTCCAACTAGAAACTCAAGGATACGTGTGGAAATTTGTCCTTATTTACTGTTGCATAAAATAACCCTGTGAGATAGATTGGGCTGACAAATAGTATCTGGCCCAAGTTATGCAAGGAGCTTTGTTGTTGGATTCCTTATCCTCCTGTGACTCCTATGTGTGGATTTTCCTTATCTCCAACCATACTATTTCATTGCCACAGAGATCTTAGATACCATACTTAGAAGTCACAATACGTATTCCCAAACTGAGAAACTAAAACACAATGTTTTTGTCTCAGACCCTGCCTTTTTCATTTAGTTTTAATATTTTCCATCTTTAGTATTTAGGGGGAAAATCTTTCAAGACAATTGTAGGTTCTTTTTATCTTTCCTAAGGTCTTCGTGCATAAGTGTACAAACATGCCTACCGTTCCTGTCTTATTGTTTTTCTTTTCTTCTTCCTATATATAAATATGCTTATACCTCCTAATATTTACTCATATATATGTTTATATACTATATAAAATTTTTGTATGACACTTATATATATTGTTGTGACAAAATAAAATAAAATCTTTAAAAAAATTGCCTAGCAGGAGCGTGCAAAATATAGATCTTCTAAGAAATGGTTGCATGCAGTGAATCAATAATAATCACTCATAACTGTATAACAATGCCAATAATAAAACCTTTCTCCCCATAATTATATTGCTGAAATAAAAGGGGTTTGGGGTAAACAAATGTCGTTCTTTATGTAAGAGCCCAGTGAATTCAGATCACTTTTGGAAATCAAAGTAAATTCCTGGGTGGTAAATCTACATAATTGTTGTTTGCATCTGAAACCAGGTATAAATATCAACCAATTTCTATTGACGGAGCTTAAACCTCTAATAAAAAGAGATACACACACAAACACATCTGAAGTCTCCTCATCCTGGTGATATTTAGAATAGGACTAGTTACTATCAAGCCTATCTATAGCATTGTTTTGAGGGAATCTATATATACTGCAGGGAGTGAGGGGGAGATGGGTTAAGACAAATAAATGCAAGGATTTGTTTGTCTGTTTAAGAATTTAAGATTTTAAGAAGGAAATAATGATGTATAGCCGAAAAGAAGTGCAATTCCAGATAATTATTCTTAATACAAAAATAATCAGGTTTTAATCCATTGATAAGCAGTTCAAATGTCTTTGCAAATGTGGAAAAAATAGCTTTTCACCATATATAATGTAACTCTTCGAGACAGCAATGTAATTCTACCAATTTCTTCATGTTGTCTCAGCCATTTGAAATGCAGAACTGATGTTTTGGTTGGTTATGAGCTTCCTCCGTGTACTGTTCTCTACAGTGTTTTCTGCAATGTTCTTCTATTCCTGTTAAATAGGAAAGCGTGCACTCTCTCTTTTTTGGTCTCAATACAAGAGAATATTTGTAATTCAGGATTGAACTGTGGAGTGCTTGGTGCTCTCTAAACCTTGTTATTTTCTTCCAGTCTGAGCTGCAAATATGCTTTTCTATTGAGACAAAAGATTAGTACATGCTTTCCTATTAAACAGGACTGTAATGTTTGATGTATATTTATCTATAAACTAATTTTTTATTCTTCCAGTGGGATATGGAAGATATTTTTTCCTCAAAATACGGTTAATTACAATCTGGTATTTATAAAACAAAATAGATATATCAAAGCCAACAGCAGACTGAGCTCTTTTACAAAGAAATTATTGCATAGGAAGCCGAGAAAAATTAGAATGGCAGAGTCTGAAGGAGAAAACATGTTAATAATTAAGTCATGGTAGGAAAGCCAGCTGTGTTGCGCTATGATGAAGTCTCTGATAGCCGTAAATTATGGGAGATTATGTCCCACCATCTGTAGTGTATAACATTGGGACTATATTATGAGCTTGAATTGGTGGTGATTCAATAAACAGATTCATATGTAGTCAATGCAAGAGCTCTCAGGTTACATCAACACATTCTGGATTTTTTTAAAAATACAATGGTAGTCTTTATTTGAAAATAAAAATACCATACATTTATTTGTATAATTATTTTTAAGTTACTTTTGCAAAATGATTAAGACTTAAACATACTGTTATATAATTATCTGAACCCCTCTCTAATATCTCATGGATAAAAATGCATTTAAAGTAATATTAAATTTTTATGCCACTCATCTCCCCTACATGGTAACTCTGGGCAGCTTATAAGTTATAAAACAAAAATAATTAAAATATTAAAATTCTTATGCATTGAGGCTATTACATGATTGTAATACACAGCAATCTATGTATTAATAAGAATGGCTGGTTTGGTATGGAACCAAAGCAACAGATCTAAAGAGCTCAAGAGGATGGAAAAAGTTTTTGCATTATTGTCTCTGTGGCATCTGTCTTGCAAAGGACAGTTTCATTACTGATAGTGAAGTGTGAGGTGGGTGGGAATATTTCTGTTGTAAAATATGCAAATGTTTTGGTAATGTGTTTGGCTCCAAAGGGCTATGACACCAACTCTTGGAGGAGGGGAAAAGCTGATAGAGAGGCCCAGAAAATGCTCACTTCCTTTGTTCTTGAATTTGGATGCGTCAAAAGGGGCCATGGAAAGTTTTTGGAACTTACACACTAAATGGAGCTCACAGCAGGTGTTTTATCTGGCACCAAAAAGACAAAAAGGCTGGTGGGGAAGTGTTTGGAATGGACAATTGTAGCTCAGCATGTACTGTATGTGTGACAAACCCCTCCATTCCAAGGAGCAGATGCCTCTTCCAAGTGGTCCAGTTTTTTCACATCTAGGCTGTGCATATCAAAGGAAGTTGGTCTCCTAAAGAAATGAAGAACACAAAAGAACTGAAGTAGACTTAGAAGTTTAAGCAGAAGTCAGCACAATCAAGGGAATTTAATGACAAGAAGTAACAGAAATTCTGCCATCAGGTAAATAGACTGTTTCAAACTGCCAGGACTTTGATCAGAATGCATTTCATGGAAATGCCTCAATATTATTATTGTACAATATGCATACATAATCTACAGTATCTTCTGCAATGAGTCAAGACGTTAGTTGGATTGTGTATGTCCTAGAAAATCTTACGAGGTTACAAATCTTTCCTGATTCTAGACTGCCACTTTAACACAAATGTGCAATGTGGTGATTAAATACAAATCAGTTGATACATGTGATTGTTTGGGACATGGACTCATGGCTGGAAAAAAATGAAATTACTATAACATTGCTTCATATAAAAGCAATGCCTTTGTAAGAGTAATTTACTTTCTATTCTAGTTCATTTTTTTTTTGTTTGCTTAGTGTCCATTTTTCTAGTTTGCAAGCCATTCTTCAGCGGATGAGCAAGACAAAACTGGTTTAAGTAACCAAATGAATATTAAAATGTTTGGAGCACTAAATAATGCTGGGAAGTGAGTTAATAAATAGTACCCCATATTGGATATTTAAGCTGAGAGAGTGGATTATCTAAGGATATTTCCTCATTACTGAGATTCCTCCATTCTTCAGCTAACAAAAAATTATATTAACCTAAAATTAGATATAGGTAGTCCTCAATATTTGACCCCAACTGAGCCCAAAATTTATGTTGCTGAGTGAAACATTTAAGTAAGTTTTGCCCCATTTTATTCTTGCCATTGTTGTTAAGTGAATCATTTTGCAGCTGTTACGTTAATAACACGGTTGTTAAGTGAATCTGACTTTCTCATTGACTTTGCTTGTCAGAAGGTTGCAAAAGCTGATCATATGACCCCCCGGGACACTGCAGCCGTCATAAATATGAGTCAGTTGCCAGGCATCTGGACTTTGATCACGTGATCATGGGGATGCTGCAATGGTTGTAAGTGTGAAAAATGGTCATAAGTCATTTTTTCAGTGTTGTTGTAACTTTGAACGGTCACCAAATGAGCTGTTGTAAGTCAAGGACTACCTGTACTTTCTTTGGTGACCCCTAACTTGCCTCTATGGCCTTTATTCGGACTCACTGCTGGATGATCCCTATCCTGATAATGCATGTATAGTGATGGAGAGGCAAAACTATTAGTTGAGTCCTCCAACTTTCTACTGTCTCTCTTAAGTAGTTCACCAGCCAGAGGGAAAAAGATGCACTAATCACAGCAACCCAACCAGCCTATTATTATTATTATTTATTGGATCCAGCCTAGTGGAGGTCTGACCAAAGGCTTTGGCCCCTCAACTCTCCATTCTTCCTCATTTGCTGAATAAATACATCCTATTCTATCAATCCAAACTGAATAAAGCTAAACAGCATACACATATACAGAGAGAGAGAGAGAGAGAGAGACAGAGATCAAAAACACAAAGCAGCACATTTATTATGAATTACCTTTCCTTCCTTTCTTTTCATTATATAGACAATAAATGCCAACTTCCCACTTCCTTGGTGCTGTCTTCAAGAAAGAGTACCCAATGGAGGGGAGAGGCACTCTTGGTCCCATAATTCCAGTATTATTATTAAATAATAATTAAAATAAAATAAAATATTAAAGTATATAAGATTAAAATATGCCAGCCGAGGAGTCTAGCACTATTCTTCAATTCTGATAGACCACTATTTAAAATTTATTGGCCATTATCCATCAGCAGTGGGTTGTAAAATGGTTCCCATCCTTTTGCCCTACTGTTATACAGGTAGATATGGACTTGTGACAGGAAACCATTCTGTTCATTAAATGAAATACAAATGCAAGAGATCACTGGCACTGGGTCCAGCTCTTTAGCAAGATCGCAGCAGAGTGGTGGCAGACACAGGGACCAAGAAGGCAGAAGGCATGCTCCCATCAGCCTGAAAAACCCATAATTGCTCTTTGATTTTACCTTCTATGGGTCACTTGGCTTTATTGCGGAGATAATGGGCAGCAAAAGATAATAGTTGTCTTTGGATGCTCTCCCAAATTATTACATCAATATTACTTGCCTCAGTACTTACCTAATTAAAAGTCATATTGCTGGAAATAGTCCAAAGCCAAAGTGGATGTTCATTCATTTGTTTCTTAAATGATGACATGTAGAGCAACAGCATATGGAAGGAGCAAGGTCAGAAGAGAGATCTGATGTGCTGAAATGGCTCCGCATGTGAGAAAAGAACATTTACTGCCTGCATAGATAAGCAGCAGATGAAGCAAAAGAAATGCTAATATATGTGAAAAGACAAATCTAATTTCTGGTGTATGTGATTTCTATAAATTCTTGCTTTCTATTACCCACAAGAAGATGACTTCATATCGTGTTTTGTTCCCAGTTCACAAAATTCCAGTCAGCTACCAGTAGTTATGTTGGCATTTTATTCCTTTTTATCCCATTTTTATTATTTTTATATGTAACTAAAAGCAGCAATCATACCTCATTCTTTTTCCTCCTATTTTTCCCCGCAAGTCTTCAAAGTGGGTTGGGCTGAGAGAAACTGACCAGCCCATAGTCACCCAGCTGGCTTTCATGTCCAAAGGGGAATTAGAACTCAAAGTCTCCTGGTTTCTAGATTGATGCCTTAATCATTATACCAAACTGGCTCTTTGCCAATTGTTCAAGTAGCTGTCCTAGGAAAATTAGTTACTGTACTTTTTTTGAAGACAATTGTTCTCCTTTAAAATGTTTCACATTTCAAAATGTAGTAACTGCCTTGTACTCATTCTTCTCTAATCATGATTTTCTTTCAGAATGGGGCGGGGAACATACCCGCTGTTGGAAGAAATATCCATCTGGGTTCAGTTCCAAGTGGGGACAAAGACACTGGAAACATGGAGGCTGCTTGGAAAGATGGTTTAATGGTGGTCAGGATCACATGGCTTGAGTTCCTGAGCAGAAAAGGGGCCCGAGATCCTGTGTGCTCCCTGGTTTTATGATTTTTCTGAGCTTTGACCTTTCTGGGGCACAGGAAGAGTATCCTGATTGGTTGTCAGACTCCCAGGGGGTGGGGGTCTTAGCTAGCCTTGCTGGCTGTCTCTCAAGCTTGCTTGAGCCTTGCCATGTGGTGAGTTTCAGTTGTATTGTGTTGCAAATCATGGGGGGATTGAGTGAGCTTGGTTGAAGCCTTAATTGCCCATTGACAAAGGTGGGGAGAATGAGTGAGCTTAGCTGAGGCTTTTAATGGCCCATTGACAAAGGTGGGGGGGAGTCAGGAAGTTGCAGGGAGCTCCTTTGTCTTTAAAATATGTTTCTCCATTTCTCATCCAGGAAGGTATAATATTCTGCTTTTTAAAATATTTCCTAGAATATTTCATTCTTCTAGGAGGGGGGTGGGTGCTAAATTCCTACAATCCCTACTTTTTTTTTTTTTCAAAACGTGAGTTTTGAAACATGCTCTTGGCAAAAATTAAAATTGATCAAATCAGTGGGTGCTTTTAATTTTCCTGATGCAAAGGAAGCCATTGATAGAGACAACAGAAAAAGATTCCTTCAGTGGCTCCCAAAAGCTTTCAACCATGAAGGTCTAGCAGCCAGGGGAAAAGTTCTGGTAAGAATTTTACAGTATCCAATTTTTTATGCCAATTAATTTCAGCTGTTAGATATCACTTTCTGAGAGCTTCCAGTCAGGTCAAGCACACATCCCAAAATTTTCACAGCCTTGGTTTTCCTTTAAATTACAGGCTGCCCATTTCCAAGGGTTGGTTACTGAACCTGCCCTAGCTCTTACTTTAGTCTATCCAAGATTTTTTCCAGTCCAAATTGAGGTTAATCAGTGTGCAATCCAGGCTTTTTCCTTTCTTTTTTTTTTTTTAAAAATTACACACAATGAGCCCTAGGACTTCTACTCATGAGACCACCAGTGCAATATATCTTGCTTTACTGGGCAACTGGGCAGCATCATTTGTGAGTCATAGTCAGGGCTTGGGTTTTGGATATCACTTTTTCTGCTATCTCTTCAAGAGAGGAATTGCCTGAGGGGGATGCCTCTCCCCCATGGAATTAGCAGGGAGATCTGACTCCTTGGGCTTTTAGTGCCACAGAGCAAAATCAACCTAGGGGAAGCCTTGTGTGGAGGTAAGTGAAGGGAATAGACTAATTCTGAATGGTGTGTCTCTCTGTGTGTGCCTGTGTATGCAGCTACTTTTACAATTCAGGCAATACAAACAATACAAACATGCTGGACAAATTTCCTACCATTAGACAGAAATCTCAGGTGTTCAGAACTAACTGTGGCAGCCACTTTCAAATACAATCCTTACATGAGTACTTTAGACTGATTACAATGTAAATGAGACAAGACAGAAAACCTTACAATGAATTTCCCACCTCCCCCATAGTCTTTCCAGCTGTCTTCTGGGAATTGAAAAGAGTCTTTAGTCTTTACTTGTACATCTCAGGGTCCTTTCTTTCATATCTTTGGGTGGCATGCTTGTTGGTCAGTCAGGTTTGGAAAGGTCTGCTCCAATCTGGTTGCTGTGATGACTTTCAGTGGGGCTGGATTCAAACTCAATTCCTGGCTCCAACAAATGGAAGGTCTCCTCTGGGGCAGCATCTGAACCATGTGCTCTGCTTCCACAGTTGCAGAGTCATCTTTTCAGGGCTGAAAGGAAACAATAGGACAGGAACGGTAGGCACGTTTGCGCTCTTATGCACGCCCCTTATAGTCCTTTTAGGAATGGAGTGAGGACAATAGTAGATAGTTTTTGGTTAAAGCTCTTGGGATTTTGAGAAGAGACCACAGAGTCAGGTAGTATGTTCCAAGTGTTAATAACTCTGTTACAGAAGTCATATTTTCTGCAATCAAAATTGAAGCGGTTAACATTAAGGATAAATCTATTGTTTGCTCTTGTATTAATTGCGATTGCTGAAGTAGTCTTCAACAGGAAGGACATTACAATAGATGATTCTATGAGTTAAACACAGGTCTTATCGGAGTTGACGGAGTTCTAAGTTTTCTAAACCCAGGATTTCAAGTCTGGTGGTATAAGGTATTTTATTGTTTTTAGAGGAGTGGAGAACTCTTGTTGTAAAATATTTCTGGACATGTTCAATTGTATTGATGTCCGAAATGTGGTATGGGTTCCAGACAGGCAAGCTGTATTCAAGAATTTGTCTAGCAAATGTTTTATATGCTCTGGTTAGTAGTGTAGTGTTTTTGGAAAAGAAGCTGTGTAAAATTAGGTTTACAACTCTTAGAGCCTTTTTTGCTATGTAGTTGCAGTGGGCTTTGGCACTTTGATCATTTGATATGAAGACTCCAAGGTCTTTAACAGGGAGGGGGTCATCTGTAAGGTAATGTCCATCAAGCTTGTACTTAGTGTTTATGTTCTTTTTTCCAATATGTAAGACTGACCATTTGCTGGTTGAGATTTGGAGTTGCCAAGTTTTAGACCAATCGGGTAAAAGTCAACGTCTTTTTGAAGGGTAGTAGTATTGTTGGTGGTGTTAAATAGTTTGACATCGTCAGCAAAGAGAACACAATAACTTGAGATATGGTCACAGAGATCATTTATGTATAGTATGAAGAGTGTTGGTCCAAGAACGCTGCCTTGAGGAATGCCACTCTTGACAGGAACAGGATTTGATAGAGCATTGCAATTTTGACCACTTGTTGTCTGTTTGACAGGAAAGCAGTTATCCAATTGTGAAGAGGTCCTGAAATGCCATAGGACTTTAGTTTTAGGAGAAGTTTATCATGTACTACTGAGTCAAAAGCTTTGCAGAAGTCTATGTAGATTGCATCTATTGCTTTCCCTTGATCAAGATTAGTAGTCCATACATTTTTGTAGTGGAGAAGTTGTAAGTTACATGATAATTTTTTTCTGAAACCAAATTGTTTATTAGAGAGTAGGTTGTTTGTTTCTAGGTGGAGGGTAATGGATTGGTTGATGATAGATTCCATTACTTTGCAGGTGACGCAGCATAGAGAGATTGGTCTGTAATTTTCAACTAGGCTGGGGTCTCCTTTTTTGAAGATAGGGATGACTGTGGCTAGAGACCAAAGTTTGGGAAGGGAACTGGTCATGAAAGCTTTATCAAAGATTATGCTTAGGGGTTCTGCTATATTAGTGGAAAGTTATAAAAAAAAGTTATAAAAGTGAAAATGTGCCAGTAACTATAAATACAAAGCACAATTCTCAGAGAATATAGCAGACCATGTTTTGTTTTGATAAAACACTAGTGCTGTTACATTAGAGCCACTTGGATAATTTACTTCTAAACACTGTACAATTAGTACAGCCCCCCCCAAGGCTGTGTGCTCTCCCCACTTCTCTTCTCTCTGTATACCAATGACTGCATGTTTAATGATCCATCTGTTAAACTACTGAAGTTTGCAGATGACACAACAGTGATCGGTCTCATTTGAGACAATGATGAATCCTCATACAGGCAGGAGGTTGAACAACTAGCCTCGTGGTGCAACTGGAACAATTTGGAACTGAACACACTCAAAACTGTAGAAATGGTGGTAGACTTCAGGAGATACCCTTTCATACTTCCACCTCTTACAATACTAGATAACACAGTATCAACAGTAGAGATCTTCAAATTTCTAGATTCTACCATATCACAAGATCAAAAATGGACAGCTAACATCAAAAACATCATCAAAAAAGCACAAGAACAAGAATGTTCTTTCTGCACCAACTCAGAAAGCTCAAACTGCCCAAGGAGCTGCTGATTCAGTTCTACAAAGGAATTGTTGAGTCTGTCATCTGCACCTCTATAACTGTCTGGTTTGGTTCTGCAACCCAGCAAGACAGACACAGACTTCAGAGGATAATTAGAGTTGCAGAAAAAAAAATTGCTACCAACCTGCCTTCCATTGAGGACCTGTATACTGCACAAGTCAAAAAGAGGGCTTTGAAAATATCTACAGACTCCTCACATCCTGTTTCAACTCCTACCCTCAAAATGACGCTATAGAGCACTGCACACCAGAACAACTAGACACAAGAACAGTTTCTTCCCGAATACCATCACTTTACTAAACAAATAATTCCCTCAACACTGTCAAACTATTACTAAATCTACACTACTATTAATCTTGTCATCGTTCCCATCACCCATCTCCTTTCACTTATGACTGTAAGACTGTAAGTTTGTTGCTTGTATCCTTACAATTTATATTGATATTGATTGTTTCCTGATTGCTTATTTGTAACCTATGACTATCATTAAGTGTTGTACCTTATGATTCTTGATGAACGTATCTTTTCTTTTATGTACACTGAGAGCATATGCACCAAGACAAATTCCTTGTGTGTCCAATCATACTTTGCCAATAAAAAATTCTATTCTATTCTATTCTATTCTATTCTATTCTATTCTATTCTATTCTAAAAGAAGTAGTGGGGCAGAAAAGGCTGGAGGCTTAGACACTAAAGTAAAAATGATATGTAAGTAGTGGTTTGTTATACAATCTTTTTCTGTTCAAAATACCCCACATGCTACACAGAGAGTATAAAGCAGACATCAACTATGCACATTTTTCTTTAATGGTTCTATTGTTCTGCTTGTGAAATGATCCTTATCCGATACGATCAAAGGTAAAGTATTTCAGGTTGTGTTATCAAATGAGAATCATACTCCTAAAGAATAGCAAGAACAA
The DNA here is from genome assembly GCF_028640845.1 of Ahaetulla prasina. Taxonomy (NCBI): domain Eukaryota; kingdom Metazoa; phylum Chordata; class Lepidosauria; order Squamata; family Colubridae; genus Ahaetulla; species Ahaetulla prasina. The sequence goes on along the minus strand of NC_080539.1, from coordinate 319,904,629 downwards.
AATAGTATTTGTGCAGCATGTAAAATTTACCCTTAGAATCTAATGCTACTAAATAAGATAATAGCATTTATTCATTCATTCATTCATTCATTCATTCATTCATTCATTCATTCATTCATTAATTCATTCATTCATTCATTCATAATTCAAATTTCTGAAGGAGAATTAAAAACAAAAATACAAAACATCAAACAGGACAGAAGAGAAAGATGGTCATCCCATTGGAATAGGAGTAGGGCCTTCTCTGTGGGGGGCAGTGACGCTCTGGAACGAACTTCCCCCTGGCCTGCGTCAAGTGCCTGATCTTCGGACCTTCCGTCGTGAGCTCAAAACATATTTATTCATTAAAGCGGGACTGGCATAATTATTGATGAATTTTAATTGGGTATTCTTAATATTTTTTAAATTTTAAATCTAAATTTTAATAATCAGCCTTTAAAATTTGCTCTTTTTAAATGTTGTTTTAAATTGTATATATTTTGTTTTTATTCTGGCTGTACACCGCCCTGAGTCCTTCGGGAGAAGGGCGGTATAAAAATCTAATAAATAAATAAATAAATAAATAAATAAATGATCATCCATTAAAAACCTGAAAAACCTTTCATTGAGGGAGCTCACATGTTGTTGTTGTTGTTGTTAGTTGCAAAGTCGTGTCCGACCCATCGCGACCCCATGGACAACATTCCTCCAGGCCTTCCTGTCCTCTACCATCCTCTGGAGTCCATTTAAACTCATGCCTACTGCTTCAGTGACTCCATCCAGCCACCTCATTCTCTGCCGTTCCCTTCTTCTTTTGCCCTCAGTCTTTCCCAGCATTAGGCTCTTCTCCAGTGAGTCCTTCTTTCTCATTAGGTAGCCAAAGTATTTCAGTTTCATCTTCAGGATCTGGCCTTCTAAAGAGCAGTCAGGGTTGATCTCCTCTAGAACTGACTTGTTTGTTCGCCTTGCAGTCCAAGGGACTGGCAGGAGTCTTCTTGTCGTGTCCCACTCCTCCTCTGACGGCCGAGTCGGGGAAGTCCGTATCAAGCGTGCCTCTGCAGCTCTGCCAAAGTCCTATCAGAGTCCTCAGGGCAGGCAGGAATCCAAGGTGTGACTTCAGCAATCCAGATTAGACTTTGCCTGACTCAGAGAATGCCAGAAAGCAGATCCTTTATATAGGCCATGGGGTGTGGCTCCATGACTCAGCACTTATCCAGGCCTGCCCCTCCCTTCCTTTTGCTGATGTCGCCTCTCCATTCTCCGGAAGCGTGGATCTATCCATTGCATCGTTTCGTCTCCAGCTGTTGGTAATCCCAGCTTGTGGCTGGCTTCAGGCGCACATGCTATCGGAGGGAGGTTTGTTTGTTCGGTTTGTCCGGGCATGGTGCCAGGGCTGGGGGCTGGAGGCATGCCAGGATATTCTTCTGTACTATCAGCGTCCGGCAGGAGATAAGAGAGGCCCGGCTGCGGTGGGGGGGGGGCAAGCAAGGCACAACACTTCTCCAGCACCAGAATTCAAAGGCCTTAATTCTTTGGGCTCAGCCTTTCTTATGGTCCAACCTTCACAGCCATACATTGCAACTGGGAAAACCATAGCTTTGACTATACACACTTTCGTTGGCAGGGTGATGTCTCTGCTTTTTAGTACGCTGTCTAGTTTTGCCACAGCTTTCCTCCCCAGGAGCAAGCGTCTTTTAATTTCTTGGCTGCAGTCCCCATCTGTGGTGATCTCGGAGCCCAGGAAAATAAAATCTGTCATTACCTCCATTTCTTCACCATCTATCTGCCAGGAATTGAAAGGGACGGATGCCATGATTTTAGTTTTCTTAATGTTGAGTTTCAAGCCAACTTTTGCACTCTCCTCCTTCACCCGCATCAAGAGACTCTTTAGTTCCTCTTCGCTTTCTGCCATTAGAGTGGTATCATCTGCATATCTGAGGTTGTTGATATTTCTTCCAGCAATCTTAATTCCAATTTTTGATTCATCTAGCCCCGCCTTTCTCATGATGTGTTCTGCATATAAGTTAAATAGGCAGGGTGATAGTATACAGCCTTGCCGGACTCCTTTCCCAATTTTGAACCAATCAGTGGTTCCGTGTCCAGTTCTCACTGTGGCTTCTTGATCCGCATACAGGTTTCTCAAGAGACAAATAAGATGGTCTGGTACTCCCATCTCTTTAAGAACTTGCCACAATTTGTTGTGATCCACACAATCAAAGGCTTTAACATAGTCAATGAAGCAGAAGTAGATGTTTTTCTGGAACTCCCTAGCTTTCTCCATGATCCAGCATATGTTGGCAATTTGATCTCTAGTTCCTTTGCCTCTACGAAATCCTGCCTGTACTTCTGGTAGTTCTCGATCCACATATTGCTGGAGCCTAGCTTGTAGGATTTTAAGTATAACCTTACTAGCATGTGAAATGAGTGCAATGGTGCGATAGTTTGAACATTCTTTGGCATTGCCTTTCTTTGGAATTGGAATGTAAACTGACCTTTTCCAATCCTGTGGCCATTGTTGAGTTTTCCAAATTTGCTGGCAAATTGGGTGTAGCACTTTTACTGCGTCGTCTTTTAAGATTTTGAATAGCTCAGCTAGAATACTGTCTCCTCCACTAGCTTTGTTGTTGCTCAGATTTCCTAAGGCCCATTTGACTTCACATTCTCGGATGTCTGGCTTAAGGTTAGTGACCACCCCATCGTGGCTATCAGGGATGTTAAGCTCATTCTTGTATAGTTCTTCTGTGTAATTTTGCCACCTCTTCTTAATCTCTTCTGCCTCTGTTAGGTCCCTGCCATTTTGGTCCTTTATCATGCCCATCTTTGCATGAAACGTTCCCTTCATATCTCCAATTTTCTTGAATAGATCTCTGGTCCACCCTATTCTATTGTTTTCTTCTATTTCTTTGCACTGTTCATTTAAGAATGCATTCTTATCTCTTCTAGCTATTCTCTGGAATTCTGCATTCAACTGGGTATATCTTTCTCTTTCTCCTTTGCCTTTCGCTTCCCTTCTTTCCTCAGCTATTTGCAGAGCTTCCTCAGACAGCCATTTTGCTTTCTTGCATTTCTTTTTCTTTGGAATGGTTTTAGTTGCTACCTCTTGTACAATGTTGCGAACCTCCATCCATAGTTCATCAGGCACTCTGTCTATCAGATCTAATTCTTTAAATCTATTTGTCATCTCTACTGTATATTCATCAGGGATATGATTTAGTTCATACCTGAGTGGCCTGGTGCTTTTCCCTACTTTCTTTAGTTTAAGCCTAAATTTTGCAAGAAGCAGCTCATGATCTGAGCCACAGTCAGCTCCTGGTCTTGTTTTTACTGACTGTGTAGACCTTTTCCATCTTTGGCTGCAGAGCACATAATCAATCTGATTTCTGTGTTGACCATCTGGTGATGTCCATGTGTAGAGTCGTCTCTTAGGTTGTTGGAAAAGAGTGTTTGCTATGAACAACGTATTGTCTTGACAGAATTCTATCAGCCTGTGCCCTGCTTTATTTTGTACTCCAATGCCATACTTGTCTGTTATTCCGGTTATCTTTTGGCTTCCTACTTTAGCTTTCCAATCTCCCATGATGATAAGGACATCATTTTTTGGTGTTAATTCTATCAGGTGCTGTAGGACTTCATAGAACTGGTCAATTTCATCTTCTTCAGCACCAGTGGTTGGGGCATAGACTTGAACTACTGTGATATTGAATGGTTTGCCTTGGATTCGGACTAAGATCATTCTGTCATTTTGGGGATTGTATCCCAGTATTGCTTTTCCTACTTTTTTATTGATTATGAAGGCCACTCCATTTCTTCTGAGGGATTCTTGCCCACAGTAGTATACCTGATAGTCATCTGAATTAAATTCGCCGATTCCTGTCCACTTTAGTTCGCTGATTCCTAAGATGTCGATGTTCAGTCTTGTCATCTCTTGTTTGATCAAATCCAGCTTGTCTTGATTCATGGATCTTACATTCCAGGTTTCTATGGAGAAAAAATCTTTACAGCATCAGACTTTCCTTTCACCACCAGATACATCCACAGCTGAGCGTCCTTTCGGCTTTGGCCCAGTCGCTTCATTCTTTCTGTATGTTACTGTACATACACATGTTACTGTAAATTAAAAAAGCCTTTGAAGCATGTTTTAAAGAAAGGAGGGTTATGTCTATTTAACTCTTTGGAGGGATACTGTTCCAGGAGGCAGGTGCCACAGCAAAGAAGATACTCCTTTGGGTCCCATCAGATCACATACCTTAATGTTGACTCTTTGATCTTGCAGGAGGAGCAAAAATTAGCAATAATTGCAGTTGAAGGTTGCTTCAAACTAAGATAATTAAATCAAAATGACAAACATCAGGCATACTTGCAATGGTTAAAGGCACTGAGGACACACGTTAGCCATAAACTTTGCACCAATCACTCTTAACCCCAAGGAGATAGCAATGGCAACCTATTTCCAAATATTTTTTACTAAAAGAATTCATGGATTTGTCTGTGGAGTCAATACTGATTCAAAAGTATCAAACAATTACATTCCATTAGTTTCTGAGACTATCCACAAATTCCTAAAATATGCAGATAAAGAACAACATCTGCAAAATCTTGAATACTGAACACAATTCTGAATTATGCTATGGAATCAGAGGTGGGTTTCAGCAGGTTCTGACCAGTTCTGGAGAACCAGTAGCAGAAATTTTGAGTAATTCGGAGAACCGGTAGTAAAAATTCTGACTGGCCCCACCCCCATCTATTCTTTGCCTCCCAAATCCCAGCTGATTGGGAGGAAATGGGGATTTTGCAGTAACCTTCCCCTGGAGTGGGGCGGGAATGGAAATTTTACAGTATCTTTCCCCTGCGATGCCCATCAAGCCACAGCTACAAAACTGGTAGTAAAAAAAAGTGAAACCCACCACTGTCTGGAATGTATATTTTTATCAAGAAGGGATATCAGAAAATATCAAAAAGTAAGTGACAGTCACAGCTAGGAGAGCCTTTGGACAACTTCAGATTGTGTGCCTGTTGCAGCCTCTCTGGGATTAGGAGTCCCTGGGGTCAGTCATTCGAGTCCTAGTCCTCTCACGTTTGGACTGTTGCAACAAGCACTATATGGGGTTACCCTTGAGGTCGGTTCCAACCCTCCTGGCCTTCCGCAAGAGCTTAAAAACCCAAATCTTGGTTTCCGCAAGAGCTTAAAAACCCAGATCTTGGAGCCCCAAACCAACCAAATCAGTTGGTTTGGGGCTCCAAAGGGGGAGCCTCATATTGGGGGTGGTTGATAGATTAATAACAGAACCTACCTTCCCCCTGTTAATCCTACTCGCTCCCTCTCCATCTTTTAGCAAGGTTTGTGTATTGTATTTTTATAGTGTGGTAGTTTATTTATATAGTTTTATCTTTTTAATATTGTAAGTTACCCTGTGATAATATGGGCAGCCAATAAATGTAATAAATAAATGGTTCCTATGGAGAATGTGTTTTAAGACTCTCCAGTTCTTTTCTTCCATGTGATTCATGAAGTTTTTTGATTCAGGCCCATTTCCGAAACAGATTTTTGTCTGAAGCAAATAATGGGACAGAATTTCCACGAAAGTTTTGAATCTTGTGGGACTTTCTAATTCTATATAACTTGCTAGTTATTTGATTGGGCGGGCTGGCTGGCTATAAAGCTGATTTTGCAGCTTCTTCCACGTGATTCTAATCTGTTGGGAGGTTAGTGAAGGCACAATATTAGAAAGTTCATAAATGAGATTACTGATTCCTGGCAAATTGTGCTCTTCTAATATGAAATATTAGAGTGTAATTCCAGCCCATTTTATTTCAGAGTGGCTTCTATAGCACTGATGGCTATTTAGAGCGCCACCTCTAGAGCAGTGGTGGGTTGCTCCTGGTTCTTTCCGGTTCTATAGAACTGGTAGTAAAACCAGCGGGAGGTCCCAACGTCATCAAGGGGCTTCTGCGCACGCACACTCCCATTGAGAACCGGTAGTAAAGGTAAGTAGAACCCACCCCTGCCCTAGAGTCACTGGTTTAAATAGCTTAAACAGCAGCTGCTATTGTTGGCCAAAAAGCTGGCTAAGTACAGGAACCCAGTGTGAAGAACCAATGTCTACACAGGATCAAGGAAAGATAAAACTCTTTTATTTCTGTACAGAAGAGGATGCCTCTTTCATACTCAAGGAAAGCACCAAAATCAGACAAAGTTATTTTTATACAATTTATTACGGAAATACAAGATAATTGCTAATTAGTCACAAAGTTACATGATACTTACACATGCACACAAAACCGTCCCATAATACTTCATTATTTAATTTTGCTTCATTATCATATAAGCTGATTGCCTCTTAATGTGCTTTTTTTTATGCTAATGATTAACTTTGCTTAATTCTAAGACCCTTTTCCAGACACCCCTAACTACTGCTTAAGCTAAATAGCATGTCACCTTCCTTGATTTATTTTTGTTTTATTTATTTATTTTGTCACAACAGTATATATAAGCATAAGCATGAAAATAACAATATAATATATAAGCATACATATAAACATAAGTATGTAATAACTATATTAATTGGATATAATGAAAGGAAACAATAGGACAGGAACGGTAGGCACATTTGTGCTCTTATGCACACCCCTTACGGACCTCTTAGGAATGGGGTGAGGTCAATAGTAGACAGTTTTTGGTTAAAGCTTTGGGGATTTTGAGAAGAGACCACAGAGTCAGGTCGTGTGTTTCATGTATTAATAACTCTATTACAGAAGTCATATTTTCTGCAATCAAGATTGAAGCGGTTAACATTAAGTCTAAATCTATTGTTTGTTCTTGTATTGTTGTGATTGAAGCTGAAGTAGTCTTCAACAGGAAGAACATTGCAATAGATTATTCTATGAGTTAAACACAGGTCCTGTCGAAGACGGTGGAGTTCTAAGTTTTCTAAACCGAAGATTTCAAGTCTGGTGGCATAAGGTATTTTGTTGTATTCAGAGGAGTGGAGAACTCTTCTTGTAAAATATTTCTGGACACATTCAATTGTATTGATGTCTGAAATGTGGTATGGGTTCCAAAAGGCGAGCTGTATTCAAGAATTGGTCTACCAAATGTTTTATAAGTTCTGGTTAGTAGTGTAGTGTTTCTGGAGAAGAAGCTACGTAAGATTAGGTTTACAACTCTTAAAGCCTTTTTTGCAATGTAGTTGCAGTGGGCTTTGGCACTTAGATCATTGGATATGATGGTTCAAGATATCCTACAACCAAGCATCAAAGCCACAACCTGTTAGCTAGGCCAGGGGTCTGCAAACTTGGCTCTTTTAAGACTTGTGGACTTCACAAGCCAAGTTTGCAGACCCTTGAGCTGGTTATATTAGAAATGTTTGTGGTCAGCCTGTGGAGTGTTTGTAGTCAACCATTCTAGCTCCCCCCTCTTAAAGAAGTGTCACTTTTATCAGGTAAAGGCACAACTTATAACTTTGGCTAACGCTAATTCATGTATTACAAAAACCTCTAATTATTTATTAATAAGCTAAATAAGCCACAAGACCCTCAAACTGAAGGGTTGTCATAGGTATAAATTAAAGCTATTTAACTTCCACTCATCTGACTCTATCATGTTATTATATCTATAGAAGCGAGCATTGTCCTGTCCATGAATCTTTATTTATTTTTATCTATTTTTGTCACAAAAATATACACAAGCATCACACAAAATGATTATATAGTATATAAACATATATATGAGGAAATATAAGGAAGTATAAGCATATATATAAGAAAAACAATAGGACAGGAACGGTAGGCACGTTTGTGGTCTTATGCACGCCCCTTATAGTCCTCTTAGGAATCTAACTGTCCACTAAGAGCCATAGAACGGGGCTTTAATCTTATTCAACAGAGTGATTAAATTCTTATGTAAGAAAACGTGATACTGTTAAACGTCTACAAAATCAATCAAAAAGTTTGGATCTTTGACTTTGCATTTTACACTGTCATTACACAATTAGTCCGGTAGAAGGCACCCTCACTTCCTTCTTTCTGAAAAGAGACGTATATAAGATCTGCAGGAGCCTCATTTCCGGTTCCCTTTAAGATGGGAAACATCTTCCATTTGAGGGGCAAGAGAGGTAGAAATGTATAGAACTTGGTGAAAGAACACATAAAAAGTTTGCTATTTATCTTTTCTAACTGTCATTTCTAACTTATTAAAAAAAATCAGGTCTCCAACTCTTCTTTAGTAATTTGGTATTTATACTCCCCTCCCCCCCCCCCCCCAAAAAAAAAAAAAAAGACGCTGCTGCAGAAATGTTGTTCTTCGTTGATTTCGGTTAGTGGAGTTAAGGATATTTGGGAACGTTTTGTCATAATCTGTTCGTTCGGAAAAGGAGAAGAAAATCGCGAAGTTAAAAGCAAAGGAAGTTTGTTTCTTTGTTTCTTGATTCATTAATGAACATTTGTTTTGGAAGCCCGGTTCTTAAGTTTTTCCTAACGCAGATTTTCGAGGGAAGTAACTGTTGCAGGAAAGAAAAAGAAAGAAAGAAAGAAAGAAAGAAAGAAAGAAAGAAAGAAAGAAAGAAAGAAAGAAAGAAAGAAAGAAAGAAAGAAAGAAACTAAAGCGTTTGTGTTTATACATCGTTTTTTTGTAGACCAGGGGTCTCCAACCTTGGCAACTTTAAGCCTGGAGGACTTCAACTCCCAGAATCCCCCAGCCAGCAAAGGAGTTGAAGTCCTCCAGGCTTAAAGTTGCCAAGATTGAAGACCTCTGTTGTAGATTACACTTCAGGGCATGTATTTCGTCATTCACGCAAATGCTAACTGAAGCATTTCCGCCACTCTTTATCCCTAGAAGGATTTGAACGGTAATCCGGGACCGGAAGTATATATTAAATCCACGAAGGTTGTAAAACATGACTCTTGGCGATACAGACAGAAAATGAGAGTTGCATCGGTAGAATGCCGTCCTGTGTAGTTCTTTGGTTATTCCCACTAAAATAACTCGGATATGAATATTTGGCCATCTCGGCCGTCTTTTTCTGTAGCTTTTAGTAACCGCTTGCTCACAGCTCGTTTTTCCAGTGATGACACCCCTTATAATCGCTATATCTGACTTGCTAATGCTTAATCCAAAGGAATAATGAATACTCATCAAAATCCCTGGTTGGGGTGGGATTAGAATCGAAGCCTCGAAGGGACGGAAAACTTCCAAGTCTTCCTCTACTAGCGCGATCCGGAGTGGACTCTAGGAAGCCTTTTGTTGTAGCTGTTGCAAGGAAGTGCGGCTCGTTCATGGCTCCAGGGAAAACAGCTAGGAAAACTATCCGGTAAGTGCTTTCAATAGTCCACGATCGAGTACGAAAAAGGGGAGCCACTGTGTTGGGGCCCCTTACGAACGGAAACGGCTATTGTCAGGGCTCCGGGGCCGAGCAGGGTGGGGTAAGAAGCAATGGTGGATTTCAATACTAGGCACTACAGTTCAGAGAAAGCAAAGAAAATAGTAGGTTTGAGGTTAGCCTTAAGGAACACTATACTCTCTTTCTGAGTTTCATATAACGCTACATACTTCAAAAGGGGATGTGATAGGCGTGTGTGTGTGTGTGTGTGTAACTTTTTACATGGCACCTATTCATATAATTCAGTAGTTTTTCAAACTTGGGAACTTTACGCTGCCTTCTTTGATGAAGTGAATAAACGAATGGATCAGGGAAACGCTGTGGATATAGTTTACTTGGACTAAACCAAGGCATTTGAAAAAGTACAGCGCAGCTGCCTGCTTGGTAAAGTAGAACAATGTGGGACAGGCAGCATCACCACCAGATGAATATAATCAGTGGTGGGTTTCAAAAATTTTTACTACCAGTTCTGTGGGTGTGGTATACCTTGGTGGGCATGGCAAGGGAAGGTTACTGCAAAATCCCCATTTCCTCCCGATCAGCTGGGACTTGGGAGGCAGAGAATAAATGGGGGCGGCGCCAGTCAGAATTTTTACTACCAGTTCTCCAAACTATTCCAAATTTCCACTACCGGTTCTCCAGAACTGGTCAGAACCTGCTGAAACCCACTTCTGAATATAATACAGATTAGAAACATCATCTCTGGCCTGGACAACCAGCTTTCATTCATGAGTTGTTATTTCAGAGTGATTACCGGAAAGGGTCAATCTGACCTGCAGAGAGGCAGGCTATGACTGAGAATGCCTGTTTGTAGTTTCCACTTTCATCATATTCCAAAATTGGGTGGCGGAGGAAAAAGAGATCCAGAGAGTGCCCTTCTGTCCAGAATGAGGAGATTTTGCCTGGAGCATAACAAGGACCCAATCCATTAAGACCTTGATAAATAGTAACCAACACCATGAAGTGGATTTGGAAGTCCATTGGCAGGCAGTACACTAACACCAGAAAATTGGTGTTATTCTACTACAAGCAGATGTTTTTATTTTATTTTTTTCAGGCTGCAGGAAAAAAATCACCAAACCTTTACAATCAACAGGCAAAACTCTAGTGATAGAAAATTGTGTTTGAGTGTACTTTCCCCACCTTTGTTTTCCACTGAACCTAATCAAATTCTCATCATGATTTTAAAAACTCTACTCAAAATCAATCAACAGATGATGCTGTTAATATGGCTCTGCACTACATCCTACAACATCTTGAGTCTCCAAAGACCTATGCAAGGGTCCTCTTTGTAGACTTTAGTTCAGCATTCAATACCATCATTCCAGACATTCTTCTAACTAAGCTAAACCAGCTACAGGTACCGGAACAGACTTGTAAGTGGATCACAAGCTTCCTAACAAACAGGAAGCAGCAGGTGAAGCTAAGCAAGATCACATCAAATACCTGTACAATTAGCACAGGGGCCCCCCAAGGCTGTGTGCTCTCCCCACTTCTCTTCTCTCTGTATACCAATGACTGCATCTCCAATGATCCATTTGTTAAGCTACTGAAGTTCGCAGATGACACAACAGTGATTGGTCTCATTCGAGACAATGACGAATCCGCATATAGACGAGAGGTCGAACGACTAGCCTTGTGGTGCAACCAAAACAATCTGGAACTGAACACACTCAAAACCGTAGAAATGGTGGTAGATTTTAGGAAAACCCTTCCATACTTCCACCTCTCACAATACTTGACAACACAGTATCAACAGTAGAAACCTTCAAATTTCTGGGTTCTATCATATCGCAAGATCTCAAATGGACAGCTAACATCAAAACATCATTAAAAAGGACAACAAAGAATGTTCTTTGCGCCAACTCAGTAAGCTCAAACTGCCCAAGGAGCTGCTGATCCAGTTCTACAGAGGAATTATTGAGTCTGTCATTTGCACCTCTATAACTGTCTGGTTCGGTTCTGCAACCCAACAAGAAAAACACAGACTTCAGAGGATAATTAGAACTGCAGAAAAATAATTGCTACCAACTTGCCTTCCATTGAGGACCTGTATACTGCACGAATCAAGAAGAGAGCCGTGAAAATATTTGCAGATCCCTCGCATCCTGGACATAAACTGTTTCAACTCCTACCCTCAAAACGACGCTATAGAGCACTGCACACCAGAACAACTAGACACAAGAACAGATTTTTCCCGAAGGCCATCACTCTGCTAAACAAATAATTCCCTCAACACTGTCAGACTATTTACTGAATCTGCACTACTATTAATCGTTTCATAGTTCCCATCACCAATCTCTTTCCACTTATGACTGTATGACTATAACTTGTTGCTGGCAATCCTTATGATTTATATTGATATATTGATCATCAATTGTGTTGTAAATGTTGTACCTTGATGAACGTATCTTTTCTTTTATGTACACTGAGAGCATATGCACCAAGACAAATTCCTTGTGTGTCCAATCACACTTGGCCAATAAAATTCTATTCTATTCTATTCTATTCTATTCTAAAACTGTGCATTCTGGGTCAACATGAAGGCTGCTGCGTTTTGCACCAGGCGTACCTTCTAAATCCTCTTCAAGGGCAGTCCCAAACAAATTGCAGCAAGCTAAGCAGCAAATAAGGAAGGCATGAGTACTCATGGCCAATACTCGTAGTCCTCAACTTACAACCACAATTGAGCACAAAATTTCCATTGCTAAGCAAGGCAGTTAAGTGAGTTTTGTCCCATTTTAGAACCTTTTTTGCCACAGTCATTAAGTGACTCACTGCCGTTGTTAAGTGAATCGTGTGGCCATTAAGCAACTCTAACTCCCCTCATTGACTTTGCTTGTCATAAGCTAGTTGGGAAGGTTACAAATAGTGACCGATCGCATGACCCTGAGACATGACAACTGTCATAAGTACATGCCAGTTGCCAAGTGCACACACTTCAATCACGTAAGCAAGGTGATGCTGCAATAGTCGTAAACGGCGGCTCGGGAGTTCATGGCCTCCATGACGGCCCTGGACCTGACACAAATAGTTGATGGCCCTACTCACATTGGGGGAGGCACACTGGATCTGATTTTTATCTCTGGACAGTGGTTAAATGATCTGGATTTAGGAGATTTAATTACCGAGCCATTGTCATGGTCAGATCATTTTCTCCTTCGTCTAGACTTTCGGACCGCTGCTCAACACCACAGGGAGACGGGACCAACACGCTGGTTCCGTCCCAGGCGCCTGATGGACCCGTCCCAGGCCTCTGATGGAGCTTGGGCCAGTTCCTGAGGATCTGGCCCACGGCACGGCTGAGGAGTTAGTTGCGGCCTGGGAACAGGCCGCGACTGGTGCTTTAGACCGTGTTGCGCCTTTGCGGCCTCTGACCCGGCGCAGATCTCAACCAGCCCCTTGGTTCTCCGAGGGGCTGAGGGAGATGAAATGCCGGAGAAGACGCCTAGAGAGTGCCTGGAGATCCAGCCGTTCCGAAGCTGACCGGACACTAGTTAGGTCCTATAGGAAGACTTACCTGGTGGCACTGAGGGAAGCGAAGTGTTCTTACGTTTCCTCCCTCATTGCATCGGCAGATAACCGCCCGGCGGCCCTGTTTCGGGTGACCCGCTCCCTCCTTTATCAGGAGGTGCGGAATAACCCCTTACAGGGCCGTGCCGAGGAGTTTAGTGGTTATCTATACGATAAAATCGTTCAGCTTCGGAACGGATTGGATCAACAGTGGGTAGATCCAGGTGAGGGGCTGGAGACACGTCTTGTTGAGACTATTTGGGATGGATTTGACCCTGTGACTCCCGAGGACATGGACAGATTGTTGGGGCGGTTGAACGCCACCACATGTTTATTGGACCCATGCCCCTCCTGGTTGGTGCTGGCCACACAGGAGGTGACACGAGGCTGGCTCCAGGGGATTATAAATGCTTCTTTGATGGAGGGGGTTTTCCCCACCGCCTTGAAAGAGGCGGTGGTGAGGCCCCTCCTCAAGAAGCCCTCCCTGGACCCGGCTGTTTTAGGAAATTTTCGTCCTGTCTCCAACCTTCGCTTTGTGGCGAAGGTTGTTGAGAGTGTGGTGGCACGTCAATTACCCCAATACCTGGATGAATCTGTCTATCTAGATCCGTTCCAGTCTGGCTTCCGACCCGGGTACAGTACGGAGACGGCTTTGGTCACGTTGGTTGATGATCTCTGGAGGGCCAGGGCCAGAGGTTGCTCCTCTGCCCTGGTCCTATTAGATCTCTCAGCGGCTTTTGATACCATCGACCATGGTATCCTGCTGCACCGGTTAGGGAGTTTGGGAGTGGGAGGCACCATTTATCGGTGGTTCTCCTCCTATCTCTCTGACCGGTTGCAGACGGTGTTGACAGGAGGGCAGAGATCGACCGCGAGGCCCCTCACATGTGGGGTGCCGCAGGGGTCGATTCTCTCGCCTCTCCTGTTCAACATCTATATGAAGCCGCTGGGTGAGATCATCAATGGCTTTGGGGTGAGGTACCAACTGTACGCTGACGATACGCAGCTGTACTTTTCCACCCCAGGCCATCCCAACGAAGCCGTCGAAGTGCTGTCCCGGTATCTGGAAGCTGTATGGGTCTGGATGGGGAGAAACAGGCTCAAACTCAATCCCTCCAAGACGAAGTGGCTGTGGATGCCGGCACCCCGGTACAGTCAGCTGCAGCTGCGGCTGACTGTTGGGGGCGAATCATTGGCCCCAGTGGAAAGGATGCGCAACTTGGGCGTTCTCCTGGATGGACGGTTGTCTTTTGAAGATCATTTGACGACCGTCGCCAGGAGGGCTTTTTACCTGGTTCGCCAGTTGCGCCCCTTCCTTGACCGGGATGCCTTATGCACGGTCACTCATGCTCTGGTTACCTCTCGCTTGGACTACTGTAATGCTCTCTACATGGGGCTCCCCTTGAAGAGTACCCGGAGGCTCCAGTTGGTTCAGAATGCAGCTGCGCGGGTGATAGTGGGAGCCACACGTTGCTCCCATGTAACACCACTCCTGCGCAGTCTGCACTGGCTACCTGTGGTCTTTCGGGTACACTTCAAGGTGTTGGTGACTACCTTTAAAGCGCTCCATGGCTTAGGGCCAGGGTACTTATGGGACCACGTGCTGTTACCGAATACCTCCCACCGACCTGTACGCTCGCACAGAGAGGGACTCCTTAGGGTGCCGTCCGCCAAGCAATGTCGGCTGGCGGCCCCCAGGGGGAGGGCCTTCTCTTAGGGGGCTCCCACCCTTTGGAACGAACTTCCCCCTGGACTTCGACAACTGCCGGACCTTCGGACTTTCTGCCGCGAGCTGAAGACCTATTTGTTTGTTCGCGCAGGACTAGCATAGGATTTTAATGGGATTTTAATTAGTTTTAATGTTTAACATTTTATAATTTATGGGGTTTTATTCTAAATGTTTTAATTTGGCCATTTGTGTAATAAGTTTTTTAATTATGGTTTTACGTGTATATTGCTGTTGTTTTTTACCATGGCTGTAAACCGCCCTGAGTCCTTCGGGAGAAGGGCGGTATAAAAATTTAATAAATAAATAAATAAATAAATAAATAAATAAAATGTGAAAACCAGTCATAAGTCACTTTTTTCAGTGTTGTTGTAACTTCAGTCACTAAACAAATGCACAGTCACTCATGCTCTTGTTACCTCTCGCCTGGACTACTGCAATGCTCTCTACATGGGGCTCCCCTTGAAGAGCACCTGGAGGCTCCAGTTGATTCAGAATGCGGCTGCGCGGGTGATAGTGGGAGCCACACGTTGCTCCCATGTAACACCACTCCTGCGCAGTCTGCACTGGCTACCTGTGGTCTTTCGGGTACACTTCAAGGTGTTGGTGACTACCTTTAAAGTGCTCCATGGCTTAGGGCCAGGGTACTTATGGGACCACGTGCTGTTACCGAATACCTCCCACCGACCTGTACGCTCGCACAGAGAGGGACTCCTTAGGGTGCCGTCCGCCAAGCAATGTCGGCTGGCAGCCCCCAGGGGGAGGGCCTTCTCTATGGGGGCTCCCATCCTTTGGAACGAACTTCCCCCTGGACTTCGGCAACTGCCGGACCTTCGGACTTTCCGCCGCGAGCTGAAGACCTATTTGTTTGTTCGCGCAGGACTAGCATAGGATTTTAATGGGATTTTAATTAGTTTTAATGTTTAACGTTTTATAATTTATGGGGTTTTATTCTAAATGTTTTAATTTGGCCATTTGTGTAATAAGTTTTTTAATTATGGTTTTACGTGTATATTGCTGTTGTTTTTTACCATGGTTTTTTACCTGAGTCCTTCAGGAGAAGGGCGGTATAAAAATTTAATAAATAAATAAATAAAATGTGAAAACCAGTCATAAGTCACTTTTTTCAGTGTTGTTGTAACTTCAGTCACTAAACAAATGCACAGTCACTCATGCTCTTGTTACCTCTCGCCTGGACTATTGCAATGCTCTCTACATGGGGCTCCCCTTGAAGAGCACCTGGAAGCTCCAGTTGGTTCAGAATGCGGCTGCGCGGGTGATAGAGGGAGCCGTCCGTAGCTCCCATATAACACCTCTCCTGCGCAAGCTGCACAGGCTGCTTGTGGTCTTCTGGGTGCACTTCAAGGTGTTGGTTACCACCTTTAAAGTGCTCCATGGCTTAGGACCGGGTTATTTACGGGACCGCCTACTGCTACCGTTTGCCTCCTACCGACCCGTGCGCTCTCATAAGGAGGGACTCCTCAGGGTGCCGTCAGCCAAACAATGTCGGCTGGCAGCCCCCAGGGGAAGGGCCTTCTCTGTGGGGGCTCCTACCCTCTGAAACGAACTTCCCCCAGGACTTCGACAACTTCCTGACCTTCGGACCTTCCGCCGCGAGCTGAAGACGTATCTATTCTTCCGCGCAGGACTGGCATAGAATTTTTTAGAATTTTTATTATTGATTTTTTAAATTTTAATGGGGTTTTATGGTTTTATGTATTTTTAACTGGGGCCAAATTGAATAAGTTTTTTAATCATTGGTTTTATCTGTATCGCATTTATTTATTGTTGGTTTTTACTTGGCTGTGAACCGCCCTGAGTCCTTCAGGAGAAGGGCGGTATAAAAATTAAATTATTATTATTATTATTATTATTATTATTATTATTATTATTATTATTATTATTATTATTATTATTATTATTATTATTATTATTAATGATGGTAAGTCAAGGCCTACCTATATAAATCACTACTGTGTTTCTTCCCAGCCTATTGTTCTCCACCTGAATTTGATTAAAGTTTAGCAGAAGGAGAGCCCTTCTGGGCCTAGGTTTGGCTGATGTAGGAGGGAGGGTTCCATGCATGCATCAATGTACACATGGGAGAGCTCCTCTTCCATGTCAAGTGATGGGGGGGAGTGAATTAATTGCTGACGGTCCACCCTGTATGATACAATTCTGCATCTATATGTGATCTGTACATTTGCTCCAGGCTAGTCAAATATTTGCTCTATGTGGAAGCTGTTTGGTTTGCAAACAGTGTTCTATATCGGGGGTCCCGAACCCCCAGTCCCTGGACCTGTACCAGGCCGCAGCATGCCAGGAACTGGGCCATGCAAACAAGCGAAGCCCCATCCACGGGATGCAGGCAACATGTGAAACCATACCCCTTCTGGTCCACAGAAAAACCTCTCCACAGAATCGATCCCTGGTCCCCAAAAGGTTGGGGGGAGCTCTTCTACAAACAAAAGTGCAGCTATTCTACATATTCTGTGTCCAGTGTTGAAGTATAATTTAGACATCAGTCCCATTGGCCTCACACTTGCCAAGATATCTGGGACCCTCCTATTGTTGTTCTAGTGAGAATTTTTTTTCTAAATTTCAGTCAGCTTAAACATGCACTGAGTGGATTGGAGGGATTGGCAGGGACATTTCCGTGTTAACAGTTCAGCTTTATAACTTTTTCTTGTCTTTTTATCTTTCTCCTAGGCCCCAGCTGGATCGTCAGTTCCTTCACCGATTCCTAAAGATCCAAACAATTTTATTTCCTACCTTCGCCTCTAAGAATGTGCTGATGTTTCTAACCTTGCTTGTAGTTGCATTATTGAGTAAGCAAACAATTTTCCAAGACAAATCATTTTGTATGTTTCTTTTTGCCATAATGCAGGATTATTCTCTCTTTTTACTGATATACCTTTGGAGCTTACGCTTTTAAAAATGTTTCTCCTATCTTTCCTAGCTCAACTGATCATTTACCAGGTGGGACTGATTCCCAGTCAATATTTCTCAGTTCTGGGAAAGAAAGACCTTTATGAGTTCAATAAGGTGACAGCAGTTGCTCTGATACTCATTGTACTCAACTCTTTGGTAAGAATTTTTTTTTTCTTATTACAAGGGGAGGGAAAGATTGGGAAGACAACTGGAATACACATAAAGTCTTATTTTAGATGTTAAAGAATGGTTTCAAGACATGGGCATTCTGTCTTTGAAATGTCTGTATTTTGCAAGAATGAGAAAATGGAACCTTATGCTTTTCTATAATCTAAATTCAATGAGATGTTTAAAAATGCAGTTTTGGTATATATTAATATTCTTCATTGGGACATTATGTAGATCTTCTTTTGTTTCTTTAACAGTTTACTATTGTTTATTATCGTTGCTATTGGGGTGGAGGGTCTGTTAATTTCAGTTATAAAATAATAACATTTACTTTTTTAAAAATCCTGAACTAGAACACACATGAGGCCTAATATGTATAGGCTACAGAAAGCCAGATGATCACTAGAGAACAGCAGAGAAATACAGGTGTTCTGTATCATTACTGTCCAGTTTTTTGCAGCTCAAGTAGAGTGGTCTTTTGCATCGTCCCTCTCATATAGGCTTACTCTCCAAATTCTACAAGTGCTCATCCTAAATCTCAAACAGCGTAACACAGTTGATTATTTCAATATGTTGATGGATGAAAGGTCACTACAAAACAAATCATTTCTCCAAATTAATATCTACTTAATTTAGACCACAACCTATAATGAACATTGATCTACTGTATGAGCAATGTACATATTGCAAATCAGTTGCCATGAGCATAACTCAGAACTCCTCCCATGAAGAATTCACAGTCTCTGATGCTGTGATTCTGTCATATGTTGCACATAAGTTTTATACTGTTGGATAGCTTGAATGATGTGTTAAAAGTACGCATGTATGGTCAAAGGTAACATATATTGTAAGTATGATGTCTAGTGGCATGCAAACTGGTATAAATATTTTTTTAAAAAAATATCAGCTCTGCATCCTAATATGTAATACTGCAGGGTCTATCTACCAAAAAGGGAAGGTAATGAGAGTAGTGTCCCTGAACAGGAGCAGGCATAGATATGTATAGATCCACACTGGGTTGTGTTGCTTTTGGCATCATATAACTCCTTATATAAATTAGATTGAAATATAGGAAAAAGTTCCTGGGCTGCATTTGTTCTGTAATATGCATCAGATTAAATCTGACACGTTGCAAGTTGACCAAAAGAACCAGTTGCCTATGCATTAAGGAATTAAAGAATATTCCTTATGCTATTAGTCCTTCGTCCAAGATAAAAAGATGTATAAACAACAATGTTCGCATTCATTTTAGCCTAACTCAAGGTTCAAAGACTTTTGCCACAACTTTTGCTAAGGTCCCAAAGTGTACATTTGTATTTTGTTTTTATATTACTCAGAAAAGTTACTAAGGCTGGAGTTGCTTAAAGCTGTAACTGGTTTCTAAAACAAGTGAAGTAAACTGTAACTGGTTTCTAAAACAAGTATCATGGCTTCTAATATTTTTCCTACACTTTTACTAGCCAGGGCTTACATATGTGTGTATGCATGCAGCCAAAATCATGAGATGGTCTTTATATGCTCTGCTGTCTGTTATATAATTTATGGAGCTTAGGAGGAGCTGTGTCCACCTGCTTCTCTCCACAGATATCCAGTGGGAGATTTTTCTGGATAGTTTTTCTCCACAATCTTGGCTTTATATGTCCACTTTTTAAAACCTGATTTTTCTTTTACCTGTTTCTCTCTATGCCAAATTTGGTCCTGTCTGTTCAGTTTTTAAAGTATGCTAATAAACAGACAGATTGGGTCCCAACTCCTTTACATAATTTCTTTCCAACAGTCCATTGGATCCGAAATAATAAAAGTAATCTTTACAATTTGCTTCAGAAAATGTAGCTATTTGCTCACCAAACATTCAAAATGTTCCTTTTAAATGTTGTATCTCCCCATGTTTGATCTTCAGTGCTCTGTCTCTCTCTCTGTCTCTCTGTCAGCTGAAGAGTTTAGACCAGTTTATCTGCAATCTGATGTATGTCAGCTGGAGAAAGACTCTTACAGAATACCTTCATGGCTACTACTTTCAGGGCCAGGAGTATTATACTCTGAATGTTCTACATGAGGAAATTGATAATCCGTAAGTGGCTAATCATTTTCAGTGCCGTTCTAACTATTGTTGTAGATGTTTGTGCATCTAGACTTTATTCCAGGTCTGGCTTATATATGCATATTTTTTTTCTCATCTCAGTGTCCTATTCATAGTCACAGGGATTTCATTTAATTTCTATTCTATCACCTGCTAGGTTACTGTATACTAGTACTAAGGTATATTTCAATCTAAAATGCACAGTCAAATTGATGTTTTGCTCAAATGGAAATTTTTATTAATGAGAGACATATTTTGGGATTGCACATTTTAGAAGTTGGACAGTCATTTCTACATCCTTCCTTGATAGAATGTTTGAGCTGCTATATTATAAGTATAATAACACTGCAGTAGTTGCATTCAGAATTAAAGCATTCTGTGTCAAATAGGGTTCTGATTTTAAAAATATATGACATAAAGAATCTTACACATCTTAAATATTAACACAGACTAGCATACGTATTACGATTTTGTGGTAAATGCAGTTTACCAGCTAAAGAGAATATACCCTTGGAGAGAACTTGTGCGGGTATAGTCTCCAACCTGATGCCCAGAAGTACCAGTACCAGCACACCCATTATCAGTAGGGTCTCTCCAGATCTCCCTTTTTCATTTTTAAATTTTCCTTCAATTTAAAAAAATGGGAAGCTGGAACATTGTACATTCTTTATATTCTATGTAACACTTGTCGGCATAATCTTTTATTTCCAAGACTGCCTCTCCAAGTAGCCTCCTCACACTCCTTGATAAATACAGATACTTCTCAATTGATGACCAAAATTCCAATTAACTGGGATTGTTAGTTGTTGTGATCATTAAGCAAGATTACAGAATGGGTTTGGTCTCTGGCATTTATTTATTTATCTTATTAATTTTACTTAATTAAATTAATTAATATCTTATTTATTATACTTTGTTCTGTGTAGTACACAACAAAGAAAAAACTGAGAAAAAAATAATATAACAAAAACATTTTACAGGTCACAAAATATAAAAACATATATACAGATAAACACCCATATCCAAGCAATTGAAAACCTGATGGAATAGGGAGTTCTTAATGATCTTCTAGAATAGAAGAAGGGAAGGAACTGCCTGAACTTGGAAGGAAGCCATAGTACATCCGGTCCCATGAGCCCTACCAGGGAAAGTGATTTTCAGCAGGACTCCTCAGGATGGAAAGACCAGCCAAGTGGAGTCAGTTTGGAAAGCAGGGCCACAGGGAATAGTGTGGGAACGTAAGTGATCATTACCACTCTGAATTGGACCCAGATATTAAGAGAATTAATAATTAATATTGATACATAACTTAAAAGAGAAACTTCTGATGTTTCTATTTTAACCTAAGGTCTCCACCAGGTGTCAAACTCACGGCCTGCAGGGCAGATGTGTCACGTTGCCAGAGGCAGTGCCCATCCCGGGTTTAGTGAAGGAGGGGAAGTCACGATACATCACATGACGACGTGACAACGCGAGTTTGACACCCCTGATCTAAGGCATGTCTACTCAGAAGTATGTTTCATCACAGATAAATGGGCATAAATGCGCATACTTTGCGAACAGGACTTTGTCCATAATGTTGGAATTGGATAGCAAAGAACAACTAACCATGTAGTGAGGCAATTTTGTGAATGACATCTAAAACATTATTAATGGTAAGGTCGCAAAGGGGATAGATACTACAATTATACCAGCATTTTATTTGAGATAGCTAAACCAGTTTTATCAAATCAATTAAATTTCTCTTAATTATGGGAATATTAGCTTTTCAGCAGAAGAGAATATAGCTCAGGTCTCAGCAAAAAAAAAAAAATAGTTTAAAACATTGTTTTTTGTTATAAAATAGGAATAGAAAATATTTTATAATGGTTAAAAATGGGAGGCTGTTGAAAAGTCTTAAGAGAATAACAATCTTTTTAATTATACTTGTGTACCATTCATATAAATGTTCCTTTAGTTAATTGTTTTAAAAAAATATATGATATTCATAACTGCAACTATGGAAGAAGAGTTTGTTGTGAAAATCCATTACCAGTTTACCATTCCAAATCGAATTTTGCTGTGAATGCATTTCTAAAACAGTACACATGAAACTATGAAAACCCAGATCTTTGTTTCACTTCCTAAAAAATAATGCTGACTGCAATAAACTGTTTAGATTTTAGAACGTATTTGTTTTATCTTCTCAAATGCTTTTAACTATTTTTTGTGTATTCAAAACTTTTTCCAGTAGACATGAATTGGAGCTTCCTCGGGTCATTTTTGATCTATGTTATCTGAGCAGCTGATAAGTTAAAAGTATAACCACTAAAACAATAGAAATCAGGACAAAAACATGTTTCCTTTATAAATAGCTTCTGCCTGGGAAGATTGCTTTATGCCCCAAATCCTGCTCATGAATCTAGGAAAATAATTTATTGGAAGACTGCAATATCTGAGAAAAGAGAGAAGAGAATTTCCTAAAATGTTTCATTTGCTGAAGTGGTGCTCTTGCCATGAGATAATTATGACCCACCAAGTCACTGTTTCCAGCTATCCAAAGCCATGGTTTCTAGAATAAGCTTTAGTGGCTGGGTTTTCACAGCATAATAAGCCAAAAGCCAAAGATTGCAAACTACGATGGCTGAATTCTTATAGAACAAACCAAATCAGAAAAAAACTGGTTTTTTTGCAATATTTGATCCTACCACAAATGACGGGGCAGTTGACGTTATTCCAGCTTCTAACAGGCACGTGGTAAGATAGTCCTCGACTTACGACCATAATTGAGCCCAAAATTTCCATTGCTAAACTAAGGTAGTTGTTAAGTGAATTTTACCCCATTTTATGACCCTTTTTGTTAAGTGAATCACTGCAGTTGTTAAATGAATCATGCGGGGGTTAAGAGCATCTTACTTCCCCCATTAATTTTACTTGTCAAAAGCTGACTAGAAAGGTTACAAATGGTAATCACATGATCCCAGGACACTGCAGTTTTCATAAATACAAGCCAGTTGCCAAGTGCCCCAATGGGATGCTGCAGTGGTCCTATATGTGAAAACTGATCATAAGTCTCTTTTTTCAATGCCATTTTAACTTTGAATGGTCTAATCAAATAGCTGTAAATCAAGGACTACCTGTAGTGGCTTGCCTGATGCAAATATTTATTCACTATTCACTTGGAATAGTGAATGAATCATTTTGTTAAGAACTCATTAACTTTTCTCCTTTGCTATTCTTGTCACAGTGGTATATGTCAAGGTAACATCTCTCTTTATTGCA
Organism: Ahaetulla prasina; assembly: GCF_028640845.1. NCBI lineage: Eukaryota > Metazoa > Chordata > Lepidosauria > Squamata > Colubridae > Ahaetulla > Ahaetulla prasina. The sequence continues at coordinate 319,881,597 of NC_080539.1, read as the reverse complement.
CAATTGTTTAGAGACCAGAGAATCAGTCAGGATGTGGAGAGGTTCTGCAAACAGCTGAGCTCCATGGCCAGTAAGCTGATCATCTCACCCTTCATTCTTGCTTATTACACCTATCAATGTTTTTACAGGTAGGAAAGTGATTCCTATAATGAAGAGCGTGCTTGCAGTCGGTCCTATCACATAGGAATTTTCCCCTGCACTAGCTACTGGACTCCCCACCTCCCCGATAGTTGTATGATACTAATGGCAGTACAGGATTGGCTCATTGCAAGCAGCAAAGCAAACAAACAAGTTCACCCACAATCTTGTGCCTGTCCTGCAACCTCAGGAAACCATCTTTTCTTCCCTTTTCCCTCCTTGATTCAAGTGTGTTTCTCCTCTGGTTCATGACAGATATATGGGCCCTGCACACCAGCACACAATTCACAGTCATTCAACAGGGATAAATTGCACCTGAAAGCCATTGCAATCTTCATTTGGTCAGGACAAAGCAGGGAAAAGCAAGGATAGGATTACAGTGTTTTGGGAATGGCTTGTAAATCAAACTGGTCATGTTCAAATAGGCTGTAATATTTTTCACTCACCTAGTGATAGTAGAATGGAGGGGATGAAAATGCTCCATAATTAAATAATCTCTCTGAGCTTGCATGTCCTTGAAATGAGGGGATTTAAACTCTGATAAAAAGACTGTGCTGATTGGAAATTGTTGGTCACCCATCTGGACAGTACCCAGTATGGGGATCACTGGGATCTCAGTAAAAAATAATAGCACTTAGACTTATATACCGCTTCATAGTGCTTTATAGCCCTCTCTAAGCTGTTTACAGAGTCAGTATATTGTCCCCAACAATCTGGCTCCTCACTTTACCGACTTTGAAAGGATGGAAGGCTGAGTCAACCTTGAGCTCTTCAGGATCAAACTGCTGGCAATTGGATTGTTTCTAGATTGTTTCTAGTGCGCATGCGTCAAGATGGCGGTGGCGATCTTGGTCCGGTCGCTTTCCAGGGGTCTGGGACCGAGAGGGGTCTTTAGCCTCGGTCCCAGACCCTTCAGCGAACATCAGAGGAGGCGTTGGGCTGAGGCCCGCCGAGCTCGCCGAGCCGCGAGCCTCGGAACAGCTGATAGGCGCGGCGGCTCGGCGGTTTTCCTCAGCGTCTCCCGGGCGGTGGCTGTTTGGCGGTAGGCCCGCGGCTTGGCGGCCCCTGGTGGTTCTTTGACGCCGGTGGCGGCTTTGTCCTGCCCTGCCCTGCCTCTGCCCTGCCCTGCCCTGCCCTGCCCTGCCCTGACTCAGCGGCTCTGCCCCGGCTCTGCCCCGGCTCTATGGCGGTTCAACCCCGGTGTTGGCTACGGTCTGCCTGGGCCTGCGGGAAGATCGGCGGCCCAGTGACGCCCAATGGCGGCTCTGCGGCTCTGTCCGCGGCCTTGCGGTGGCTCAGTGGCCCCTCGCGCCCGGCAGCTCCTCGGCGCCTCCCCACCTTCCTTGGGGTGGTGGCTGGCCATGGCGGGCGCCATGGGCCTTTGGGTCTGGCGGTGGCGGCGGCGGCCCAGGGGCTAGGGTTTTTCCAACAGTGCTGGATGGGACTTGGCCGGACTTTTCTCCCTTGAGCCCCTCGGCTTACCCTTGACTCTGTCGGCCTGCTGGGCCTCTGGCTGGGGTGATTACGGCGACCGCGCTTGGCTTCCGGCATCGGCGGCGATGGCAGCGGCGGCAGGTGGCCCCCCACCCCGAGGACTGAGGGTTTTCAACAATGCCTGAGAACGGTCTTTCCATCAATGCCAGGGAGGAGGAGAGACGAGAAGATCGATCGCTGAGTGGTAGTGGCGGAGGGTCAGATGTAGCCATCTCGGAGGAGGAGGACTCGGAGGTGTGGCTGGCCTCTTTAGACCCTCGGCAGCTCGGCCTAGGATTGTTCAATCTGGCCTGGAGTGTCGGAGCAACTGGGTATGGAGCCCTGACATCAAGGCCTATATTGACTTTAACACCAATTGATTGACTTGATGGAGAATGGCTAGTCATCTGTACCTGGGGCAAGTGAGACCGTTTGGGTTTGGGGACAGAATAACGCCCCATGGAGCCCTGGAAGTCCACGGTTCATCTCGCCAGCCAGGAGCCTAACCTTGCTATAATAACCGCCACAATAACACCTTGACATTTTCACCGCCTGGATGGACTGCTGACCGCTTTGTATTTGTATTTTTATTTTATTTTATTATTTATTATTTAAATTTGTATACCGCCCTTCTCCCGAAGGACTCAGGGCGGTTCACAGCCAAGTAAAAAATACATAATACACTATAAATACAATTAAAATACTATTAAAAAACTTATTAAATTGGCCAGAATTAAAATTTAGAAGTAAAACCCATTAAAAACCCATAAACTTAAAAACTAACCCAGTCCAGCGCAGATGAATAAGTGAGTTTTAAGCTCACGAAAGGTTCGGAGGTCCGGAAGTTGACGGAGTCCTGGGGAGTTCGCTCCAGAGGGCGGAGCCCCACAGAGAAGGCCCTTCCTGGGCGCCGCCAGACGACACTGTCGCTACCGACGGCACCCTTGAGGAGTCCCTCTGTGAGAGCGCACGGGTCGGTGAGAGGTATTCGGTAGCAGCAGGCGGTCCCGTAACCCGGCCCTATGCCATGGAGCGCTTTAAAGGCGTTCACCAACACCTTGAAGCGCACCCGAAGGCCACAGGTAGCCAGTGCAGCCTGCGCAGGATAGGTGTCACCGGGAGCCACGAGGGCTCCTCTATCACCCGCGCAGCTGCATTCTGACTAACTGTAGCCTCCGGATGCCCCTCAAGGGGAGCCCCATGTAGAGAGCATTGCAGTAGTCCAGACGAGACGTCACAAGGGGCGTGAGTGACTGTGCACAAGGCATCCCCCAGAAAGGGGCGAACTGGCGCACCAGGCGAACCTGGTGGAAAGCTCTCCTGGAGACGGCCGTCACAAATGATCTCTCAAAAGACAGCCGCTCATCCAGGAGAACGCCCAAATTGCGACCTCTCCATCGGGGCCAATGACTCGCTCCCGACAGTCAGCCGCGGACTCAGCTGACTGTACCGGGATGCCGCATCCACAGCCACTCCTTGGAGGGATTGAGCTTGAGCCTGTTTCTCCCCATCCAGACCCGTGACGGCTTCCAAACACCGGACAGCACTTCGATAGCTTCATTGGGGTGGCCCGTGGAAAAGTACAGCTGGGTGTCATCAGCGACAGCTGGTACCTCACACGAAGCCACTGATGATCTCACCCAGCGGCTTCATATAGATGTTGAACAGAAGGCGAGAATCGACCCCGCGGCACCCCACAAGTGAGGCGCCGCGGGCCCACCTCTGCCCCGTCAACACTGCCTGCGATCGGTCGGAGAGATAGGAGGAGAACCACCGATAAACGGTGCCTCCCACTCCCAATCCTCCAACCGCGCAGCAGGATACCATGGTCGATGGTATCAAAAGCCGCTGAGAGGTCTAATAGGACCAGGGCAGAGGAACAACCCCATCCCTGGCCCTCCACATTATCGAGGGCACATCTTGAGGACGGGTTTTGGAACCCCGAGAGATGGCATGAAATCTAGGAGGCTTAGGGATTTTAATGAACTCTTTAGTCGCTTTTTATTGGGGATTTTAAGGGAAATTTTAAGGGGAGGGAAAGGGCGGGAGCTGGGGTAGCCCGTCGAGGTGGGGCCAGTCACTGCGCATGTTTGCGGCGGAGTGTTATTAGGTCCGAAGGTTCCGGGAGGTGATGTTCCAGGTGACAATTGTGGTTCCATCTGTGTGGTTAGTGGGAGAGGCAGATATGGCGGAGGGGGCGAGACCTGGGAGCACGTGTTCGATGTCTGAAGGCGATCACGTGCTCCGGCCCTCAGTTCCTACCCGCCTCAGGAGGCCATGATCCTCAGAGCTTGGATCTTCGGCTGATGTTATGTAATGCCCGGTCCGTGGTTAATAAAGCTCCCCTGATCTGTGATCTTATTCAGGGGGAGACCGCGGACCTTATGGGCATTACGGAGACCTGGTTGGGCCCGGAGGGGGGGGTGCCCTTTGTTGAGTTGTGCCCTCCAGGTTTCCGAGCATTTCATCAGCCGAGGGCCCAAGGTGGTGGGGGTGGCGGTTGTTATTAAGGAAGATCTAGAGCCGAGGAGGCCACTGTTCCTCAGATTGCCGGCTGTGAATCCTCTATGTGAGGTGGGGCCATAGGAATCAGTTGGGCTGATCTACCTGGCTCCTTGCTGCGTGACCACAGCCCTGCCCGAGCTGTTGGAGGTACTGGCTGCTGTGGCGGGTGGGACCCCCAGACTTATAGTCATGGGGGGTTTCTACTTGCCATCAGGTGGCTTGGCATCGGCAGCTCGGGAGTTCCAGGCTTCCATGACGGCCTTGGACCTGATTCGAGTAAATGATGGCCCCACGCACACGGGGAGGCATGCTGGATCTGATTTATATCTCTGGACAGTGGTTAAATGATCTGGTATTAGACGATTTAGTAACAGAACCAATGTCATGGTCGGATCATTTTCTCCTTCGCCTAGACTTCCGAACCGCCATTCACCACCGCAGGGAGACGGAACCTATACGGTGGTTCCGTCCCAGGCGCCTGATGGACCCTGAGAGGTTCCAGACGGAGCTTGGGCCATTCCCTGAGGATCTGGCCCACGGCACGACTGAGGAACTGGTCGTGGCCTGGGAACAGGCCGCGGCCGGGGCCCTGGACCGTGTCGCGCCTTTGCGACCTCTGACCCGCGAGATCTCGTCCGGCCCCTTGGTTCTCCGAGGCTGAGGGAGATGAACCCCCGGAGAAGACGCCTAGAGAGCACCTGGAGGTCCAGTCGCTCCGAAGCTGATCGGACACTAGTTAGGACCTATTCTAGGACCTACCTAGTGGCAATGAGGGAAGCGAGGCGCTCCTACGCCTCCACCCTCATTGCGACGGCAGATAACCGCCCGCCGCCTAGGGTGACCCGCCTTCCTACATCAGGAGGTGCGGATGACCCTTGCAGGACGAGCCGAGGAGTTTAGTGGTTATCTATACGATAAAATCGCTCAGCTGAGGGACGGTCTGGACCGAATTTGGGATGATCCAAGCGAGGGAGAGGAGGCACGTCTTGTTGAGCACATTTGGGATGAGTTTGACCCTGTGGCTCCCGAGGACGTGGACAGGCTGTTGGGGAGGCTTCACGGCACGACATGTTTACTGGACCCGTGTCCTTCCTGGCTGGTACTGGCCACTCAGGCGGTGACACGAGGCTGGCTCCAGAGGATTATCAACGCTTGTTGGATGGGGTTTTCCTGCCGCCTTGAAAGAGGCGGTGGTGAGACCCTCCTTAAGAAGCCCTCTTTGGACCCAGCTATTTTGGGTAATTATCGTCCAGTCTCCAACCTTCGCTTTGCTGCGGTTGTAGAGAGTGCCGGCGCGACAGCTCCCCCACCACCTGGATGAAGATGTCTATCTAGACCCGTTCCAGTCCGGCTTCCGACCCGGATACAGCACGGAGACAGCTTTGGTCGCATTGGTGGATGATCTCTGGAGGGCCAGGGACAGGGGATATTCCTCTGCCCTGGTCCTATTAGACCTCTCAGCGGCGTTCGATACCATCGATCATGGTATCTTGCTGCGCCGGTTGGGGGGATTGGGAGTGGGAGGCACCGTATATCGGTGGTTCTCCTCCCATCTCTCTGACCGTCGCAGACGGTGTTGACAGGGGCAGAGGTCGGCGCGAGGGGCCTCACTTGTGGGGTCCCACAGGGTCGATTCTCTCGCCTGCTGTTCAACATCTACATGAAGCCGTTGGGTGAGATCATCAGTGGTTTTGGGGTGAGATACCAGCAGTGCGCTGATGACACTCAGCTGTACTTTTCCACCCCAGACCACCCCAATGAAGTTGTCGGTGCTGTCCCGGTGTTTGGAAGCTGTACGGGTCTGGATGGGGAGAAACAGGCTCAAGCTTAATCCCTCCAAGACGGAGTGGCTGTGGATGCCGGCACCCCGATTCAGTCAGCTGCAGCCGCGGCTGGCTGTTGGAGGCGAGTTATTGGCCCCAAAGGATAGGGTGCGCAACTTGGGTGTCCTCCTGGATGATCGGCTGTCGTTTGAAGACCATTTGACGGCCGTCTCCAGGAGGGCCTTCCACCTGGTTCGGCAGTTGCGCCCCTTCCTTGATCGGGATGCCTTATGCACAGTCACTCATGCGCTCGTTACCTCTCGCTTGGATTACTGTAATGCTCTCTACATGGGGCTCCCCTTGAAGTGCGCTCGGAGGCTTCAGTTAGTCCAGAATGCAGCTGCTGGGTTATAGAGGAGCTCGTAGCTCCCATGTAACACCGCTCCTGCGCAGACTGCACTGGCTACCTGTGGCCTTCCGGGTGCACTTTAAGGTGTTGGTTATGACCTTTAAATCGCTCCATGGCTTAGGACCTGGGTACTTACGGGACCGCCTGCTGTTACCACACGCCTCCCACCGACCCGTACGCTCCCATAGAGAGGGACTTCTCAGGGTGCCGTCCGCCAAACAATGTCGGCTGGCGGCCCCCAGGGGAAGGGCCTTCTCTGTGGGGGCTCCCACACTCTGGAACGAACTTCCCCCGGGTTTACGCCAAATACCCGACCTTCGGACATTTCGTCGCGAACTCAAGACTCATCTTTTTATCCGCGCAGGGCTGGCTTAAATTGGGATTTTAATGTTTAAATTCATTAATTTTAAACGGGGTTTTCTTAGTATGGTAAATTTTAATTATTGGGCTAATTTAAAATAAGTTTTTTAAATCGTATTTTAAATTTGTATATTGTATTGTCGGTTTTATTATGCCTGTACACCGCCCTGAGTCCTTCGGGAGAAGGGCGGTATAAAAATCGAAAATATTATTATTATTATTATTATTATTAATACTACATTCTAACCACTGCACCATCACAGCTCTCACCTTTAACTCTTTATCTACCACTAACTTTTTCCAGTAGAGTTTTGATAGTCTCCAACTCTTATCTTTTAGACATCAGGGTTACAAGGGAAAGGAAATCAGGGAAGATGGCTACAAAGATAGACTTGGAGACTATCAAAAGGAAAAGTTGTCTGGTAGATAAGGAGTCTAAGGTATAAGTATAAAATTATGTGGGAAGGATAGATTTGGCTTTTATACATGGGAAACAAAGATTGTGTGTGAGGAAAGGGAAAGGACTGGAAAGAGCAAATACAGTATGTGTCTTGTCATTTTAAAAGACTTACATGGATTCTGAGACATATGTGTTTATGATATTCTCTATGTTTGTTTCCAACAATTTTTCAAAAATAAGCATATTCAACAATTTTGCCTACAGCATGTCTTCAGATAGGTTATGTTTACAACTCAGTGAATAACAAATGGCAAGATTAGCAAAGAGTGAGAAAGAGTGGAATGGAATGGAAGCTCTTGGTGCTTCTAGTTTAGGAACGAAGTGAGGATCAAAAAAATTAATTGGCAATTATACAAATGCTTTGCAAAAAGCATTTGTCAACATCCACTTATCCCAGATAGCCACCCATCTTGGATAACTGGAACCACATTGCAATAGTGCTTAAGTGTTGCAGTGTTTCCAAATACAGTTGAAAGAGATGAATTTGGATATGCAACTCACAGGTTCAGGTGACATTAGGGTCCTTCACACAGTAGATTTATAGGATGCTATGAAAAATGCTATTTTATTTAATCTTTATTTTATTTTAAGTAAAATGTTATTTTATTTAATCTTATTGTATTTTTAATGCCATGGAGGAAAATAGCTTTAATGAATTTTCAGCATCAGGTACAAAAATATTCTGACCATCATTTGCTTCTTTTGAGCAAATAGGGTGAAAAAAGATTAAAAAGTTTTCAAAATAATACAATTGTATATTTGGAGAGTCTCAGTTTGGTAGAACTCCATAGTGTAAAATTTCAATGTCACTTAATGGCATTTATTCTATTTAATATTGCCAGCTCAAGATCCATCTTCTAATATTTTTGAAAGGAGAATTATCACTAGCAAACCGCAATTAAGTCATAAGGCAGGGAATATAGCAGGTAATTAACTATGCTTCAGATTGTCTGGCCACAGATTCCATGTCATAATATATTGAATTCATGAGGAATTCTCCCAGTTTAAAATGGGTGGCGGGGGGGGGCAGCATTTGCAATGCTATATATTGATGTTAGGGAGACTGTTGTTGCTGAACACCTAGTTTCTCTTGAATGACCGTGGTAGCTGTTCAATGACTGTTCATTTGGACAGTCACTACCTTACCATACAGAATTTGTAATCCTCACTTAACAAGGATAATTGGGACCGGAATTTCTAATACAGTCATACATTTTGATGTCGCATGATTGCACTGTGTAGCAGCAGCAGTTCTGGTAGTCCCTGTTTATCATTAAGCAAATCACTAAAATCATTAAATGAGGACTTCATGTGATTGCAACTTCCAACTTCCTGCATTCTTTCCCATGGACTTTGTTGAGGAAACTGCCAGGGAATGTTGCAAATTGCAATTACATGACCGCAAGACACTGTGATGATTGGAAATCTGAACTGATTACCAAGCACTAGGATCATGATCATGAGACCATGGGATGCTGGGGTGGCCGTATCTTTGAGGACCGTCTGTAACTACCACTTGTTCAGGACTCTTACAAGTTTGAACAGTCATTGAACAAGTAATCTTTAACTGGAGACCACTTATATATGGTTAGTGTAACAACTGTGACACTAATAACTGCTGCCAATTTATAGTGTTATAAAAATAACTCTCCTGCCGCTAGATTTGCTAACTTCTCTGCATTTCTCTCTTTTAGCACTGGTTGGCTGGGTCCTCTAAGCATCTTTGGCTATTTTATCATTGGGACAATTGTTAACAAGTTCCTAATGAGTCCCATTATTTCAAAACTGGTGCAACAGGAAAAGCTTGAAGGTGATTTCAGGTGAATATATTGAGCAGATCTTAATAATTGGTTCACATCTAAAATGACGTGTTATTTGCAAAGATATTAATACATCAACTTAGTTGTGATATCAATTCAAGTGGCTAAGATATAGAAGAGACAGGTCAAATATGTTATTAATGTTTCCATGCCTCTTCTTAAGATGCTGCACAATCCTTGTACCTATTCCTGTCCTTGAAAGAGGCGGTGGTGAGACCCTCCTTAAGAAGCCCTCTTTGGACCCAGCTATTTTGGGTAATTATCGTCCAGTCTCCAACCTTCGCTTTGTTGCGAAGGTTGTAGAAAATGCCGTGGTGCGACAGCTGCCCCAACACCTGGATGAAGATGTCTATCTAGACCCGTTCCAGTCCGGCTTCGACCCGGATACAGCACGAGACAGCTTTGGTCGCATTGGTGGATGATCTCTGGAGGGCCAGGGACAGGGATATTCCTCTGCCCTGGTCCTATTAGACCTCTCAGCGGCGTTCGATACCATCGATCATGGTATCTTGCTGCGCGGTTGGGGATTGGGAGTGGGAGGCACCGTATATCGGTGGTTCTCCTCCTATCTCTCTGACCGTCGCAGACGGTGTTGACAGGGGCAGAGGTCGGCGCGAGGGGCCTCACTTGTGGGGTCCCACAGGGGTCGATTCTCTCGCCCTGCTGTTCAACATCTACATGAAGCCGTTGGGTGAGATCATCAGTGGTTTTGGGGTGAGATACCAGCAGTGCGCTGACGACACTCAGCTGTACTTTTCCACCCAGACCACCCCAATGAAGTTGTCGAGTGCTGTCCCGGTGTTTGGAAGCTGTCGGGTCTGGATGGGGAGAAACAGGCTCAAGCTTAATCCCTCAAGGCGGAGTGGCTGTGGATGCCGGCACCCGATTCAGTCAGCTGCAGCAGCGGCTGGCTGTTGGAGGCAGTTATTGGCCCCAAAGGATAGGGTGCGCAACTTGGGTGTCCTCCTGGATGATCGGCTGTCGTTTGAAGACCATTTGGCCGTCTCAGGAGGGCCTTCCACGCCTGGTTGGCAGTTCGCCTTCCTTGATCGGGATGCCTTATGCACAGTCACTCATGCGCTCGTTACCTCTCGCTTGGATTACTGTAATGCTCTCTACATGGGGCTCCCCTTGAAGTGCGCTCGGAGGCTTCAGTTAGTCAGAATGCAGCTGCGCGGGTTATAGAGGAGCTCTGGCGTAGCTCCCATGTAACACCGCTCCTCGCAGACTGCACTGGCTGCCTGTGGCCTTCGGGTGCACTTTTAAGTGTTGGTTATGACCTTTAAATCGCTCCATGGCTTAGGACCTGGGTACTACGGGACCGCCTGCTGTTACCACCGCCTCCCACCGACCCGTGCGCTCCCATAGAGGGACTTCTCAGGGTGCCGTCCGCCAAACAATGTCGGCTGGCGGCCCCCAGGAAGGGCCTTCTCTGTGGGGGCTCCACACTCTGGAACGAACTTCCCCGGGTTTACGCCAAATACCGACCTTCGGACATTTAATGCGAACTCAAGACTCATCTTTTATCCGCAGGGCTGGCTTAAATTGGGATTTTAATGTTTAAATTTATTAATTTTAAACGGGTTTTCTTAGTATGGTAAATTTTAATTATTGGGCTAATTTAAAATAAGTTTTTAAATCGTATTTTAAATTTGTATATTGTATTGTCGGTTTTATTATGCCTGTACCGCCCTGAGTCCTTCGGGAGAAGGGGCGGTATAAAAAATCGAAAATATTATTATTATTATTATTAATACTACATTCTAACCACTGCACCACCACAGCTCTCACCTTTAACTCCTTATCTACCAGACTAACTTTTTCCAGTAGAGTTTTGATAGTCTCCAACTCTTATCTTGTAGACATCAGGGTTACAAGGGAAAGGAAATCAGGGAAGATGGCTACAAAGATAGACTTGGAGACTATCAAAAGGAAAAGTTGTCTGGTAGATAAGGAGTCTAAGGTACAAGTATACATGCAGCAGGGTGAATGCTGAATCTGTTGCTTTCTACAGGTAAAATGTCTTTCCCTTTTTTCAGTATCTCTTTCAGTCTTCAAAAGCAAGAAAATTGTATATTCCATTTTTAGGGATAATACATATTCCATATACAGTAAATGGAATTTCATGTAGTTGTCATTTTTCTGCAAATTATTTTCTTCATGCCTCTTCATGCTGTTGAATGATTTTCTCCCCTTTTTTCAAATTTAAGCTCCCTTTTCTTAAGTTATACATGCATACATAGATAACCATCACTGTATTCTTTTTGGGGTGAGCAGTATTGTACTAAATGCAGGAAGAGGATAAAAAAATAGTGAACCAAGGTAATTAAAGTCACATGATAAGGAAAGGAAAAATACACCTAAAATTAGTTTATACCAACTACATATCTTTTTATATATTTATGTCCTTGCTTCTACCATATATAAATTCTACTTCTACTTCAGTGGTGAAATTCAGCTGGCTCTATCCAGATCGCACGATCCGATAGTGCCGGTGGCAGGAGGCTCCGCCCGCCCACCCAGAGGTCATCACATCCCATTTTTGACCCTCTGTGCATGCGCAGAAGGCTCTGCGCATGTGTTGAGGAAGCACAGGCGAGTGTAATGAGCGTGAGTGCGCTCACATTTGTGAACCAGTAGCGAAGGTAAGTGAATACCACCCTGTTCTACTTAAATGTGTCATCTCTTTTTTTTTGAGGATCAGATCAATTTCATCCAACCATGAGTGACCAGGTTATATGTCAATCAATAACTTTCAAAGAATTTTTAACAAAAACTATGGAACTTCCTTTTCATCCATTTGGTAGTCATCAGCTCTCTGTCTTGACTTATTAGGATTTCTAATTATGGCAGTTTCGTAAATTTATTCAGTTCCACTGTTATCCTTTCAAAACTCAGTGATGAAAGATCTATGGTAAGCTAATCATGCTGAGACTTTATGAATGAGGCTCGTTTGTGTGCTTGTAGCTTGTGCATAGAGACTGAAAATGTGCAGTGCTTTCAGTCATTTGTTTTGAATTCTTTCCTCAAAGCGCAGAAACAAATATTATATGTCTCATCACAGGAAATCAATTCAGAAATAAAAGAGATCAGGACCCAATGGAGAATCAAGTTTTTTTCCTGTCTGTGTTCACTATGGTTATTTTCAGTTACTCATATGGCAGGTAGAAATTTTGAAAGCAAAAAGTGCTTTTCTGTAAGAAGTATATGTAACTTACACTACAGGGACATTTTGGTGGAAGGACGAGCAAAAAGGGCCTCAGATAAATATAGGGGGAACAGACATGGCCCATCTGGCTTTCTGCTTTTTGCCACATGAGGTCACTAGTGGCAGTGTTTCAATGTGGTTTGAGTATAAATGCTCCCTGGGGATGAGGGAAGCTGAATTACAGCAGTAAATAGGGGTCCTTTTTCCATGTTTTAATTATGGCGTTGCCTGCATGCTGGGGAATTCTAAGTCTACATATATTAAAATTGCTAAACCGCAGATCTAACAGGTTTTATGAACTCAGTTCATGAAAATGTATGGAGAGTTTCTCTGTGTTTTTTTTTCTAATGCTGCATTTGATTTCCTGACCCACAAAAATAAATTTGCAGAAAGGACCACTATACCTGACCGATCATGTCCTTTTTATTTTGTTGTTTTGCAGAGCTGGGGAAGTTGAACACATGCGAACCAACTACAAGCTTCAAAATCTTTTAAAGACACAAAGAGAACTGATGGGAAAGGAACTATGGCTATACAGTAAGGAGAAACGTTTTAGCACCTTACCTTGTACATTGATTAAAGTAGCTTCACTAGGGAGAAATTTTAAACCTTGTATGTGGGAAAAATTTTGAGGACAAAATATGTCAAACAGTAAAGTAGTCAAGCATCAGCAAATTCTGAATCAGAAGATGAATTCCATGGCTGTCCAGATGCAAGTGGAAATATTTGATTTTTGTACTTGAAAGGTGACAGTCTTTAGGGTCCATGTTAAAGCAGGATACAGCTTTAGCATTTTTGAACAAAGTAATCAGCACTTGGATTTTATGGGATTTTCTGTCTCTATTCAAAGGACATTCCCGGTGTTTTGCTATTCAGAATAATGGACAGATATATCCGTACCATTAATATGTATGTCCCTAAATATCAGAATCTAGTTTGGATCAGGGATATTTCTTCCAGGCTAAAACAAGCACAATGTCAAAACATATATACCGTATATACTCGAGTATAAGCCGAGTTTTTCAGCACGTTTTTTGTGCTGAAAAGCGCCCCCTCGGCTTATACTCGAGTCTACGTCTTGATGTACTTCGGGAACCCCGCACAGGAGACGCCAAAGAGGCGGCGAGATCGTCCGGCGGGATTTGCCCAAGGCTGAGCAGTTCGCGCTGACCTGTGAGCCAAGCCGGTCGCAGTCCAGCCGAACGGTGAAAGCGACATGCCGAGCGCCGCCGCTTTCACCGCTCGCTGACTGCGACCGCTTGCTCGGGTCCGCAGTAACTCCGCCAGGCTGTGCCGAAGAAACCATTTAAAAGCCCGCCAGGGCTTTCTTCTCCTCCGTGCTTCAGAAGTTGGGCTTTTAAATGGTTTCTTCGCACAGCCTGGCGGGAGTTACTGCGACCCGAGCCAAGCCGGTCGCAGTCCAGCCGAACGGTGAAAGCGGAGTGGCGCCGCATGTCGCTTTCACCGCTCGCTGGACTGCGACCGCTTGGCTCGGGTCCGCAGTAACTCCGCCAGGCTGTGCCAAGAAACCATTTAAAAGCCCGCCAGGCTGTGCCGCCAAGAAACCATTTAAAAGCCCGCCAGGCTGTGCCAAGAAACCATTTAAAAGCCCGCCAGGCTGTGCCGAAGAAACCATTTAAAAGCCCGCCAGGCTGTGCCGAAGAAACCATTTAAAAGCCCGCCAGGCTGTGCCGAAGAAACCATTTAAAAGCCCGCCAGGCTGTGCCGAAGAAACCATTTAAAAGCCCGCCAGGGCTTTCTTCTCCCTCCGTGCTTCAGAAGTTGGGCTTTTAAATGGTTTCTTCGCGGCACAGCCTGGCGGGAGTTACTGCGGACCCGAGCCAAGCCGGTCGCAGTCCAGCCGAACGGTGAAAGCGGAGTGGCGCCGGCATGTCGCCACCGCTCGCTGACTGCGACCGCTTGGCTCGGGTCCGCAGTAACTCCCGCCAGGCTGTGCCGCCAAGAAACCATTTAAAAGCCCAACTTCTGAAGCACGGAGGAGAAGAAAGCCCTGGCGGGCTTTTAAATGGTTTCTTCGCACAGCCTGGCGGGAGTTACAGGAAGCCGTCGCAGTCCAGCCGAACGGTGAAAGCGACATGCCGGCGCTGCCACCGCTCGTTGATAAAAAATTGCAACAGCCAGGCTGTGCCAAGAAACCATTTAAAAGCCCAACTTCTGAAGCACGGAGGAGAAGAGCAGCCTGGCGGGCTTTTAAATGGTTTCTTCGCACAGCCTGGCGGAGTTACTGCGGACCCGAGCCAAGCCGGTCGCAGTCCAGCCGAACGGTGAAAGCGACATGCCGAGCGCCGCCCGCCACCGCTCGCTGGACTGCGACCGCTTGGCTCGGGTCCGCAGTAACTCCCGCCAGGCTGTGCCGAAGAAACCATTTAAAAGCCCAACTTCTGAAGCACGGAGGAGAAGAAAGTGGCGGGCTTTTAAATGGTTTCTTCGCTGCACAGCCTGGCGGAGTTACTGCGGACCCGAGCCAAGCGGTCGCAGTCCAGCCGAACGGTGAAAGCGGAGTGGCGCCGCATGTCGCCACCGCTCGCTGGACTGCGACCGCTTGGCTCGGGTCCCGCGGGCGGGCGGGGAGCCGACTTTGGCCCTTTAGCAAGGAGGAAGGTGGGAGGAAGCGGAGCTGCCGCTGTGGCGCCCGCGGACCCGCCCCCGCCGCCGGGAAGGGGGAGGAGGTGACCTCCACGGGGGGAGAGGGGGGGGGAGGGGGGGGTTGAGGGGCGTGCAAGAGGAGCGAGCGTGGAGGAAGAGGAGGAGGCGACGGCCCCGCCGGGACAGCGCGGCTTCTAAGACCAGCCCACGCTCCGAAGAGGGAAAGGGGGCGAGTGGGTGGGTGGCTGGGACGAGACCCCCACCACAAACACACACACAGCCGGTCGGACGGCGCGGTTCCTTTCTCTGCTCTCACTCGCTCTGCGTCAAGGCGCTGGAAGGGGCGGAGAGCGAAACAGCAGCAGGAGCAGCCGCGCCGCCGCTTCCTCCTCCTCCTCCTCCTTTCGTGGCGGGCTGCTTCCAAGTCTGGAAATCTGTTTTGGGAAGTGGTGGTGCAGCGGCAGTTCAGCCCTGTCGGCCGGGGAAGGAGGCGGTGGATCGGATTCTCGCCACAATCAAGTCGGCTGGAAAGCTTGCTGCTTCTTCTTCTTTTTGCTTCTCTCCCCACCCCTCTTTTCGGCTCTCTTGCAACGTTGCTGCAGCTCCTCGGCTCCTTTTCCCGGCGCCCAGAAGGCTCGAGCCTCTGCTGCCGATTGAATACTAAAATAAAATAAAAGCGGAGAAGAACGGGCACCGCTTTTGGTGTCCGGCCCTGTCGCCGCCCGCAGGACGCGTTTAAAAAGGCGGGGAGTTGAAAAGAGGCTGCCTCTTCGGGTTACCTCAACATCCATTCCAGAGCCGCTAAAGAGCGGCTGCTTGGCCCGCCCTGGTTGGGGAACGGCACAAAAAGGGTCCCTGGTGACCCAGAATTCATCCTAGCCCCATTGACTGGCCCTTTGACTCGATAGGATTTAGCTGACGGGATTGTTAAACAGCCGCACCTTTCTTCTGGGGAGAGAAGTCACCTAATAAATATTGGGAGGTGTTTTCAAGGAAACATAGGGGTCCACCTTCTGCCCACAAGAAATGTAGGGAAATGCCACCATTCCCAGCCTTCTGAGCACATCAGCTTATCCTGGCAGAGGATGAGGAAAGTCGATTTCAAAGCCTTTGGAAATCACCAGCTTGGAAAAAGCTAAATTATGTAGGGCTATTCAGCTACAACTTCGTGTTTAGGTTTTGTCTTTTGAAGCGAGATAATGATAGCTAGCTAGCTAGCTAATTAGATAGATAGATAGATAGATAGATAGATAGATAGATAGATAGATAGATAGATAGATAGATAGATAGATAGATAGATAGATAGATTAGAAAGAAAACAGAACAAAAAAACAGAATAATAGAGTTGGAAGGACCTTGGAGGTCTTCTAGTCTAACCCTGCTTACGCAGGAAACCTTATACCACTTCAAATGCTTATCCAATATCTTCTTAAAAACTTCCAGTGTTAGAGCATTCACAACTTCTGGAGGCAAGTTGTTCCACTGGTTAATTGTTCTAACTGTCAGGAAATTTCTCCTTAGTTCTAGGTTGCTTCTCTCCTTGATTAGTTTCCACCCATGCTTCTTGTCCTGCCCTCAGGTGCTTTGGAGAATAGTTTGATTCCCCCTTCTTTGTGGCAGCCCCTGAGATATTGGAATGTTCCTATCATGTCACCCCTAAACTAGACATACCCAGTTCACATGCCCCGTGAGACGTCTTGCTTGCATGTCACACACACGCACCGCTCGCTGGGAAAAAAAAAAAGGATGGAAGGAAGGAAGGAAGGAAGGATGGATTGATGGATGGAGGCGACCGCTTTGAAGCGCAACCCTTCTCCCGCAACTAAGGGGGGGGGGGTCAATGTTTTCCCCAATCCTAGGGTGTGGGGAAACAGTCATTCTTTCTTCCCCCCTAGTCTCTCCCGAGATCGCACTGCAGCGCCCATCATCCCCAGCCGGCAATCTGAGCTCGTGCCATCGATGTGGTCCTTGAACTTCCCCCTCCTTGTTTCTAACCCAGCCTAGGATGGCCGGCGTGGAGGGTATGGTGGTGGTAAAACGACCAGGAGAAAGCTTTCGCTCTTTTCGAGAGGTCCTCTTGGAAGGCTGCCTTGGAAAGGGAAAGTGGGAGGGGCAGAGATTTCTCCTCAAAGGTCCCCTTGGAAGGCTGGGTTGGAAAGGGAAAGTGGGAGGGGCAGAGATTTCTTCCTCTCGGGTCCCCTTGGAAGGCTGGGTTGGAAAGGGAAAGTGAGGGGCAGAGATTTCTTCCTCGGGTCCTTCTAGAGTCCTTGAGAAACTGATATCATACAAGGTTAATAAATTATACTCCTCCTCCTCATTGATGAGTTTTTCATCCTGAAATTGATTGAAACATTGTACCATCATATGCTGCCATAGTATAGTGTTAACAACATCTGTAAAGATGATATATGAGCATGACACTAAGTTTTTCTATATTTCCCTTTATTGAAAAACTTCCATCATGCTTCTTTCTGAAAACAAAGGTCATTATAATATACCTCATTATATATTTGATTTGATGATATTTCAGTTAATAAATACCATTTAAGGTGTTAAGCTTCCTTTCTTTTTCAGCAGCAAAGTGAATTACAACTTTAAAGAACTTTATTACTTTATATTCATTTATTTTAAGTATAGATTTTAGATTTTTAAACAAATATGTTTAGAGCTTTTATATCTTTCAAGTTATTCAAATTATCCCCTCAGCAGGTATATAATGGCATCCAATTCCAATATCATGTTGGGGCTTTTGAGCAAGGGAGGAGGAACGCGAGCACCACCTTTCGCGCTGGCATTCCGGGATTTCCCTTTGTTTAGAGCTGGGAATCCTCCTTCCCCCTTTTGCACTTTTATTGTTTTTCGTTCAAATAAATATTCATGTTATTTTACTTGGCTCTATCTTTATTTTTTACATTGACCAGTAGCTGCCTCATTTCCCACCCTCGGCTTATACTCGAGTCAATAGTTTTTCCCAGTTTTTTGTGGTAAAATTAGGTGCCTCGGCTTATATTCGGGTCGGCTTATACTCGAGTATATACGGTATATATAATGATGTATAATCATGGTTATAAGTGGATCAAACTGATCTGTGTTTATGGCTCATGCAAAGGCTAATTAACTTTGATTCTACACTCCTCCCCCGAGTCATTTTGTTTCTTGAATAACTGCAAGATTTGTGCCACATATAACATCTATTTTAAAAAGCACGGTAAGGACTGGAGACATTTTTAAAAGCATGGTAAAGACTGGGGACATTCTTACATTGTAAGAATGACATTGAACCAACAATATTTGCTTTGGCCCACACTGCTAAAGCAATCTTGTTGATATAGAAACATTCCCTACTTTACAAATATAAAGATCATTTTCAATCTAATTTCAGCTAAAGTGCAGGTGATAAGTCTTTAAATGTAGTGCTCTACAATAAACTTTGTGCCCATGTGGAAAAAAATTGTATCTTTCTGCACATTAAGCCCAGTATGGCAAGACCTGGATCCTATTACCTGTTCAAAAGCTCTCCTCTACTGACTATATCATGCTGATATGTTTTTTTGTTCAGTTGGGATCAACACTTTTGACTATTTGGGCAGCATCCTGAGCTACGTGATGATTGCCATTCCTATATTTAATGGAGTATATGATGATCTGAATCCCACAGAATTGAGCTCCTTAGTCAGCAAGGTGAGTTTTTGCAAATTTTCTGAGGTGAAAGACCCTGTTTTTATGTTAATTAAAGGCTTGCTCTCAGTTTATATTCTATGTCTTGCCCTGGGGTGGTCTTAGAAGTTCTGTGGTTGGGCTGTTTACTGTTTACTGTTGGCTTGTTTGGCAGTTTCTTGATTGGGGTACTGTTTACTTGATTGTTGATCTGATGTTAATCTTGAAATTAATCTCTGCTCATCTGGGTGCTGATTCCTGGTGGAGAGGTGTTCACCATAATAAAAAAGGTCCAATTAGAGAACACTCATAGGACCAGCAATAACATCGTCAAAAAATCCAGTTTACCAGAGAAAAAGAAAACAATTAATTATCTTATTTTAAACCTAATGCAAAGACCCAGCTTCTTTGAGACGTTAAGAAAGTGGAAGAAAGAAGGACAACTGGCAGGTGGATAAAATTGATTGCAACAGCAATGGGTGCACCATTGGAAGACTTGAAGGACTTGGTTGGAGGACAGATCATCCTGAAGAAAGTCTATGTGGTTGCTAAGAATTGACATCAATTTGATGGCACATAAGCAGCATATAAATATAAGTATATTTATGTAGAACTTATAATATAAGTTCTACAACTGAAATTGTTGTAGATAATTATCCAATATCTCTTCTGTGATTTCACTACCTTATGCTCATATATTTTGACTCTATCTCCTGCATGAAGGCTAGGAACTTCATCTACGTTTAGAAGGATGTGAAAAGTTGAGATACCCAGGCTGCTGATGTCAGGTTCTGCACAAACATCCCAGAGCGTTAACTTAGTCTCTTTTTCTTTAAAAGTCACAATATTTTCAAAATACTCTGTTTCCAACTTATTTATTTATTTATTTATTATTCACATTTTTATACCGCCCTTCTCCGAAGACTCAGGGCGGTGTACAGCAAATAAAACGACAATAATACAAACAAATGTTTAAAATACCATAACAAAGTTAAAAATCTAATTAAACTGCTGTATACTTAAAACTATTAGATAAAAATACAAAAATAAAACCCCTGTTAAAAGTCCGCTAAAATCCCCAATTATTAAAATCAATCAGGCCAGCCCCGCTTGATGAAAAAAGAAAGTCTTGAGCTTCATTAAAACAAATGAGAAATGCTAATCAAACCCTAGCTTCTCTGAGGCTATTCTATATATTTCAGTCCACTAGGTTTCATGAATTTTAAAATGTTTTACAGAAACGAAAATAAGTATTAGATGGAAGAATCCAGGAGTTCTCTGTTAGGGATGTTATTGCTTATTAACCAAGGAGAAGCCTAGAAAGTATTAAATAAGAGCCTCCAGTCCTTCCTGCCATAGGATACTTCTTGTTTCTACATACTGCTGACTGTTAGGATCTAACTGGCTTGTCATAACAGCATTCAAGTTGGAATATTTATTGCTTCACCTGTCACAGGATGAACACCCTCTTTCTGAAAAGGAGGGATCACTGAAATCACTCTTTCAAGGCAAATTGCCAGAACTAAATTCCTGCTTGATACAAATCAATCTAAAAATAATTGGGTTTATATTCTTTACTATATAATGAAACATTTTTGGAAGAGGAAGGAGATTTTCAAGGCAACCCATATATGACAAAATATGTTTCTATTTTTCTCTGTGAGATGTATGACAAATTCTGTGAGCAGCAGAAGAGTCAGAAATTATCTAGGAACAATTTCTTAGCGTCAGGGTAATGTAGTTAGAGTTCCCTTTCTCTTGTGGACCGTTTCTCCATCTTGGCCTAACTCTGTTTTCATTTATTTTGCTTTGCAGAATGCCTTTGTCTCCATTTACCTGATTCACTGTTTCAGCGTCTTAATTGATCTCTCTACCACAGTGTCTGACGTAGCTGGCTACACGCACAGGTATGTTATTCTCCAGGTTTGGGAAGCACTCAGATAGCATGGAAGCTTCTAGATCCCTCAAGCTCTAAAGGGCAAAAGAACCCATTACTGTTTGTTCCAGAAGTCTATGATTTTTGTCTGTTCAAGGACTACACCTGGGTTTGAGGGCCTCGTTTCAAAGGTGGACAGAACCAGATCTCCTTTTGAAATGAGAGTTTAATAGTTTGAAGAGATGAAATGGGTGTCTTAAATATCTGATCTTGCTACAAAGGCTATTTAAAAAGGGGGGGGGAGAGGAAGGGCAGAGTTTTCACTCTTCTCAACTTTGAGGCCATAAAAGTGGGTCTATCATAGAATCTCTTCTAAGATGCCTTTTTAAAAGGGAAAAAATAACAAGGCAACCTCTTTTTTTCTCCTCTTGAGAAAATGCTGACCATCTTAATTCAGCAGCCCCCATCCTTTTGGGCACCAGGGACCAGTTCGGTAAAGAGAGGATTTTCCACAGACCGAGCGGGCATAGTTTTGTGTAATGCCTGCATCCCGCAGATGGGGCTTCGCTTGTTTATGTGGCCCAATGCTGGTCTACAGACCGGGGGTTGGGGACCCCTGATCTAATTAGAAGTGGTAGATACAGCAGAGTAAAGAATCTTATTTTCAACTTCTAAAGTGGTTAATTTCAACTGGCACTTCTCTTAGGCTACAGAGCATTCATATCTGAAGAGCATTTCAGGTGCACCCTGGAACTCAACAAACATTAACCACTCCAATATATCTAATCCTATATGACCTCTTCCTCTTTTCAGCAAATATTTTCTTAGCTTTGGGGAAATCGTATAACGTAAGCGTTTTTCTTTCATCTAATTTCCTCCCTAATCACTGCCTTTTGTAGAATTGGAGAGTTGGAAGAAGTATTGCTGAACCTTTCCAAGAAGCAAAATCATAGTGAATCACAAGACGAATGGGACTTCGACAGGTATGTAGCTATAGGATATGGAGTGGCAATTTGGTATTTATGCTATGGTGCTCCTTGATTATTTGGCTAAATATTAATTATAGCTAAATATCTTGGCCAAACCTGTGGAAGAATATTCCAATTTATCCTTCTGTGATGGTTTAGCAGGGAAATAATTCTAGAAAATTCTAAGGATATATAGGAAGTCAGGGATGTAAGAAGCTGCAGTGTATCTAGTCAGACTGTAAGAACCTAGTATTAGGCTGAGGCCTTCTTTCACCTGTAATATGATTCTTTTTATGAATTTGAGAAGCCAGAGATACCTACTTCATGCCAGGTGCCTAAAAATGCTAGGTGGCTCCCAATCATGTTTCTGGGTCAAAAATAAAAATTTTGGGGGGTGTGGATAATTAGTGGTGATGGAAAGGGGGAAGTCTTTTAATTATTCCTCCTTTCTTTTAAGTAGAAATTCTTGTAACAATAGAAATTTGTGGAATTCCCCCTCTAAGAAACTTGGTTGTTATCCATACTGGCATTTCAGCACCAGGTAAAATCAATTCTATTTTTCACACTAGCAATTCACTTTATTTTAATTAATATGGTTTCTTTTTTGAATGATCTAATTTACTATATATGGTGTTTTAGTTTGACCTTTTATTCGGTATCTGTCTGATTGTAATTTTTGTGTGTGTGTTATCGTAAACCAGCCACAGAAACTGAGCTATTGAGCAATTTAAACATTTAAAATAATAAATCAATCAGGGCACACACATACACACCAATGCCAAGTGGAACCTGAGAGCTGTAGCACTTGGTGCTGACAAGGATTTGGACAAGAAGTATAGGGAGTGAAAAAGAGATGGGATAGCATACTTTGACCTTTATAAAGAGGCTTCCAGGCCCTGATCTTCTAAATTCCCAAAGGTTTCTCAGGCCACAAATATGGTTGGGGGAACATATGGGTACCTGAGAATTCCGACACCAAGAAGTTTTAAAAGCTCTGCACATTTTAGCAGCAGCAGCAGACGCCCAGAATGGCTGACAGTTGAGAAGTGTCCCTGTAACAAAATATTTGGAGCGGGGCTGTCCTTGTTTTTTTTGGGCTACACAAGATATTATCATTAAAGTGCTAAAATATATATAGGCTGCACTCTCTTTCTATGAACCATGCACATACTATCTGTCCTTAACTTATCTTTACTCTCTTTTTATGGGGGCTTGATGTCCTCAGCATTTCTAAAGAGAAGAGGATTTCAAACGACACCGCTTTTGTTCTGGAGCATGTTTCCCTTGCTGCTCCTTCCAAGAACCTGCTTATCAAGGACCTAAACATGAGAGTCACACAAGGGAATAATCTCCTGATTACTGGGAATACAGGCACAGGAAAGACATCTTTGTTGCGTATTCTCGGAGGCCTGTGGAAGTGCAAGCAGGGTGAGTGCCCCAACTTCCCAGAAATGATGCATTGGTACATTAAGGCCTTTCAGCAAATTGATCCTTCATAACCTGGCTAATGGGATAAAAGTTGAATTTAGATTATTCAGAAATGTAAATATATATGTGATGCCATCCAGAGGTGTAATGCTACAAATGTTCAGAGCGTAGTCATTGATAGTAGTTTTAGTCCCAACCTTCCTCAACTTAAGGGTGACAGGTTGGAGAAGGTTGTTTATAGGGATTGTAGACTTCACTGAATTAGGAAGACTTTCAGAAATTGTCCAGGTCATGAAGTCAATGGACTCCTTGGTGCTTTCTGATCTTGGTTGTTTGCTTACAGACATTTCTTTACCCAACTAGATAATATCGTCAGTGCTAGTGAGTGTGGGGTTTGTTTCCTGTTTATATACAGTAGCTTGTCCTTCCAATGTTGGTGGGGGTGTTGTTTTCTCCTTGACAGCTCTTTGATTAGAGCTTTGTTTTCTGCTTGTTATCTGCTTAGCTGAATGTAAGCTGCTGGAGAAGATGTAGTCTAGTCTTTTTATTTCATCCTTAGCTTTTTTATTACTTTTTTGATTGGTTTTTAAATGTGGTTTACATCTATGTGTCTATTGTGATAGCTGATTTGTCTGAATGTCAGAGCTTCCCTAGCATATTTGGATTTAGCTTGGTCTAGGATCCTCACAGTTTCCCAGCTGAAACTATTATTAAAAATGTCCATAATTTGTGAAATTAAGAAGTTTTCATTGTGTTTTCGGATGGCAGTTGATGTTTATGAAAGCACTCGCTTAGTCTTCTGCCTGTCTGTCCTACATAGTGGCTATTACAGCATTCACACTGTATGCTGTAGATGACTCTTGGTCTATTGGTCTTTCGTTTTACTTAAAATGTTTTAGATTATTGATATTGTTTTTTTGTGTGTGTATTGAAAGAGTGCCTTGATTTATTTCATTTATAAAATTTGCTTATTTTTCATTGTGAATGCAATAATCCTAAAAGGGTGGGGGGAGACTAAACAGGCTTGAAGGCAGAGGTCTCCCACATTTTAAAACAAAAAACAGAACAGAGCAACAAAAAGAACAACAGTACACATTTTGTTAAAATCCTGAGTGAGCCAATAGGTTTCCAGTTGACATTGAAAGTTTACAATGCTTTGTGTCAGCTGAAGTAGAAATATTGTACATCCAGAGATCCTATCGTACGGGTCTGGATGGGGAGAAACAGGCTCAAGCTCAATCCCTCCAAGACGGAGTGGCTGTGGATGCCGGCACCCCGGTACAATCAGTTGCAGTTGCGGCTGACTGTTGGGGGCAAGTCATTGGACCCAGTGGAAAGGGTGTGCAACTTGGGTGTTCTCCTGGATGGACGACTGTTGTTTGAAGATCATTTAACGGCCGTCTCCAGGAGAGCTTTTCACCAGGTTCACCTGGTTCGCCAGTTGCGCCCCTTCCTCGACCGGGATGCCTTATGCACGGTCACTCATGCTCTCGTTACCTCTCGCTTGGATTATTGCAATGCTCTCTATATGGGGCTCCCCTTGAAGTGCACTCAGAGGCTTCAGTTAGTCCAGAATGCAGCTGCGCGGGTTATAGAAGGAGCCACACGCGGCGCCCGTGTAACACCACTCCTGCGCAGACTGCACTGGCTGCCTGTGGCCTTTCGGGTGCACTTTAAGGTGTTGGTTACTACCTTTAAAGCGCTCCATGGCTTAGGGCCTGGGTACTTACGGGACCGCCTGCTGTTACCTCATGCCTCCCACCGACCCGTACGCTCACACAGAGAGGGACTTCTCAGGGTGCCGTCCGCCAGGCAATGCCAGCTGGCGGCCCCCAGGGGAAGAGCCTTCTCTGTGGGGGCTCCTACTCTCTGGAACGAACTTCCCCCGGGCTTGCGCCAATTGCCTGACCTTCGGACCTTTCGCCGTGAGCTGAAGACGTATTTATTTACTCGCGCGGGGTTGGCTTAAATTTTAAATTTTAAATTTTTGGATGTATTTTAATGGGCTTTTAGATTTTAATATGTTTTAAATTTCGGCCAATTTTATAATAAGTTTTTTAATTGTTTATTTTAATTGTATTTTGTTACTGTTTTTATTTCGGCTGTACACCACCCTGAGTCCTTCGGGAGAAGGGCGGTATAAAAATCTAATAAATAATAATAATAATATATCAAAAATTCCCTTCTTAAATTGCCACATGATGAACCACTGGCAAATGTGACAAAATAAAGATCCCTTTCCTGCAGCTAATAAAAAAGCAGCAAATTCATAAGATGATCCCGCGTACAACCAGACCGTGAATAGGGTAGATCTTTTGATTAAATGATTTTGAATTTTTACAATTGGAAGTGTTGGCTCATTGTTTTGCATTTTACTTTTTCTGCTGGACTTGTGCAGGAGAAGTCCACATGCTGACTTCCTTTGGCCCCCATGGAGTGGTGATCATACCTCAGCGTCCTTTCTTCACAGATGGAACACTGCGGGAACAGGTGAGTCATGTTAGTATCAGAGTAACCACTCTGCGGTTAGATTTCCTGTGTGCTCCAGAATTACTTTATACTCAATATATAGTTCTAGGAACCCTGCTTGGTTTACTTATTAAAAGTGCCTTAAGGGAGGGAAATTGCTGCTTATCTCTGGCTCCTTTATGTTTGTGACGTGTCTCATTTGGAATTTGTGTCTGCTTTATTTGATTTAGATTATATACCCTCTAAAGGAAATCTATCCAGATTCTGGTGAGTGGGAATTGAATCGGAGACTACCATGGTGTATATCTTTTCTGAATTGTATATGCCTTCATTTCATGAACTAGCAGTAACTATAGGTAGACTAATTCTTTGCAGCTTTGCTATTTCTTTTGCAAAACATAATTAACTAGAATGTTCATTGAAAGTATATAAATGTATAGAATTCACCTTCCAGGAAAAGTGGCTGAAACTGTGCTCTCCTTTTACAAGCCCCAAATCAATCCATGAAAGTATGATGGGGGATAATCTAAACTTTATAGTCTAAAATAAACTATGGAGTAGACAATTGAGTTTGGGCAGAAAAAGCAAAGTTGATAAAGTGCAACTTTGATAAAGAGGTAAAATGAAAGGCCTTCTTAAGAGATACAAATTCAGTTTGGGTGTGTGGCACACGTGTTGTGCATAAATCCAGGAAAGAAGTTTTTATCTAAAAAAGTTTGGATAAAAAGGATGGGGATAATAGAGCCCTTTTATCAAAATAATATATTGTGAGTCTTAATGAATGGCCTCTAAGGCAATTTTACTCACCCTCATTTCCTCATCCTCTCCTGCTCCTCCCTCATTTTATTGGGTATCTCTGATACGTTTCTGGTAATATATGTCTGTAACTGCATGGTTTTATTTGGCAACTAAATGTGGGACATGACCCCATTGAAAACCCTTCCACCCTGAGGTAATATGAGGCGATGTGAAAGTTTTTCTGGTAGCCAACCATCTGTCATAGCTCATTGATGTATGCAGGACATCATTGTCAATTATAAATCCAAAGGGTGGACATGCATGTTTATAAAAGCCATGAGAATAATCAAACAGTTCTATTTTATGATGATAGATAACAACTTCTAGGTTCTCAGCAAATTAAGTGGGATTTATCAGTGAAAGCGTTGTTTAAAATCAATCTCTAAAATCCTTGGTGAAAGGTCATCTAAATAAAAATGATGCTTGATTAATAAACAGCTGTCCTCTAGTTTCAGATAGTTTGGAAAGTCCTGTTAATGTAAGTCTAATAAAAGCTTGAGGTTATTTTATGGGACTGGAAGTTATTTTGCTTGGCTTCTGTCTCAGCAACGTCTAGCTCTCATATCTATTTTGAGTTGTTCCTTAATTGCTGGAATCTCTCCGATTTGGAGAAGTGCATGTTTTTCTGGGCTGGAACCAAACATAGAATGTCAGGATCTACATTTTAAAAAGTAATAGCTGGAGCGAGAATAAAAAAAATAGCATTTGCATTTACATTTAAATTTGATTGAAAATAAATATAATAAATTTGATTATTTTTATGTTGTGTATTTAATCATTTTCTTCATTAATAACTTTTGGAAGCTCTCCAGAGGTTGCTTCCAAGCATTTGAGAGCTTCAGACTTGTATACCTTGACTTTAATTCATACTGGAGTAATTGGATTTTTCTCAATCTTGCATTCACCGGATGTGTTGGATTGCAAATTCTATAATTCCCAAGTTTTATAATGTTACTTAATTACAGGAAAGCCAGTGCTGGACACTGATATGCCAGAAGGGAAGAGAAATAAAAATGGAATTTGTAATCCAATAATACAATGCCAGGTCATAATATCCAGCTCCAAATATTTTTGTGTTCTCAGAATATCCCAGTTGGTTGTGGGATATTCCCACTGATATGAGTCTTAGGGGATCCTTATCGATAGGGATAAGGAGAATTGGGAGAAGGAACAAAGGATAACAAATTTTTGTTTCCTGCCTTTACATGACACTTCAAAAGGGCATGAATAGAAATAAGAAGACAGAAGGACTACACTACAATAACCCAGGCTGAGGTTTATACCTGAGGACTGTGCTCATTTTACTTTTGCTTCCAGTTGCAAAAGATTTGAAAATGTGGTCAGAAGCAATGGATGTAGGGGCAGAAATATAGGTATCTTTCTTGGGAACAGAACCTTCCTATTAAAAAATGTCTGTCTACTTAGCTATAGACAGACTGGGTTTCCTGGGAGTTGCAATTCAGCCACATCTGGAAGATCACCAATTATAGATTAAATGTTAATTATTTTTAAAAAGTGGGGTGCTTTTTTCCCTTTCTACCCTAATTTCAATAAGTCATTAGCTTTATTATGGGAATTTCACATGTCTTTTCACAATAAGATAAATTCATGTCTTATTTTGGGGGTCCCAGCACTGTAAAGTTTGCAGAATGTTGATCTGAAAAAAGCACCTTTTTATTAGCATGCTTCTGCCACTGAATTTCTTGTACCGTAGGGTCTATAGATGATGACAGGATACTCAGGTTCCTGGAGCTGGCTGGACTGGTGAGTTATCTAGGACATAAAATATATAAATTGGTTCATAGCCCAGTTTTTGGAAGACAGTGGATGAAAAGGTTCACCAAGTTTAAGCCAATAATTAATCCTTAAAGAGAAGAACTATGAATTTCAGCATGTTGGCTTGATTTGGAGAACACCGAGCATCAGCAGTTAAATTTATGACTGGTATGAAAGCTGAACCTTGGCTCCCAATGATGTACTGAACAAACCTTACCAGTATAATAAATTCTAGTGACAACCTTCATGACTTACAGTGAAGGCATGATGCCAGAGAGCAAATAGGAGTTGGCCATGGGCTTATACCAACAAACCAAGGTGATTCTGTGACGACAGGCCAGAGAATGCATTTGGATGATAAGGTGGGGGGACCAAGGTGTGATTTTTAACATGTTGTTGTTTTCTATGCCTAACACAGTCAGACTTGTTAATGAGAACAGGAGGTTTGGACCAGCCTGTGGACTGGAACTGGTAAGGCCGCTTTGGTGTGAGTAGATCAAAAACTGAGAAAGACCAGAGTAATGGTGTTTATTGCGGATTGTTCTGCTTCTTGTTGCTGCTTAAAAGTTTTATTAAATTTTTTAATTGGGGTTTTTATGTATCTTAGGGTTTTAAATTGTTTTAAATTTTGGCCATTTAAGTTATATGCTTGGTTTTAAGTTTTCTTTTAATGTGTATATTGTGGGGTTTTTACTATTTTGGCTGTACACCGCCCTGAGTCCTTCAGGAGAAGGGCGGTATAAAAATCTAATAAAATAAATAAAATAAATAAATAAATTCTTATTTTTGATGCAGGTATGACATTCTTTCACCAGGTGAGATGCAACGGCTGTCATTTGCTCGCCTATTCTACTTACAACCCCAGTATGCAGGTAAGAAAATGAATGCAGAGTGGAGGGTAATAGGGTTCATTATCTTATTTAATGATATGGGAAGGCATTGAGCAAAAGTGGTTTGTGGCACTTAAGAAATTATGATTAATTGGTTTTTGTGGATCACAATCCACCGCTTAGTCCCTCTCCCTATAACAGTAGTTTTCTCACAGACCATGTGCCTGGTGAAGTGATCACAAAAGCTTAGACAATAATAGAGACATCAGTCTTTGAGATATCACAAGGCTCTTCATTGCTTTTACTATGAAAAGCTAATATGACCATCAGCTGGAAAGCTTAATAGTTATTTTCCTTAGTATTTCCTATAGACCTTTTGGTTTCAATATCTTCAGAAAGGCAGAGCTGAGGAAATAGGACCTTGATAAAATGTAAAATGCAGAAAGCCAAAGGTCAGAGGATGCTTCAAAAGATCTAGGAAAGGAAGATCGGAACAGGGATAACTCTACTACATTGAAGAGCAGAGCATGAAGGGAAAAGTAGATTAGAAAACAAAACTGGGCAGAGAACAAAGTTGCTTCATGACCAAAACCGCAGTAGTAAAGACATTTGAAATAATTATTTCAGCCTTAGCAAGTGACACGGTTGACTGTGATAATGAGAGTTTTATCCCAAAATGCTTGGAGAATGCCACATTAGGAAAGGCTGAACTAGCTTAGAGGCTGCAAAAATCCAAAATGGCCACAGATGGCAGCAAAGTTCATAGTGCTATTTAATAGGCATTGCAGATTTTTACAAGCCAGTTCTGGTAGCACTAAAGTAGCTACACTGTTGGATACAAGCCTAGACATTCTATTTTGGCTGATTTACATTTCAGTATCCATTATCTTTAATCTGGAATGCTGCTAGAAAAATACTTGGAGACGTTTCAACATTGGCCCATGATGACAACTGTGTAGTTTAAAATGCCACTTCATTATTGTTGAGGGTTATAGAATGAGGTTGTGCCTCTCCCAGTGTTGTACTTCAAATAGCATTAACTCTAATTATAAGCCATGCTGTCTAGGATTGATGAGAATTGGAACTGAATATTATTTACTTACCTAATTTCAAGGCTTCCCAATCCATGACCATTTAAAGCAGATAAAAAGAAAAACAATACATATAAAAAGAACATTAAAAGCAAAACCCAAACAAAAAACCAGCCATAATAAATGTGACTAAAGTGGGCTTTATAAACATCCTGTTCTGAGCTCTCCGGGAACAACTTGGTTTTTAGTAGCTTCCTGCACATCATAAGGATGGGAGCTACACAGACTCTTGGGGGGGGGGCTCATTTCAGAACGCAGGTACTGCAACAGAGTACTTGTGCTTCCTACTGTAAGATGGCACTGTTGCATACCTGGAGCATATCTACCTTGCTTTTTTGTACTAGATAGAAAATGGCTGCATAGAATACTTATGGGCCAGTGCCTGTGATCTATTTACCTCAATATGCATTTTTATCGTTGCAACAGTGGCGAATATCTGTAGCTTGGGTGTAGGATGAGGGTGAAGATTCATTCTCCAAGCTTATGGGTTGGTTTCTGGATGTTTCGTTACCAGGCTAGGTAACATCTTCAGCAGAGTTTAGGGGATGCAGATGTTATCTAGCCTGGTAATGAAGCGTTCGGAAACCAACCCACAAGCTCAGAGAATGAACCTTCACCCTCATTTTTATCAATCTTAAATTGAGAATTCTCCAATGTATGAATGTTTAGGCTGGATGTTTTACATTAAATTGTATGTATGTATGTTAGTGTATTTATAAGCCACCCCAACCATCTAGGATTCTGTGCAATGAACAATCCAACTAGTACATACGGTTAAAACCCTAACATAAAACAAGTAAAAAGCTAATTATGTAAGAGGCACTAGAACAAGCTAGGGGCTGAATGCTGATTCCAATGATAAAGTTTTAATTTCTTAAGCATAAAATGGGAGAAGGTATTCTCACTTCTAGGGACAAAGCATTCCACAGATAGAGGCCATCATTATTGTCTGTCTCATGCCTCGTGGTTTTTGCAAATGAGATGTGTCTCAACAGACTCTCTCTAGGTGTTTGTACAACCTTGGCTGGGCATTGTCTAATATAACTCAGCATAGCACTAGGTGGATTTTAAAAGGGATGGCTAGAATTCACTGTTGGGCCCAAAAGGCAACCAGTTGACAATGGAATGATTCAGGATAGATTGTGTAATAGTATTCTGTTGAGGTTGTTCCATCAGCAGCTTTGCTCCCATATTTTGAACCAGCTGTAGTTTTCTAGTTGTCTCCAAAGACAACTTAAAGCACATTACAATTACCCGAATGGTGATCTCGGCATGCTAAAATTAGAGAACTAGACATTTGCTATGTTTTACTCAGCAATGGAAAGAAAAGAAGAAGATTGTAAATTGTAGTAGTGCCATATTGAAGGGTTCCCGTTTAAACTTGCAGTGCTAGATGAAGCTACAAGTGCATTGACAGAAGATGTAGAGAATGAGATGTATAGAATCTGCATCCAACTGGGAATGACTCTGGTCAGTGTGGGCCATCACAAAAGTCTGGAAAAGGTAAGAATGATGGAGTTAAAAGGGAGATAAGGGGAAATTATTCTTTAAAGTCATAGTTCTCATTGTGTTTACTATTTAATTTCAGTTCCATAGCTGGATTTTGAAACTGTATGGAGAAGGAAAATGGGAACTAACAAGAATTGAGAAACCCTGAACTGTTCCCAAACCAATCACAGAAAATATTGGAGTTAAAGTCTCAAGTTAAAGTGCCTTGGAATCAGCATGCTTTAATGGAGAAAGTATGGTTGGAAAGTTCAAAATTGCAGGTGCCAAGAGGATTTCCAATTTTAAAAAAAAACATGGAGAGGAAAGTTTTTAATAATTTCTTATCTTTTAAATTTGCTTCCAATCCATTGTTTTGATTGCAATACAAACTTTCAACCAGAAGGGAAAGAAAGAATAATTTTGTTTCATCTATGAAACTCATTTTTAAGTGTGACTGGTATCAAAGTTCTGCATAACAGGAATTATGCTGGCCTATCTACATAAGGACCGTGAATGTAGCACAGCCTCTTTGATCGTAATTTATATCAAGGTTGGAGCTATAGCTTCCTTGCCTGAGTCAAAGGAAGAAAGAATCGGTGTAATTTCTATGATCTGCTCTTAGGCCTCTTATTTTTTGAGTTGCTAGCAAATGGATCAATAATATCGCCCCTAGAACTGTTCAGTCATACTATTTAAAGATTTTATTTGATGCAAAATAACAATGAGTTTTGTAAAATGTCAACGCCACTTGATAAAAAATCAAATAAGCAACTCTGGACAAGTTGTGAAGTACAAGATAGAACTTTACAGAGGGTTGGGATGGGAGGGAGTTTTTTCAGTCATTCTACTCCTTCCCCAATGGTCATTCCAGTCTGTGTTGGTGCAGAGGTTAGTGACCTTTGATGTGTGAGATGCCACAAAGGTTACACCACTCTTTCCTGTTCATTGCCTATATCAGTGCTGTCAAGCTCACAGACCGCGGGCCGGATGCATCATGTGCTGGCCACGCCTATGCCCGGTTTAGCGAAGGGAGGGAAAGTCCCGATACATCACGTGATGCCATCTTGATGATGCGAGTTTGACACCCCTGGTCTATATGAAGCTTCTAGGAAAAACCATCTGATATTTGGGGATTCAGTGTTAACAGTATGCTAATGATAGTCAATATCGCATTACTAGCCAGGCTTTGAGGGGGTGCTATCAGTGTCCTTTCCCAAGACCTGGATGGCAGAGCAAAGACTGAAAATGAAGCTTAGTAAGTTGGAGTACTCCAATCAGTCTTGGTCTGACCAATCAGACCAAACACAAACTACAACTCATCCTACATTTTCAAGAGGCTCAGGGCCCTGAAGCAAGAAGACATTGGTCTTTCAGTGGCAGCACCAATTCTGTGGGACAGCTTGCTGGTAAAGATCAGGCTAGCCCCCTCCTTGTTGATGTTTCAGAAGCTACTAAAGATGAAATTATTTTGGAGAGACTTCCCCTGATTTTGCTCTACCACCTTCTATTTTATTGTTTGTATTATTATATTTGATGGGGGGGGGTTTACTATTTTTTTTATACTGTAGATGTTTTACTTGGTTTTTATAGTCTATGTAAGCCAGCAAGCATCTTTGGCTTGTGGCAAAATGGAAATGTGAAAAATAAATACCTCTGTCTATCTTATCAAATTGTGGCAGTGTTTTTCAATGACATGTTTAGCTTACAAGGAGGGACAGAATTACATTCTTCAGAGCTGTTAAAAATGGAAAACAATCAAGGTTGCTGTTTGTATGGAAACTATGCCTCCATTCATTCCTGCAGACAGCTCTTACCAAAATGACCAAAGATGATTTTTCAAGACAGAAGAGTATACACATTTCTACTAGGAGGTAGATGAGGATGTGGGGATATGTGTATTCTTTTAATTTATTAGATTCTTTTGGTCATTTTTAAAAGAACATGCTCTATTTGTTTTTATTGGGATTTAAAAGGAAGGGAAATTTGATAAACAACAATTGAAAAAAAATCATTATATTGCTTTAAAATAAAATCCAGAATGAAGCTATTATAAGACTTCAGGTGGGCAGCAAACCCAAAGTATTCTTTTATTCCCCAAAGTCTGATATCATGTAAAGATCTTCTATAAATGTATTTAAATTTTCCCTTAAAGTTTGAACTTTTCCTCCCAGCACATTTTAGTTGCTCAAAAATAGCCATTTAATTTCTAATACATAAACCATGGTGCAAATGTGAATCATCCAGGAGTGGTTTCTACAAGTAGTGAGTGTGGTATAAAATATTAAACAGCATGTTCTTCAGCTGTTACTTAAGAGTTATAGTCTTCCCATTTATTAAAGTAAGTTTTTGTCAGTAATGAATAAGCTTCCCTTTTTGGTTTTGCAAGGGATTTTAAGAATAAAAAGATTGCTGTTGGCCCAGTACTCTTCTCATTGTTGCTTCTTGAGAGCCAAGATATTTTGGGCTACTGGCTCTGGTCTTTCTGCAGAAGTTTCTTATGTCCCTCAATTATCTCTTTCACCGTGTCATGATCATCCAGGGTTGTCAGATCTCCAAGTTCATCTGCTTTGTTTTCTACAATCTTCTTCAGAACCCGCCGCATAATTTTTCCTGAACGAGTCTTAGGCAGGTTTCGAGCTACCTGAACCAGAAAAGTGAAAGGAAAGATTAAAGCAGCATCAGGAAATTCACCCCATAAATATTAATTGAGAAGAAATGTACTGTTAATCTTACAAAATCTCACTTCAGTACCTACGGTACTTTCTTTCCCATGGACATATGTAGTTGAGCATGTCTTCTTCATTGCATGTGCAAATGTAGGAGGGTCTGCTCAATTCCATTTCTTACCATGTTACCAGCATACAACGGTAACAGAAAAAAAGGCGTTGTGAGGTTATGATACTCTTTCTTTGGTGCATCTTAGCACTTCAGAATTGATTGCCAAAAGAAGTAAAATCAGTATCTCAATTAAATTGATTACTTGCTCAGTAAACTTTCCAATAAAAGAAGGCCAAAAGTGGATTTGTGTAAGGGCCTCCTCTGACATAGTAATCTTCAGTGGGAAAGTTTATGGAAAGAGTGAACTAACCACTCACAAGAAGATGGGAAAAGTCAAGGGCTTGAGGTGGCATAAAAGTTAAGATCTGGAGAAAATTTTAGTTAAAGGTTATAAAAGCAGGAAAATTCTATAGACTGATAAAAAGATTTATTTCCACAAGGGGTTTCCTTGTGGTTCTGATTGGATTCACACATTCTAAACCATAGTTTGCCTAATTATAGATCATTGACTAAGCCATAATTGGCTGGAAACACACCACACACTGAGCCATAAACTCTGGCTAGGTTCATACAGTACATAAGCTGCAACCAAAGAATGGGTCAGCATGTATGAACCTGGTAATAGTGTTTTTTTAAAACTTGCAACCAAGTAATGCCAGAAAAAATTAGGAAAGTTATGTTTATTTAAATAAATTTGTTGAAAGATTATTTGATTCCTGTTGCAATAGCATTTATGTGTTTGTAAAGTATCTTCAGTAATGTAATCTTTTCATAGCTAATAAGTCTATTTAACCTATTTAATTTTAAATGGGGTTTTTAGTATGGAAAATTTTTAATCTCAGGCTAATTTAATAAGTTTTTAAATGGTATTTTAATCTGTATATTGTGTTGTTTTATTTTTGCCTGTACACCGCCCTGAGTCCTTCGGGAGAAGGGCGGTATAAAAATTAAATAAAATAAATAAATAAATAAATAAATAAACCTGTAGAAACCAAGCTAGAATGAACAGAACACGATAAGATTTCTATCCCTGCTCTAATACTTTTGAAGTGCTTTAGATACTCATTAAGTTAACTAAAGTTTTCTTTAAAAAGAACATTATATACTTAAGCTTGATATGTAAGGTAACTTTCAGACTTAATTTTTTGTTTTAATAGTGAAACCATTATGGTTTGGTTTGTTTGGCTAATCAATGGAATGCAAATCATACAACTACCAGTAAGCAAATCAAAAATATTCTGAGCAAATGATCAATGACAGCAGAATTAGATTACACTGGACATTTAAAAAAATATTTAAAATGTCTTTGCAAAAACAATTGCATTGGTTATCCAACTGCTTTGAATTTTCTTGCAACTTTGGACCAGTCATACACTCTCAGTCCAACCCAACTCAGAGTTGTTGTAAGGAAAATAGGAGGAGGAGGGTGCATTGGGTATGTTTGTCACCTTGAGTTATTTTTTAAAATATTAAAGGTAGGATCCAACTATTTTTTTTAAAAAAAGTGTTCTACGTTCTGTCAAATTACAAATATTCATTGTTAGGCAGAATGAAGGTGTGCATTAGGAAAAGAAAAGTTTGCCTGTTGTTACCTGAACATGGTCTGGTGCTGCATATTTTGCTATCTCTTTTGAAACAAGATTCTGGAGTTCAGAGGCCAAGTTCTCTTGGGATAATTTAAAGCCTTTTTTCAGCACAATTAATGCATAGGCGCCTGTTTTTAACAAAAGTAAAAGTAAAATAAACAATCATCCAAACTAGACTTTCACACTAAAATAGTCCCTTTTTAGCTTGCAAGAAGCTGAATTACCCTATGTATTGGCTGATATTGAGTAGGAAGTAAGAGCTATTATTAATTTTACTTTTGAGTTGCTGATTAACTTTTGAAACAATGCCCCTACTCATACAAATTTTAGAATAAGTCTATTGGAGCATTTATTGTTATTGTCCTGTGAGGTAAGAATCGGGGTATGCAACTTCATGCTTTAGCATTCTTCTTCCCTTTCTTACTATAAATTTTACTACAATTGAATTCCGTATCTCCTCTCAGCGAAGGCTTGAGAACTTGATCTTCACTTCAGTTATCATTAAATGACCACATGAAGGCTCTGAATGGAGCCTATCCCAAGCATGCAATAAATATGCATCATGCAAGCAAATTCTGTGGGATGTTCATTCCGTATGCTAGTGAAAGCAGAGTCTATTAGAGAAATAGCAGTTATTAGCAGCCAAGCTGACTCACCCACCTTCGCCTTTGATTTTATGAGGATATCCAATCACAGCTGACTCTGCCACTGCCTCATGTTTATTCTGGAACATAAACAGGTCTATAATTTACTGCAAGGATCCTGACAGGCTGGCGGAAACATGTGGGTCACTAAGCCTGGTGTGGTCAAAACAAAAGGAATAGACTAACTAGCAAGGCAAGGCTCTGAAGTACCAGCCTTTCTTCCTAATGCAGGTTAAGTGGTTATGTGATAGAATATCTTTCTTGCATGAAGAAATACTGTTAATGAGACTTTGAGCTGTAGAACAAAATAGAGTAAGTGTCCACTTTAAGGGCAATATGAGTCAGAAAGACTAATCTGGTCAGAGATGCTTTAAAGCAGGGGTGAAAGGCTCCCGGTTCGGACTGGATCGCCTGATCCGGTAGCAATGGCAGCGGGTGGTTAGGAGAACCGGTAGCAAAAATCCCTGGGGCCCCCCGCCCATGCCCAGCTGAGCCACGTGATCATCAGGTGTGTTTCTTTTACTTTTAAAACCATTTTTCTTCGGCTGAAAAAATGCTTTTAAAAGTTTTTTTTAAAAAACTGATGATCGCGCGGCTCAGCTGGGATCATCAGAACCTTTTAAAAGCATTTTTTCTACAACCTCTTCAGCTGAAGAGGTTGTAAAAAAATGCTTTTAAAAGTTTAAAAAAAAAAACCTGATGATCGCGTGGCTCAGCTGGGATCATCAGAACCTTTTAAAAGCATTTTTTCTACAACCTCTTCGACTGAAAAAAAATGCTTTTAAAAGGCTCCTCTGGAAATCCCAGCTGAATTGCCTGATCATCAGAGGTTTTTAAAATGCTTTAAAACATTTTTACAACCTCTTCGGCTGAAGAGGTTGTAAAAAAATGCTTTTAAAAGTTTTTTAAAGAAAACCTGATAATCTCGTGGCTCAGCTGGGATCATCAGACCCTTTTAAAAGCATTTTTTCTACAACCTCTTCGACTGAAAAAAAATGCTTTTAAAAGGCTCCTCTGGAAATCCCAGCTGAATTGCCTGATCATCAGAGGTTTTTAAAATGCTTTAAAAACATTTTTTTACAACCTCTTCGGCCGAAGAGGTTGTAGAAAAAATGCTTTTAAAAGTAAAAAAAAAAGTTGGCCATGCCCACTCAGTCACATTACCCACTACCAAGCCATGCCCACAGAACCAGTAGTAACAAATTTCACATTTCACCCCTGCTTTAAAGCAGTAAATATTTCCAGTGTTTAATGTATCACACAATGTTATGTTATTTGGCAAATTAATGTCAGGAGGATAGGAGAAAGCATTGATGTGTTTATTACTTGACTAACTTTTGTAGTGGTTTTTTTGAATAGGTCAGGAATTTTATACATGTGTATGTACGTCTCCACTTTTCATTGTGGCAGACAAGATTCACTGAGAAAATTTCACTGCATTTTAAAATTCTGTATCCCCTTAAATACATTATTTTCTGCATCATTCATTATTCTTATCATTTTTAAGGCCCTGTATATTTTGGATAACAATATTGATTATGAAAATAATAATACTGTGAGTAGAAAGCAGTTATGAACTACAGTTTAGTTCCCAAAAGGAAAACGAGGCAGACATTTGTTTATATTTTTCTGGCAATCAAATTTGTTTTTCATATTTTGTTGTTTCCCACCAATCTTAAGTCGGTGTGGAAGGAGCAGCGAAGCATGCAAAGATCTGGAAAGCCATAAGCAATTCAGCTACAGGGCCAGCTCAAATAGCAGCAGCTGCCCAGATCATTGCATCTTAGTAATATTCTTAGTATATTACAACGAGCATGTTGTAATAACTGCTAGTTTCCCCATGCCTCTTACCACAACATCTTCTATCTCAGCAGTGCCTAGCCTATGCCCACTGATGTTGATGACATCATCCAGGCGACCTGTCAGCTGGTAATATCCTTGGCTTGTCCGGTAGACCCCATCTCCAGTGAAGAAATATCCTAGGATGAAAAACAGGGCAAAAATATAAGGCAGTTATTTTCTTTTAGAAAGTCCAGAAGGTTCCCACACAGGATGAACATAGGAAAAGATTTCTTCTTCATAGCACATTTTATGTTAAAATGAGCAATACAGTTAGTTTATAAAATGTATTGGTTGTCCATTTTAAGCACAAGGTAACTCTGGCATCTTGCAATTATAAAAACCTATCTCTATATATTAAAACATAAATAAGTTAAAATCAACTATTAAAATCCAATTACAAGTTCGGCAGTGATGGGTTTCAAAAAAAATTTATTACTGGTTCTGTGGGTGTGGCTTGGTGGGCGTGGCATGGCTTGGTGGGTGTGGCAGGGGAAGGATACTGCAAAATCTCCATTCCTACCCCACTCCAGGGGAAGGATACTGCAAAATCCCCATTTCCTCCCCATCAGCTGGGACTTGGGAGGCAGAGAATAGATGGGGGAGGGGCCAGTCAGAATTTTTCCTACCGGTTCTCCGAACTACTCAAAATTTCCGCTACCGGTTCTCCAGAACTGGTCAGAATCTGTTGAAACCCACCTCTGAAGTAGGGAGGAGTGGGGCAGGGTGGGTGGAGGTGAAAGCTTTTGTTAATCAACCACCTCCACAGTGCTGTTTCCCCACTGGAGCCCCAAGCCAGGTCTTAAGGCCCTTACAAAAGATAGGAGGCTTGGGGCCAACCTCATATTGTTCCAGACGGCAGGTGGAACAGCAAAGAAGGCCCTTCTCCTGGACCCCATTGGCTGGAATAATCTGGCTGACATGGCCCACAGCATGCCTCCTCTGCCAGCACTGGTGGGATGGGCCAATCCCAGTAGGGTGAGAAGTCCCTCAGGTAGCCTGAACTCATGACGTGAAAGCCTTTAAAGATGATCACCAACACCTTGAATTGCACCCAAAAGCAAACTGGTAGCCAATGCAGCTTGTGGAGCCATGATGTTACATGGTCCATTCTTGGGGCCCCAAGAACTGCCCATGCTGCCACACTTTGGACCACTCTGAACCAGCTAAATACAAAAGTGTAGGCACCCTGAGTCAACTTACATGTTTCAATGAATCTCTAAGTGAACAGAAGCTGACACAATCTCTGCATTCACTGAAATACACAATCTGATCAGGGTGCGTAAACATTTGCACAGAAAATGTTGGATGTGTTCTGTCAAAAGCCTTGGACTTCTCCCAGCTATTTTTCACAGATGGCTAAGCTGGTAAACCTTTTCCTCTACTGAACCACTTCAAGGTACAAACACAATACTGTGTTTCTGTCCTTCAATTTAAAAAATACATATTGAAAGGTAGAGTTGTATTTTCTCTCCCTAACATCTAGTCCTTTTGTTATCTTTGAGTTCTGGTCTTGAAAAAAAATGCTTCAGCCCATTTTGTCTAGGCAATGGTTTCTGCACATCTCAATCAAGGTCATTTTCCTTACTGTCTATATCAGAGGAGATTATTTGAATTAGAAGGGAAGCATTCACCTTTACAATGCAAACAATAAGTACAGAGGCCCAGTTTGTATTTGTTAAAGTCCTTGTGACCTTCTAGGATCTGAATCCAAAACATACTCTTTGCTCCTACTATTTATATTTATAGGAAATATGCATATAATTGTCATAAATGATATGACAATTATATTCTCCATACTCCATGAGTACGGTGCTCCCTGAACTTGGTTATTTGCTTGCAGATGTTTCATTACCCAGCTAGGTAACATCAGTGCACTACTTGGATAATGAAACATCTGCAAACAAACAACAATGTTCAGAGGGCACTAAGGATTCCACAGTTCAACCCTGACCCACATTTTTATTTTCTGGTGAGTTATATGGGTGGCATTGTGAGTTTGGCTCTGACAATAACTTGAAAAAATATTTTTCTGGTTCTACATGCCATTGTGCACAAGGATTCAGAAGGAGGAATTACAATTTCTATTGAGAATTATATATTACTCTTATTTTCCCTTTCCATCTCCACTGAGCTATACCTGGGTAAGGCATCAGGTAGGTCTCCAGAAAACGTCGGTGATCATTGTAAATAGATCTTGCCATGCCTGGCCAAGCCTGAGAAATACAGAGGGCTCCAGAGGCATCATTCTGTGTTAAGACATTTCCCTAGAGATAGAAAAAAATAGTATAAACTTAATTAACTTCGGAAGTGGCTTGCATAGTTATTCAGATTATTACTGAGGTTAAAAAGAATGCAGCTAAAGGCACGTACATCATTGTCAGTTAACTCATTTTACAAAATCATGCATTTCCTAACTTTGTTTAAAATTTCTTCTGCTAGATGTTCTGTATAAACTAGCAATAAAAGTCCTTTGCATTTTTTATTTTCCATTGCCTTTGTGTTGTTCAGAACTCTTATCTGAATGCTGAAAAGCCTGGCTTTTCTTTATAAAAAAATCTAACCTTTGTAATCTTAGTTAACATTATAATTTTCATCTTAGTTAGTCCAGAATGCAGCTGCGCGGGTGATTGAGGGAGCCACATGTTGCTCCCGGGTAACACCGCTCCTGCGCAGTTTGCACTGGCTACCTGTGGTCTTTCGGGTGCGCTTCAAGGTGTTGGTTACCACCTTTAAAGCGCTCCATGGCTTAGGGCCCGGGTACTTACGGGACCGCCTGCTGTTACCCTATGCCTCCCACCGACCCGTACGCTCACACAGATAGGGGCTTCTCAGGGTACCGTCCGCCAAGCAATGCCGGCTGGCAGCCCCCAGGGGAAGGGCCTTCTCTGTAGGAGCACCTACCCTCTGGAATGAACTTCCCCCTGGTTTGCGTCAATTACCTGACCTTCGGACCTTTCGCCGTGAATTGAAAACGTACTTGTTCATCCAAGCGGGACTGGCTTAATTCTTAATTTTTAAATTTTGAATGTTTTGAATTTTAATAATTTTAAATTGGGTATTCTGTTTTATTGGGTCAAATTTGATGGTTTTTAAATTTTTCGGCCATTATAGAATATGTTATTTTAATTTGTTGTTTTAAAATTGTATATTGTATTGTTTTAATCTGGCTGTACACCGCCCTGAGTCCTTCGGGAGAAGGGCGGTATAAAAATCTAAATAATAAATAAATAAATAAATAAATAAATAAATCTTTATATTTGTGCCTTTTAGTCAATATCCTACAGAAATACATTCGATTTATGTAGCCTGTATATTTACCCAGTTCGGTTTCCCTACATTTTTAAAACTATCGTTGTTTGTCATTTGTCTAATTGGATTGGATCGAGATTGAGTTTGAGTTTCCAAGTGGTTTATAGGTAAAGCATTATGACTTAGTGATATGTGTAAACCAGGTTCCTAGGACGTCTTCAACAAGTCGTGATTTAAAAAGTATAGTTTATTGTATAGGAATATGCCACCCAGAGTTGTTTCAACAGTGAGATGAGTGGCACTCATAATTATTATAATAATTATAATAAGGAGGCCTTTGGGCCCTTTACATCCTTGCAACCCTTTGGGAATGTTGCTCAATCATTATTATTATATTATTATAATCATTATATTATATATACTTAAAATATATGAATCCAGAAAAAAAATTCCAGAATGAAAAATAAAACAAAGACTTCAACTCTCACATTATGCTGACCTCACCAGAAAATCTTTATGCAAAGCCTTGTTTGAGCATATGATATTGGATAACTAATACACAATATAATACTCAAAAAGCACCACCCTTCTACATAATGCTTTACAAAGCACAGATATACTAGACCCCAATCCAGGACACAATTAGAAAGAAGATGGAATGAAAACGGAAAATATATAGGATGATTTCAATTATACATTGATTTAATGATAATATGCAGTAGTACCAGGATCCAAACCCTTTTATTAAACAAGACTTTTGGGAAGAGATTTGAAGGCATAAGGGATCATGCTATTTCAGTTCAGGAAAGTAAAGGGAAAGCACATAGCATAGAATTGTTGCTTTGATACTTATTTATTTTTTAAGAACTTGTGTGAATTGAAAAGTGGATTATCAATTCTCCCAACTGCTAAATTAAAAATATACTTTATCATCTAGAAGAGAAGGTCTGATGCCGAAGAACGGCCTCATGGCCATAGCTGGAACAATCTCATCTTCAGGGTTTGAAGGTCGAGGAGCAATACAGATGCCTCCTGTTTCTGAAATGAAAGAAAAATAATGAGGGAAAGCTAATAAGAAAATCTTGCTCATCTTTATGATCACCATATTTGTTCATAATACAAGTTATGCTTCTGATCTTATACTTTGAAGAAAAGTAAAAGATACCTGATCATGTCACTAGAACATTTTTGCAAAT
The DNA here is from genome assembly GCF_028640845.1 of Ahaetulla prasina. Classification (NCBI taxonomy): domain Eukaryota; kingdom Metazoa; phylum Chordata; class Lepidosauria; order Squamata; family Colubridae; genus Ahaetulla; species Ahaetulla prasina. The sequence goes on along the minus strand of NC_080539.1, from coordinate 319,839,178 downwards.
ATTCCTATCTATAGGACTCTATTCAGGGATGGGTTCTACTTACCTTTACTACCACTTCGTAGCGGGATCGCTCACGCACACACGCTTGCTTCTGCGCATGCACAGAAGCTTCCTGATGATGTCGGGGTCAGTGGGCGGAGCTTACCCCCCGTTTTACTACCAGTTCGCAAGAACCAGTCCGAACTGGGGGCAACCCACCACTGACTCTATTCCCATACATAGTAATCTTAATGAATGTAGTCAAGCTGTTACCATCAAGTATCTTTATTTAATTTGTTTTTCAAAGAGATTTTGGGTCAGCATATTTAAATCCTTCATCTCTATCTTGCTTGGTGTATAAGACACGATGCTAATCTTTGCAAATAAATGCAATGCTTAATCAAGTGACAATTACTGCTTCAAATATAGTGAATGCTTCCTACCAGTTTGCCACCAAGTGTCAACTACAGGACACTTTCTATCTCCGACTACATTGAAGTACCACTCCCAGGCTTCTGAATTGATAGGCTCGCCCACTGCAAGAAGAGAGAAAAAATAAAGTAACTTGTAAAGAAAAAAAATGGTTTGGGTACATGCATTTTGTTAAACCTTAACATATTTTAGCTCTGGCTTAGCATAATATGTGAATCCATCTGTTCCAGCTTAACATAACATAACATAATAACAGAGTTGGAAGGGACCTTGGAGGTCTTCTAGTCCAACCCCCTGCCCAGGCAGGAAACCGTACACCATTTCAGACAAATGGCTATCCAACATTTTCTTAAAAATTTCCAGTGTTGGAGCATTCACAACTTCTGCAGGCAAGTTGTTCCACTTATTGATTGTTCTAGCTGTCAGGAAATTTCTGGCAAGTTCTAAGTTGCTTCTCTCCTTGATTAGTTTCCACCCATTGCTTCTTGTTCTACCCTCAGGTGCTTTGGAGAATAGCTTGAATCCCTCTTCTTTGTGGCAACCCCTGAGATATTGGAACACTGCTATCATGTCTCCCCTAGTCCTTCTGTTATGTGCACACCATTCATTCTCAATAACATTTTAACAATGATTTAAAAAGTACTGGATGAGCAAAGGGTGTTAATCCTACAAATACGATGAATTTAACACCCCACCTGTTAACCAAAATACATACAAATTCCAATAGAAGAGATTGAACTGCATTGAATCCTCAAGGTTTTCTGAGCTTGATTCTTTGCATGCAGACTAGTGGGATAATGAAACATTTGCAAGCAAATCAACCAAGCTCAGAGAGCACAAGAACTACATATACCTTCTTTGCCAGGATGAAAATGATATTGGCTGCCTTAGTACTCACCTGATCCGAGAATTTTGAGGGAAGATCTGTCATATTTCTTTACCCAGTTATCTCCATATTTAAGAAGAAGACGAATTGCTGTTGGGGCTCCATAAAACTGATTTATCTTTAACCTCTCCACAGTTTCCCAATAACGCCCTAAAATAACAAACAAATCCTTTACCTGGTTCACATTTACAACATGTGCTTCTCAAATATATAAAATCAAAATGAGAAGCTGAAATAGGTCACATCCCATATTTTAACTTTGCATGAAGTACATGTAATAGTTATTAGATGTACATGCTATGTACATATAAATCTAATCATAATTTAATATTTATATAAATATTATTAATATTTATATTAAGCTTTATGTTTTTATATTTTGCTTGTACACCACCCAGCATCGCTCTGTGAGACAGATGGGCAGTTTCTAAATGTCATATATAAATAAATGTATTAAAAATTCCATTAAAATAGATAAAAATGTATATTATAGGAACTTGTAAAGAAGATGCATATTAAGACTTTAAAGAATAAAATATCAACTTCATTGCCAATACTGGCCTAGTGATTAGGGCACCAGGCTAGAAAGGAGAAGACTATGAGTTCAAATCCTGCCTAATCCATGAAAGCCAGTTGGGAGACCTTGGGCCCATGACTCTCTCTCAGCCCAACTCACCTCGCAGGGTTATTCTTGTGGGGAAAATAGGAAAGTGTATTGGATAGGTTCACTGATTTAGTTAATAAATAATAAAGGTGGGATACAAATCTATCAACAAATAAATAAATGCTATTGTAGAGTTAACAAAACTAAACTAAGACCTAATGCAATGAGTAAATCCACCAATGATTTCAGAACACTACAGGTAGTCCTCAACTTACAACCACAATTGAGCCCAAAATTTATGTTGTTAAGTGAGGAATTTGTTAATTGCATTTTACAACTTTTCTTGCCACATTTGTTAAGTGAATCATTGAAGTTATTAAATTAGTAACATGGTTGTTAAGTGAAACTGGCTTCTCCATTGTCTTTGCTTATCAGAAGGTTGCAAAAGGAATCACATGACCCTGGGACACTGCAACCGTCATAAATATGAACCAATTGTCAAGCAGCCAAATGTAAATTTTGTGACCATGGGGATGCTGCCAAAGTCATAATTGTGAAAAATGGTCATGAGTCACTTTTTTCAGTGCCATTGTAACTTCAAATGGTCACTAAATGAACTGTTATAAGTTGAGGACTACCTATATATCTTTAGAAAGCATAGTAATTATGTATTTAGCTACAGGCATCGCCACACCATTATCACTGTGTAAAAAGCTATTATTTGAAACAATTCTACCCATCATTTTCTTCTTCGCCTAGACTTTCAGACCACCGCTCACCACCGTAGGGAGACGGAACCAATGCGTTGGTTCCGTCCCAGGCGCCTGATGGACCCAGAGAGATTCCTGACGGAGCTTGGGCCGTTTCCTGAGGATCTTACCCACGGCACGACTGAAGAACTGGTTGCGGCCTGGGAACGGGCCGCGGCTGGGGCTTTGGACCGTGTCGTGCCTTTGCGGCCTCTGACCTGGCGTAGATCTCAATTGGCTCCCTGGTTTTCCGAGGAGCTGAGAGAGATGAAACGCCGGAGAAGACGCCTAGAGAGTATTTGGAGGTCTAGCCGTTCCGAGGCTGATCGGACACTAGTGAGGTCTTTTACTAAGACCTACCTAGTGGCAATGAGGGAGGCGAAACGTTCCTACGTTTCCACCCTCATTGCATCAGCAGATAACCGCCCGCCGCCTTGAGCCTGGGTGACCCGCTCCTCCTTCATCAAGAGGGACGGGATGACCCTCACAGGGACGAGCTGAGGAGTTTAACGGTTATCTATACGATAAAATCGCTCAGCTTCGGGATAGTTTGGACCAAGATTGCGATGATCCAGCCGAGATGACAGAGACACGCCTTGTTGAGGTTTTTTGGGATGGGTTTGATTCTGTGGCTCGAGGACGTGGACAGGTTGCTGGGGAGGTTACATGCAACTACATGTTTACTGGACCCGTGTCCTTCCTGGTTAGTGCTGGCTGCTCAGGAAGTGACACGAGGCTGGCTCCAGGGGATTATAAATGCTTCTTTGGTGGAGGGGGTTTTCCCCGCCGCCTTGAAAGAGGCGTGGTGAGGCCCCTCCACAAGAAGCCTTCCCTGGACCCAGCTATTTTGAGAAACTATCGTCCAGTCTCCAACCTTCGCTTTGGGGTGAAGGTTGTAGAGAGTGTGGTTGCATGGCAGCTCCCCCGGCACCTGGAGGAAGCTGTCTATCTAGACCTGCTCCAGTCCGGCTTCCGACCCGTTATAGCACGGAGACGGCTTTGGTCGCAGGATGACCTCTGGAGGGCCAGGGACAGGGCTGTTCCTCTGCCTTGGTCCTATTAGATCTCTCAGCGGCTTTTGATACCATCGACCATGGTATCCTGCTGCGCCCGTTGGAGGGATTGGGAGTGGGGGCACCGCTTATCGGTGGTTCTCCTCCTATCTCTCTGACCGGTCGCAGACGGTGTTGACAGGGGGCAGAGGTCGCCCCGAGGCGCCTCACTTGTGGGTGCCTCAGGGTCGATTCTCTCGCCTACCCTGTTCAACATCTATATGAAGCCGCTGGGCGAGGTCATCAGTGGTTTCGGGGTGAGTTATCATCTGTACGCTGATGACACTCAGCTGTACTTTTCCACCCCGGACCACCCCAACGAAGCGGTCGAAGTGCTGTCCCGGTGTTTGGAGGCTGTACGGGTCTGGATGGGGAGAAACAGACTCAAGCTCAATCCCTCCAAGACGGAGTGGCTGTGGATGCCGGCACCCCGGTACAGTCAGCTGCATCCGCAGCTGACTGTTGGGGGCGAGTTAGTGGCCCCTGTTGTGTCTTGTCCGCTCTCACCGCAGCCGGGGTCTGCTTATCTGCTCCCGAACATGGAGGAATATATGCCTCCCGGCCCCAGTCCTGGCTCCATGCCCAGACAAGCTGCAGAGGAGGGGGCACCTCCCGGTCCCAGCCCTGGCTCCATGCCCAAGCAGGCTGCAGAGGAGGGAGCATCCCCCGGCCCCAGCCCTGGCTCCATGTCCAGGCAAACGGAGCAGCTCCCCCTCCTCCACAGCATGTGAGCCTGAGGAAAGTTTACTTCCAACAGCTGATTGGAGTGACCCTCGCATCAGAAGATTGGATAGGCGGAGGCAACAGAAGGAAGGGAGGGGCAGGCCTTAATGAGTGCTGAGTCATGGAGCCACACCCCATGGCCTATATAAAGGATCTGCTTTCTGGCAGTCTCTGAGTCAGGCAAAGTCGAACTTATCTTGCTGAAGTCACTTACTGGTCTCCTGCCTGCTCTGAGGACTTTGCTAGGACTTTGGGCAGAGCTGCAGAGGCAAGCCTGATTCGGATTTCCCTGACCCGGCCGTCAACGGAGGAGTGGGACACGACAGCCCCAAAGGAGGTGGTTCGCAACTTGGGCGTCCTCCTGGAGGGACGGCTGTCCTTTGATGAACATCTGGCGGCCGTCTCCAGGAGGGCCTTTTACCAAGTTCGCTTGGTCCGCAATCTTCCTTGACCGGGATGCCTTATGCACGGTCACTCATGCTCTGGTTACATCTAGGTTGGATTACTGCAACGCTCTCTACATGGGGCTGCCCTTGAGGTGCACCCGGAGACTACAGTTAGTCCAGAATGCGGCTGCGCGAGTAGTAATGGGAGCCGCTCATGGCTCCCACGTGACATCACTACTCCGTAGTCTGCACTGGCTTTCTGTGGTTTTTCGGGTGCGCTTCAAGATTTTGGTTACCACCTTTAAAGCGCTCCATGGCTTAGGACCCGGGTACTTACGGGACCGCCTGCTGTTACCCTTTGCCTCCCACCGACCCGTACGCTCTCACAGAGAGGGTCTCCTCAGGGTGCCGTCCGCCAAACAGTGTCGGCTGGCGGCCCCCAGGAGTAGGGCCTTCTCTGTGGGGGCAGCGACGCTCTGGAATGAACTTCCCCCTGGCCTACGTCAAGTGCCTGATCTTTGCACCTTCCGTCGTGAGCTTAAAACACACCTATTTATTCAAGCGGGACTGGCATAATAATGTAGAATTTTAAATGTGGGGTTTATTAATATTTAAAAATTTTAAAATCTAAATTTTAATTTATCAGCCTTTATAATTTGCTATGTTTTAAATGTTGTTTTAATTGTATATATTTTGTTTTATCGTTGGCTGTACACCGCCCTGAGTCCTTCGGGAGAAGGGCGGTATAAAAATTTAATAAATAATAAAATAATAATAATAATAATAAAACACAATTTCTGTTATGTTCTGTTATGTTCCCATTTGTAATATACCCCATGTATTAAAAAAACCCAGAGCTCCCATCACTCTTAACTTGCATGTTTGTGTAAGCTAACAGATATGAGAAGGCAATGGAAAAGAAGGGGAAAAGTTTCATCTTCTATTAATTCTAACTAATTAATATAGCACCTCCACTGAACATATTATTTTGGAAAATAATCCTAACATACGCATATAGACAGTAGCGGAAGCCAATTAATGGAAGATAGGGAAAAGGAATGATAATGAGCACAAAAGAAGCAATGTAATGAGGTATAAATTCAATTATTGATGTTACCTTAAAGTCTCTTAAAATGGGCTGCATAGAAATAAAGTAAAATAAAAGTTATCTGAGCCACGAATTAATCTACTGATTATACCGAAACCATATAATTTAGTGCCTTTCTTTGTCTTGCACAAAAATCCCATTACCGAATCTTTTTAATTTTTAATTTTAATATTTTTTTACCTGGATTAGGATACACTGGAGTACTCTCAAAAAGGACTGTAGTTCCTCCATTACATAAAGGTCCATATACCACATAACTGTGACCTGTGATCCAACCAATATCTGCAACGCAGCCAAAAATATCTCCATCGTTGTAGTCAAACACATACTAAAGAAAAATGGGCAACATGAGATAGAAGTCGCTTTCTCCTGTCCCAATATACTTATATAATTTTCTCCAATTAGGCAGTCTCCAGATGTGCAGTTTTAATGTATAGCCTCCGATTCCTCCAATAATCATGGTATTATCTGTGGTCAGATACCTGCTTCATTTCATATATTTTTGCATAATATCCTACCTCAAACCATTTACTCTGGTTGATGAGCAATCATATGTTCTTTGGCAAAAAAGAGCTAGAAAAAAGCTTTCACTGTGCTTGAGAATTAATGTGAGATTCTCTTATTAGCAATATTTTCATGATGTAGCCACCTATTTAAGAAATGAACCGAGGATTGCCTTCCTTTGCTCTTCCTATCAACTAAGTTACCATGAATACCAGTTCCCATCACACCGTTTTCAGGCTTCACCTGAACAAGGTGGGAGTGGACTTTTCCTAACCTTTGACAACTTGACCCAATACTGCCAATATTTACAATATTTCAGGAACTTTCATGAAAAATTAAATGTACAGGTATAAGCTCAATAGAGTATCTTCAAATACATTGTAGTTTAATATGATGTAAAGAGGGAGATTACAAAAGTATGAACAAGATTTATAATGAACGAAAGAAGTAGCAATTAAAAAACAAATGTGAAGGAAAAGGGCTTATACCGTATAATCTTTGGGGTCATGGCCTATTTTCAAAGCAATTTTTAATCTCAATGATAATAAATGTGACATGGCCATCTGGACATGCATATTTCTTCTCCTGCTTTAAGAGAGTTAAATCAAACTCTTCCACTCCATGCACTGTTTCTAACTACAATTAATCATTACACAGGTATTCTTCAAAAATCACATCACTGTTTCTTCTGCTGAACTGGTCCTTTTTTTGCAATCCCCTGAATCTTTCCAATCCAAATTTGCCTTAAAGATTAAAGATTAAGAAGTCACTAAAAGTGACAGAAGAGAACTTGAAGTTGTCCATCAACAGTTAGCAACACTTAGAAAACAAATGAAATAGACTGTCTGCTCACTGTATTAGAGGCTTTCCAACTATGATGAAAAACACATTATTTCTAGATTTCTATCTTAATATATAAATCAACATTTGCAAATTGCAAGCTTCTTCTATCTTTTTCCTAGTATCTGTCAGTTTTGGAAGACAATTTTCTTTTTTGCTTCTTAACTGCCACATATTTTAGCTGGGGAAGTTGGGAGGGGGTGTTGGAGCGATAGAAAATTAGTCATAACAACATTCCGCATTCAAGGACATCCTGCGTCTGATGGAGACTGCCTGAAGATTGTATCCAATTGAGCGTGAAGAGTTGATTGGACAATGTGATGAACTTGTGGGTGTGGGGCAGGGCTGTGAACTGTCAACTGGGTGTGGAAAACCTGGAAGCTTTCAGCGTTCTCCCAGCTGTGCCAACATGACATCTCTAATAAATTGGAACTTTGAGGAACCTCAAGCCTCAGAGCTTTATTTCATTGGGGGAGTTCCTTGGAACCCTGACAGTATCAGTATGTGACTCTCCTCTAATTAACAATTAAAGGCTCTGTGAGTACTGTTGTAGCAACTAGTTCTGTGAAATCCCTAGTTCAGCCTCCTGAATTCAAAAAATAACTGCATTTCCTAGGAATGTTTCCAGAATGTAATTGTTGGAATTTTAATATAGCTTTGGGGGAAAATGGCTTAGGTGACTTTGTCAACATCTACCTTGCAAAACTGACCCAGGAACTGGGTTTTTCTCTGGCCTGACACTCACTGTATTATTTCACTTTCTAACTTCTTGCAGAGCGGAACATTCTCTAATGCACTATCTTTAGTTTCTTGGCTGTTATTACTGCAGCTATTATTGAAAACAATGCTGCTCCATTCCCAGCCCTCTCTTCACTCCCCTTTCTTTCTAAATCTATTGTAACAGATGAGCATTCCAGAGGGGGATGTGGGTGAAAGAGCATTCAGTTTGCAATGGAAATTTGACATTCTCTGAGTTGGTTTGGGGATTTTTTTTTTCCAGTAGGAAGGCGCCAATGTGAGTGCTGTTTCCAGCTGAAGAGAAGAATTCATTTCAGAGTTGTCTTGAGGTTACAATGGCACTTGGACGGAAGGGCTGAACCACACATTAAAGCAGCGGTCACCAACCTTGGTAACTTTAAGCCTGGTGGACTTCAACTCCCAGAATTCCCCAGCCAGCTGGCTGGGGAACTCTGGGAGTTGAAGTCCACCAGGCTTAAAGTTGCCAAGGTTGGAGACCCCTACATTAAAGTACTGTGACCAATATCCCAGTCTTTTCTCTTTTTTTTGCTTTTACAAAAATCAGAAACTGTGAACGTTATTTGTAGTAACACAATTAACTTTTTTTTAACCAAGCAATTTTTTTTCTTGCAAAGAAACATATGAAGCCTTACAAGCTGGAAAGGAAGAGATATCAAACTTTATCCTGTGGGGAAAGAATCTGAAAATTTGTCTGATGCCAGCGTATCTACTCCAAAGTAAATTCTACAATGGTGCTACATTCCACATTAATATAGGATCAGTCTGCCAAGCAAAGACTTCTAGCTACAAATGGCTGTCTGGCTATCATTTGGGAATAAGCCCCCCAGAGCACTATAGAGCTTGATTTGGATATTCATGACAAGAGTATAGACAATTTATTGTAATTTTGTATATACCCCTTGGAAATAAATTCTGCTGGATATAATGGAGCTTCTGTATATACCTGTTAAATATGAGAATAGTCATCTCTTCGTGTTCATAAGGAATTTGCTTTCTAATTAATTATGTGGAAAATAAAAACATTTTACAATAAAAAGTGGCCATGTGAAAAAACACTTTTTAATAGCTTGCTGGCTATTTACTGCCTGATTTGTTGTCTGCTCAGGGCTTGCTTACTTTCAGTGCCATGTGATCACCCATGAAGAATCACAGATAAAATGCTACCGAATATAATTGACCTTGTAGAATTGCAAGATAACCCCTATTTTGTACCTTATGTGTGAGGGCAGCATACAGCAAATAGCCTGCCTGAGAATGAACCAGGCCTTTGGGTTTTCCAGTACTTCCTGAAGTGTAAAGGAGGAACAGTAAATCTTCGCTCTCCAAGGTAGCAGGTTGACAGGTTACATCCTCTTTCATAATTTCCTGTCACAGGAAGCAGATAATCTTTCAGTAGGCTCTCCTCAAAGATCCTCTGAGATCTTCTCTAGTTCCCTCTGTACCAATGACCAAACTAATAATGAAGCATTATTAGCATGGAATAGTCCAAATATTCATTTTCACAAAACAAATTCCTATTTCTCAAGGCTCTGCAAGGAATGTTATAATAATAATAATAATCATAACAGAGTTGGAAGAGACCTTGGAGGCCTTCTGATCCAACCCCCTGCCCAGGCAGGAGACCCTACACCATTTCAGACAAATGGTTATCCAACATTTTCTTAAAAATTTCCAGTGTTGGAGCATTCACAACTTCTGCAGGAAAGTCGTTCCACTTATTAATTGTTATAACTGTCAGGAAATTTCTCCTTAGTTCTAAGTTGCTTCTCTTCTTGATTAGTTTCCACCCATTGCTTCTTGTTCTACCCTCAGGTGCTTTGGAGAATAGTTTGTCTCCCTCTTTTTTGTGGCAACCCCTGAGATATTGGAACACTGCTATCATGTCTCCCCTAGTCCTTCTTTTCATTAAGCTAGACCAGCGGCTCTCAACCTGTGGCTCGTGACCCTGTTGGGGGTCGAATGACGATTTGCCAGGGGTCGCCTAAGACCATCGAAAATATGGGAAGTATACTTGCGAGTCGAAGAATTCTGCTCCACAATGGTTGACTCCACAAGCCAGCTGCAGGCTCTTCAAATCGCTAGCCAAATTCAGCTTCAGGCGCAATGAATTAAAAAAGAGAGAAATCTTTGCTCTGATGTCTCCCTCTCAAGCCAGCTGCAATCACTCCCAATCGCTAGCCTAATCTGGCTTCAGGTGCGATAAATTTAATAGGGGAGGAGTCTCCACTTTAATGTCTATTAATGCCTATTAATGCCAAGGCAATCGCAAGCAGTTCAGATCGCTAGCCAATATGACTTCAGGCGCGATAAATTCAAAACGAAAATAATTTTACGGTTGGGGTCGCCACATCGTGGGGAATTGTATTAAAGGGGGTCGCAGCACTATAAAAGTTGAGAACCACTGACTTCCGGTTTGGCACCGTAGGTGATGGCGGTGATCTTTACGATCACCAACCTCTGGATTATGTGGAATCGCTAGGACAGCTTAAATCTGCTGTCCAGCGGTTCGGAAAACCCCCTCTTCGGGAGAAGGAGAAGGTGGTGAGCTGAGGGCAGAGGTTGAATTTCCCTAAAGCCCCTGAGAAAAAAGGGGTTTGAAGGGTTAAGTTCCCTCCAGTAACCCGAAGTGCTCCAGATCCGAGGATTCTTCTGCTTTGGCGGAACCAATCACCACGACCAAACGCCGAGACTTATTTTGGACAATAAAGGATTATACCGGACAGAACGAAAGTGGGAGAACTTTATGCAAGTAGCCAAGCCGATTCCCCGATACTTTGTAACAAGCTTGAAAACAGTAAAAAAATGGAGGCGAATTGTTAACAAGTTAACGAGTGGAAAGTGAAAGTGATACTTTCAGCGTTTGTCTGCAGTTGGTAATTTGCATGTTACTTGCTGCTTTTACTCTTTAACTCTTTGCTGCCTGCTGATAGAATCTAGGGGAGATTTTTAAATACTGCTTTAAAAGACTGTGTTTTTTAGAGGTTAAGAAGATTTAAAGTGAATATTAAGTTGGAAATAAATAAATATATAATTTTATAGAAGATGGCAGCCAAACAATTAAAGTCTACTGTAACAAAGAGCTCTGGAACTTTATCAGCTGGTGCTTCTCCAGCTCATACAGCAGGGACTAGAACATTGAATTTAGAGGCGTTACAAGAGAACTTAAAAGGCTTTATAGAAGAAAAATTTAAAGTAATAACTGATGAGATGTCTGAAATGAAAGAGCAGATATCAGAAATTCAAGTGGGAAATAAAGAAGTTAAAGAAGGATTTGTAATGGCAGTACGAAGTTTGGCAACGAATGTGATTTTATTGGAGGAGGAGGTTGAAGAAATTAAGCAACATAATTTAAAATTAGAAAATAAAATGGATGAATTTCAAAGTAAAATGGAAAAAACAGAGGATGAAATAGTTTTGATACAATATAGAAATATGGAATTTGCTCTTAGAATTCGAGGTTTGAAAGAAAATAAGGAAGAGAATTTAAGGGAAATTTTTTCTGAAGTATTTGCTGAGATATTAGCAGCTCGTCCAGCAGATGTGGCTTATCAAATTGATAAAATATATCGTGTGAATTCTTGGATAGCAAGGCAAAAAAGTTGCCAAGGGATGTTGTTATTTATTTTACAAACAGAACAGTGAGAAATCAGATTTTGCAAGCTTCATATAAGGGGGAGAAGATTCAGATTGCTGGTCAAGATATTTTGATATTAAAGGAAATTCCACCAAAAATGTTAAGGGCTAGGAAGGAATTTGCCTTCCTGGTGAATGAACTTAAAAAACATCAGATTGAATATAGATGGGATATTCCAACTGGTATAATAGTATATTATGCAGGAAAAGTATATCGTTTCAATACGGTTGGAAAAGCAAGAGAATTTTATGTTGAGGTATTAAAGTTGGAAGTCTTCCCCATTGGAAGCTAGAGGAAGGGAGGCTGAAGTGAAGGAAAGAGAAGTGAAGCAGGTACAAGAACAGATTGTGATGGAAGAAGATTTATTACAAGTGTTGGAAATACCTACGACGGGTTTAGATTCAAAAGAACAAAGGTTGACAAGAGCTGCTGCTAAACGCAAGGAACAAGAGATGAAGGCACAACAACAACTGGCAACTACTACAACGGAAACAGTGGGAGGAGCAAGGCCTAAAGTAAAATGTGATCTGCGGCTGGTGTTCCAAAAGTTTCCTATCTTGGAATGTTAATGGCCTGAACTCACCGTGAGAAGAGAAGGAAAGTATTTCATTATTTGAAACAATTTAAAATGACATTACCTGTTTACAAGAAACACATATTAGATCTTGCTAAATGTTGAGATGCGATTGTGAAGATGCTACTTATTACCATATATGGTGGACTTGTAAAAAGTTAAAGCATTTTGGATTAAAGTATGGTGGATTATGCAGAATATTTTGGAAAAGAAGATTAAGTTTACACCCCAGTTCTTTCTACTAGGAATAATTATGGACTATACAGCTATAGAGACTAAATTGATTTTGAACTTAATAACAGTCGCAAGACTTTTGATTGCTCAGTATTGGAAGAAAGAAGAATTACCTACAATCAAGAATGGACACTCAAAGTATCAAATCTGGCAGAGATGACAAAATCTCCGCTTACTTGAAAGACTATACACTAGAAAAATATATTCTAGAATGGAAAATGTGGATTGATTATATTTAAAATAAGTATCAGATAAAAAAATATTGAATAGCATATGAGTAAATTTAGGAAATATTTTGTATTAGATATATTTTTGAAGGAGAGGGGAATTGAGAGTGTGACTAAGTGTGGTGTGACTAGAGATTATAATTTAGGAATTATTTTGGATTATGATTGTTAGTTTTGATACCCTGCATTTTGTTCTGGGAAGTCGGGATGGGGGGTGGGGGGTAAGGGGGAGGGGAATTGGGGGGGGTTTGGTAGAGATGGAGTGATGGTTAATGTACAGGGATTATTGAAGAAATATAATTAATGTAGGATCGGGTCTGCATAGTTACCATTTTAGAACGGTGAGGAGGGAGAAAAGAGAGAGTAGGAGGTAGGAAAGAGGAGAAGAGGAAGGAAGAGGGATAGTAGAGGGAGAAGGAAGGTGTAGGGTGGAGGGAGGAGCGGATGTAGATAAGAGAAGGAGAGGAAGGTTTGGAAAGTAAAAGAAGGTAGAAGAGGGAAGAGTGTTAAAAAGGGGGGTGGTGACTGGGCAAGCCCGACTAATTGTATATAACTGTACATTGGATGAATTATTTGATATGATTGTAAAAATAAAACTTTTTATGGAAAAAAAAAAAAAAAGTTGAGAACCACTGAGCTAGACATACCCAGTTCCTGCAACCGTTCTTCATATGTTTTAGCCTCCAGTACCCTACTGTTGATTCCCTTATGGGCTATTTCTAACGTAGGTAACATTGCTTACACAAACCCTTGATCCTTCTTCCCTTGTGTCTCTAATGAAGTTTGATCTAATGATGTTTTCCTTCATAGCAATTAGTAACATGCACCTAGCTTCTAGGACAATATAATAACCATTATGTCATTACTTCACCCCAAATTGTCATCTCATTTTATCTTAATTGACATAGCTGCAGGTGACATATTTATTATCACATTTATTTGTTTGTTTAATTGTTTTGCCTCTAATCTGTACTTTCCAAGTTATTCTTTCACTCTTTCATATTTTTGAAACCTGAGTATTTTGCCCCAAGGGATAAGTGTTAATTTTAGGAATGATTTTAATTAGAGAGCTATTGTAAAAAATGAATTGGTTCTCCTTTTGCCAGTAATGAGATCCCAGTTAATACTGGGAAGACGACATTGTTATTTAAAACTACCAGAATTCTTAACAAATGGTCTTCTTGGCTTAAAAAAAAAAGGCTTGAGGAAATTTGGATGTGTTTTAGGAATTTTAGAAGTTGCATTTTGAAGCCATGGTGACCACTTTGCAACAGCACCTTTCCCACCCTTCCTTTCATGTTTCACTGTATGTTACATACAGTATTCTTAAATACTCTGAAAAAAATTATACTATATAGTATAATCCAGGAACTTTGGCTTATTATCACTAGGTAGAACACAATAGTATCCCTGGGTCAGATGGGGGACTCAAATCTTGGAAGGAAACCAAGTTTAGACCGATTCTGTTTTCTTCTTCCCAGAGCAGAAACAATGCCTCCCAAACAGGGATAAATTACTCCCAAAGTGAGTGTTTTTTATTTGGGTAACAACACATGAAGACACTATCTAGTCCAGGGGTCCCCGACTTTGGCAACTTTAAGCCTGGTGGACTTCAACTCTCAGTATTCTGGGAGTTGAAGTCCTCCAGGCTTAAAGTTGCCAAGGTTGGGGACTCCTGATCTAGTCACAGCAGCGACACTTAGGACTTTCTGATAAGCAGGTTTGGTGCTGAAAGAAAAGTTTGAGAAGAAATGAAGTTCTTAGGCATTTGCTCTAAAGGCACCAAAATGTGAAGATTAAGAAGCAAAAAAGAGTGACTGAACCAGTGTCCAGTGCAGACAGAATGTAGAAAAAGAGGTAAAATTCATGGAGGAGACAAGGTAAGGAAAAGGAAGCTATAAGAAAGCTATAAGAAAGGAGAAGGAAATGAGTCTCAGAGGCATCTTACTACCTTCTCAGTCCTGGCATACTGCAAGCTGGTTTGTTAACTGATATTACAATATTAAAACACAGTTCTCTGGCTCATTTTTCATCCAAAAGGAACATTTAGGTTAATAGAAACTAGGATCTTAGGGCCAAGCATGGCCTGAACAAAGAGAAAACAAGAGATGAAAAAAAGTTTCACTGAATATACTACTATAGCACTCATCCTCCGTGAGTTCATAAACTATGGAAACTGGGCAAACACAACTTTGTGTAGTGCTTTGGATCTCTTCTTCAGTCAGTAGTATAAGAATATATTACTCACCTCCTCTAGTGGTATGTCTAAATCAGACATGAGAACTTTCTCGTCTGTCCTTTTTGAAACAAAAACTCGCTTCACTGTTGGACAAAACTTCACAGCCTCATCTACTGTCTTCTTTAGTTCAACAACTTTTCCTCCTCTCAAACCTTGATTGACTGTGATCACTGTTTCAGACTGAGCTGAAAAAGGCAATACACCCCCACCCCCAAAAAAAATTAATATGAAAATTTTACGCTTTTCAAAGCAACTTTCTCCTGCTTTGTATTCTAAGGGGGAATTTGTCTAGTAAATTCCTCCCTGATACACTGTAGAGTATATTTTAACAAGTATATTATTTGTTATAAGTTAGTAAGTGTATTTTTGTTACAATAATTAACAAAAATACAGATTAGAAATTCTAATCTGGTCTCAGATTAGAAATGGTCTCACGATTATTTGGGAAATTCTTCTAACTTATCTCCTTAAGCATTACTGTATTTTCAAAAAGAAATAATAGCAACAGTTGGGTTAGCGTTAGGGTCAGCGTACATATAGAAAACTATAAAAAATAAAACAAAAACATACATCCTTCACATTCTATACAATTGAATTGAAAACCCCTGATACTGCATTAATATTATACTATACAACAGAATTCAATATAGTTATTGCTCTCGTTTTCAGCCTATTTGTCCTTGTTTTTATTGTCCTGTACCGTCTGCCAGATGGTAATAGTTCAAAAAAAGGGGTGCTCAGGATGAGATGGATCTTTAAGAATGTTTTGAACTTTCTTAAGGCAGCGGAAACTATAAAGTTCTTCCAAGGAGGGGAAAGATTTAACCAATTATCTTCTGGGCAATGATGTTAATCCTCTGGAGCGCTGTCCTATCTGCCACTGTGTAATTAGCAAACCATACTCAGGTGCAGTAAGTGGGAGGGAATAGTCTGTTGGAGTCTGAAAATTTGAGAGAAAGAGATGAAGAAAGAAGGAACATCAGCTTCAGAAGACAATCTTCCTTTGTTTACAAGTCAATTTACAAAATAAAAATTCTTGGGTCTTCAATTTCTACTGCTTTACTAAGGGCAGAAGTTCTTTTAAGCTAAGATATAGGCTTCTTTTTCTGCCAGCACTGGAGGAATGAGGATCTTGATATGTTAAGAATATTGTTTGTGGTTAAAAGCAAGTCATCCATAATCATACTTTTGAACACCATACTAGTCATGAGCTGAAAAAGAAAAGAAAACAGAGAAAGAAATACAGCATTCTTACCATCTTGGATTCTGTCAGCTAATGCAACAGAACTGAATCCAGCAAATACTACTGTGTGTATTGCTCCAATCCTGGCACAAGCCAACATGGTCACCACAGCCATTGGACAGGAAGGCATGTAGATAGTGACTCTGTCACCTTTCTTCACTCCCTGGCGCTTTAAGGTGTTCCCAAGTCGACATGTCAATTCTAGCAATTCTCTGCCCAAAGAAAATAAGTAATTTTAAAATAGAATAGAATAGAATAACAGAGTTGGAAGGAACCTTGGAGGTCTTCTAGTCCAATCCCCTGCTTAGGCAGGAAACCCTACACCACTTCAGACAAGTGGTTATCCAACATCTTTTTAAAAATTTCCAGTGTTGGAGCATTCACAACTTCTGGAGGCAAGTTGTTCCACTGATTAATTGTTCTAACTGTCAGGAAATTTCTTCTTAATCCTAAATTGATTTTCTCCTTGATTAGTTTCCACCCATTGCTTCTTGTCCTGCCCTCAGGTGCTTTGGAGAATAGCTTGATTCCCTCTACTTTGTGGCAATCCCTGAGATATTGGAACACTGCTATCATGTCTCCCCTAGTCCTTCTCTTCATTAAACTAGACATACCCAGTTCCTGCAACCGTTCTTCATATGTTTTAGCTTCCAGTCCCCTAATCATCTTTGTTGCTCTTCTCTGCACTCTTTCTAGAGTCTCAACATCGTTTTTACATCATGGTAACCAAAATTGAATGCAGTATTCCAAGTGTGGCCTTACCAAGGCATTATAAAGTGGTATTAACACTTCACGTGATCTTGATTCTATCCCTCTGTTTATGTTTATTCCATTAGACATCTCTAAATCAAGGTAACAGAGAACAGTGGAGAACAGCTTTTATGAACTATACTGTATATCTCCTATTCAAATTAGGACAAACAGAAAGGTCTCTATTTCTGAGACTCAGAAAACAAGCATGGTCATCGCTGTCTCCTGTACTGGGCTGAATGAATCACTGATCTGACTTTTAATAATGTAATATTGACATTTCAGTTCAAATCTTTTTCCTTCTCTAGAAGCCTAGGACTTGGCTGAGATTAAAAAAGCAAGTGTTAACCATTAAGAAGATTCACACCTCTTAGAAGACTGAAATAGATGGATAGAGAAAATGATAAGTCAGGACCTGTATGTAATTTGGTCTTCTTGCCCAGGCTCATCTTTCTCCCAGATTAACGCTACTTTATTTGGATTTTTGTGGACATGTCGATCCAGACAGTTAACTGAAAGAAAATACACCTCTCATTATTACACACTCAGCCATCTGCAGCTGCTGTTACTGTGCCCATCATAAATTTAATGTTGCTGGCTAGGCCATATTTCCTCAATCAAATGTACTATGCAAGGAATCAAGAATTAGCATCCTCTTTTGCTATATTTATACATCTATACCATATGTATGTAGCTATGTATGTATGTACACACACACATATACATACACATAAACACAGATATGCCAGATTCTACATATATATGTGTTTGAATATATATTAACAGACCCATCATTATTTGCTTACAAAGTTCAGGTGCAAAATTGACAATTGATAAATGAATTGTACAACCTAAAGTCAAATTGTGCATGTTGCCCTGCTCAAGGTCATCTAGGTAGCTCATGCCAATTATAAAATGTACTATTGAATTTCACAACTCAAGAATTCTAGAGTCTAAAGTTAATCATTCGCAATCTCAAACAAATGTTAGTAAATACATTTCAGAATTTAAACCACAGATTCTACCTTTTCTTGAAATCACTGCTTCTTGATTAACTGCGTTCTTTCATATTTACTGTGTTTTTATCTTGTTTATATAACCCATTCAGAACATAGTGGTTATTGGTAGAATTAAGAAACACACTAAATAAATAATTTGTTACATAGATACTTTCTCTTTCTAAGCCATGGTCATTTTTAGAGCTTTAATCCTTAACTTGGATTCATTACAGAAAAAATACAATGTTTCTATAACACAGGTTTTAGAAAGTGTTGCTGAGAGGCATGACCAGCGCCGTGACGGAACGGACACGAACCCCAAGAGCTCTGGGGTGAGTACCGACAATCCCCTCGATATGGGGGTCAGGTCTGAACCATAGCTGCCCTACAGGGGCAGTGAAGAATGAGGGAGCTGCTGGAGTGGACAGGGAAGTTGCAAATTCCCTGTAGCTCTGGCTTTTTTCCCTTGATCCAGCGAGGAGGACCGCAGCTATCACCAGTTGCCTGAAGTCGGGACGGCCACAAGAATGGGCAGGAGGATAAAGCATAAGTACTGAACAAGATATTGAAGCTGGTGAGTTAATACCAGCTTACGAAGAGGCACTAGGAGCAATTTTGCCACCAAGCATTTAAAGAAAAATTGAGAAATAGCAGCTAATTTAAACAGGAAATGCAAATGGAAGGAAATAATTAATGATACCTAAAACCTGACAAAGTTGGCTTGGAACTTAAGTCTAGAGCCCTAAATGAATAGAGAAAACAGAGAAAAATATGACTTTTAATTAAAATTGACTTTGGAGAATTTTGGAGGTTTTTATCGATTATTTAAAGATTATAAGCAAGAAGAAAAAAGAGAGGAATTAACTAAGATTTTAAAAATGGATTTTAATTGAGCATCTCCCAGTTCCTCTATTCTTTATAAATTCTTTAAAGGATTATAATGAAACTATTTAAACAGGACTGAAAAGAGGCAACAAAGAGAAACAAAGAGAAAAAAGGTGCGGCTTTAAAATGGATACTTTGTTAATTGTGGATTGTAACTGTAGATTAAAGACTGACACTTAAAGACAGAAGAAGAAATACAGGAGGGAAATGTCTTTGTGATTTCAGGACAATTTCAAAGGAGGATTTCAGCAACTAGATGGATGACCTTTAAGATTCATAACATCAAAGAATAAAGTAGAAAACAATGGACAATAAGATGTATACAACTGTCATTTAAGCAAGAAATATAAGAAATGATTACAGACTGGAATATTAAAGAAATAAGCTGCCTGCAGCAATGATAGCGAAGAATGTAAAAAGCATGATATAATAATGTAAAACTAAAATTTATGTTAAAGATTAGAGGATTATAAAAATGTTGAGAAGAGGAGGAATGGGGTAACAAGGAATCTAATAAGTTAAGAAAATATGCAGTTTTTAAGCATATGTAGTGAAATTGAAATAATCTGAGATAAAACTTCCAATAGAATATTTGAATATAACTGTGGAATTATGTGAGAAATGCGATATGTTTGCTCCTTTTCATTTTGTTTTTTTTATCTTGTTTATTATTTTAAATTTTTTCTTATTTGGAATGGGATTATGAAATAATAAGTGATGGGAAATTAAGGTGAGATTTAATGTAGGAGAGATTTTTATAGAGATTACCTTGTTTTTGTTTTTGTTACTGGTCTGTCTTTGATAACATTAGGGATAAGTATGGCTGTATTTTGTTTAATGAAGAAGGGAGGGGCAAGAAAGGGGGCAAAAATGTGGGAACTAGATTTGATTAAATATCATTCAGGATAAAGGGGTAGAACAGATGTTTTGATAGAAATGTGCAAATAATAAAATTTTAAGAGGGGAAGGGAAAAATCTTGGATAAACAATACGAGGGGGTGAAATTTGAAAAGTGTTTAATTATGTACCTGACTGATATTTTGTTCAAAAGATTTGTATGTGGTTCTTTTAAAAAATAAAAATAAAAAAAACTTTTTTCCAAAAAAAAAAGAAAGAAAGTGTTGCTATAAATCTACTTTTTACATACAAAGGGTCATGTGAGTCTCTACCACATCTACTTGGATTTTGCATTCCAATGCGTCACACAGTTTTTGTTGGCTTTTTTCTCTCAGGAAGACTCACTTCCACTACTGGAACCAGACTGGGAGAAAAAAGCCAGCTTAATTGTTAATTCACACGGTACCCTATCTCACTTGCTTCTGGGCTTTCCATCTAAATGAAGCAAGTCAAAATGGCCACCTGTACCAAATTTATTTTGACTTTTACAATAATAGTAAATGTATGTTTCATTGTAATACTTATTTTTCTCCATTAATTGCACCATTATTTCTCCATTCATTGCATCATTAACACAATTATAAGCCTTTCTTTTTATTCTACAATTTCCATCATCTGGGAGCACTTGATCTGCGTCAATTTCATGTTATGTTTAATGCATTTATTCAGTAACCATAGTTTACTGCAATGTGTAAAGTCAACCATTCACCCAAAGCTATATAGCAAATCCACTGCTCATGCCTCACTGCTGGGAGGTGGCTGCTGGAACTTCAGGAGAACAAATACCAGACAGCTGGAAGACAGCGCAAATGTTTTTAATCTTCAGAAAGGAGGGAAAAGAGGATCCATATAATTACCAATGGCAAGTCTTATATTGATACAGCTATCCCCTAGGAATAATTTAATTTGGATCCCTGCAGAGAGAAGAGGCATTGCTAAACAGGCTCTTCCACACTGTAATTTTTAGAAAGCTAATGTAGGTTAGAATGTTTTTATATGTAAGAGTGATACTTAGCACAGGTTTGTGTTCTGGTTTGTTTTTGTAGTGATAGGATTATGTCACATACACTATATTAAGATGATATATTTTAAGAATATCTGCAGGAACCCTGATAACTATGTTGACATGAGAAAAGTCATCGTAGTTTATATAAGCATCACTAAGAAATATCAGTTCAATTGAAACGTAGCTTCTCAATGTCCATGGTTTACTGACTAATATTTCTATGTCATTCCATTTCTGCAGGATATGAGCAGGGCATAAACATCAGAAAACAATTAAAACTGCTCCAAACTTATCTGATAAGCTAGATGAAAAGCATACACAGCATATACAACAGATGAGTGAAACCACCTGAGCTATATAAACAATTTACTCATGTTGAGTAAATACTTTTTCACATACACAATTGAATTCTGTGAGCTGCAGTTCTTTCGTTGTACTGTTATCAACTATCTGATTCTATTGCAGTTATTTTAAATCTGAAAACATAAACACTTTATAAAGTATAAAAATTTGATCTGATTTTTTAAAATCAGTAAAATGCAAAAATAGGTAATTACTTCTAAAAGACATTTTGCAGAGAACATTTGTCCTACAGTCAGCTAGATCAATGTCTTCCTGAATCCAGTGTAAGAATAAACAATATATTTCTGCTTATTCTGCTTTTCTTTATTATGTGATCCCTTATCTGACTATTTTCCAAAGATAGAAAAACAGTTCATATCATTGTAATCCTTCTAGTAAGCAGGCTACAGAAGTCTTATAAACAAAGAGCTTCATATTATAGATAGGAAGAATTTTAGATCCACACTATACATTATGCTACTTATGCAACATTTACTCTCTCCCATCCCTTCCAATATGTGCTACTTTCTTGAACTATACTCCCAAGCGTGTTTAAAATTAATTAATTAATTTTCAGGGTATTCAAAAACAAGGCAAAATGGTTGGAAAGTTGACTTTGGTGAAATTTAAAACAGAATTTTAAAAGACCTTATACCCAAAGGTCCTGGGCTGCAATATTTTCTTCCTTCACAAGTAGAAAAAGACAAAACAGTTGAATTTATACTGACCTGCTACATTAAGCTGTCCTCCAAGGAACCAGGATACCTTGCCCTGCTGAAAGTTACAGTCACTAACAGAATGAAAAGGATTGCTCCACATCAGTCGGCTTCTTGCTAGTGCTCCCCAGAATACATCTGCTTGCTCCACTGAGAGCTGGTATAGTTCTTGGTGATTCCTTGGTCCAGGAAAAGCTGTGGCTTCTGGCATGTATGCAGTCAAGGGACCTCTGCTCCATGCTCTGCTTTGATAAGAAAATTTCTGTCCAAAGGCAATTTTGGGGAAGCAAGTTCTAACCAGCAACCAGGCCATGATTCTAGGGTATAAGATTGTCCTTTATTTTTACCCAGACAAAATCTTACTAGCAAAAGTAAAAAAGAAAAAAGAAAAATATTTGTTCCTGGCGCTAAGAAATGTGATCCCATTAAGTTTTCCAGAACCAGATGGTAAATCCACATTTAAACTGAGATTTCAAGAATGTCATACTCTCTTCCTGAAACATAGAGTACACGTATACTACTCTACTTCTAGAGAAACATAAGCAAAGGAAATCCAATCTCTTTTAAGGGAGGAGTAGAGGGTGGGATTTAGTAATGCCTAACTGAAATAACCTTCAGGCTGATCTGAATATGCTTCTGTATTAAATCCAGCTGTGACTAGTACTCACATGCATTTTAGTCAAATTAGACCATGCTGGCTCAGAATCTTCCTGTATAATCTTGTCTGCATAGTGGGTCAGTGTTTACTTCTGCTGCCTGCAAGCAAAAGAGCTTCCAGGCATATGAGAAACTAATCTATTCATAAAGAACGACATGCACTGGTGCATGGAATGTGTAAATAATAATAGGCCAATTTATGATAAAGAGAAGACTTTGGTTACAGTACCTTCATTACACTCAAACGTCATTTTCCACAACAATTGACTCAATCATTATACACAGAGTTTGCTAGGAGTTATAGTTCCTTGTTTCAAAATAAGAAATTTTGTGGTTACTTAGAAGAAAGACATTTTAAAAATAATGGAATCCGTAAAAGCAACCAAGTTTTCTTGAAGGACAATTGCCTTTTATCCCTGAAAATGGTCAGCCATGTGTCAGGGTTGTGGGTTGTTGTTTTTTTTTGAGATACATAATATTTGGAGTCCATAGTCGCAAGAATGGCAACAAGTCTTACTGGTAGCCCACAGTGATGTGGTTTATTATGTCTCAGAGTCTCTTGATGGATAAACTCACATGGAAGTTGTTACAGCTACAGCTGCAAAGTTGGTGAATATTTTTGCCACAGATCTTTTTCTTTCAGATAATATAGTCATTGAGTTACAACCAATAATCGAGTCTGGCAATTATGGTCATAAATCGTCCCGGTCATAACCACATCATCAGATCCAATTTTACAACCATTAAGCAAACACCAAGATTACTAAGCAAATTCATTGTTCACTAAGGGGTGGCTGTTCCTGGAAATCAAAACACTAGTGTTCAACAAAATAGTTGCAAATCAGTCAGGGACATAAATGAGGGCCAGTTGCCGAGCACCCCAAATGTAGTAATCTGACCATGGGGAGTGGGGGTGGGCTATTGTCAGCACTTTGAAAAATGGTTGGTCATGGTTATAGCTTTGGTGGGGTCTGTCAAAGCTTCAAACAGTCACTAAGCAACTGGCTATAAATTGAAAACTACAGTACCTGTATACTCTCTGCTGTTTCTGTGTCATAAACTGAATATTTCACATTGTTCTATCCATAAGAGCATACTATCTTTTGTTTTGAACATCAGTTTTGATCAAATTGTGAAAGAATGAGGAAATAAATCCCTTTAAAAAGTTTGACACAGAGGACTCACGAGACTTCTTTACAGATCTCACTTCTCAAAATGGCTCTGTGCCTCTGTATAATCCCATTTAACAGGCTCTGTTGGACAGCTGAGCTCACTTCATTGCAAGGTGCAGTTCAATAAGAAACAAACTCTGCATTAGAGTTCAAAGGGTGGATTTTTGTGAAGTTTAGAATTAATTCTCCTCTTGGTAAGATTTGTTTGTTTGTTTATTTGTCTAATTTATATAGCTGCCCATCTCACAAAACAAGCCACTCTAATAATTTGTCGAGATTCTATGACACTGAATCAGGGGTGAAATCCAGCAGGTTCTGACTGGATCTGGAGAACCTGTAGCAGAAATTCTGAGTGATTTGGAGAACCGGTAGCAGAAATTTTGAATAGTTTGGAAAAACCGGCAAATACCACCTCTGGCTGGCCCCCGAGTGGGGTGGGAATGGAGATTTTGCAATATCCTTCCCCCAGGAGTGGGGAGGGAATGGGGATTTTTCAGTATCCTTCCCCTAGAGTGGGGTGGGAATGGAGATTTTATGTATCCTTCCCCTGCTGTGCCCACCAAGCCACGCCCACAGAACCAGTAGTAAAAAAAAAAAAGGATTTTACCACTGCACTGAATGCCAGCCTAATACAGCTAATTTTAACTGACCTGGAAGATATTACTTGGTTCAGCAATCCTCTTTCATAGCACATGTGAATGCTTCATACATACAAAAGTATTTGTCTTTCAGATAAGTAACATGATGCATAGTGCAGAAATAGAACAAGAGGGAGTAAACAAAGGAATAAAAAAAGATAAACATGGCTAAAATTAGTTTGTACCAGCACCATTTATCCTGTGCATACTTTTCTATTCTTGCAAACCATTCTCAATGTTCGTACAATAATTCATGCATTTGTTGTTTAAACTTCTCACCTTTTTAGGATCTCATCAGTGCCATCCAGCTATCAATTTTTCAGTCTTCCATTTTCTGTTTCTGAGCCAATATGGCATCATCACGTACATTCACATCTTTGAGCAATAGATTCATGCCACAAGTATTCTTATGCATGTATTCATAAATACATTAACAGAATAACAGAGTTGGAAAGGACCTTTGAGGTCCTCTATACCAGGGGTCCCCAACCTTTTGGAGCTCAGGGACCACTACATTCATAATTTTAAATCCCATAGACCACTAATATGATCTGTCTAATGATTGGCTGGGTGGGCGTGGGTAGGTGGTCACATGATTGGGTGGGCGTGGCCAATTCGATGTTGCTCATGTTGAGGGGCGTCTCGCCGGCCTCTACTTGCCGCTCCCCTCCCAGCTTCTCCTCGCCTGCCCGCCTGGGCTCCTTAGGGCCCCAACAGGAAGCAGTTGTTGGAACTAAGCAGCCACCACGAGAAAGAGTTGGCAAAGGAGTTGGATCAGTTCAAATTGGATCTGACCAAGAAGGACACTCAGCAGAAGCACCTCACTGAGGACTAGGAGCATAGGCTTTCCAAGTAGAGGGAAGACCTGCAGGAGTACAAGGCCAGGTACCGGCGCCTGGAGGCTCAGTGGGCTGAGATATTCAGCCAGTTCCAGGCCATGAGGCAGTCATGGAACAAGGCCCTTTGGCTCTTCACCACCAGCAGCGCTTCCCTCCAGCCTTCGCCCAAAGCCCCGCACCAGGAGGCTGAAGCAGACCCCAAATCAGAATTTCTGCTACCCTCCGAACCGCACAAAAAGATCCTGAAGGGGAAGACTCTCTGCAGCAACACAAACATTCATTGCACATATCCATCCCAGGGGCCGTAGTTTGAGGACCCCTGATTTAGTGCAATATTAAAAAATGCAAATAATTTTTCTGAGGACCACCAAAATTTTCTCACGGACCACCAGTTGGTGACCGCTGCTCTATACAACCCCCTGCTCAAGTAGGAGACCTTACCATTTCAGACAAATGATTGTCTAATCCATTAAACAACCAAAGGGCCACCAGTCTTCTCATTTTACTCTCTGCTAAGCATTCTGTTTTCACGCATATTTTATCACTTTTATTGTGTTTAAACTTCAGCTCAGCATTTGTGCAATGAAATTCATTTTTCACATTCATACATCTCTCAATAATCTGCTGAATGGGGGATCCTTGGTACTCTCTGAACTTGGTTGTTTTCTTGCAGACATCTCAATACTCAAACTAGGTAACGTTATCAGTGCTAGTAAGGAATGGTGTTTGCTGTCAATTCATATTCTAGTGGCTTGCCTTGTCAATGTTGGTGGGAGTGGTCTCGCAGGTTCCTTGGTTCGGTTGTTTACTGTTAGTTTGTTTGGCAATTCCTTGATTGTGATATTGTTTACTTCTTGATTGTTGGTCTAATGTTAATCTTGATGTCAATCCAATCCTTTATTTGTTTATACAGTTAGTTTTGGCACATTTGTAGTGTACCAGAAACCACTTTTATCCCAAAATGTTCATCTTGCTTCTACCCAGGCTAGAAGCTATTTATTTATTAAATTTATATGTCACCCATCTCACTGTTGAGCAAATGGATGACTTGCAACATCATAAAGCAACAATAGAAAATAATTAGCACATTAAAAACATTAAAAGCTTAACATTAAAACATTAAAAGTTAACAAAAAAAAACTGGTAAGAAAAGAAGCAATACATAAATGGTGTGGAGTCTATTAACCACCTCCAGGATGAAACGCTCCCAGCAGAACCAATTGGCAGAGTCAGGTTTTCAGGCCCTTTCGGAAGGCCAAAAGTGGGAGCAGATCTCACCTCAAGGAGCAGGAGGTTCCAAAGGATGGGAGCCACAGCAGAGAAGGATCTTCTCCTACTCCCCCAGCCGAAATTCTTTGGCCAATGGGATCTGCAGCATGCACCTTCTGCCAGAGCAACTGGGGTGAGCCAATCCCATTGGTGAGAAGCAGTTCCTCAGGTAGCCCAGACCCATGCTATAAAAAAACTTGAATCGGACCCAGAAGCAAACCAGCAACCAGTGCAATTATATTCAATGAATATCTAACAATGTAAGACAAATATGCGTAGACCAGAGGTCTCCAACCTTGGCAACTTTAAGGCTTGTGGACTTCAACTCCCAGAATTCCTCAGCCAGCTTTGCTGGCTGAGGAACTCTGGGAGTTGAAGTCCACAAGCCTTAAAGTTGCCAAGGTTGGAGACCTCTGGCCTAGATAGTGTACTGGCACATAGCCTAGATATCTTATGATATTCTGACAATGCTTCTCTCAATGAGATTTATGCACCAAATTTAACTCATGCACATTTCTTTATGGCAGGGATAAACAACCTAAGGCCCGTATTACACTTAGAAGACTTGGTCCTATAGAACTGAGGGTTTTTTTAAAATCACAGATTTTAAAAACAGTCATATTAAAAGTAATTAATTAATATAATAGGATCCAATTAAATGTTTGTCCTCAGTGTACTGCTTCTTCATCCTGGCCCTGTCCATTTTGGAAAATCAACCTTCATAATGCCACATTAAGGATAGCTGGTTCTTCAGCACCAGAGACACTGAGCCTCCTGGGTTGTGACCAGCCAACCCCTTTAACATCCATAGTCTATTGAGTGGCAGATTTTCTGCCTCTCTCACAGACACCTGGGGTAATAGAGGGTAGCTTCTTCGGGGCTGAAGATAGGAAAAGCCAACTTTCTGCTGCCATGATTTGCACTTCTTGATTTTATATTGTATTGCAATAGGTTAATGTTAAACTGCAGGGACTTGTCGAAGACTCAGTACTGACTTGAGGACCCTCACACACACACAGAAAACACTTATATAGGCTCTCTTTATTTTAAATCTGTTACTCATTATTAATGCAGGTAACTTATTGAGAAAACCACAAAATCAGAATCGGGTAAATACTTCTAAAATATGAAGCCAAGCACACTTGGACAAAAAGGAAGATGATGTTAAAATTCTGCTTTGTTTTGCAAGATGCAAACTTTTAATTTTTATTATTTTACTTTTGTTTACTCAGATAAGCAGCAAGAGAGATTCCCAGGTTTAATGTTATATCTGTACCCAACCAATTGTTAACAAAATAATGTGGTATAATGTGTGAACTGGTTCTAACCATACCTGCCAAATATGCAGATGGATATCCCTAACTCATGTAATTTGATCCCTCAAGTCCCATTCAAAGTGCTTTCACCCACACCCCCATATGTTTTATTTTATAATCAAATTCACAGTGTAGAGTTCAAAGGGACCATTTAAGCCCCTGAGCTAAACCTCCTGTAAGCATCCAAATTACAATATCCTATTTTTGAAGACTGGGATATTAGCTTTCCTCCAGTCATCATGGCATTTGATCAGTTCTCCGGGAATTCTCAAATATATTAACCAGTATCTTCTATATTCCCAAATACAATTACTCCAATCCTGAAATTTTAAATGCAGTTTAAGTAGGTATTCTCTTTCATGCATCTATCCATTTCAAGATTTAGCTGTGTATTTTTATCCTGATTTTTAAAAATTCCTTTGTAGAATAGATCAGAAGCTCATCAATTTGTTTCACAATGGTCCATCAAATGTTTCTGGGATGCTGCCTGCAAAACAAAGCGACTCCTTTACTTCCCCTGCAACTTGCATTTGAAGACATATTGACTGTATTTCCATTTATGACTGTATGACTATAACTTGTTGCTGGCAATCCTTATGATTTATATTGATATATTGACCATCAATTGTGTTGTAAATGTTATACCTTGATGAACGTATCTTTTCTTTTATGTACACTGAGAGCATATGCACCAAGACAAATTCCTTGTGTGTCCAATCACACTTGGCCAATAAAAATTCTATTCTATTCTATTCAATTCCAAAAATAACACTGAATCTTTAAGATAATTTTTTTTGATAGATTTGATCTCTAAGAATGCGTCTAATCTTTTTTTAAAGCCATCCAAATTAAGAGCCATCATCATGTCCTAATGTAATGAAATTCATAGATTAATTATGTGCTAGTAAAAAAATAGTTTTGTTTGTTTTGAATCTCTTTCCAATAGCTCCATTGGATGTTGCCTGGTCCCAGATTTTCAAAGGAGAAAAAACAATTCTTTGCTCACCTTCTTTATGCCAATCATGTCCACCTTTAATCACCCTTTTTCTCAGGCAAAGAGCCCCAAATGTTCCAACTGTTCTCACAAGAAATGTGTTCAACCTGATCATTGGTTCCCTCCTCTCAGGTTTTCCAGGTTTTCTATTTCTTTTCAGTTGTGATCAGAACTACTTACAGTTGTTTAGGTACGGTTAAAGCTAGCTAAAGATAAATTGCTGATACTGCAATGACAAATTAGTCTTGAGTTATTGCAATATCAGCAGTTTCAGTCCCTTTTCTAATGATCCCTAGCATGGAATTTGTTTAACAGTTACCACACCTTGAGTTACCACAGCTCTTCACTGAGCTGTCTACTATAACCCCAAGATAGATTTCATGATTTGTTTAAAGACAATGCAAGACTATATCAGAAATCTAGTTATGTCAAAAGAACCATCTTCATTCACATGCCTATTGACAATGTTTAAAAAACATTTCAGCAGCAAATAAATATATTTAAAGCTAGGAAAATAAAAAAAATAAACCAATCTAAATAATACTCAATGTGTTAATGCATATAAGTGTATATCTCTGTATATGCAAATGTGTGCATGTGTGTGTGTCTCCATCTGTAACAATAGCTGTGGAATAAAACTTGGCAACCCTTACCAAGATTTTGGATATAATCCTCACCTTACTTACCAATGCAATTGAACAAGGAACATTATTATATTTGTGCTCCAGGCCATATAGAATGGGCAACACAGTAATGCAAGCATAGCTTCTCACTTTTTTCCTCTGGCCAATTCTTTCTGAGGATTACTATCAAACACACATTGCCTTGACTTCCTTTTGCTTTCTTAAAGTCCATAGTACCTTAACATCAAATTCAATCTGTTTCTTCCAAGAAATAAAAAAAACTATTCCAAAATTTCAAAGAGTAAAGGGATAAATCAATAGAAATCAATTTTAGTCCAAAGTTTAGTTGACAAAGCTGAGCCTCTAAAGACATTATTCCAGATTCCTTGTACAATAATGAGATGGACACGTTCCAAGAAACTTGCAATATAGCTCTTAGACCTTTAGATCACATTGCCTTTAGAAGACGTAGGTCTTTATAATTGCAAATCAGCAAGCCAAACAGCATGTGACTAATGACCTTAACTTTAAAAAAAGCAGCAGTGATGTAATTATTGTCTTTGCTACTAACAAAAAACAAGGAATAGCATTGACATTGATAGGCCCTGCTATAAAAGCTCTTACTTGTCCTGTGCAAACAGCAAAAGATTGAAAAGTAACTCAGAAATATTAAATGTCTTAATTTACTCCATTCAAATGCTATTAATATTCTAACAATGTCTATGACTTAAAACCTCTTAATAAAGATTATGTACCATCCTTGATGTAGCATTACCAATTATGAGTCTTTTTTCTCCACAAAATTAGAGAAGGGCTCAAGGGTTTCTCCCTAAATCTGTGGTAGGATGGCTGTACCATCAGCATGTGAAAGAATGGAAAGAGATTTGTTAGCTCTCGGCAATTGTTGTTTGTCAAAGCTTGACATATAACAGGAATTCTCAAACTGGGGATCATGGTATCCCCAAGGAACTGTCTGCAAAGTAAAGGGAAGGTTGCCAAAATATATATATTAAAGTCCTATCAGGCTTGCTATCAGCTTTGTCACAACTTGCCCTTGTTTTTTATGGGCAATCCTACAACAGGTTTATGCAAGTAGCCCAGAGCAAGTTGAGTGATGGCTAAACAGTGGGTTTAACCATCTATCAAATTAGTCACATAAGTGTTATTATTTATAATTTAGTTCCAAGGGATGTGGTGGCTCAGTGGCTAAGATGCTGAGCTTGTCGATCGAAAGGTCGGCAGTTCAGCAGTTCAAATCTTTAGTGCTGCGTAACGGGGTGAGCTCCCATTACTTGTCCCAGCTTCTGCCAACCTAGCAGTTCGAAAGCATGTAAAAAATGCAAGTAGAAAAATAGGGACCACTTTTGGTGGGAAGGTAACAGTGTTCCGTGCACCTTTGGCATTTAGTCATGCCGGCCACATGACCACAGAGACGTCTTTGGAAAGCGCTGGCTCTTTGGCTTTGAAATGGAGATGAGCATCATCCCCTAGAGTCGGGAACGACTAACACGTATGTGCGAGGGGAATCTTTACCTTTAATTTAGTTTTATTATTTATTTATTATTATTCATGAGGAATGGTCATTTAAGTTTATAATTTTAGAAGGCCTTGATATTGCAAAATTCCAGAAACTTGACCCTATTGTAAATATTTTAAGTTGAACTTTCCATGTTAGCTTATCTGGCTTATTAGTGGTCTACTTCCCAAGTACCCTGCTTTCCTTTTTTCAGATCAGCCAAGATTAACTAGATGCTGCCATCTTTCATGACTTCTGCCTTAAGACTATACAGTTTAGGGTTAGAGGTGATTGGACTGAGTTGTGTTAGCAGATCTGAAGTGAATAAAAAAATCAAATGATGCCGGCTACTCAAAAAAACCAGTAAGCCCAGAGAAAACATGTAACTCTACTAAAAAGGGAAAGAGCAAAAGTGCGGGGTAAGTACTATAATATATTTCTTTTTTGGGGGGGAAACCAGTGGTGGGATTCAAGTAATTTAACAACCGGTTCTCTGCCCTAATGATTTCTCCCAACAACCAGTTTGCCAAACTGCTCAGAAAGTTAACAACCGGTTCTCCCGAAGTGGTGCGAACTGGCTGAATCCCACCACTGGGGGAAACCCTTGTTATTTGAAATCCTAACTGTAGCATAAATGGTGCGCCATAGCTGACAAAAAGTATATTTTCTGAATCGAAGGAATGTGATGTTCAAATATCTGGTTTTTTGTTTATCACTACTAAGATAATCACTACTAAGAAATTTACTCAGCATTAATTGAAACAGTCCTGGCAAACTGGCTGCAGAAAGACTGAAGCACAATCTGATAGGGCTCCAGCTTTGCAAGCAAACCTAATGTAATTTATGGGCACTCAGCCTCATACTGGTAAGTTTGACTGTCCCAAGCCAGCAGCTGCACCAACGAAGACCTTTAATATTGGGCCTTTTTTTGTAAGCTAAAGCCATTTCAGTACTTGTAATTTATAGTGTCTTATAGCATCTCCTAGTCATTGCATTGGAAGAAATAAAGTCTACTTTCCCACCTGATTTACAGGCACATGGGTGGCTAAACGATGCTAGGAAAAATTAGTGAGGAAATGCTCATATTCATTTCAGGTAAGGCTCAGACAAGTGTTTTAAAATGTCATATTTAATGCAAGATATTTTTTTTCTAGCAAGCCCAGCAAAATTTCCAGTTCTACCCATCTTCAAAGAGAAATATGGGGTCTGCTTGGTTGATACCTTTTAAGAACAGTAAGAAAGCCTAAAAGCCCTCTGCCCACAGAAATATTCTCCCTCTAATGTGGGGGTATGTATAGGATATGGTACAAAAAAAGTAAGATGGTGGCCATGACAGTGTGATCAAGCCTGTTTTTTGTGTAGTACACAAAAAAATTGGTGGAGCTTAGATCACACTGTTATGGCCACCATCTTACTTTTTTTTAACCACCTACAGAGGAGATCCATTATAACACCTTCTCCAATCCCAGATTCCAAAGATCAATGCAGCAAGGAATGGGGGTAGGAGACCCAAACCTTGGCCAAGGTTTCCAGGCCTTTCAACCATAACCAGGGACAGGGGCAGCACAGCATCCTTCTAGCTGGCATCCTTTCTATCAGGGAAGCTGCCCCAATTTTACATAGAAAGATAGGGAGATACTCTTTTCCTGCAGGGCCAGAGCCTCAATGAAGAAGCAGCAGCAAGCCAATCAGACCTCCAAAGCTCATGTTATCATCCAGTAGCAGCTTTTTTCACAATTCACAGAATTTATGGCAGATGCACCTGCCACTTGTTCCATTCCACTTTCTCTTAGCACACAGGTGTTCACATCCAGGGTGAAGCAGTAATAGAGTGCATTGCTTCCTTCTGGTTGGGCTCCCGCCACTCTCACTCTATCACCAAAAGAGGAGCAGATAAGTATCCCACATCTCCCCACAAAGTTCCATCTAGGAAGGGCTGCTTTCACAAGAACGGCTTTTGCTTGGCCTAGGTGGCTGTGTGCAACTTCCTCCAGCATCTCTGGATTTCTAGTGGGTGAGCAACCTGCAAACTAACGGACAAGATGGAGAGATTTTGGCTGGGTCTACAACCTCATGACCCTTCTCCCCCAGATTTGCTCCATAGTTGGGAAACCCTTGCATTAAGGTCAAAAGCCTTATAATAATATAATTAGGAGAATCAGACAGTAATTTTAACAATATTCTTTTTAGCCTCGTATAGTTGAGTACTACCATGAGAGGAGCAGAGCAAGAAAAAAGGCAGAATGAAGGTATTTTAAAGATTGAGCCCAGGTTATGGACGGACAAGGTATCAAAATACTGTTAAACTTCTGACAGATGAATACTAAGATTTAATATTTCTTGTTTTTAAAATGCATTATTTATATAGCAGCAACTATAAATAAATAAAAAAGGCAAAAATCATTTTGCTCTTTATCATCTGCACATCTATCTCTAAACAATCCTGATCTACAGTAGTTAAATAATGATGTTCAAAATGTATGGCCTTCTTTAATTTTCAATAACTCCAGCGATTTAAGCTAATGTAAAGCAAACATATAGAATAATTGATCCAGAGAAATGCTCAAATTCTTTTTTACATACTTACCGGTACATATATTTCTTTATGTATTTTGCATAACCAACTTGAACAAAAATCCAAAAAGGTTAATCAAAAGAGCAAATGATAAGCATTAAAAATGTAAGGTGAAACAATGGAACTTAAAATGGAATATATAGCTTTTCATGGAATTTAAATGTGTAACTTTTTAATGCACTTGTACGTTCTTAATATCAGCAAGGAAAGTATTCATGGATGGTTCTGGAATATGTAATGCTTCAACATGTTAACAAATCTAGATGGGATTAGTAATTAGTAGGAATTCAATATTTATAATTATGGCAAATAAATATTCAAAACTCATGTATAAAACTTTTCAGCAGAAAAAAAATCCATTATGCAATGCAAATATAGACACAGAAACATCAAAACACAATAGGAACAAATAATCAGTGACTCTGTATCTATCCTCTCTTCCAATAGCAAGAAAGATGGAGGGAGTAATATTAGAATTCAGTAGTCCATTTTCAAAACATTACTAGACTATTATTGGTCCTCTTTCAACCAGATTTTCCTGTAAATCTAAGTGATAAACAAGGTTTTGGAGAAAGAGAGAGTTTGTAATAAGATGGCAAAATATTAAAAGTCAGCTGTTCTCTGTCATCTTTATGTTTAATCTTATTTCTGGTGCTGAAGTAATGGTAGCTGATGAATTTGTCTCCAGTGGCTTTCTCTCCTAATATTAGTAAGGATAGTAAAGTTTAACAAAACTTTACTATCCTTCATGGGCTGTTTTGAAAATTAATGTTAATTTTTGTTTTGGGTATTTTTTCAGCCAGCTATAATTATAAGAATCCAGAATGGGCACAACTGGACATAATGTGTCTTGGCACTTTGATTCAAGTGTTGGAAACAGTGCTGTCTTCCTCAGTGCTTAAAGAGAAGTGTTGGAAGTGGTACATCTCATTTAGCATTAAGGTCGGGTGGATTCATCTAAACTTGGTGATTTCTCTTAAAAGCTTCAGTGTTTTAAGGTTCTGTTATGCATAGAAGGCCAGAAAAGTAACAATACTAATCAAATATCTTATTGAAGCTTTCTATAGCATTACTAATGTGCTGTTTCTAAATGTCCTTTTTTTATTATTTTTGTCTCGTGCTGAGATACAGCCCACTGAGGCCTAAAGGCCATAAAAAGGATTTTATTTGATTCAGATACTGCTTGTGTTGCAATATCTAAACAGCACTTATTAGTTATACTGCAGCATCATTCTTGTTCATCTTCAGTTTGGATTTATTCTGATTTATATCTTTACAGAAAAATGACACAAAATCACAAGTTTCAAAGACTAGTTGTTACAGCTTTTTATCTTAAACACCTCAAATACCAACTTTTCTTACCATATATACAATATTTACACACCATGGGTTATAATCTAAAACACCAGATAACTGGGAGACATAGAAAGGGATTATATCAGCAAGGAAAATCAACATAAATAAAACAGCTCTTGTTAAAAATAAAGACAGAAAAAAAATGGGGACTTGCTATCCTGGGCCTTCACTGAAAAAGAAAAGAGACGTGTTCCTATGAAACTGAACTTCTTAGGCAATGTGTACATGACTTGATATATTATGATTATTTAATTGACCATAAACTGATTATAAGTATTTGCTAATACAGTATTGTGATTCTATCTTTACCATTTGCTGACTGCAACACCAAGCAAAGATAGTTAATGAATGATCACTATGATCAAACACTTCTGATAGAATTTTCATATTAATGTAAACACAATGCAGTACTAATAGTTTCTAAAACGTAAGTGAAAGTTTCTTTCTCAAGAAACATCACTACTAGAGGTAAGTCTTACTCTCTACCTCTTGACTTGAATTTGTGAACCATAAGGAAGCCATCCAGGTTCAAGAGCAGATGAAACCACACTCTTGCTTAATTAAGTCATTATTCACAGTCACTTAGGGATATTGAATATCAAGTATAACAACTGCAATTTATCTCTTAGATGCACTTCTCACACCATCAACTACCCTATCTAAAGCTAAACATAAAAGATTGGAAAAAGTGGCTGGGATCTGAGTTACACAATATGGCATCCAGATAGTCTTGGTACCTAAGTGCTCCATTCCCAACCATAGCAATTCATGATTATTTTACAATATATGGAATATAATCTTCACTGGAATCAACTCAGTGTTGTACAAGTATATTTTATTTTATTGATATGGTTTCTCCTGAAATGCTCTAGGGAAAAAATGGCATACTTATTTCAAGATAGTAAGCAAAGGCAGGCTGTGACAAGCTACACCTGGATACCTTAAACAGTCCAAAATTAGATATTATTTAGGCAAGGTTCACATTGGGTTAATAGAGTAGGGCAGCTGAATCTCTCAAATCAACAATGCTGTTACCGTAATCACGAACAAACTCAGTATGAGGTAGGGTTGCCACCTGATCATTTTTTAATTTTGAGTTGATTTTTGGAAAAGATTGGTTCCTTTACTATATAGCCTTAATGTCAGGCAATGGGCAGTTTTAAATGAAAATATAAATATGCATAATTAAGCCTTTTATTCTCTTCTGGGAAAGCTAACAACCTGACCGAGTCAAGGAGAAAAATACTTATTTGATCACTGAGTACAGACAACATGGTAAGCCATTATATGGTTTGTTTGCTTTGGCTTAGTATATTGTCTGAGTCAAATATTGTAATTTGTAAACTAAGGTATATGGCTTAAATGTGACAGCAAAACTAAACATTGAAGCTTACTCAAAACATCATGATTAAAATAAAGCATGGTTTATCACAATATGTGAATCTAGATAATGAGATGACTATTTTTAAAGATGAAGTGAAAATGGAGTAATGGAGGCTGAATAGCAGGTGGGGAGGGGGGCAATATAGTAATAAATTGTGAAAGTATTCAATGTCCACCTCCCTCTTCCTGCTTGAAATGGAGGGAGGCAGAGCCCAAGGGCTCCTGAGCACAAAGATTGCAGGGGCAATATGCTCCTGAGGGAATCAGTCTCTGAACACACCCAACACAAGATGGCCTTAGCCTGTGATTTCCTGAAATGTATAGAGACCAAGTGGATCCACCCTCCAGGTGAGAAGGGACTACAGGAAGGACCCCGTTAGTCTGAGAGGAGGCTGAAGCTACTAGATGAGTCAGTCTTCAAGAAGATGGCTGATTTCCCATCATCCCTTCCTTCTAAACCAGTTTTTCATCCTCTTGTAATAAATCTGATTTTTCCATTTGCCGGTCATCCTCTGCCGTGGCTGCCTCTTCCTCTTTCTCTGGCTTCCTGACTGGGGTAGGAGGATCTCCAGGGATGGTCCCCAGGACTTTGGTGCTATGCTCCTGAGCTTTGGCCCTGAGGGCAGCAATGCTGTTCTCTCTGAGTTCCTCCTGGGAAATGGTGGTTTTGGAATCTGGCCCCCTTTCTTCCTTGTCACTCTTGTCAAGCTTGGGCAGGGCCTGGCGTTCCATCTCCGGCTTCCTTCCTGCCTCAGCCGCTGCCTCCAGAGACTTTTTGTGCATCCCTAAAAAGAATTGTTGGTATTCGGGTTTAGAAAAGCGCCTGGGCATGGGAAAGCCATCTTGAACTGAAAACAGTAAAGATAAAGAAAGGCCAGAATTAAGGAAAAGCAGAAAGCCTTGCTTCAAACAGCAGTCACACAGAGAGCCCAATGAAGGGGCCCTGCATGAGGAAGACCTCCAGCTAATTCTCTGACAGAAACAGCCAGGCTTGAGGAGAAACTTACACCAGTGTTCCACCTACATATATTTATCTTTGTGTCAGAACCCTGAGGTCAAATCTGCATATTTTAGATTGGAGGAGGAAGAAACATCCTGTGTGGGAATGAACTGTCCTTAAATAGCGCTAAAAGCAGGGTTACAAAAGGAATCTATGTTTATAAAAAAACCACAAAGATTTCTAAGGTAGCAAAATGACAAAATCTGTTATCCCTGCAGTTTAGTGGACTAGGGCAGAGGAAACTAAAGAGGCAGCACTCCCTAATCCCATTAGGTTGCAGAGTTTCACCAAATACAGAAGTGAATCTGTATGTAAAACAAAGCCTTGATGAGGGAAATGCTAACCCCTACAGGCTGCTTTTCTTTCCCTAACATATACCATCCACCCCTGTCCTTTCAATTCTCACTTTCTTGTAGACTGAAGAATGAAGCAGTACATTTATAAGAAGCCAGGTGTTAAATTTGAAGAAATTAGTCTGGAAAAGCAGAAAAGAAAAGCTAAGGAAGAAACAGGAGTGCATGAGAAAATCAGCTACTATATTTAAATAGCTTTAAAATATCAGGCAAATTTGTCATAGTTCAGTTACTTGCATATAGGATTTGTTTACGGCTGAGCCTCCATAGTGCTTGGCACACAGAAGGAAGGGGAGAAGGGAAAAAGGCTTCTTTATGCACAATTAACACTGTTGAGAATGAACTTTTCACCTGACTACCATCTAACTCAGAGGTCTTCAAACTTGGCAGCTTTAAGACTTGTGGACTTCAACTCCCAGCTCTGCTGGCTGGATAATTCTGGGAGTTGAAGTCCACAAGTCTTAAAGCTGCCAAGTTTGAAGACCTCTGATCTAACTGATCAGATTGCACTCCAGGCATATACTGGCATGCCAGGGTGCTCCTGAAAGGAAGGCCTATGAGTGGAGGTGAAAAGAAGTTTATTCTCTGGTCTTCTCTTAAATAATACCAAGGCTGACCAAGAATTTTGCAATTTATGAATGCAATTGTTTTCAAGATTTGTTTGTAAACTACCAGAGACATCAAAAAGAATGATGGACTAGGAAGACTCTTGGTCTGATCCAGCAGAGGTCTTCTTATACTGGTAGTCCTCAACTTATGACTGGGACCAGAATATCCATTGCTAAGCAAGGCAGTTGTTAAATGAGTCACACCAATTTTACAACCTTTTTTGTCAAAGTTGGTAAGCAAATCACTGGAGTTGTTAAGTGAATCACACACGTGTTAAACAAATCCAGCTTCCCCCATTGACTTCATTTGTTGGAAGCCAGCTAGGAAGATTGGAAATGGCAATCGCATGAACCCGGGATGCTGCAACCATCATAAATACAGGCTGATTGCGAAGCACCCAAATTTTATTTGACTGTGGGGACATATAGTCATAAGTGCAAGGACCAGTCATAAGTCTCTTTTTACAGTGCTGTGGTAAGTTTGAACAGTCCCTAAATGAATGATTGTAAATCAAGGTCAACTTATATGCATAAATCTACCCAAACCTTAAATATATTTATTATGCCATGATCTGTGATTACTATTTTCTGAATTAGAAAGCTTCTAAAAACCTTTAAAGGATCTCCAAATTTTTTGCCCAAAGTTATCAAAAGTTTATGTTCTCAGCCAGTGTGAACATCTGGCAGGGGATTCTCACCATAATAACAGTTTACCATGTGGTAAACTGCTGAGAAAATGTGAAGAATGTTTTTAGCAAAGACATTGTGGGAGCATAACATGAAACACAGACTATTAGCATTTGATGTAAAGGTTTTATATTCCATAAAATTTAAAAAAACCTTCCATTAAAAAGCATTACTGGTAGCCATATGTGCTGATCTGTACAACCCCTAGATTCAGCAGAAAGGCCATAGTCGAACATTATGTCTATAAGTAATCCATGTTCAGATATTTTTTTCCTATCCTACCTATTTTATACAATAAAAGCTTTCTGAACAGATCTTCCAGGTATATTAGCCTAAAGATCCATTCCATCCTTCCATCATGGCTAGTAATCCAAGTCATATAGAGCAGTAGTGGGTTTCTACCGGTTCGCCCCGCTTCGGGGCAAACTGGCAGTGGCAGCAGCAAGAGGCTCCACTCACCCACCTGGACATCATCACGGACACTCTATGCATGAGCAGAAGGTTCTGTGCATGTGCAGAAGCACCACGCGCGAGCAAGCATTTCCAGTCCCAAACCGGTAGTGAAGGTAAGTAGAACCCACTACTGATATAGAGGGCATAGTATCAGAAAATACTACTTTAATTCCCTTCCACTCTGTCAGAACTCTGCCAGGGGCTATTACAAAATATAGATCTGTTCTCAAGACTGAACTCTTACCCAACAGCCAAGGAGCACAGGATTCCATTATGCCATCCTTGGCTGATTTCAGTATGGATTCTGGCAGTGGGATGGAGTGACGAACCATTGCACCATATAGGCCATATTCTGCCATTACACTGCTTCTTCCCCAGCATTTTTCTCTCTTTCGCCATTTGGCCCGTCGGTTCTGAAACCAAACCTGCAATAAAAAAGATTGTTTAATAAGGAAAGTATAGTTTTTATTTGTCATGTGATTGTTGCATCCTAATGAGTCTAATTTAAATAGATGAATATGTAAAAAAAATAAAAGGCACTGACTAGTCCAGTGAAGGGTTGTTTGTATTTTAAAACTAGTATCCCTAAAGATGATCTAAGACTATTTCATTCTTTGACTGGGAATGAGATGAAACCACTTGCCTGATTGAGAATGGAACCAGTACAAAAAATTGGGTTTTTTTTCTGAGCCCAGAACATTCCATTTTTTTTCCTTCCTCCCTCCCTTCCTTCCTGTAATAACTTTCCAGTCAGACATATGGCAGAGCCTTTCACTCTCCCTGCCATCACCAAATACAGCTAGATATTTTAGTACCTTTTATTTTCATTAAATTTACTTGCAAACTGACTCACTGTTTTGACTGAACAAGGTAAAAGCTGCATATGGGGCCATGGTATTTTGATGGGAGGATAGACATAATTAACTGAAGCATGGTTTGCTCAACTCAATTTGCAGAATACTTTGGATGAGAAAGTAAAATATAACAGCTGAGTTCACAATACTCTAATATAAAATACAGATGGTTAATTCAGGATCAAGCAAACATAATTTCACTGTTTTCAGTAACTCATTCCCATTCACATATCCTCCCCAACTAGCACAGCCTTGTAGTTTGTTGCAGATTGCCAAAATCAGAATATTTTTGCAAAATTAGGCAAAAGAATTCCATTGGACAAAAAACTTCCCCTTAATATCCCTTTGTTCTGGCCAAAAGGGTAATGCCAAGATTATAATGACCCAGAATGTGAATTCTCTGTCCTGGTTCATACTGAATTGTTTCATGTTTAAACAATTATATATGGACGCTCCCACGATGGAACTGAATGTGATTTGCAAATTCCAATGGGCTCTTAGTGCAATCTCAGCCTTCACTTTATACAAGGTCTAAATAAAATTGTGCATATTTTTCCAACTGAACAGTATGACAATGCAGAGTCCGATAGCTTAGTGCAGGACTATAATTCTCATTATGCCTTTTGGGCAAGTAGCCTGGATTTTTGCCTCTACTTGACGGAGGTCAGAAAGAGAGAAAGGAAAAGCGAGGAATCCTCGACTATGTAGGGAATGCAAGAAAAACTTCTAAAGGCCACCAGGCGATGGAGAGAGATGGGGTACTATGTCGGCTGCTTTTTAACCCCTCTTGGGTAACGCAGATACATCCCGTTGGCGGCACCAAGGCTTCCACCATTTCGGCCGCGAGCCTAGCAGAAATCTATTAGCGCCGGGGGGGGGATTGCACCTCCTCCCCCCTCGCCTTTTTCCCGCTTCGGAGAGAAGCCTCAGCTTTGAGATGAAAAATTGCTCGCGGTCTATTCAGGAGGAGGCAAAGGAAGAGTCAGCTCCAGGGGCAGCCCAGGCCTGATTGAAAAATAAGTTAATTTCAGTTTGAATCGATGGGCCTCAGGCACTGAAATACCACGGGAAATTAAAGCGGGTGCTCCCTGGGGATCGGCGCCATTGACCCGCGCTAATTAATGCCGTGGCGGTAGTGAAGTTCTCGCTCGCTTCTCCACGAGACAGTCACCCCTCCCTTCAGCTGCAAGCATAGCCCCGCACCGCAGCCACCAGCTTTTTCTCATTTAACTAATTAAGCTAGAAAATTGGGTGTTAATTTGTTTAGGGGTGTGTTTTTTTTTTAAGCCCCCCCCCTCCTGTTCTTTCCCTCCCCCCACCTCTCCTTTCCAGGGAAGGCACGCGCCGTCCCCGGCGGAATGGAAATGAATGGTGGGGGCTCGCTGGCAGATGGATGCTCGGGGGGTCACTCAGCAATCTTCTCCGACTTGATTGCTTGATTAGGTCGTTAGCACATTAAAAAAAAAATTGCTCTCCGTCTGGCGCTGTCCTGATGAGTGGGCCGAGGCAGGAATCGCCTGGGTAATTTATCTTTTTATACAGCAAAGAATTTGATTTCAATCTGCAGATATATCGAAGCGCCTTTGACACCTGTTTAACATTACAGCGCTGACAGCTTAACCCTGTGATGACTCCGCTGGGCGGCAGCCGAATCAGGCAGGGTGGAGCAGGACGAGTCTCCGAAAAAGGGAGGTGGTAGCTGGAGGAAACTTCAAATTCTCGTGGAACCGCGTAGACTGGAGAAAGAGCCCTCCCCATTGAAAGCCCCATAAGGTTAACAAAATACATAATTATACATATACATTTTATTGAATTGCACTGCCACTGGATATTAAAATAAGGTTGCAAAACTAATTATTCTTACATGAAAGTTACAGGTAACACAGATCAAAATCCCTTTGTGACTTTTTTCTTTTGGGTATTTTTTTGTCACCATTACCAAAGAAGCTCATATTTAAACCCGTATTTCCTTTGTTACAGCAATAAGTATATGAGAAGTTTATGCGCTTGCATTAAGGATAGGAAGGATATTTGCAACACTAATCATATGGTCAATATGATATTAATTCTTATTCCTAAATGAGCATTCTTATAAATCCAATAATTAAAAATGTACTGAATTGCGTAAGTAATCTCCGTTCAATTAGAACAGAAATATTTTAGAATTGTCAAAGTAGCAAAGGACTGAATGATTTGTAGAAATTAATGTTCTTACTTTAAGTATTGTGAACAATTTTGAACTCATATAAAAAAAGGTAGCATAAACTTTAAGCTAAAGCTGATTAGGCTTTCTTAATAGGTAGATAGACATCACAGTTAATAAAAATTTGCAAAAGAGCTTGGGTGGGGTAATATCTAGTTCAATGAGGCTTGGAGACAACCTAGAAACCTGTTTGTGTGAGAAATAGTGGTTGTGCATATACACGTAGTCCTTCACTTACAACAGTTTGTTTAGTGACTGTTCAAAGTTACGACAGCACTGAAAAAAGTGACTTATGACATACTTAGGACAGTTCCCCATGGTTACTTGATTTACATTTGGATGCTTGACAACTGATTCACAATTATGACAGTTGCAGTGTCCCAGTCATGTGATCCCCTTTTGTGACCTGACAAGCAAAGTCAATGGGGAAACAAGATTCCCTTAACAACCCTGTTTCTAATTTAACAACTGCAGTGATTTGGTTAACACATGGCAAGAGAAGTCATAAAATGGGGCAAAACTACTTAACAAATTTCTCGCATAATAACAAAAATTTTGGGCTCAATTGTGGTCATAACTTGAGGATCACATGTAGGGAAAAAAGCATATATACCTAAAATGTCCTGTCTTTCAAACTGCCTTTTGATCTCAAAAGAAAATTCTCTTCTGGTCTACCCATCTCATTCATATACATAGCAAAAATAGAAACAATCATTGAGCAAGTGGTAATTTACTACTCTTGTTTATGTGTAATACTGTGATAATAAGACAATCGTGAATTAAGTAGGGAGGAACAGTCTATTATACATCTCTGCATTTAACCAGAAAACTAAGACTTAGGGATACCATTTACCATGTGGCTTAACAAATTTTATTTGATATATTTTTATGCATATCAGGTACAGTGAAATAAATCTGAATATGTAAGCAGGCTCATATGTACATAGTTAATGCACACAAGCATACATGAATTTGTGTTCCATATAATGATACATGTATTTAAATGGATATATTTTTAATATAGCTGAAAATGCCAATCTAGATATATTTGTTGCATGGACCTATATTGAATGTTTCTTTGTTCTCATGTGAATGTAGGGTTATGGCTGTATGTATGTAGGGTTATTAAGCTACCAGAAGATGCATGTTTAAAAATAAAGTTGGTATTCTAATTAATAAAAATGTTATAAGAGCATTACAAAATAGTTCATATAAAAATACTTCATCTGAAAAGTCTGCACAGAAAACTTCACTCAGCCATCCCCCATCAGATTTGCATATAATATATTTCTTCTTGTCTTCCTCTTGTCCACTAGATGGCTCTATTCAATGAGATTTTACATTATCCAGTATTATATGTTTTCTTTTCTGTTTCATCAGTGTACAAATTCAAACATGAGAAGTGCTCTGTATTAAGGGATAAATTCCACATTGATGGAATGA
Organism: Ahaetulla prasina; assembly: GCF_028640845.1. Lineage (NCBI taxonomy): Eukaryota > Metazoa > Chordata > Lepidosauria > Squamata > Colubridae > Ahaetulla > Ahaetulla prasina. The sequence goes on along the minus strand of NC_080539.1, from coordinate 319,795,472 downwards.
ATCAGGTACACTTTCCTGCTTATTTCAGAGCAAAAGGTATTGATTCCAGAGCTTGTCAGAATGATGGAATGTTTCCCCCAATTCCCAGCATTTGCCATGTCCTTTAAAAATATTTAGAAGAGCTTCTTCTGACAGCCATTATTTATAAATTCAGCCTTATTTTTATGACCCCAGAACCTGAATATCTGTAATGTTAACTGTAGGTCTTATTTATGAACAGAGATTCAATGGGCATGATTACACATCAGTAGGCTATGTTGCATATTTAGAATTAAAGTACAGAAAATGTTACTGTGCTTCTGGGAATAGGAATTATTCTAGAGTACTGCCTTGCTTAGCACAGGAAGCAAACTTTTATATATTGTATACATACGGATTTTATATCTGTTACATGATTAATCTGTTGTGACATTGCAATGCATGAAAAGGAAATTAAAATTTTAATACTAAAGTCAGCATAAAGAAATATGCATACATATAGCATGCAGATAGACACCCCTTCAAAAACTATTTAAAGTAATATGAATATATTTTAAACTGGTAATGGTTTAAAATCAGTAGAACTAAATATATATTATATTTATAATTTATATTATATATTTATATTATATATATATATATTAAAATCAGCAGAAACTAAATATATTGCTTTTTTAAAAAAATCCAGCAAATAAGCAAATCTATAGAAGGATGAATGTCTGTTGCAAGAAAACTGATCTGCTTCTTTTGAATTAGGGTTAAATAATACTTAGTATATAAGTATACCATTTAAAAAGTGATGCCTTTTTGCCACTTTCTGGAACAAAATGTCTCCTTTAAAAAAACCCGCTGTATTATTTTAAAATTTGTGGTACTGTTTGTCAATGCAGATAATGTCTAATGTAATAAAAATGTGTGGTTAATACCTCCTTCCAAATTAGGCCCACCAAATCTACCAAACTCTCCTTCAAACTGGAGGTCCTGGTAAGACTTTAGGAATAGAGCTAATCTAGAGAAAATGCTATATGAAACATTATTTACAAATCCTTTGTCTCCTCAAACAGTATCAGACACCACAGCAATCCAGTTTACCACTCTGCTATAATCAAAAATACAAGATATCTCTTTAAACGTGTAAGAAAAAGATATTACGCACACATTAACCCTCACTTTGCTTACTCCTGAAATTTAAACAGGCCTTTAATTCCATAAACACAAGTGGAGGCTATTCCTGGATGAAGTGAAGACTGCGAGTAGCATTTTTCTGTTAGATTTATTTAGTATGTAGTTGGAGGTACTCCATTTTATATTTTTTCAGGTAATAATGCTAATTGCTTTTTATGTGTTCTGCACATAAAGGGATCTTACTCCAAGGTTAATATATATTCTACTGCAGCTTTCCTCTTCTGCTTTTCACTAACTCAGACTGGCAGCCTTTATTTTGGAATAATTTCTTCTGCTATACTGTACACCAGATTCTAATGTGATGTGTTTTGTGTGTTCTTTTAGTAACACACTTTGCTTTTTTACATTTGATATAATTTTATTTTAATTCTATGTTTAATATATTTGTTATTCTGTTTTATATTGTTTCTAGCTTGCTTATTTCAGATTAGTTTACAGTGTTTATAAAGAGATTTAAGATTTCTTAAATAAATGGTCCAATTTTTAAAAAGAATTAACTGCAGCTTTCTTGGCTTACATTACATTCAGCATCCTTGGAACATTTCAGCAGAAAACTTAAAATGATACACTTAATAGGACTTTGACATGTGTTTACTTCATTTGTCCACCAGAGGACCAAATTCCCTATCCAGTGATCTCAGATCCACCATCAGAGGGCCAAACTGATATCCAAATGTTCTCAGATTCTTCTTTAGATTTTGAGTATTCAGTTAATGCATGACTCTTCCTTCATTACACAATATATACTTTTTCTTTGCATATATAAATTAGAAAAGCCCAAGTGGTTTCTAGTAGTTCCCTCAATAAGCTTTGGAGATCGGTAGTAGACAGCAACAGAAAAGAAAAGTAAAACACTGTGTTATGTAATATCAGACTAATTATCCATTTAGCTCATATTGTTTACTTAAGGATGGAGTAGGAAAACTTTTTTCTTGAGGTTCTAACAGGATCTAATTGCTTTACATTTATTTTTGAAACTTCTTTTTCTGTATTGAAATCTACGTAATATTCCTATAAGCCCTATCCCAGTGATGGCTAACCTTTTCTGGACCAAATGCCCAAAGTGTGTGTATGCATGCGCGAATGCACGTGTGCAAACCCCCAAAATGCAATGCACGTGTGGCCCCCACGCATGCGTCCCACACGTGACCCACCCTCGTACATGCAGCTCCCACGCATGTGTGTGTGCCCTGCATGTTCTCGGGCCCCCCACATGAGCCCTGCCCTCTGTGTATGCATGCGTGCCCCTACACATGCCCCGCCCAACGCACATGAGTGGCAGAGACGCAAACACCTGGCTGGCGGGAGGCGCGCACACATGTGCAACTGAACTGGGGCAACAGCTCAGATGGCATCAGAGAGTGTGCTGTGTGCCACCTCTGGCACACGTGCCATAGGTTCACCATCACAGCCCTATCCAATAAATAACAGAGAATAACAGAGTTAGACAGGACCTTGGAAGTCTTCTAGTCCATGAGTCTCCAACCTTGGCAACTTTAAGACTTGTGGACTGGCTGAGGAACTCTGGGAGTTGAAGTCCACAAGTCTTAAAGTTGCCAAGGTTGGAGACCCCGTTCTAGTCCAACCTCCTGCTCAAGCAGAAAAAGTTAAACCAATGGTTGTCCAGTATCATCTTAAAAATATAAAATCACTGTCCTTTTCCACTAGTCTGAACATTAGATCTTTTGTACATGTAATCTTCAACTTACGACAATAGAGCCCAGAATTTCAGTCATAAGTTATTGCATTCACAAGTCAAGGGACTACATGCCCAGATTCAATTTTATTAATTGTTTTTACAACTAACATAGTCACCATGGTTATTAAACAAATCACATGGTTGTTAACTACATCATATGGTCATTAAATGAATCCAGCATATTCAATGGGCAGAGTTTTTTCCCATTTTCTACCATAAAAAATTGTGGCCCCATGACTGTAGGAGGCTGCAGCCAATCATAAATGCAAGCCAGTTGCCAAGTGCCCAAAATGTGATCACAGGGAGGGATGGTAATTGCAATTTACAGGAAGGTCATGAGTACCTTTTTGGAAATAGGTTCTAACTTCCAAACAATGGTTAAGTAACCGGTCATTAAACAAAGACTAACTGTAATAAATATGTCAGATCTTTTCCTTGCTATACAAGAACTTGTGTGTATTTATTTTTGCTTTGTTTGTTCGTTTGCTTATATGTGCTAAAACAAAAAGAGCTGCTCATTACATCCATCTACACAAGATGAACGGAAAAAGCAGATCATAAAAGGCAATAGTGCGAATAATCCACTGCCAAATCTCATAAAGCTTTAAATGTCAAAAAAAGAAATTTTCAACAGGCTCGTGGAGACCAATTGGTCTCACATGCTCAGACCACTGGTGAAATGTGTTCATGAGCACCCTTCAACAACTGCATTCTGGGTCAATTGGATCTTCCTGGTGGACTTCACAGGCATCCTCACATACTGAGTATTGTGTACCAGTACCTTAAATGAGAGGTGATGAAGATCACCTGCACTATCACAGTAAACCCCTCATGCTTCAAGTAAGGCTACAGCTAGTGCACAAGCTGAAGTTTGGACAAAGACATCCTTGACCATAGCCCTTATGTGCCCATCCAGGAGGACTGCCCGAGTCATGGAAGCTATTCCTTCATGGGTGATCAAAAGGCAAGGAACTTTGAATGGGCAAACAGCACCTTCATCTTTTTTGCTTCAACCATTTTATTGCAAGAACTTTCCCCTACTTGTCAGAACAGAATCCATCCATTAGGAGCAAAGATTCTCAAATCTGAGCAATGTTATGGGCAAAATACCATGAGAAACGGTCACAGCACCCAGGCAGGAGTTTTAAAATGGAGTTGGACACTCCCAGAAAAAGTCACCCGAGCAATAAAGGAGTAGAAGTAGAAACGCTTCCGTTATGGTATGGGATTGAGCTTGAGTTTGTAACTGCTCAGTCAAGTTTGCTTTTCTTCTTCCACCAGCACCCAAGGCATCTCTTCTATCATTTCAATCCCTGCGGATTCTTGGTAAATAAAGGTGCCAATCAAAATCAGTGAAAGAGGAGCTTATGCTCATCCTGGAGTCCATGAACCTTCTGCTTTAACCATCTTCCAAAATATAGAAATTGAATAACTTCAGCAGCTCTGAGGTTACACTGGCGGAAAACCCACCAAGCAGCAGAGTAACTGATCATTGGCCCCCAGGAAGAGGGTTTGCAACTTAGGCGTTCTCCTGGATGATCGGCTGTCTTTAGAAGATCATATGACGGCCGTCGCCAGGGGAGCTTTTTATCAGGTGCGCCTGATTCGCCAGTTGTGTCCCTTCCTGGACCAGGACTCCCTATGCACGGACACTCATGCCCTTGTCACTTCCCGCCTGGACTACTGCAACGCTCTCTACATGGGGCTCCCCTTGAAGAGCACCAGGAAACTCCAGCTGGTCCAGAATGCGGCTGCGCGGGTGATAGAGGGAGCACCATGATGCTCCCCTGTAACACCTCTCCTGCACAGGCTGCACTGGCTGCGGGTGGTTTTCCGGGTGCAATTCAAGGTGTTGGTTATTACCTTTAAAGCGCTCCATGGCACAGGACCGGGTTATTTATGAGACCGCCTACTGCCGCCAACTGCCTCCCATCGATCTGTGCGCTCCCACAGGGAGGGCCTCCTCAGGGTGCCATCAGTCAAACAATGTCGACTGGCGACCCGCAGGGGGAGGTCCTTCTCTGTGGGGGCTCCTGCCCTCTGGAATGAGCTGCCTCCGGAGCTGCATCAACTCCCCGACCTCCGGACCTTTAAGCGTGAACTTAAGACTTTTTTATTCCATCGTGCGGGGCTAGCCTAATGAACTTTTAGTGGGGGTTTTATGAAATTTTTAGGATTGTTTTAATTTGTTGGGCCAAATTTCAAAATTAGTTTTTAATTATGTTTTAATTTTTGTGTATATCTATGTTGTTTTAAATTGGCTGTAAACCACCCTGAGTCCTTTGGGAGAAGGGCGGTATAGAAATTGAAACAAACAAACAAACAAATAAATAAATAAATAACATGCTGGATTTCCAGTTTGTCTCTTAGGCTCAACTTAATATTTTCCTTTCATATTCTGATTCTTCTGAAACAAAGTCCTTTTATAATTTATAATTATAATTTCCTCTAGCAGTTGTAGCACCTAGTTTAAAGCTCTTATGATGAGCCAGCTGGCCTTTCTCTTATGATTTGATCTTTTTATCTTCAGTATATGGTCTGAATGTGTATGTGTATATGTGTATAATAGTACGTACATTTTACTAAATTAATATACCCTTCCTACTATTAAAAAGACCCCAGCTATTTGTTTAGACTGAATCATTTTAGGCCAGATTTCATTTATTTTTTTCTGGAAATTATATTGTAATGGTAAAACTGATTATCGAATTTTAATTCAATAGGTCTAGTTTTGCCTAATACGTTGTCAAATACACACAAACACACACATTACAGAAACTATGCTAATTAAAGTTAACATTTTAGTACATTGGGAGAGTTGGGGCAACAGGCTATTACTAGATTTCTATAGAAGCAACCTACTTATTCAGAATTATTTTGTCAGTAAAAGATATCTAGTTATTTTTATTTCTCATTTAAGAAAACACATGAGTTTAAATGAGACATTTTTCAGATTTGTGGTTTCCAATCCTTCCTATCTGCTCAGATTTAGACTTGTTTAGAAAATGTGGAATTTAGAGTGTTATTTCAGAGATCTGAAAAAGTTGTATAAACCAGGAAATACATTGTGTCTCCCTATTCATATGCTGTATCATGGTTATTTGCAATATTTATTGTGCTATCATTTTCTATGACACTATAAAAAGATATGAAGTTAAATGTGTATAGGAAAAGAGGCACATGGTCTGCATGGCTGATCACAAAACAGATAGCTGCTCTTATTCCTGTTACTTTGCAGAAGCACAGGGAAGTTAGTATTAGTACTTAGGTACTGTGGTTTAAATCTTTCTTGCCAATGATGTACTAATTTCAAACCTAAATCTTTCCTGCCAGTGATGTATCTAATTATAAACCTAAAAATTTAATTGCAAGTGGTATATCCAAAATTCACTTGTTGCAATTCTAGATAACATTTGACATAAAAATTTTTTACACACATTCATTTATTAAAAATACCACCAAAATATTAGATAATTGTAATATACTTTTTTTTAGATGCATTGGTAATGTTGGTGCCTTGCTTTCATAATGAATAAAACCTGAATGAGAAACCCTAAAGTTTGATATCAGCCTAGAATAATGGAAGAAATTACCTAACGAAGGAAGAAGTAAGTTTAGGTGTAAAACTTTAAAATATGCTTCACTTTTTAACATGAAGATGGATATATTGTTAAGCAAGTCAGATGAATATAAGCAGTATCCTGAAGAATAACAGATGAAAGAAAATACATATTTGAGGAAAACAGGTTAGAGTAAGTGAAAAAAAATAACAGTGAAGAACAAATACATCCAATTGTAAAAGTCCAAGTATTTTCCTAAAATTAAATATGTATCTCTTCTTGATATAGTGTTGCAGTAAAATCAGAATACTTGGATTAGTGGAAAGAGATCTATCATAATGCCCAAAGCCAATCAGATCATTTCAGCAAAAGTAGAAAATCCCCCAGGTATTATGTTTTACCTCAGCCTTAAAATATAATATGAATAATTTAAAAACTAATAATTTGCACTCTTGCCTAACAATCTAACATTCCTGTGTGAGCTCTAAAGATTGGATTACTCTTCAGGCAGTCAAAACATACATGAACTAGATTGAAGGGGAAATGGTAGAGGACGTCTGCCATCTCTTCTGCCAATTATTATCCACCCCAGTTTTTCTGAATCAGTAATACATTGTCTTCCTTGATATGACAAGAATTAGTAATTAGTGATTTACATTTACACTAATCCCTAAACTGATTCTCCATCTAAAGAAATTTCTTTGAAGAAATTTCAGAAAAAAAACATGCCCCTGACTAACATCCAAGAGGTTTTGCTCATTCTAATTTCTGAAGTAATATTCCATCCATAACACTATCAACCATAGTACTGCAAAATTAAAAAACATGCAGTATGAAATTAAGTATCACTGTCAATTAAAATACCTCAGAAATAGTAAAGAAAATACACATAGAGCCTGGCATCCACATTCTCCAGATTTTATTGGATTTATTAAAAATAATCTAATCTGATAACATAGTTCAGACAGGTCTTCCTTGAGAGGAAGGTCCTAGAAAAATCACCATTGGGAGGCCTAATTATGTATCCTATGTATCTTGTGATACGAGACTGTATGTTTAGCACTGAGATTGTTAAATTAGTGTCTAAGGAAGGACTTTATACTTACCTATAGCATATTGGGGCTAAAAATACTAGAAAGCTAGCTCAGATAAAATGAATTTTTCTCCAACACTGCAACTTAACAATTGAGAATTGGGTAAAAGTAATTTCCTCCCAGTAATTTACAATGTTAACACAAAATAAAGCATTAACTGGAAAGCCTCTCAGAAGCCAATACAAATGTTCAGGGATTACTGCTTATCTTCTGAATCACAGTCCCCATAGTTGTAAATCTACAATCTTCACTGACAAAAACATGACCATCACAAACCTATGCCATGCTCCATGTTCCTGTGATTGGGCAAGCAACCTTGCTATGCACTACAGGCACAGCGACTGACACCATTCTTTCAAAATTCCAAATATGCTCATTGGCCAAAAATGTTAGAGTTCTAACAAATGAGTCATCGGGGATAACAAAAAACAGCAAGTGTTAATACTGTATAAAATAATTGCTATGAGTTAAAAGAGCATGAAGTACAATCTGATTTCTGATATTAGAATCTCAACTAATATAAGCCAATATCAGTTCAATAATATCAATGAACTTCAAGGGTAGAATTCTTTCCTCCCCTTCCATTTTCCATTCTTGGTGTATTGCATTGCACACTTGATGTCTTGTTGCCAGGTAGATTGACAAATTGAAGGAAATTCAGTAAAGAGCAACCACATGATTAAAGAGCTGGAGAAGGGATGATTTATTGCGCATAATTTAAGTAAACAATTTTATAGCTTGGTTACACATTGAATTGGAGGTTGCTGTAAGAAGATGAGATCCCAAAATATAATGGGCAGAAGGATGGCAGAATATATGCAAATATATGAAGAATGCAATTGTAAAGAACAGGAAATTGTTGTAGTTTTCACATTGTTATTTTAATAAAAAGGCCAATGCTATATTAATACTTAATGGGGGAAGCCCTCATGAAATAATGTCCAGATGTCTAAAATATAACTCTTAGTCTTGCTTAACCATACTATATAAAGTATAGTTGTTCAGCTTGAGGCTTGCCTGGGCCACCATGAATGAAGAGGAATTGTCTTGGGCTGCATATAAAAAATATATAATGTTGTTAATGTACTGTATATAAATGACAAACTTCCGTTATTTTTTATAAAAATCTACGGGGTTTTTGTCCTGGGCCATGTTATTCATTTTTTAAATAATTTCTTGATGAAGTAATTCCTTTGCAAGGAACAAGGTAGAAGTAATCATGGATCAATTACAGAGAATTGTTTTTTGCATGCAGAAGACCATAGGTTTACCTATATTTCAAGTCTATTGATGCCTGAAAGCTCTATCTATTCCACTGCTATAACTGCATTGAAAGATGGAATAAGATATGCTAACAAAATTATGTATTCTTACATAAAATAAATAGGGCAGATCCATCCCATTATGCAACTGCACCCCAAGACTTTCCAACAATATATCAACTTCATTTTATACAATCTTTATAATATCTAGCTGTGTGATGTATTGCAATATTTATAGTTTAAATAGTTTACATTCTTAGTTAAACAAAATAAGTATGGAAGTCAAGTGTTGAATGCCATTAAGTGTTCTAATATGATGACATCTGAAACCTGGTTCAAAATGTAATGGAGCTGAGCCTTTTTGTTCATCAAACATTATTTCATAAAGCAACTATACTGCTATATTAAAACTGTAATCTCTGACTATACTAAGTTATTTGATGTTTGGCTGTTTATGAACTTACAAAGTCTGAATGAATTGTTATTTCCATCAGGAAATATTAGGATAAATTCATATGTTTATAACATTTATGTTAATTTTTTAACATATGTCTCTCCAGAAGAAATTAAGTAAATCTAGTAGTTTGGAAATAATGACTTATTCTACTCTTCAGTAAAACTTTCTACAAAATTAATTAAAAATACAATATTTAAAAGGGGGAATTAAGTGAAGATCCAAAGTATTAATCAATTATTTGCTCTTAAAGTCATTTTAGGCATGGTTTCCTATCACAGCCAATAGTTTCCACTTCTCTTTGGTGTTCTTTCATATGTGGACCTCGAAAAATTCTGAGTTCTTAGACTTCATTACATTACTTCCAATACCACCAGCATTCTATTTCCATTGCAAGTGGATGTATGAGCTCTGGATGTGAAAAGTGCCATCTATTTGCAGTATCAACATTTCTCAATGTCAAGACAGCTAACATAAAGGACCAGTCCCAATTCTCCACCTTATAAAGGCCTATTTTCCATGCTGATCCAATTATTCTAAGTGTCACCACACCTTGAATATTCCGTAGTTTTCCTGGTTGTTTATTACTCTCTTGATCCTGATTTATAACTATTTTGGATGACATGCCTACCTTCTATTCCATTTGGATTAAAAGCCTTGCAGTTACAGAACTTGTCATGCATCCTGAATCCTGATGAAGTCTTACAGAAAACTAATACTTATTTCAACATTTTGTTAATCTTCAGCATGCAAAAGCAATTGCCTCCTCTTATATAAAATGTCTAACTAATAAAAGCTAGAACAATTAGTGCAGGCTTAGGCACACAAGAAAGCACATCAATTCAGGATTATCTTTTGAGATTTGGGATAAATCAGTTACAAGACAGTCCCTTAAAACAACCTTTCTGAATCTTGTACCTTCCAAATGTGTTGAATTATAATAATCCAGCAGCCCACATTATCAAATTCACTGGCATCAAATGGGAGAAGACATATCTTACAGAGTATATCACTCTTTTCAAAGAACGCAAAGTATGCTGGAAAAAAAAATAGTGAGTAGTCATGACATGTAATGATTGAATTTCACAGCAATATGATTACCTGTATTCTATCTTCAGGAAGTTCTGTTTTCATAGCCAGCATTTCTCTTGCATAAACATCAGGATAATGAGCCTCATTGAATGCTTTTTCCAGTTCCTCCAGTTGGTAGGATGTGAAGATTGTCCTAAAGGGAATAAAATTCAGTGATGAAAAAAGTTAAAAGAAAAAGAACCTTAAAACACAGCAGTGAAGGAAAAATTAAGAACATGAATACATTATGCAAAAGAGTTATTCTTAGGATGAAGAAGGCCAAGACATTGGGTCTTCCCATCCCAAAGGTGCTTTTTTCAAGAGACAACTGGACTTTCTGGTTATTCTTTGAAAACGTTCCACTTCTCACCGAAGAAGCTTCTTAAGAGCTGAAAAAGCTTCTTCGGATGAGAAGTGAAATGTCTTCAAAGAAAAACCAAGAAATTCCAGTTGCCTCTTGAAAAAGCACCTTTGGGACAACCATGACCTGGATGACTGAGAATCTCCATAGACACTGGATCTTCCCATTCACTGTAGAGGAAAAACTGAAGAGGGTTACTATTGAAGCAAATGAAGATTGCACTCTTTCCATAAAGTACATTAACATTAAAGTGGAGAGGGTAGCAAAACTGTAACCACAGTGGAAATAGAAATAGCATTATAGGGCTGAAAGGGACCTTGGAAGTCTTCTAGTCCAACCTCTTGCCCAAGGCAGGAGTCCTTATTTTATCCGAGACAAATGGCTGTCCAATCTTTCCTTCAAAATCTCCAGCAATGAAGCCTCCACAACTCCAGGAAACAAGCTGATCCGTTAATTAATTGCTTTCGCTGTTAAGAAATTTCTCCTTAGTTCCAGGTTGGGTCTCCTTCTAACAAGATTCTACTTATTGCTTCTTGCCCTGCTCTACCCTCTAACAGGAATTAATCAAATGTTTGTATGAAAACAAATACATCGTTTTCTTTAAGAAGAGGAGGAGAAATCTAAAATATCTGCCCAGCTTTTCCAGAAAAACTTGAGTGGGAGAGAGGAGAGATACATACATTTACCACTATCCTATCCTATACTACCTCTAATATTTCTGAATAGCTATCATTTATATAGTGTGGGTTCCTTCATACCATCTCTCTTCTTAGATACTCTTCTCTGGGATAGTAAATAGTATCTAGTTTTGCTCATGTACATTGTGATCCTAAACGTTCCAATGTGAATGTTAGTGAGCTTGCACCCAAATAAATGTGTGTAGTCAAAATTTAGAAATTAAATTTAGTACCTATATGTAATAGGTACAGTGTCACCAAATATAAAAGCTACTCCTATTGGTCTTAAGATTTATTCCTGATTAAGCCAGTTTTGTTTTGTTTTTGAAACAAACATTTGGCACTTTGTTAAAAATAAGGGGCACAATTTAGTTCCAGGTACTATAGAATCAGTTGAATTAATAATAGGTATAGATTAAAAACAGTTCCAAATTAGAATTATCATCATTTCCTTCTGTGAAATGTAGCATTAACATTCATTAAGAGTTCCATAGTGCTGCAACAAAACCTAACAAGAGGATTCCATAAACTCCATCACTATGGATCCAGTTAAGTAGTTTTAAATTCTGTGAAATGGAGAAATGTGGGGCTTTCCTTACCTATAACCAGACACTGAACAATAGATTTTATGATAACATTCAAGTTTTCAAGAACAAAATCCATCTATTTATTTTTCTGCTTTTGCTATTGCAAAATATTGTTTACATTAATGTTTTCAAAAGAAATTATTTTACCTCCAATCCTTAATTGGCAGAGTGGAGTAACCAATGTGTTTTAATGTAACATCATCCTTATTATTGCCTTTCCTAACATTTGGAAACTCCAATCCTTCTCATTTTCTGTTTATAAAGAATATACTCCAAACACTTTACAATGTAAGAACACTTATCTTCAGGAATTTAGCTCAGTTTCTCAGTCTGTGACTCTACCGGTTCAAAACAACTAATTTCATAGTAAAGATACGCTTCTTCTAAATCTCAATAGCCTAAATTAGGAGTTCTCCTGTCGTTAGGCATAAAAAAAAGCCCTTGGAACTGAAAAGAAATGGACGCACAACTCCAGAAGGGGATGAGAGATACCTGCAGAGGCGAAAACGTGTGGATTATGTTGTGCTCCAAATCTGAATAAACATCCTGACTAATTACTGAAGCATAAAAATTCTCTGGTTATGAGATTAACCTTTCATGGAAGCCAGCTGCATTTCAATGTTTTTTATCTCTATATAAAAGCTTGTGTCTTCATGTGCCTAAGCACTCACATACATGCATATAAACAAATTGGAAAATAATATGAAATCAACCTTCCGAAGGGGGGGAAACTGCTTCAAAAAGAAAAAAAAATCAAAGCCAAGATTCTAAAGATTAAGCATTGATTTTTAAATATTTACATATTTCCCAAGAGCATTGTCTAGATTTATCCTAATTATCTCTTAACATGTAAATGTTAAACACTTCCGTCAGTTTAATAATACTAACATTATGAGGGGCTGCTTCTGCCATCTAATCTGTGTTCTGCTGTCTCCCAATCTCATCTTGCTCTCCCGGAACAATCACCTATATAGATGGAGCAAGCTTTTGTAATGCTTTACTTGCCTTTCTCTCAAAACAAATTGCTTTGCTTATTATGTATTATTTTAGGACCCAAGAATGGTGGCAGGATTTTTATTTTTAAATGTGTGCACTCCTTTTGAGGGGAGGCAGAATTCCTGTCAAAAAAATACAGGCAAAATCCACCCTTTCGAAACGTAATCTTAAAATTTGTTTGTAACAGATTCTTTCAGATTCTCTGTAAAAACAATACTACTAATAGCTAACTTCTCCTCTCTTGCTCGGGATATAGAGAGATGTAATTCATCTCCACATTGCTACTACTTTTTGAACATTTCCTGAAGACAATGTCTTTTTAAAAAAAAAATATTGAATTTTGCAAATTATGGAATTATTAACATTCAACATTAAAATCCTCAAATTTCTGAAACAATTCATTCCAGACTGGAATATAAAACCTGCAAAAATTCTAACACTGATCTACCACATAGCAAGCACATTCCTGTATATTGGCCCAATTCATTGAAATTCATTCATTCCTGCCCTCATTTGTTCATATATATCAATAAAACTGAGAATTATTTGTTGCAATTTCAATTGTTGATTCTCAAAACAAATAAACCATCCTTTTTTTTTTCATTACAGCCAGCCTTGTATGGGGCCATTTAACATAATACAGATATTCTGCTTGTTATCAAAATTAATCTTCCCAAATCATGTCCAGGTGGACTTGCTGCTGAATACACAAAACAGAACCAATATGCAATAGGGGAGCCCAACACTTGTTTTTGTTCTGTTGATTACTGGGGGGGGGGGGAAGGGAAGAAAGCAAAATGGCAAGGTCCTTCTTGGAGTCTGAGTTAGTAAGAAAGGGAAGCAGACTTTTCTTTGGTGATTCCCCCAGCTTTACTGTAAGGTGGTGTGTTTTTCAGTCACCAAACTGTTCAGGAACATTTTCAGATTTGGTTTTGTTTTTCTCCCACCTAGAATTCTCTAGGTGGGTTGGGTTACAATTCCTGTCACCTCAGACATTGTATTTTATTGCTAATCACACACATACACACACACACACACACACACACACTCAGCATCCTTACCAAATGGGAAGGAGGAATTAAATTTATTTTCCAGAAAAAAGGAAATCTTGATAAATCAGTGAGGCCCTTGTGTAAGTGCCAAGCATTAACAGAAAATTAAACGTGAATTAAAAGCTGATCTGGTTGGATAAAGCAATGGTTTGATTTGCAAACTACTCTAGCATACTAATTTCTTTGCTTTATTCACAGCCCCCAATGGCTTTAGGGAAAGTAAAGTGTATGGGAACCCTTTGGACAGCTCCCTCGGGCAGCTCTGAAAGAAAAGCGCTGGAGATCATTGAGAAATAGGAAGGTCCTCTTTGAGATGTTTGGATACCTTGATGAACGTATCTTTTCTTTTATGTACACTGAGAGCATATGCACCAAGACAAATTCCTTGTGTGTCCAATCACACTTGGCCAATAAAATTCTATTCTATTTGATGGTTCAACAAATAAAAGTTAGGAGAACAATACAAAGCTTGGCGTGGAGAAAATCTGGCCCCTAATGCAGCCTCTGTCTTCTTTGGGATTGTGTTTCAGAGTAAAACCTAAAGACCGAGGAGGGATCGTTCAGGATCCATTGACAGAGGCTGTGACGCTGCTTGGTGGAACATCGCTAGATCATCGCTCTCCCGCCCTCCCCTCCCCAGCGCCCCCACCAGCACCACCAAAGAGAAACTTGAACTACGGGGTGGCCAAGATTCGGAGCTTGAAGGCCCAAAGGCAGAGAGGGAAATGGCCCGCCAGCAAAACCCCGGCAAGCGCACCGGGCCGAACTAGTCCTGCTGCTGCCCCAAAGCGCAAATCCCGGCCTTGAAAACGAAGGCTGCCTTACCTGTGTCGTCTCTTCTTTCGCTTCTTACTCTGGTTTAAGGTTGATTTCGACATTTTTCTGTCCGTGGAGGAAACATCTTCGGAATCTGAAGACAGAAAGGCGGGAGGCGATGGAGAGGACTGCTTCTTTGGGGGTGGGGGTGGGGGGGTTCCCCCGCCCGCTCCGCGGAACACGTCAGGCTGTCACCCGCAGGCCTTGTCCGAACTTTCTCGGATCGGGGCTTTTGTGGGGAGGAATTCGTTTGATCGGATTTCGCTTCCTGAGGGCGCCCCGTAAACCCTTCCAGCCGGGAGACGCCTCGCTCTCTTCTAGCTACTTTTTCCACATCTTTTCTCCCTCCTGGGCCTGGGTTCTAGTTCTCTTTTCAAATCAGACCGTTCTCCCACACCGAGATTTCGTTTGTCAATCATTAGGAAATTTTAAAATATTAAACAAAACGGAAAGAACGATCTAGACGGGAAAGCCAAAGTTATGTAGAAGAGGGAGAGCCTTTTACACTCGATAGGCAGGAACTAAATCTGGGAACTTTTTATTCCTCTAATCTTCCCTGTATCTTTACAGGTCGGGAAAAGAAAACGCTGGACTTTGGAAAAAGGGAACAGAATAAAGCAGCAGGACATTTTCTTGTTAGGATCCCTAATCTAATCATGAGCCTGCCTCTCTCTCCGGTTTAACGGTTTCCCGGAGTTATTTTTAATGCTTACCGTTACCGCATTTCTCTTTATATTACTTTGGTTTAAATTTTAAGACATCGAATGATTCATACTTATTGCCTTATGCCCATTACTATCCACGGGACTTTTAGGGTAATTCAAGCCGCACCGCGACTGCATTTTGGTCCAGAAAAGGCCGAAGAGTACTTTGAGCGAGGTTTGGTTCCTACACCGCTACATCTCACCATTTTGTCTCTCGGTGTTATTAATTTTATTTCGATACACTGTGTGCAGTGAGAGCATATGCACCAAGACAAATTCCTTGTGTGTCCAATCACACCTGGCCAATAAAAATTCTATTCTATTCTATTCTATTCTATTCTACACTGTGTGGCTGCAAGGCGCTTGGCCGAAAATTGCTCACGTCTGACAAAATCGGGGAAGGTCTGAAACGAAATCGAGCTGGCTTGCATCAGGGAGACTCTTAAATCCTGCCGGATAGGCTGTGGGGGCGCAGCGATCGCCGCTTCGGGATCAGCTGCAACAGACAGGTCTGTCTGGAGTGGTTTGCAGCACCTGATCAAGGACAAGAGATCTCACCTCCCGGGATAGCGATTCCCAGCTGTCCCCCAGCTTCCTCCCGGGCCCAGGGCCCTCCTCCCCACTGCTCTGTTCCGCCACAAGAGCTCTACCTGAGCTGGCCGTCTGGCTGGTGTCTAGCTGCGCGGGGGCTCTGCCCAGCGGCTGCAGGTGTACGCTGGGAGGATCGGCCAATACCTCCAGGAAAGTGGGCTGCGCGTAGAAACCCGGGAGGCTGCCGGTGCTGAGCAAGCCCATGCCCATGCCGCCCACCCCGCCTGGGCTGAGGACGGAGCGGGCCGCCAGCAGGTGCCCGGCGGGTAAGGAGTCCAGGGCTGCGCGAGGTTGGGAAGGCGGCTCCTTGTTCAAGCCCAAGATTTCCTGAATGCCGAAGCCGGTGCAGCGTGATGCTGTAGGGCCCGAGCTAGGCTTGGCCCCTGCGGCAGAGCCCCCCACTACACCCCCTGCCCCATTAGAACCGGAGGCCGGCATAGGAGGAGGCGCTCCTTCGGAGGGTTGGGGTTTGCCGGGCAGGCTGTGGGCCAGCGCGTCCCCCGCTTTGCCCGTCATGCTGTGACTGGTGGTCCCTTGTGCCCGCTCCGGGGAATGCTCGGGAGCCCCCGCCTCAGGCCCTTTTTATACGCCCAGGTTGGTGCTCAAGCGGGATCAGAACCCAGCAGCCAATCACAGAGGCCATCCGCGATTAGGAATTCCAAAAAGCGGGGGGGGGGCAAAGGCGGCGAGAGAGAGAGAGAGAGAAGGTGAAAAGAGAGGAGGCGGGAGAGGATGGTCGGCCTGGGGCTCGCCGGGAGCAGAAGCGCACGGAGGAGCCCAGCCCCAGCCTGGCTCCCTTAGGGGGAGCGAAGGCACCGAAGAGCCTCAAGACCAGAAAGAAGCTCTGCGCGCCTCCCGATTGGTGACAGGTGCGGGAGCGCTTACGGCCAGGTGACTCCGCGGGAGAGAGAAGCGAAGGAAGCGGAACCCCTTCCGAAGGATCGCTCGCCCTGGCGTCGGTCCAGGCCGGGCCCTCGGGTGCCTCGCGGTTGGGAGAAAGCCCGTCTCTTCGCCAGCGATTACCCAGCGAGCCGGGTAATCGCCGAGGGGGCACCGTTTAAAACGTGGACGGCTGGAAGCGGCCCGGAAGCGGCAGAAAGCAGGAAGAGAAGCGGAGTGGGGGGGGGGCTCCCCTGGCTAAGCAAATGGGGGGGGGGAAAAGTGGTGGGGGCAAAGCGAGGGGCGCCTCTCCCCCCCACACTTCCTTCGTAGAGGAAGTCAAACGCTGCCTGGTCGGAAGGGCGCCCAGCAGCCGAGGTGAATTTCCTTCCGATTCACCAATAAAATCGCCTCCCGCCGCTTCGAGGTTGATTCAAACTGCCAGTCCTGGCTGACTTCTGACTCTTAAAAACTGGCTGGTGGAGTGCCAGGCGCGGCATTAGCCAGTTAGGGAGATGCTCCTCTCGGCAGAGGCTGGCGGGCTGCTTCTAGCTGTAGAAGAGCCCAACGGACAGCCCAACGAAACAACGAAGTGGTGTTTTGCTATCGGTAGTATCTTTTAAACGAACCGAGGCTTTTTAAAAAGAGAGATGATCGAGGAGTGAAAATTCAATCCTGAAGATCGTTAAGAGCGACCAAGAGGACTTTGAGCTTTGCTCTGAATGGGTGCCATCGGTGAATTTTAGATTGCAGTGATTGTTCAACCGGCATTTTGGCTGAATGAAAATGTAAAAATAATGTCAAAGAGCTGTGAAAAGTTAATTTAGTCCACCTTCAAAAAAGGTAGTTGAATTCGTTTGCTGACTTGCCCTAATTAGATTTTATCATGTAAATTCAATGCTGCCCTATTTATATATATACTTTCCAGTAGGATAAGTGCTAAGTGCGGGGTGGGGAGGAATTAAATTTGACCATTGGGCAAGTTTATTTTTCATAGCAAAATAAGAGGTTGAAGGAAATATGTTAAATATATTAAAACAAATTATATATTTAATAGTGTTTATTTTGACGAAGTATACAATAATTTTCAATAATTCTTAATAATCTTTATAATAAATTTAAATTTGATTTAATAGCTTCAAAATTATGGCAGCTAGATTTTTAAATATAACTAGGTCACGTTTAGATCAATATACATTATTTTCAATTTAGTGGAAGACAAAATTAATGTTTTCCTTCTAAATATCTATTATATTTACTCAAATGGTATTAGTACCTACTCAAATGAAAATTGGACTTTAATTTGTAAATATGGACAAGCTTTTTAAATTAAGAAAGTTTACAGTTATCCAGGAGTACACATTTTTAATTTAAAAATATAGCCTTATTTTGGGCATTTAGAGTGTGTTTTTAAACACCTTTCCCATAATTTTTAAAAGATGTGTATACAACAAAATATGTTAAAGAGAAACTAGAAAGTGCATACTACTATATTCCTGCTTTAAGCTGTTTATCTTTCTTAATGTTTAAATTGTATAAACATTTTTGAAAACTCTTTTCTCTGTTCTTTGTCACTATGAGCCACTTTATAATGCCAATTTTCTTGTTGGAATTGTGTGGAATTTTAGTTATGTAAATACTTATGCATTCATTTTACAGTAAACCCAGAATTTCACAGATGAATGGAGAACTATGGTAAATTGTCTGTTAAAGATGAATGTCTGTTAATTGGTGAATAGGATTTTTGGAGTGCCACCATAAACCTTGCTTTATTGATAATGGTGAATGGGTAAGCAATGAATATTATCCAGACTGATTTGCTAAATAATGAATAATGCTATTATTGTCTGAAATCTGGACAGAACTCTGATCCAGCAAATTTTGCTTGTTAAGTCTGAAGTCTGCTTGAACAAAGTCTGTTAAATAAATGGCTACTACCAGGATATGTAAAAAATTACTAATGGTTCATATTATTTCCTACACAAAAGCAACTTCTCTCACAGAAATGACTTTGAATATTTTATCCATGAGTGGAATATCTAATCTACATTATAAAGCCATCAAACAGCATAGGAAGATGTTGTTTTACAAACATTTTGAAGTCATACTAAAAACTTTAATTGTATTAGAAATATGCTCAATGATTTTGTAAAGTTGCGTAGAAATTAGAAAAGTGAGATAGTTGGTAATCCATATAAATTGCTTGCCTTGCACCATCCTTCCCTCACCTCACACCTTCCAGCACCAATACAGGGCCCATATAGGAGAATCACTTAGAAACCATGGAGTTTCAAGGCGAACTCCTCATTTGTTCTGGTGCCTATGACTTGCACCCACGAATTGTTTTCAGGAGAAACAACAGAACTCTGCTTTGTTTGTATGAAGCACTGCAGGCAAGTTAAGTGGGTGCAATTGCTATTTGGACCATAAGAAAGGCTGAGTGCCAAAGAATTTAGGCCTTTGAACTCTGGTGCTGGAGAAGACTCCTGTGAGTCCCTTGGATTGCAAGGTGAACAAATGAGTCAGTCCTAGAGGAGATCAACCCTGACTGCTCTTTAGAAGGCCAGATCCTGAAGATGAAACTGAAATACTTTGGTCACCTAATAAGAAGAAGGACTCACTGGAGAAGAGCCTAATGCTGGGAAAGATTGAGGGCAAAAGAAGAACGGGACAACAGAGAATGAGGTGGCTGAATCAGGAGTCACTGAAGCAGTAGGCGTAAGCTTAAATGGACTCCAGAGGATGGTAGAGGATAGGAAGGCCTGGAGGAATGTTGTCCATGGGATCGCAATGGGTCGGACATGACTTCGCAACTAACAATAACAACAATTGCTATTTGATCTGCAATGAAAATCCAGAAGACTATTAGATGGCAATAAATAAGAGCTTTTTAAATATTTCTGTGCTATCTTATAATTTTCATCTTAGTCAGGACTCTCAGTCCATACTAGTTATCACACTAGCCCACAGTTTGCATCTACCTGCTGCTCTGTGCCCCACCCATGGTTCCATCCTATGAATAATCCTAGATAATTCTGGCCATGCAAGTAGCCTAATACAAAGTCTGGCTTTTTTAAGATTGAAGCCAAACTATGGCCCCTGGGGTAACCCTAGGCACCTATCGTTTACCCCCTGACAATATTTACTTCATTAACTTTGTACAGTTTATGTGCTCTTATTGTCAACATATCTTTTCCTCACCACTAACAAACCTTCCAACTATGTGTCCCATTTTCCAATTAATCATTCATATCCAGCTACCAGTAATTTCAAGGTAGATGTTTTCATTAAGTAGTCAACAATGTATATGTCTTTGGCTTCTTCAGGTGTGACTAAATTATAAATACAGCTAAGGTATATAAGAGAGTCTGTATGATTAAGACAACAGACTAAAAGTAGGAAACTGTAAGTTCTAATCCTGTTTTAAGCACAAAGCCAGTTGGATGACCTTCGGCTGGTCACTTTCTCTCAGCCCTAAAAAAAAGAGAATGGCAAACCACTTCTGAAAATATTATCAAGAAAACTACAGGTACTTGTCCAAGCAATCTCCAGGAATCAACTCTGATAGGAGAGGAGGAGGAGGGGGGGACGACATCATATGCCTTCTGTTAATTCACATATCTGCATCTTTTGATCTATACTCATGAGAGCTAAATATAAAGGGTTGACTGAAAATAGAAGCTAAGATTCTTATGACCACAAATTGTGTGTGTGTGTGAGAGTGAGAGAGAGAGAGAGAGAGAGAGAGATCTATTGTATTTAAGAACCACCTCATCTCCTTCAAGTGGGCATTGTAAATTTAGTTTACTGGAATATATTTGCCAGAGGGATGAATTATAAATCCCACACTATCACATCATCAATCATATTATAGGTAGAAACATGGAACAACTACAATGATAAAAACAATAATACAACCTTCTGTAAACTTACGTTATGTATATGTTATGGTAGAGAACAATTTTCATTACCTTAGCCACCAAATTATGGAAGGCAACAAGTTGAGAGAGATTCAAAGAATGATCTTTGATAAGCTCTTTCAGTTCCCACTGTGCCATTTTGGATGTGGCTAGCAAAGACATCTATTTAATTGCTTTGCTAATCAGGCTAGAATTCAGGAAACTACCCGTGTTTCCCCGAAAATAAGTCCTATAAGACCTTATATTTTTTTGAACACCAAAATAAGGGCTTGACTTTATTTTCGAGGCGGTCTTATTATTTTGGGGCATGTGGAACAAGACGGGGCTCCTCTTGCCATCTTACCTGATTTCCAGCTCTGTCTCCCTAACCCTAACCAGAGGAAATGGTGGGGACTGGCTGCTCATACTTTATAAAAATAAAATATTTTTGGGGAAGGATTATTTTGAGGGGGGGATTATTTTAGCGCATGTGCTCAAAAGCCCAATTGGGCTTATTGTCTGGAAAGGTCTTATTTTGGGGGGAAATAGGGTATGAGTTCTAGTCCTGCCTTAGGCATGAAAGCCAGCTGAGTAACTTTAGACCAGTTACATCAGGATGGTCAATTCTTGTCACAACCAATGGATCAACGAAGGGTTGATCCAAAAAGAAAAAGAAAGACTCTGCACTTGCAGGAAAATGCTGGGAAGAAACAAAAATGCCCACTAACAATTACATAAATACTCAAACCATGAACCCATACATCTCTTTTACTCACTTGTTAACTTTTATTAAAGCCACTAGGAATTTTAGATCTTGTACTGAGGTCAAAATTAGTTGAATTAGCTGAAAATTAGTTACAAGGCAGTCGGTAAGGCCAAAATGAAGAAAGTGATCATAGTACGATGCATATTCAATGAGTTTAAGACTGCTCAGAGCCTTATGTTTTTTTTTCTTAAAGGCATTTTTCAGAAGCTGTCTGTATTTTTAATAGTTGTATTTGTTTCTCCTCCCTGCTTCTTAATGTTTTCCATGTGACTACTTAAACTGAATTTTTACCTTTTCTCTTTTCCTTTCTTCAGTCAAGTTTGATTCCATTTATACCTTGTGAAAAGATGATCTAGATCAAAATGAACAGTTACTTGGTTGCACTTGTAAGAGGTCTATCACTCAGCAACTGCAGGGTTTGGGCAAGTCTACTTTGTCCAACTACACTTCTCCTGCCCAAATTCATCACTGTACCACCTCAATCTGTCATTTCTGGCTGGAGGATCAACATATATATATATATAATATAATATATAATATAAGGATCAACTCCTTATATTTCTTCATATATATGTTTATATACTATATAATCTTTTTGTGTGATGCTTGTTGTGACAAAATAATAAATAAATATAAATATAAATAAATAAATGCTTCAACCACCAGCCTTTCTGTTGCCATGTGTCCTTAAAGAAGATGACTTTGACAGAGATACACCTGATTCATTATTAAAGCAACAAGAAAAACAGAGTTGACATCCAAACCACCAGAAAGTATACGGAAATGGATTGACAATAGAAGAGTATTTCTGTAGTTCAGAGTTGAACTGTGGAGTCCTTGGTGCTTAATTGTTTTCTTGCAGAAATTTCACTATCCAATTAGGTAACATCTTCAGTGCTAGCTAGAGGTTTACCTAGTTGGGTAATTGTTACCCAACAATAGGCTAGCATTGAAGATTTTTCCTAGTTGGCTAATGAAATATTTGTAAGAAAACGACCAAACTTGAGAGCACCAAGAACTGCACAAGAAATGACTTGGACAGAGACCTTTCTACTTCATAAGGGGATTAAAAAAAGAGGAGGAAGTACAGTACAAACTTGCAAGATTCTATTTTTATAGCCCCTCTTAAAAAATTAATTTTAGTCTTCCTAAGGAATACATTTTGTGGCTTGATATGTCTGGTGGGACTGATATTATGATTCTTCCTGGCCTGCGAAATGGTGAACCTCCTGCCAGGTCTGCATAATTGAAATTCAAGGATCTTTACACTAGTTGTATTTGCAAAGTTGTGGCTGCTGCAGCATTGCTGCAGTTCTGGTCACATGAACATAATTTACTATTATACTTCCCAGGACTTGTAGACTGTGTGGCTCAAAGGAAGATGGGAGGGGGATGCAGTATATCTCCATCTTTCCTAGTTCCCTGTGGCCCTGTGCCCAATCAGCAGGTGGCAAAGGCTTGATGGGCAAGCAGTGATTGATTGCTTTGAAACCAAGGCCAAAAACTGAAACCTATTAACAGTGTTGGGTAGCAAGGAAAGGACAAGGGAGTGACCTGGATGCCTACTGATGAGGTAGGACTTGTTGTAGGTACCAGTGGTCAATAGGTGAAGGGAGGGGATCTTGGAGACACCAGGATGGGAGCATAACTGTAATGTTCCTCATAGTCCATGGACCCTTTTTTTGCCCTGCCCCTCCCCCCATAAAGTGGCAGTTAATTCTATGGGTCAGCTGAGGAGGAGGAGGCTTCACTGGGGCCCTGCTAAGATCTGTGAGGGAAGGAGAAATACTCCAATCTCTATTATATGTGGAAAGAATCCAATGGATCATGGGTCCTTAGTAAATACTGTGATTGTAATTCCTGTCAGTTGGCGGAAACATATAAATTATATTTGCTCATTAACACAGAAAATTATTAAACGTGAAAGCCAGCCGGGTGACCTTAGGCCAGTCAGTCTCAGCCCAACCCACCTCACAGTTGTAGGAAAAATGGGAGGACAAAAGAGTCTCTTGTGTAAGCAGGTCGCTTAAAACTGATTTTAAAGTCTGGATTATGCCATAGGATCAAATTAGCTTGAGAAAAGGCCTCACAATGCAAATGTCCACATTCAGTATACTACCATTTTTAAATCAAGGCAATAGTGGCACAAAATAAGTCTAATCTATTATTTTGAACTCAGAACTTTCCAATTAACTAAATATGTGTGGATAGTCTAAAGAGCTTTAGGAAACATTTATAATAAATGGCACCATCCAATTTTAGTTCTTATCTTATTATACCATACAATAGTGTCATTCGAGATTTGGAAACCAAACACCAGATGAATCTGACCACATGCAGATGTAGACAGTATTACTTTAAAAAATTAGGAGAAGAAAAAATTACAGGAATGAAATATCTTTTCTATGTTGTCCTCTAAAATTGTTTTTAAAAGACCTTCAGTATATTCTATATTCCTTCTTCCAATTATACAAAATATCTTTTTTCTCTGTGTACTAGAAAATAAGCAGCTTACATGGAGAGAGATGGATTGTAATTTTTTCCATCTAATTTCAGTGGTCAGAAATTGGTTTTTTTAATTCACTTTACATCATTTTTATGTGGCTAGCATGTGAAACTAGTTACACTGACCATTATAAAAAATTAAATATAAAAAGTGTAATAAATAAATAAATGTGTAAAAATACACAAAGCGCCTTGTGAATTATTGTTGTGTAGGTAATTTTCATACATGATTTTGTACACAAATTTGATGCAGTTAAAAACAACAACTATTTGCTTATGGAAAATAATTTAAGTAGGGTTCAAATAAGCCTATGCTGTACTTATGCAGACTTCATTTTCACTTGGTAGAGCAGTCTCTGTACACTTTAAAACTCACCAAGCAAGAAAGCTAGGGCGTTGAAAGACTTCAGGATTTAACAGCAATCATTGTTATAACATGAAACTACATGGATTATCAATAAATGCATTAATATGTGCGTAAACATATGAGGCTGGAAAAGATGAGGGTCATCTACAACTTGTAGTCCATTTAATTTCCAAAGGAAACGTGTTTCCAGATTTACCACTCTAACAGAAATAAGAAATGAGTTGATCCGGTTACTTGGAATGTACTGCTAGTTCACCAAAGCAATTTCCATCTAAAACAATATTCCATCTAAACAGCTTGAACAATTAAAGAAGTTAATCAGCAAGCTCAGCATCTCATCCACTGAGCCACCACGTCCCTATTTTTTAAAACTATTGTTGGGCAAAAAGAAATTGTTTATATTCTTGACAATTTTTTCTTTTTCTTAAAAACTGCAGCCCAAACTGTTATAGCTGAATATCTTTAAAAAAACTATCTTTCAATAAACAAAGAACTAAAGTTGCAACACCTTTTAAGACTGTCAAAGTAATTGAGATACAAATATCTATAGTTTTACAATACGCTGAATTATATTCTCATACAGTGGTAGTCAACCTGATCCCTACCGCCCACTAATGGGCATTCCAACTTTCATGGTGGGTGGTAGGGGTTTTGTCCGATACTGAAGCACTTTCCTTTTTTATAATTTAATTGACTTTTTTAAAAAAATTCATAGCATTATTTAAAAACATTTTCATTAGGTTTTCATAAAATTCCCTGTGACAATTTAAATTTCTGAAAATATACTATTTGTATCGGCTGCGCATACGTTTAGTTCACGTTACTTAAGTGAAGCTAAATGGTGCTATAGTGCAACC
Organism: Ahaetulla prasina; assembly: GCF_028640845.1. NCBI lineage: Eukaryota > Metazoa > Chordata > Lepidosauria > Squamata > Colubridae > Ahaetulla > Ahaetulla prasina. The sequence continues at coordinate 319,770,111 of NC_080539.1, read as the reverse complement.
GCAAACGAAAGAGCCTTGTCCCGGAATAACTCGCGCATCTCCCCCCACACCACCCAGCTGTAACAGACAAGCAGAACTGATAGCCGGCGCTCCCAAACTCAATCCACAATGCGCGAGATGCATGCGCGGACGACAATACTGTGGAACTGGTGAGCGGTTAGAAAATTTTACTACTAACAGAGATACAAAAGTGGGCGGTAGGTATAAAAAGGTTGACTACCCCTGTTCTCATATACGAAGTATTTTGAAAAGTTTAAATTTTCTGCATAACTGATATAAATGGCTGCACTATTACCTAGTGGCAATGCATTAATGGGACAAAAGGGAAGTTTTTAGTGTACATTCTTTTTTTAACGAAAGTGTACGTTGTACTTACCAGTAGTTCTAGTTTAATAAAATGTAGTATGACCTCAAAAAATGTCAAGAACAGTTCATAGCAATTATACCTTATTCAAGAATAAATACAAAGCTGACATGGATGGGACCTTGGAGATCTTCTAGCCCAACCTCTGCTCAAACAGAAGACCCTATAACATTTCAGACAAATGGTTGGTCTTAAAAGTAAAAACATTAATAATAATTAATATAAAATTTATTTTAAAGATTTAGATTAAAATTGTCTCTCTGAACCTAATTGTTCTATCTCAAGGCAGTTTCTGAAGTAAATTCAAAGGCATATGATAATTGCTCACATAGATTTGACATCAAATGTTAATAGATTATTTTTCTCAGAATTTTGCCTTGTTTATATAGGGAAAGAGAAGCAAAATGTAACTATAATTTTGTCATAAAATAATATGTTGTGAACAAAGGATAGATAGCTAATTACAGAATTCACATCTTTTTATACATGACATAAAAATACATGAAGGTTGATTTGTTACCTTGATGTCCAACATTGCAACAGTTCAAAAACTGAGTTCATCCATTTAATATTGAGTTACCATTCTATAAAGCATTGAGAATAAAACCTGAGTCGTTAATTAGTGGTGTTAAGTTTCATTAAATTATTTCTGTAACATTAGTGGGTTTCAATTTGTTTTTCTTTAACTGTTCTATCCATCTCTGCAAACTGTATCTGACAATGCTTTAAAGTTTGGGAATTAAACTGTATATTTTAATTTTATGAGAAGAAAGAAGTATTAATTATATAAAGCCAAATACCCCATTGGATTTAATTGCAACACCTTATGTGAATCTTTAAACCCAAGGTAATTACTATTTTTTAGCATCACAAAATACACTTCCTCAAGTTAGTGTACTGGTACAGACTTGATATTCAGGACAGTGGTGTGATTGATCCCAATTGAAGGTTCTCTGGATATTACTACTTATTACTGAAACTATTTCTATTGACCTTCAATTATATTTCCTAGGGAAGGAACTGCAATTTGACCCATAGTAATTAAAATCTAAGCTAAAATTGAAAAAGGCAGAATGAAAGTTAACCAAATTAAAATTCTATCTATGGAATTGGAAAAAATTGCCTGGCATAAAGAGGTTCAGATTGTCTCCAAAACAAAAAACAAAAAACAAGTGGTCAAAATTGGCAATGCTTTATCAAATCCTGTTCCTGTCAAGAGTGGCGTTCCTCAAGGCAGCGTCCTTGGACCAACACTCTTTATACTATACATTAATGATCTTTGTGACTATATCTCAAGTAATTGTGTTCTCTTTGCTGACGATGTCAAACTATTTAACACCACAGACAATACTTCTATCATTCAAAACGACCTTGACCATCTAACCGCTTTGTCTAAAAATTGGCAGCTCCAAATTTCAACCAGCAAATGCTCAGTCTTACATATAGGAAAAAAGAACCCAAACACTAAGTACATACTAGATGGACATTAACTTACAGACGACCCCCATCCCATTAAAGACCTTGGAGTTTTCATGTCAAATGATCTAAGTGCCAAAGCCCACTGCAACTACATAGCAAAAAAAGCTCTAAGAGTTGTAAACCTAATCTTGCGTAGCTTCTTTTCCAAAAACACCACACTACTAACCAGAGCATATAAAACATTTGCTAGACCAATTCTAGAATACAGCTCACCTGTTTGGAACCCTCACCACATCTCTGATATCAATACAATTGAACGTGTCCAGTAATATTTTACAAGAAGAGTTCTCCATTCCTCTGAAAACAATAAATTCACCAGACTTGAAACCCTAGGCTTAGAAAACTTGGAACTCTGTCGCCTTCGACAAGACCTAAGTTTAACTCACAGAATCATCTATTGTAATGTCCTTCCTGTCAAAGACTACTTCAGCTTTAATTGCAATAATACTAGAGCAACTAATAGATTTAAACTTAATATCAACCGCTTTAATCTAGATTGCAGAAAATATGACTTCTGTAACAGAATCATCAGTGCTTGGAATACTTTACCTGACTCTGTGGTCTCTTCTCATAATCCTAAAAGCTTTAACCAAAAACTTTCTACTATTGACCTCACCCCATTCCTAAGGGGACCATAAGGGGCGTGCATAAGCGCACAAACGTGCCTACCGTTCCTGTCCTATTGTTTTTCTTTTCTTCTTCCTATATATATATATGCTTATACCTCCTTATATTTACTCATATACGTGTTTATATATTGTATAATCTTTTCATATGATACCTACATATATTGTTGTGACAAAATAAATAAATAAAATAAATAAATAAACAAAGAGGTGCAGATTCTCTCCATTATAACAACAGTAATAATTTATTAAGATGCGAACAGAAGAACAGCACTTGTTTGTTTAATAAAAACAATGTATACTGTATACTGCACAAGTCAAAAAGACGGCTGTGAAAATATCTACAGACCCCTCACATCCTGGAAATAAATTGTTTCAACTTCTACCCTCAAAACTGATGCTATAGGGCTCTGCACACCAGAATAACAAGACACAAGGACAGTTTTTCCCCGAATTCCATCACTCTGCTAATTCCCACAACACTGTCAAATTAACTAAGACTGTATTACTATTCTTCTCATCCTTCCTAGTACTTATCTCTTCCCACTTATGGCTATATCCATGTTCTTGTATCTTTACAACTTATATTGTATTTATTGTTTCCTAGTATGATTTGATTATCCTATGACTATCACTAAGTGTTGTATCTTATGATTCTTGATGAATATATTTTATTTTTTCTGTATGTACACTGAGAGCATATACACCAAAGACAAATTCTTTGTGTGTCCAATCACACTTGGCCAATAAAGCATTCTATTCTATTCTATTCAATAACATTTAAAACTATTTATGAATTTGAATGGCATTCTTGAGGAAATTCTTTAATTTTTCATTCTTATTATTAACGGCATATTTTTTTGGGAAAGCAAATAAGAATTATGCAAACTTTTTCTAAACATGCTGTTTTTAGAAGAACTGCAAAAGGTTGTGAACAAATGTAGAAGAAAACAATCTCTCATAAAAAGTGGTACCAGAAGCAATTGTAGACAGATGTTTTTCCTCAAATTCTCATGCTCTGTTAAATAATGACTAAAACTTACCGGTAATTTAATTATCATGGAAGATTTTAAGAATAAAATAAAATATTTTAATATAGATCACAAAATTATTAGTTTTGCTTAGGTTTAGATTTTCTTATTAGTCATCTAGAATTCAGAGATGAAAGACACCCACAGCTATTTTCTGTGCTGCTTTAATTTGGTAAGGAGTTGTAGAAAAGAAAAGAATAACTTTAAAAACTGGAAAGAATGTACTATGATTCCTTAAGCAATGAGGTCCAGCCAGACAGTTAGGAAAGAAAATCAAGACATGCTAGATGCTACATCATCACTGTCAGCAAGAACAGCCTACTTCATTGTCAGAAATGCTAGCAGAACACCTGGATGTCCTACACATTTCAGGAAAAACACTAATACTTAGGAGATCACAAATAGAAACCTCTGCTATTATTAAGTCTCCCAATATCAAACAGAAACTGAGATGGAAGAATAGAGGCATAACTCAGAGGTAAAACACCTGCTTTGCCAGGCCCACTTGAACAATTGGATCTAAAGTAATTTCCACTGACAAAACATGAAAAAACCCAAAATCTAAGAGTAGGAAGAACATCTGCCAATTATAGTACAGTATTGCAACATGTGTAGAAAAAGCCTGACCTAAGATTCCCTGTAAGGCCACCCAATTAGTACAGACCGAAGCAAAATCTAAAGTGAGTTTGAAAAGCAGATCTCTATCACTCAAGGATCATCAAAGCTCATTCACTCCATTTGATTTTTCAGGGACTGTCAATAGTGAAGATATGCCAGCAACGAAGGAAATACCATGCAATAGGTAAGAATAAATTTCAGAAGATAAGAATAATTCGCAGTTTTGGATAACTGTTTTCCCCCCAATATCCTATCCATGCTTTTTAAATTCTAAACCCGAACAGATCACCCTTGAACAAGCAGAGAGTAAGAATCTCAGTGGAGTCTTTTTTGCAACACTACAATTTTTAGAGGAAATTTAGTGTGTTTAAATGAATATTTTTAATTTGTCATATTATATTTTATCTCTTACTATACTGCTTCATCTGATTTTAAATGCAGCTTCAATTTCTTGACTGAATTTCATTTGCAACACTAGGAATAATTCTCTTCCAAAAGGGTTAGACATTTTCTCTCCATATAAAAGTTGCTTATTTTGGATAAAGAGACGATTAGATTTATTTTTAATATTTTAATGGCAGTTCGGATTATTGGGTGGGCAGCCCTGGTTTCGTTTGTTGATGAGGGATTAGACTCTAATAAACTCTTCAGATTGAGATTTTTTCCCATTATGCACAAAGTACTTGTGTTTTTAAAAAATCACTTATTTTAAAGTCATAAATTCCATTTACTGTTTCCTATTAGTATTAAATCAAGTTGATTACATTCATACTGACTCTCAGTACATATATCTTTTTAACTTTAACATGCACAGCATAAAATCTTTAATGGTGCAATTGCAAATAGCTGCAACATGCATCCCTCTTAAAACAGATGAAAAGTAAAGGATACAGTTGAGATGGGAAAGAATAAAAAATAAATGGTTTCCTTTATTGCCTGTTTGATCCTTTGGCTAAATTCTTGTCTTATTCTTGTAAAGTCCCTGTGTTTGACCTTTCAGTAAAGTACAGTGCTTTTATTCCTGATTAAGGCATAAAATAATGTCTTTATTAGGAATTGGGGATAGAATTGACTTAATTGCAGTTACAAAATAATTGGCTTTTAGTCTGCTGAAACAGCCATAACTTTCTAAAGTAGAATAATACTGATACTGGTATGATAAAGACATGATTATTTAATATGAGAGGGTCAATTTGATGTAGTGACTAAGGCATGAGGCTAGAAACTGGGAGACTATGAATTCTAGCCCCACCTTAAACACAAAGCCACCTGGGTGATCTTGGGCTAGTTATTCTCTCTTAGTCCTAGGAAGGAAACCACTTCTGAAAAAAAACCTTGCAAAGGAAACTGCAGGGACTTGTACAAGCAGTCTCTGAAGATCAGATACTATTGAATAGAAAAAAGAAAACCTTGATACCTATTAATTATTTTTATCTTATTGTTATCTCTGGTCAAGAAACTTGATCAAAGTTTTTCAAATAATAAAAATGCATGCAACTAGTGGGATAATTTTGCAAATAAAAGAATACTCTGTACAACAAAACAGAATTCAACCACCAAACTCTAAGTTAAAAAGCACAATTATTGAGAGTAGAGGAAAAATGAGTTTATTGCAGGAAAGACACAAAATAGAAGAAGGGGCTTAGTTTACAGCCTCTCGCACAAAACAATTCCAATAATACTATGTTTACTTTTAAGAACTGCATTCCTATAAATGAAAACTGCATTTTAAGTGCCTGTGTCGGGGCTAGTACAGAGATCTTGCTTGACAAAGTGCCAATGAATTCAAGATACAGATGGTTGAGGGAATTGGTTCATTTGGTCTTTCCTTTAAAAGGGCACAAATGGGCAAAGTGAGAAATTTTTCATAATAAAATGAAACAAAATAAAATAAAAATAACCCTTCTTTTTTTGTTTAGGCTAATCATAAATTTGATAATGGAATAAAATGTCATTAAAGTAAGAATCGATCAAATGCTAATGCTCCAGGACTTTCACTGCTAGGCCAATCTGCCGTCTTTCCTTCCCTCTGATCCCCCCACTCAGCCACCCGCCTCGTCCTGCCCCTTTGATTTCAGCCCTTTCCCTAATCCCCCCGCCTCATCAACTCTCAGGAAGGCTTGATCTGCAGCAGAAAATCCCTCATTCGGGCGAAATCAGCTTAATTTGCAGCAATTTGTAGCAGGTCTTTGCTGGGATTTGAGTCTCAAATTATCCTTACGGGTGGGGATGGTAGGCCGTGCAATATGGGCTGCGATTTCCCTGGTCTTCTGGATTGGCAGAGATTTATCTGGGGAATAATTACAGCCGCTCCGCTGCTGAGGTCGCCTCCCTGGACTCGCCTCCACCCGTTCCGGCCTTGGCGCAGGTTAACCGCAAACACGGAGCCCCTCGGATTAGCAGCATTTAAGTCAAATGCAAAGCATCAATTAATAATTTGCTGGAAAATAGGAAGGGGAACCTCCCCGTCTTGCTGGAGGGAAGCGGCAGGAGGCTCGGCGGCCGGTTAGCTGGCTGTTGCTGTGTTGGGGGGGGGGGGGAGAAAGGCAGGGCTGGAAGCGTCGAGACTGTAGCGTCAGGATTGGAGATCAGAGCGGGAAATGTTTTGCTTCTAAGGTAGTTTGAGAGTGTAAACTCTCAAAGCGCATAAGAGTTTTGCAGTCCAGATACGGCAACCTTATAAGGTAAGAACTCCTATTCACTGCATGCAAGTACATTTCTTGACAGAGTTTACAGAAGAGGTTTGTCATGGCCTTCACCCAGGTTTTTCAGTTTCCAGTCCCAGGCTTCTGTCAAACCAGTGCTCTGCTTGGCAGATCTTGATGAGACCTCCACTGTGTCCCTCCAGATGACACCCCCCCCCAAGTAATGCCATCTGTCCGCAGGTCTTATCTCAGAACTGTCTCAGAACTGGTCAACAAAAATACCAAGGGCTGGATGGTGAATGAATGGGACCCAAAGATTTCCTTAGTCTAAATCAGTGATGGTGAGCAAATTTGGAAAATGCCTAATTTGACTCTGCTGTAGTGTCACACATACCCCATTAACAAAAGAGAAATAATTTTCTCTTTTTTCCCCATTCTAGTCCATCCTGAGGAAGGTCACTTTGTGGCAGTGCTGAGGCTGGACTTGAACTTGAGCCCAGACATTGACTTCTCCCTGAGTGCCACCATTACCACTTAAAATGCCAGGGGTTGCTTACCTTTAAGGGTGATCGCTTTCTGTTTTTAGGGCACTGCGGCCTACCCAAGGCATGCCCCATTCTCATGCAGACTCCGATGATTCTGAAAATCATGCCAGAATGGGACATGCTCTTGAGAATAGTTGAGTGTTGGTGAATGCTGACATTCATCCTTTAAAAATAATGGCATGTCACCTTTGGCACTCATGTCATAGGTCAGTGATGGGTAACCTTTTTGCTGTTGCATGCCAAAAGTAGGGGGAGCATGGGGGGGATCTCTCTCTCGCGTGTCCACAGCCATAATTCAATGCACCCTGCCCTCCCGTGCATGCGCACATGACTGCCCGTGCTCCCCCTGCTTTTGGCACGCGATAGCATGGTGGTCCAGGTAGGCCTCTTTTTCGCCCTCCTCAGCCTCTAGAGGCTTTCTAGCAGCCTGAGGAAGGTGAAAACGGCCTTCCCCACTCTCCTGGAGGCCCTCTGGACTCCGGAAACAGCCCATTTCCCGACTTCCAGTGGGCCTGGAAGGCCCGAAAATCAGCTGACTGGCACGTGCATGCACACTGGAGCTGAGCTAGGACAACACTCATGTGCCCACAGATATGGCTGCGTGTGTCACCTGTGGCATAGATTATAGATTCTCCATTACTGGTCTAGATACTAGGTTAGATGGCTTTAAAGCAGTGCTTTTCAAACCTGGTAACTCTAAGATGTACAGTATAGAATTCAACTCCCAGAATTCCTCAGCAAGCATGCTGAGTTGAACTCCATACATCTTAAAGTTTCCAAGTTTGAAAAGCACTGCTTTAAACCGCTCTGCAACCTCTGCCCCCTAGTTTATTTCACATTTATTTCATTTTTATTTTCTATTATTCGATGAAAGCAAATAGAGTGTTGGATAAGACCATGGTGAAATATGGACATTCACTAGGTGGCTTTAATTCTATCACTCACTCTCAGCCCAGGAAAACATTGGAGGAGGTGAGGTCTATGTGTAGACTCATGATCTGAAAGGAGGATGAAATATAAAACACACAGAAAAATACATAATACGTCTCCATTATTTTCTTCATAATAATCCTGTGAAGTAGGATACAGTTTTTTTCTAATTTTTACAGTACAGTATTGTGCCTTTCACCCAGCACTGGTGCTGTAAACTAAAATGCCCCTGACTGAAAGTTCTCTAAGAGAAACGTAGTTCAAATGTTTGAATCCTAATTACATTCTTTCTGCCAAATACATCTTGCTAGCAACCTGCAGCCAAGTTGCATGCTATATTGTGTGCTATCAGCCTCATCCTTCGATAGGACGTTGGTTTTTTTGCCCTAAACAGACCACTTTGCATTGTCATGAATAAACCTATAGTTTATTTTCATTATACTGGAGGATTGTGCCTAAATAAGTTGCTGAAGATGGAACATCCTGTCTCCCTAGGAAACATTGTCAGTAATGAGAAAGGCTAGAAACTTCAGTTCAGCAACATTTGGCATACCATTGGTAGCCTTCCTGTAGTTTGCACAATATGGCCATTTCATTCTAGGCAGAAAAACCTACCTGCATCTTTGTCACAATTAGGGTGTTTCCATGTAAAGAATCTTGTAGTTTTTCTCTCACTCATAATTCTTCTCATTTAATTTCTACCAAGAGGTGCTTACACCTTTGAAGAGAAGGTATCACTACTTATTACTGTTCCTGGGAGGGGGAATGAAAATGGTGGGCTAGGTCTGTTGTTATTGTTGTTATTTTCTAATCCTACCAATAATTGCCAAATAGAGTAAACAGTTCTGGCAAAGGTTTTGGAAAAGTGAGGTGTCAAGGGGAAGGCAACGTAGCTGTATTTGTCACATAGACTCCTATTCTTAGTGGAGTGGAGGACTTTGCTCTACCTCCAGAATTGAAATAAGATTTGCCTGCCAGTCTCCTGGATGGAGTGGAACAAAAGTATATACTTGGCTTCGCTTAGACTGGAAAATGTTTGAGGCCACTTCTAACTGGATTGCTTAATTACCCAATTTGTGTAAGAACAGCATATTAATTTCTTTTGAAGTCTGCAATGAGATAAAAATTATGTTATGAGGCAAGTAAGTATTTTTGGAGATGATGGAGCAAAGTGCAAGGGAGATATGGGGACAGTTGCACAAGCCTATTCATCATATCAAAAACGTTGGATATTTTGTAACAGTAAGTGCACTTGATCATTCCTGTGGCCTTAATGCTTCAGAGGTCTTATTTTATACAGTACACCAATTACATATGATTGGGGAACTAAGATTTTAAAAGCTTACCTCAAGGAAATGGAGAAGGTAGCAATGATAAATTATCAGTAACTCGTAATCACTGTGGCTATATACAACACCAGATGATATCAGTGGTTGAAACCCAGAAATGAAAAGATAATTTTCCACAGTTATCTCAGCTACCTCAACTTGGAAAATGCCTCGGATCTCTGACTTTAGCCAAAGTTACATATTCTGTGACTCCAAAAATCATCTAATTGCTTTAGCACTGAATATGTAATGGAGTACACTTTCCAGGATGGAAAGATAGAGTATCAGCTAAATGAATAATTAAGAGTAATTGATTATATTCACCATCGCATTGTGGAAGCTTGATTGAGATGTACTTTTGTGGTTGTGAGGTCTGTATTATTGCAAATTTACTCTTGTTCCATGTTCCTAGGGTAGGATTCCATTCCATAACCCATTATTAACAGAGTGATAGAGTTTGAGAAATTTTTTTAAAGGTGGTTAAAATGTTCATCAGTAAATAATCAAGACCCTATAATTAGGTAGTACTTTCCAGTTAGACAACCAACTGCCATGAACTTCTATGTTCTACATGGAACCTTTGGCTCCATGGACTGAACCACTGGCTTATCTGAATATTGTATTGGCTATCTTATAAAGTCTTTTCTTCAAATTATTTTCAAACAGGGTTCAGTTATTAAAAGCATCAATTTAAACAAATAAAATAATATTATTTCTGTATTCTTCACATTAAATAAAAAACATTAGTTAAAAATAAAATTTACATGGAGGAAAACTCAGAGCAAAATTTGCTAACATTCACATTTCTGAGCATTGTCTCATTTGTCCAGAGGCTCAAACTGTATACATTGTATAGCTTCCAATTTAAAAATAATGATTTCAATCTAATTAAAGTTAGTTGTGCTTAAGTCCTACCGGAATCAATGAGTCAATGTTATTGCAATTATGTTAAAACACTTTAAATTCAATGGGACTTAAATATGACTGTCTTTAATTGGACTCCTGCCAGTGGCCTTTGAAAAAATGCAGACAGGACAGAGCACAAACTCTAGATTTACAAATCAAGGAAAGCTGAGAGTTGATTTAAAAAGAAAAAAAATATTTCTTCTTCATTTCCTTTTCAATTACTGTTCCATGATTCTTCCCTTCTTCCCAATTGCTACTGTTTTGTTTACATCAGGTTTTTTTAATTGTGAAGTTTGATTATTTTTATTTATTTATATAAACATATTTAGAAAGTGAGTTTAGGTTTTTACAATATTATGTATAGTTTATATTGTTTTGGGATCTGATAAAATAACAAAATAATATATCGCTACTTCTGACAAAAGAGTCTGGTGTAGTAGTTAGAGCATCAGACTAGAAACTGGGAGATTGTTAGTTCTAGTCCCATTTTAGGCACAAAGCCAGCTGGGTAACTTTGGGCTAGTCACTCTCTCTCAGCCCTAGGAAGCAGGAAAGTAGGACAAACCACTTCTGAAATCTTACCAAGAAAACTGCAGGGACTAATCCAGGGAATCACCAGGATTCAACCCAAAAGCATATAACTCACCCCCCCATAGGACCCAAGCAGGGGTGAAATGCTACTGGTATGGACCGGTTCGAGTGAACCGGTAGTAAAAAATCCTACTGATTCGGGCAAACTGGTATTTCTGACGATCAACTGTCACGCACAATTTAAATTAGCTAGAATCGTCGGATTTCCTGCTTTCTAGCTAATCTAAATCGTGTGGCACAGCAAATTCCCCCCCCCCACTGTTCTACTTACCTGTTCTGTTTCCCTCCCCCAATACTCCCAACAACGAGTCAGTCAAAGGCCTTCTCTTCTAATTTATTTACATAGATAAATGTCCTGGCCACGTCTATCCACGGGCTTGCCAAGTCTCTGGAGATAACGAGGAAATTATAGATAAGGCCAGAATTACTCACGAATATATTCTTCTCTCCATTGATACAGTTTGCCCGCGCAAATTCACTGCTTTGTCCAAGACAAAAAACCAGGAAGTCCCGCCTCCTTTTTATAGTCTCTGCAGATGTCACTGCATGACCATCATTCTTTGGCTTTGTCCCAACGCTTCCTCTGCTGTGCGCGCTGGTCACGTCTGCGCAGTCTTGCATCACTCCAAAACTGTTCTTGGGGCATTGCCAAATCAGAAGAAGGCTCGGGAGAATCAGGCCTTGCCGGCCCCTCCTCCTCCCTTTGGGTGGGTGCCAGGGAGGGAGAGAGCCCAAGAGAAGCAGGCCTTGCCAGGTCTTCTCCCTCACTTTCTGAATCATCCGAGTCCAGGAGTCCGGGTCCAGGAACCTGAGTCACAACATTACCTTTGCAGACTCGGAAGGCTTCAAAATGTTCCTTTTTTAGTGCTGCACGGGTGTGCCTCAGGTGCGCATGCATACTCAAAGCATGTGCTCAGTAGCAGACTCACAGAACTGATAGCAGACTTCAGAGGATTTTACCCCTGGACCCAACCCTCCTGTCAAAGCATCCAAGAAATTTAAAAATCTCAAAAATGGAATTCAGATATTTTCATGTTAAAAACTGCTGGACGTTAAGTAAACTCGAATGATTTTATAGTCTGCTTGAAAGGTGGAATCTTTTTATTTCCCATGGATAGATGTGTGTGTATGTGTGCGCGCGCGCACATGTGCGCATATAAACCATTCCGATTCTTCCCTCACATATGTCTATGGAGATTCTCAGTCATCCAGGTCATGGTTGTCCCTGAGGTGCTTTTTCAAAAGGCAATGGGGCTTTTTTTGTTTTTCCTTGAAGATGTTTCGCTTCTCATCTAAGAAGTCTTAGCTCCAAATATTTTCATAAATAAAGAGTTATCTTCTTCCCAACATCTTGCAAGCTCAGTCTTCAGGATAGCATTTGATTTGACTCCTTATTGTTCTTTCTCTTCTCATTCAAATTGTCACCAGATCTGCCAGCATTTTCACTGATCTCGGCTGCCAAGTCTTCCTCTCCTTTTTCAGCAACAATTTTATCGATTAATTTTTATCAATTTGCATGTTGTTGATTTAGCTTGTTTAAACAAGTGTTCCTCTTCTCTGCTAGCTTTCCTTTTGTCAAATTCCTCTCTTAATTCATTTTACAGTGCCACGATTTAAAATCATTTCTCTTCCCTGTCATTTCCATGATCATATCATCTTTTAAGACACTCAAGTCTCTCTTTACACATTGCAACATTCTCATCCAGGAGTATGCAAAAGATAGACCAGGATCTAAAGGATCCTTTCCTGTTCCTTCCCCCCCTCCCCCCTTTTTGCATATAGCCTTAAAGGAAAAAGGAAATACGTTGAGCCCCCAATTGTTAGGTATAGCAACAGCAAAACTGTTCTTCCTTCTTGCAGTAACTTATACTATGAATTTTTTTAAAAACTGGAAGAGGAAACTAAACAATATTGCTGTGGTGGAAGAAATGCAGATTCCATTAGTTCTGTTCAAAAATCTTTAATTCTAAGCATGTGTTTTTTGTACTATACTCGGCCTGCTGAATCATATTTCTATTGGCATCCTTCAGTCTCAAAAGACTATGTGCTCTGGAAACAGCATCTAGTGTGGCTAAAAAGGCCAATTCGAGAGTAACAATCCCTTTCACACTGAGGGCAGATACATTCTGTCCCCTGCCCAGCCCCCAGATTTCGCTGGTTCCGGGACTGCCTCTTTGCCTCAGCCTGCTGAACAAATCTGAATCATAGGGCTGAATCATAGGGCTCTATAAATAGCAAACTAGATACTTCTAACGTATAGTCTATTCTCTCTTGTTATTGCTTGTAGACTTCACCATTTGTGTTTCCCAAATCCATACTTGGTTGTTTTATTGTACGTACTCCTGTTTATCTATTTCCTTCCTTGGCCCACTGTATTTCCACACTGGAGCAGCTTTTACTCTGTACTTACAACTCTGCAGTTTTGCTCATTCCTGTACCTTTTTTTTTTTTTTGCTACCTGATCTTCCCAACAATTTTCCAATTTCTGTTACCTATTTGTCATCCATCCATGTTGTCTGCCAGCATAGATACTAAACCCACCAAACTGTATTTTGCAGCGTATGCCTGCAAACGCAGTTTGTAGTAAGCATAAAAAGTCTACTGGTACTTAGCTGTTAGGAGAAGAAAGACATAATGCTACATGCAGTATTTGAAGAAATAATTGTTGGGGAAAAGACCCTGCCAAAATCTCTTCTGCCTTGGATTTTAGTCATAGCTCTGCTATGAACACATGTTTATGAAAGAGCTTAGTGTTTATTCATTTTAATAAAGATCTATGTGCAATAAAGAAGAGAAAGTGGAACAACGATATAAGGCTGGCCTGGGAAAAGAAAGGAAAAAAAGTTTTTTAAAAATCAAAAGAAACTTGAACTAGAGAAAGCAAACAAATAAACATAAATGAAAGAAAAATATAAAAGGACAAAGAAAAAGAGGGGAGGGGAGGATTCAAGGTGGATTGTGGGAGAGAGAGGGACTATTTTCTATAATTATTGTAGATTGGCTCGTATTAAGGACAACTAGCTATCTCTTGGTTTCTCCTTTTTATATAACAACTAATCTCTTTCTAATCGGTTATTATTAAATTATATTCCATTTTTAATTAATTCACAGATCACTGGTGGCACAATCTGGACATCTGGACAGATAATTGAATAGAACCAATTTATGTAAATGAGTAACAGAAGTGTGGGAGGAGCTTTTATCAGGTTGGTGACCTAAGCAGGAATCCCTTAGAGCAGGTCCCTGCTTCTTTTCAGGATCTAGTGGTTTCAAGGTCAAGACACCCCTGGGAAGAGAAGAACTGAATAAATGAAAGCAGTAAAAGGAGATGTAGTAGCTCTATAAGAGGAAATGGTGCTGCTGAAAGATTGCTGTTCTATCAAGGCTAAGAACTGCTGGACGCTGTATGGCTTTCACCTCTGAGTTTTTCTCTGAGGAGAAAACTGATGTTTTCTATAAGAAAGTAAATTGGAGGAATGGCATTTTCTTCCATGGACAAAACATGGCAGTTGAATCAATTAAAAATCAATCGCCTGTCTTGAGATATCTCTTAGATAAGTTCTTAAAATTCCTCAGAGTACATAAGAATGTTGTCAGCTTAATCAGTCTTATAGACTTTTACCATTTTCTTACAGAAATGGGAACATCAGATCCAATAACTCTATGGAATCAAGCACTTTATCAGAGGTAAATCATCCGGTATCCTGCAGATATTTTGAATTTCACCTTCCCCAGATAGAGTTTCCATAGCCAAAGACAGGGGATTATGGAACCAAACTTTATGCCTAGGTTAATGTGAGTATGAACTTAGTTACTGTATAATCTGATATTTTCAAAATTAAGACCATTCAGAAATATACTTAGCAGGAGATGTAGTCCTTCAAATAAATAGCACCTTTGCCTTATAGAAAACTATCGTGTATATCAACTGTGCGGATGTTAAACTTCTTTGAGTACATAAAAATGACAGAGCACATAATAAATGCAGTTATTTCTAATAAACCATGATAGGTAAACGGCTCTTCTTTCAATAGAAATTATTTTTATTTATGTTTTATTTCATTATTTGGAAGCTTTTTTTAAATGTAAAAGTTAATGTAAAATAAAAATGTTCCAGTTCCAGGAAAATACTGTAATAGTGTTAATTTTAAAATATTACAACAAGGTAGATTTAAACATGGAAACAAGATTTGCCTCAGAAATAAATTTGCAATCAAATAATTATATGCTTTCACAATAAAACCTTGACACTTATCATTATATGAAAACTTATGTTTATCAACGTATCAATGTTATCAAGCATTGTGGAAAGCAAAACAAAATTACTGTGCAATCCTGAAAAGTTTGAGTAACTCTAGATTTACAGTCTTTCATTACACATATGTGTTCATTTTCTGATTATAAACAGGCTATTTATTGACATAATGAAGAGACTGGTGAATATTATTTTGTGTGGTCAGGGTTAATGATTAATTGTACGGTTTCTTGTGTACAACCAGAGTTTTTTTGTTGTTGCTGTTATATCTCTTGCTGTTTTTGTGGTTTTTTATTATCCTTTTTGTAAATTAAAACAAAAATATAAGAAATTTGTTACTTTGTAAACTTGAAGAATGGCATCAGATGAGAAAGACTGGATTAGAATTTAATAATCTATTTATCATGAGAAATAGCATATCTGAAGGGAACTGAGCAGAGGTAATGGGAGTAGAAAATAATCTTTTTTTACTGAAATAAATGGTCAGAGTCACTCTGTAATTTCTACTATTTTTTTTTCTAGTCATCATTAACTTTGTTTCTTTAAGTCAGTACAACTTCCACTGGTTCTGAGTGTTGCATGAGGGCTCTACTCCAGGCATAGCCAGGGGTGAAATCTGAACTGGTTTGCTACTGGTTCGCTGGCCGCACATGTGCACTGCGCACCAAACATGCGCTGCCTGCTTATGCGCAGAGTGCATCAAACATGCGCTGTGTGCTCATGCTCAGTATGCACCAAACATGCGCTGCACGTTTTAAAAGTTACCGGTTTGGGTGAACTAGCAATTAGCTACCGGTTCAGGAAAACCGGTAGTTTAAAAAGCTACTGGTTCGGTCAAGCCAGTAGTTACGTACTGGTTTGGTCGAACTGGTAGTTAAAATTTAGCTTTCTAGCAAAGCTAAATTGCGCGGCACACTTGATTGTCAGATCGTAGCTTTTTTTTACTACCTGGTTCGCCCGACCCATTAGTTTTTATAGCTACCGGTTCTCCCGAACCGGAACGAACTGGTAGCATTTCACACCTGGCCAGAGCCCATATTGGTAGAAGAGCTTGATATTGGGGATATTTATATTTATATATTTTAACCTAATTTCAAGGCCATTTAATTCCTTTACAAGCTCTTGGTTGCCTACAAATAAAAGAGAAACAAAAGAGCATTAAAAGGTCTATGAATTGTGACATACAAATTTATATTAAAATGGCAAGCTGTCAAATTTCTGCTCATACTCTTAAATGCTTCTCCTTAACTGCCTCTTTTGAAGTGCCAGTAGAAACTGCGACAATAAAGGCCCATAGCCTCATTCAGTAGTTGTGCTCTGTGCTCACCAAATCCTCATCCATGATCAGCTTGTGAATGAAGGATCCTTTATTTCTGTTTTTTTTATTTAAAAAAACAACTGTAGCAATGAATTCAGCAGATGGTTGATGTGTCCCACCAGCAGCAGGGATAAGGCTTAGAAGGTTACAGCAACCCATACATTCCATCCTGGGAGAGAAGTTCACACATGTTTCTTCAGTAACCAGTCCACAAGTGATTATGTCCTTGGGGTTCTGGCGTAGGAATCAAGCTGTAGTCAAAATTACATTCTGTTTTCAATTTGGCATATTTTGCAAGAGTTTGGGCAATAATCACAGCACAAAGGCCAAATTTCACATGCCAAATGTAATGCAGAAATAGCACTTAGGAGGCTCCCTTTGCTGTCAGAATCATTACTTATTTGTTATTATAAACTGAAAGCAACGGTGGTATAATTCTAGCTCATTTTTCATGGAATTTAGTTTGGAAGCACTAAATATATGTATAAAACTAGGCAGAGGCAACAGTGAGAAAACAGACATAATCTGCCCCTTGAAGAGCATAATTGTAAAAATTCAGCAATATTTTTAGCATTTAGCACCAACACAATACACTAAACATCCTTTACCGAGCCATTTACTTTCCCATAAATGCTTTCTTGAGAGAAGATAATTAAAATCTCTTTCTTGGACTGATCAGCCCAAAATGCAAGTTTTCTGTTAAGTTACTAATAAATCAAAAGGCATCATGGAGCTATAGTCCATTTCTTCTTTTTGCTTTGAAAGACAAAAGGCAAAAGTGGGAAAAATATAGAAGGGCACGTAGCACATAAGTGAGGAAAGGAAAGTTAACAAAACAGTAATGTTGGTGTCTGCAGCAACTCTTTTCATTTCTGAGTTGTTTTGACCTCTGGGACAGAGGTCTGAGAGATAGATGCTGGGAAGGGTCTTCTGTCATCTATCGTATGATTAGTTAAATCAATCTCTGTATTTAAGATGCAAAGCGACCAGTGGTGGGTTGCTACCGGTTTGCCCCATTTTGGGCGAACTGGTAGCAGTGGCATCAGGAGGCTCTGCCCACCCGCACGTCATCAAATACGCTCTGCACATGCACAGAAGTGGCCCGTGTGTGAGCGAAGCGAGTGCATGTGCGCGAGCGAACTGGTAGCAAAGGCAAGTGAAACCCACAACTGAAAGGGACTTCCTGTTATTGTCTACCTTGTGCTTTGCTCTCTTCAAGATAGTTTAGGTAAAAGTGAGGCTTTGCTAGTTTTATCTGTGTCTTAATGAATCTAGCTTTCATTTCAGATATAAGTATCTACTAGCTTCACGGATGGCCAAGCTAAGCCCATAGTGTGCAGTGAAGACAATTAGATTGTGAACATATTTTTAATGGATAATCAGAGATTGATGTTGACTAGAACCATGTACTGTATCCTTCCCATTTGGGGTATGCCATGTTAGCCAAGGCTTTTGGGGGTGACAGAAGAGGCTGTTTTCTACTAATAAGCCCAAGTCTGACATCTTTGTCTGACATCTCTGGCCAAGTTTTCCAAGAGTTTCTTCCCAATCTCTCCTATTTGTTCTCCTATAGGCATTGAAGTCACCAGCCATTCTGATTAAATTCTCCTTGAGAACACAGTTGAAAGTTTTTTTGAAGTTGTGTGTTTAATGTCATCCAGTATAATGTGGATAAGCACATAAATTGAGAACTGTCTGCAAATGTTAAGATTTCTGTGCAACTCAAGAGTGTTAAAATGCCAACCTACTTAATTGGTCCAATCTATAGTGAAAGTTTGGATGTTTTTTGTCGCAGAGCAAGGCAGAATATAACAGAATCAGGAGTTGGAAGCGATGTTGGAGGTTTTCATGTCCAATCCCCTGCTCAAGCAGGAAACCCTATACCATTTCAGATAAGTGGTTGTCCAATCTCTTCTTTAAAACCTCCAGTGTTGGAGTATCAACAACTTCTGGAGGCAAGTTCCACTAGTTAATTGTTCTGTCAGGAAATTTCTCCTTAATTCTAGGTTGGTTCTCTCCCTGATTAGTTTCCATCCATTGCTTCTTGTCCTGCTTCTTGTCTTGTTCAGGTGCTTTGGAGAATAAGTGGACTCCCTCTTCTTTGTGGCAGCCCCTTAGATATTGGAACACTGTTATCATGTCTCTTTGCTGACGATGTCAAACTATTTAACACAACCAACAATACAGCTACTCTTCAAAAAGACCTTGACTTTATATCTGAATGGTCTAAAACTTAACAACTCCAAATCTCAACCAGCAAATGCTCAGTCTTACATATTGGAAAAAAGAACCTAACCACTAAGTACAAGCTTGATGGACATTACCTTACAGATGACCCCCACCCTGTTAAAGACCTTGGAGTCTTCATATCAAATGATCTAAGTGCCAAAGCCCACTGCAACTACATCGCAAAAAAGGCTTTAAGGGTTGTAAACCTAATCTTGCATAGCTTCTTCTCCAAAAACACTACACTACTAACCAGAGCATATAAAACATTTGCTAGACCAATTCTTGAATACAGCTCGACTATCTGGAACCCATACCACATTTCTGACATCAATACAATTGAACGTGTCCAAAAATATTTTACAAGAAGAGTTCTCTACTCCTCCGAATACAGCAAAATACCTTATGCCACCAGATTTGAAATCCTGGGTTTAGAAAATCTAGAACTACGCTGCCTTCGACATGACTTGAGTTTAACTCATAGAATCATCTATTGCAATGTCCTTCCTGTTGAAGACTACTTCAGCTTCAATTGCAACAATACACGAGCACACAATAGATTTAAGCTTAATGTTAACCGTTCCAATCTTGATTGCAGAAAATATGACTTCAGTAACAGAGTTGTTAATACTTGGAATACACTAACTGACTCTGTGGTCTCTTCCCAAAATCCCCAAAGCTTCAACCAAAAACTGTTTACTATTGACCTCACCCCATTCCTAAGAAGTCTGTAAGGGGCATGCATAAGTACACAAGCGTGCCTACCATTCCTGTCCTATTGTTTCCTTTCGTTATATCCAATTAATATAGTTATTACATACTCATGCTTATATATATGCTATATATTGTATAGTTATTTCATGCTTATGCTTATATAGACTGTGTGACAAAAATAAATAAATTAAAATAAAATAAAATAAATGTCACCTCTAGTCCTTCTTTTTATTAAACTATTCATACCAAATTCCTGCAACTGTTCTTCATAAGTTTTAACCTTCAGTCTCCTAATCATCTTTGTTGCTCTTCTCTGCACTCTTTCTAGAGCCTCAACATCAGTGCTACTTTTTCATTGATGTCTGATACTTGTGTGGTGTTGGTGATTAATTAAGTTAGTCTCAGTTTAAAGAATCCAAATACTGACATTTTGTAACTTGTATTCTCAGGCAATAATTTCTTTTAATGAATATGATGTACAGTGCATGCATTCCAAGTAGCAATGCCTAATTTTGACATGATAAATGTATGCTTTGTTCTATGCCTGATTCTTTGGTCAGTTGCAAACTTTTCACTGGAATTTTGCCACAGTTACTGTCAATGCTGGCACTTTAGTTTGTCTGAATGCAATAGCACTCTCATGTTTGATTGATCATTTCCAGTCTTCCTTTATGGCTCTGAGATATGAATAATATTAAAAGCAGACCTAGACAAGCTTCATGTTTTCCTAATGTGGTATATGTTGTGTATATTGTGAGCTTTCTACATTACTCATTCCAGAATGATAAAATGAGACTGAGATGCTGTGAACAACCTACAATTGAGGATGAATTATAAAAACTGAGACTCAGATTGTTTGAATGCAGAATGGCCAAACATTGCCTGGGGAAATGACTTGTATGGTAGAGGGTCCAGTATTTATTTATTTATTTATTTATTTATTTATTTATTTATTTATTTATTTATTTATTTATTTATTTATTTATTTATTTATTTATTTATTTATTTTATTCGATTTTTATACCGCCCTTCTCCCGAAGGACTCAGGGCAGTGTACAGCCAAATAAAAATCCACAATATACACATTAAAACAAAATTAAAACAAAATATATTACAGGGTGGCCGAAATTTAAAACAATTTAACAAACCTTAAAATATAAATAACCCCAATTAAAATTTAATAAAACTTTTAAGCCAGTCCCGCTTGAATAAATAGGTGCGTTTTCAGCTCACGGCGAAGTCCGAAGATCAGGCACTTGACGTAAACCAGGGGGAAGTTTGTTCCAGAGCGTAGGGGCTCCGACAGAGAAGGCCCTGCCCCTGGGGGCCGCCAGCCGACATTGTTTGGCGGACGGCACCCTGAGAAGGCCCTCTCTGTGTGAGCGTACGGGTCAGTGGGAGGCATAAGGTAACAGCAGGCGGTCCCGTAAGTACCCGGGCCCTAAGTAAACAGCACCAAAGAAAATATGGGCAAAACAAATTAAAGATGAAAAACCCAAATCTCAATTAAATTGATGCAAAACGAACAGCCCTTAGTGCTTAGTTGGAAAACATAGAAAACTGTTATATATCCTTAGCACAGTTGCACTAATGGCAATATACTGGCTTTGAGGTCAGCCTTGCCCAGATACTTGCTAAGGAAACAAAGAACATTTTTAATGGAGTGTCCTGCTATTTAATTACTCAGTATTCTTTTAGCATTCTGCTGACGTTCAGAAGCATTTTCTTTCACAAAGGCTCCTGCTGAGTTCATATCTCCAGCAAGTAGACAATTTCATTTGACTGGTTTGCAAAGGAGGCATCAATGCTTGACAGGACACGACATTCATATTACATCTTGATGTTTTATCACTTATGTATATATTTTCCTTTTCAGGACTCATGGCCTGCTAAAACTTGCTCTTATTTAGAGTAAGTGGTCCATTTTAATTCTTCTGTGATGCCATTGGTCACTTTTTTTTGGCCTCATACAGGAAACATATTATGTGAACACCATTTTCTTTCTGCATTGGAAGCCACATTGTTTTGTATATGAAGAGTCAACATCAGGAGTTCATGCTAAAGATATTGCTAAGGGTAAATTGCTTTTGGATTTCCCCTGAAATCCTCCCTAGATCTGGGCTACTCCCCTCGTATTTCCAAACAGAATTGCTGCCAGCAACTCTGTAAATGTATAATCAGCCCTTTTAATACTCTAAGGATAAGTGGCAGATGGACATTCTGGTATGTTTATTTCCCTTAGCCTCTCCTCAACAGTTATGTGTACAATTTTTTTATTTAATTAGTAATAATTTATTTCTTATGAAATAAATATATACACATACATATGGAAAACAGATGAGCATACCAACATCTCACTTTTATTTATTACTTTCCCTTGAGCTAGATCTGAATATTCACTTTACTCTGAATCTAGGTAGAATACATAATTATATAAAAAAGACAGGATATAAATAAATAATAAATAATCTGCAACACTCTAGAACAGTGATGGCTAACCTTTTCCAGTCCGAATGCCCAAAGCACGCGTGTGCGAATGCATACACATGTGCCCGAACCCCCAAAATGCAATGCGCATGCACCTTCTGCATGTGCCTAGCCCTCCCACATGCCCCGCCCTACGCACATGCCCCACACATGCGCAGCAGAGACCCGATGACCAGGTTGCTGGCCGGTGGGAGGCACGCGCACATGTGCGACAGAGCTGAACTAGGGCAACGGTTCACGTGCCCACAGAGAGGGCGCTGCGTGCCACCTGTGGCACCCATTCCATAGGTTCGCCATCAGAGCTCTAGAACATTCTAGCTCCATTTATACAAGTCTTATTTTAGTGTGGAGCTGTAGCAATCATTTCCTCCAAAGCAATTAATACATTTCAAAAACCTTCAGACCAAGGACAATTCATTTAAATTACTGAATTAATAGATTATCTGATATTGCACCATATTAAAGAAAAGTTAGCTGGATAAAATTAAATTCAAAGCCGCCTTAAAGCTTCCTCAAAGTAGAAGCTACATAATGGAGCCCATGATATCACTTTCCTATTTAAATTACTATTGTGGAAATTTGCATTCTTACTGCTTAAACATTCGGACTGTTATTTTCCTCACTGTAGTGTTTATCTTTAAGATTGACTAGAGAAATGCAATCCTCAGATCATTTGTTGTAGTTCAAAACTGTTGTAGTTTGTGAACTTATTCCAGAATGTAGTAAGAGATGTGATTGAAGTTAAAAAAGATGAATTAAGGAGATTTATAATCTCAATAACACTTTAAAAATTGATCATCATCTTTCTATTTACGTTCTTTCATTCTTTTCTCTTTTTTTCCCCAACTGTTCATTCCAAATCTGACTATTACCATATTTCTCTGGACAATGAAAATTTAAAACAGTTCAAAATTCCTGCTCTCAGGAGCAGTAAAATAATGGACCAGAGTTCCTATATAATTAACCACATTTCTTTGTTGCTATCTACTCTTTGAATCATCAAAATATGGGGGTTGACATACTTTGTCAACATCAATAGCAATAGCTCTCAGATGTATACAAGGAAAAAGAAGAGCAGGTCAGCAAAATATCTAAGCATCTGGATTCTTAAATAGGTTGTGTCAAATAGATTGTTTAGAACTGGATTGTTGCAAAAGGGGACATATATTTCTTGTGTACTGTAATGTTTTATATAGCATTTGTTCACCTTACAGACATCATTTTTCCCAACGTACTATAGATCAGTTTTCTTTTGCATTTTAAAGAATACTTTTTAATTACATTTTGTACTGCCATAATATTGCTTTCCTGGTCTAAGCTTCATGTAGAACTGCAACTGAGTTTCTGCATTTCTACTTTCTTTAACATCAGAGGGCCATTCTAGATTTGTTCTGAATAAAGTAATGGAGAGGTATTAATTTTTGCGGGGAGTGGATCTAATCTTTCTGTAAAGATGACTCGTCAAATTCAAGATCATCTTCATTTTGGATCCTCTGTATATTTTTCTAAAATGATGGTGGTAAATCCCTTATGAATTCCACAATTTATCAAGAAGTAGCCAGAAAGTGTCTAAAAAATACTTTAGCAGAATAATCCTATATATGCTGATTCAGAACTCTCATTAAGTTCAATTTGTGTAAGTTCCTACATAAGTAGGCCAGTCATAGCTGAGTGCAGCCTACATGTGACAATCTTACAGCTACACAGAGGATTATAGCCCAAAATTGGAGGTAGGCTCTTTCAACATGAATTACTGGTTTCGATCAGCTTTTCCTTCCTTTTAAATTGCTAGTTACCTTAAGAGCTCTCTTGGTAAAAAATATGGGATTTAAACCCATGTCATCATAAGTCATATGAAGATAGCAGGTGGATATTGTGCTTCGATACTTTCACTAAAGTAATGTTATGATAGATTGCTGGTTTTGCACTGGAACATTGACTGTGTATCAAAAAAAATTGTAATGGTAGTATGTAAAAAATTATAAGAAGTTGACACTTCATTTAAACTTTTGAGCCAAGGCATGGGTTCATGAACATTTTAGAAAAATTGATTATGTGTTTTGAGAGATTGTGATAAGAAAAGAGGTTAATGGAAACACTGAACAGCCACAGCTAAGAAGTAATGTGGGGCAGATTGAGTATTGTTCTTCCTAGAGATACTAAATTTCAGAAGGGACTCCTAGAATGAGTGAAGAATTTGTTCTTAAAAACATGTTGTAGCCATCTTGTGGACAAATAGCGGATCCAATGAGAAGAGAGCTTGAGAGGGTACAGCATAATCATTATGGACCTAAGGAGGAGCAATCCTGCGAGAAGATTGTAGAAGATGGCAAGAAGCAACATGTCACACCTACAGAGAAGGTTGGAAGTGCCTCCTCTGGACTATGCTTGTCTGGGGCTGGCTATCCAAAAAGACAATAATAGGAGTATGATGCATGCATGAATAGGAGATTATCATTTATCTACAGTAGATTCAGTACTCTTCTTAGCAAAGTGTATATGAAAATGAGTAAAGTCTGATAGTCTAAGTTTATTCCATTTAAATCCATCACAACCCAGAAGAGTATTTTAGTATCACTTTAAATATTAATTAAAACAACTATTATTATGCAAATGATCTCTAAATGTGTGTTGTGGTAGATTCACCAACTCACAAGCTAACTGGTCATGTTGAAATTACATTTTATTTATAAAAATTAAAAGTACTAAGTGTGAATGCACTGTTGCTCTTTCATCATTCTCAAAAAGCGAAACTTTCTGTGCTAAGGAAAAAAAACATAGAAACAATCTAGGAAGATCTATGAAGGAAAACACTTCACTAAAGTGAGCAGTTGATCCACAGCAATTTGGTAAACCACTATTCCCCTTTTCAACCTGATTTTTTTTTCTCTCCTCACGGTTTTCTTCTTAATTTTTAGTTTTTCTCTATTCTGTGCCCTCTTTTCATTTTTATACACTTTTCTACAGTAGTTTTCCTTTGAGGCTTAAT
This sequence comes from Ahaetulla prasina, assembly GCF_028640845.1. Lineage (NCBI taxonomy): Eukaryota > Metazoa > Chordata > Lepidosauria > Squamata > Colubridae > Ahaetulla > Ahaetulla prasina. The sequence goes on along the minus strand of NC_080539.1, from coordinate 319,745,059 downwards.
ATAATTTGAAGCAGAGCTTTCTAGGCAAAGGTCAATATTTTTTTCATCCCCTGGTGTGCTTCTGAATCAATATTTTTTGTGCAACAATCTTGTCTCAGGTACAAAATTTTAAAGACTATCCAGATGTGGACATTTTCTAAGTTCAAAAAAAGAAGGATGAAGTGGAGTTGGATGTGATCCTTTCTCTAGCCAAGGGAGAACTTTATTTATAAGCATGAGATGCCACAATGTTCTTAAAAGAAAAAAAAGCAGTGGGGCATTTTTTAAAAAATCACATTGAATTGACAGTATTATAGGAAGACGTTGCTGAAAACTGGAAAAAGAAGTAAAATATGTAGCATATATTATTTCTTGAACCACCTTCTTTCTGCTTTTGCTTATCCATTGACCTATTTGCATATTCATATAGCACCTGCATTTAAGCACTGCAAATTAAATAATAGCATAATACTCTGTGTATCAATCTTCTTCCAGAAATAGAAAACTACCTATTACTTGCATAGTTATAAAATAAAATAGAGGTCTTTTTTCTATCTTCCTCTATCTTTCTTCCTTTGGTGAAAATGTTGCTTTAGCATGCTCTCAGTATTATTGTTGCTACTCTAACTTAATCCAATAGTCAACCTCATTTTATTTGGTAGTGCTTTCTGCCTTTTTCAGCCCCCACCCCTATCTGTAAACTTGCCATATTGTTTAATTGAATTACATTCTACATGCCTTGCTTAAGTGCAGTTAGCTTTATTGCCCCCAAGAGGAATGACAGCTTCCCCCCAAAAAAGCTTTGTTGTCTTGGCCAACAAGCTATTCACTTTTTCTCTTGGTACCTTTCCACAGATGGAACCCCCTCCTTTACACCCTGATACACAGACACCATTACTTAGTTCTCCTTTTCCTCTCTCCTTCTATAATCTATCTACATATTAAAATGAGTTTGTCCCTGATTTACATGCGTAAGAAGGGATGTAATAATGAGGACGTAGATTAGAAGATTTAGCACAATCGTTTGTGTAGATTGTGTCCCATCAAAGGGCAGCTCTGACAAGCTGAGATTAAGGAGCAAACAGCTGCCGCTGGAATTCAGTCCATTTGTTTGTTTGCTATTTTCTCTCTTGACTGTAGCAAACAGTCTCATTAACATGCAAGTGATTTGCTTCTTAAGCCTTTTTTTTTTTGCTTCCTCCTTTATTATTGAGGGAGTCACTGACAAGCTTTAAAGAGACTGCGTGGCCCACTTCTAGATCTGTATGCAAATCAAGATTAAAACAAGCAGGAATTAATACATAAAGAGAGCAGAAACATAGCACCTTTTGATGAGGGAATCTCAAGGTTAGGATAATAACGCAGAAAACAAGTACCCTATTTTAAGAAGAAGAATCTTTTGGAATATATATAATGTATTGATATTTAATTCTATCAAATAATTTGTTGTGCAACAGGAACATGTGATAATGCAAACTTCAAATGCCTGATCAAGAACGATTCCTTTCCCCTTGAGGTTAAGTAGCAAGGGAGGACTTTTTGTTGTTGTTATTCCCTTTCTTGCTGCTTGGAATTTCTCCTTGCAAGAGTTGTACAAAAGGAAAAAAAAAACTATTTAAGTCCCCATCTTCCAAATTATAGATGGAAATCTTCTAGAATAGGAAAAAATCATACTGACTTTTAAAGTCAATAAGTAGATAAGATTGGCACCAGGTTCAGTTTTATTTTGAGGGATCAACTCAGATTGCTTTCCTGGTTTCCTTTAAAGCTTGCTTGAAGTCCACTAACCACCTTACACTGGTCTTACCCATTGTTCCTTTGTCCTACCATTGTGTCTTTGTTATCATTTCCTCACTAGAGCCCTAATCTTTTTATTTAAACCTAATGGCCATGATTTAGTTGCTCTTGCATGTTCTTAACAAACTCATAATTCTATTTTAGAAAAATGTATTTGGTGCATTTGTTTATTTAGTGTCTGGCATATCATACATAGACTATTTGGCACAAGTTTACTAATGGTATAGTCCTCTTCGGACTGACTAGCAGATACTGGATTTTTATGTTTCCCTGCAGAAAGGGAAAGCCTTTTTGGGTGGTGGTGCAATCTGGGTTAAAAAAAGGGGAAAAATGAGGGTATTTAAGAATAACTGCTATATCATCCCTAATGCTCGTGTTTTGGTATTGACAGAGCTTTACATATTGAATTGGCTTTAATAGACTCAAAACTGACTTAGTTCATATAACCTATTATAGGAATGGCCTTTATCCAGTTTCTACTTCTGGAAGTCAATTCTGGCGTCTGTACTTTGACATGTTTCTTTCTTTATATGCAAATTGCATATAATTAGGTCTTATCCCAGAATTTTGCTCCAAGTAAAATAATAAATGTAGGTTTCTCTGAAATGATTTTCATTTACAAAATTTAATCCAGATGTTCTAGGTATAAGGACAGTTTGACATAAATGTATGTATTTATTTTATAGAATGACCTATTTTTAATGGCAAAATTGCACTTTCAATTAATATTGATAGATAATGGTTTTGAGTGACGATATACTCCATATATCAGCATCAAATGATTCAAAGTGCAGATTGTACAAAGAAGTAGAAGAAACAATAGATCATATACTCAGCTTGTGCAAGAAGATTGTACAAATTGATTGCACAAATAATGACATAATAATGGTTGCCAAAATGTTTCACATAAACATCTGTAAAAATTATTAGGTACCAGTAATGAGTCATGGGTGGGAACATAGAGTTGAAAAAGTAGTAAAAAAGGAGCAGGTTATTTATTTATTTATTTATTTATTTATTTATTTATTTATTTATTTATTTATTTATTTATTATATTTGTATACCGCCCTTCTCCCGAAGGACTCAGGGCGGTTCACAGCCAGTAAAAACAAAATAACATATAATACAAATTAAAAACAATATAAAAAACTGATTCAATTAATGGCCTAAAATTTTTTAAATACAATTAAAACCCCGTTTAAAACCCCTAATTCAAAACCCCGATTTAAAACTATGTTCAAGCTAGTTCTGCATGTCAAAACAACAGCGTCTTCAGCTCGCGGCGGAAGGTCCGGAGGTCGGGGAGTTGACGAAGCCCCGGAGGCAGCTCGTTCCAGAGGGCGGGAGCCCCCACAGAGAAGGCCCTTCCCCTGGAGGTCGCCAGCCGACATTGTTTGGCTGACGGTATCCGGAAGAGGCCCTCTCTGAGAGCGCACTGGTCGGTGTGAGGCTACTGATGGCAGTAGGCAGTCCCGTAAGTACCCCGGTCCTAAGCCATGGAGCGCTTTGAAGGTGATGACAAGTACCTTGAATTGAGGTTAAAATATTGTGGGATTTTTGAACACTGTTTTGGCTCAATGCACACCAGATATTACTGTTATTGAAAAGAAGAAAGAGTGGATAATTGATATGGCAATACCAGGGAATGGGGGAATAGAAGACAAAGAATTGGAAAAAATAACAAAGCATTAAGATCTGAAAATCAAAATTAAAAGATTATGGCATAAACCAGAAACATAACATAGCTTATGATTATTTTTATTGTATACCACTCAGATTCATTGTAGAGTTGGATAAATAAGTTTGACAATGGGAGCCAATTTGGTGTAATGCTTAAGGTAGTGGCCTAGAAAACAAAAGACTGTGAGTTCTAGTCCCACCTTAGGCGTGAAAAACAGACTGGGTGACTTTGGGCCAGTTACTTTTTCTTATCTCAGCCCAACTCACAGGGCTGTTGTGGAGAAAATAGGGGAAGGAGTGTGAGGTGTGTTCACTTCCTTCAGTTATTTATAAACAATAATAAAGGCAGAATAAAACTCAAATAGATAATAAATAAAATTCAGAGTATATTGTGTTTCCCTGAAAATAAGACCCAGCCAGAAAATAAGCCCTAGCATGATTTTTAGTGGGCTCCTAATATAGGTCCTACCCCCAAAATAAGCCCCAGATAAGATTGTCAGCCCAGGGAGGGTGGGTGTGGCTGGCGTAGGAGATGGCAAGCACGTGGGGGGCTGATGGTGTCTTACAGCAACTGCAGCCATATAACACACATGAGTTTGAGCGCTGCAACCGGTGGCCCAGCCCTCCAAGCAGCAGGCGAAGGCAGACACACGTACTTGGCCTAAATTTTTTTTAAAAAATGCAAAGAGTATTGAATATGTTATTAAAGTGGGGCAGTTGTGTGTTTGTGGCATTCCCCTTGGCACTGCAGAAATCTTTCTGATCACTAAATGTCAGCAAATAGATACAGAGACATCTAAATGAGTGTCGACTGGCTGGGGAATTCTGGGAGTTAAAATTACACACGTTAAAGTTGCTGAGGTTGAGAAATGCTGATCTAAATCTTTGCTTCTGGGGTTTAAAATCATCAGGATTTTAAAGCCCAGAAAAAGTGTCTCTACTCTTCTCTACTCTCCCAGGTCTTGAGTTTTTATAAGTGATGCATTAGAATGGATGTTCGGACTTTTGGTTCATGCACTTACACTGTGTCCTCTTTCCTCCTCACCTTACAGGCTAAATCAGGGATGTCAAACTCAAGGCCCGGGGGTGGAGCCGTCCCGCAGGGTGCTTGAATCTGGCCCACAGGGCCACCCAGGAAACAGCAAAGGATTGGCCTGCAGTGCCTCTGCCAGTGAAAACGGAGCTCGGGAGGCCACAGGCAGTACTTACCAGCTCCGTTTTCACTGGCAGAGGATTGCAGGAAGTCCTCACAGCCGAAAATGAAGCTCAGGAGCTCATTTTGGCTGGCAGAGTGCTTGGGCCACCACAGGCACTCCAACCTGAGTGACATTAAGCTGGCCAGGCCCACCCTAGCCACACCTACCTCTGGTCCACCAAAGTCAAACACAACCCTGATGTGGCCCTCAATGAAATCGAGATTGATACCCCTCGGCTAAATAGTCTTCTGGCTTCCATACAGCAACTCTGATATTTAACTATTCTGTTGCTTCCCCCCCCCCACTTTTTAGTATTGAGCAATATATATGCACATGCACATGTATATTTTATGTGTTGTAGTTTTTCAGTTATGAATCTTTTTTCCCAGCCACCTCAGAGATGGTGTTCCAAAACAGATATCTAAAGTGGATCCCATCAATCATTTTTTTCTATCTAGATGGGACTAGCTTTTTTTTCCCTGTCAACTTAACATTCCCTCTTCTTTTGCTGCAATGGCAGTGAACACCACCAGAGAGCCTCTATTGTCAATTGTCAACTACTCCGAATTAGTATTTCAGCTGCTGTGGTTGTCCTAGCTGTTGTAAGAAGTTGGAATAGGGTGATTCACCAAAGCACCAAAATTGGAGTGTCCAAATCCCAAAGGCAAGTACCTCACTTTTCTGCATTCATACTTGAATTGGACCATATTTGATTTTGAGGCAGACAAGAAAAAATAATTCAGGTCATTAGCGTCAAAGCTGGAGAAGGCAAGCAGTCAGAAGATGGAAGTTCATGACATCCCCCACAGATGAAAATAGTTCAGTCCCCAGTCCCTGCAAGTTGAGCTGTTCTACAGCTGAACTGAGAGAAAATGGTCTCACCCTCCGGATTCCAGTGATAGTGTGTGATCACAAGGCAATAAAGCCATAGAAAACGTAATTTTTTTCCCAACAACCAGAATTTGTGATTGGAGGTAAAAGAAATAAAGAGAGTTGTATGCCTTTAAGAGTTGCTTGGCTGTCCTGCTATCTGTGATGTGGGGAGGCAGGGAATGCACTGCTGATACTAACCAAGTTTGCCAGCTATGCTTTTCTCATGGTTCCCACACAATGGGCTGTTTTTTGCCCACCTGCAGATAATGCTTAATTAGGCAAGAAGTTGATTAATTTGAGATAATTGACAGCTAATTACAGTCCTGAGGACTCATTAATTTGACTTCTCATCTCAGTGAATTGGCTGAAGGGGGTCAGGTGATCTCCCCTCCCCAATATGTCTCTATCTACTTGTTAGTCTCAAGGATTATGGAACTGAAGAAGCTCACCTCAGATTTTGCTGAAGGCAGATCAAGGTGAGAGTGAGGCTCCCTGCAAGGAAAGGTTGAATATTCTGAGGTAGCAAGGATATAAATTGAAATTGCTTAAAAGGATGGTTTTTAATCCTAATTTTTTAACACTTTTTTAAAAAAGAGAACAGATGTACTGTATCTATTTAGAAAAAACGTTTCACCTAAACTGTGTCTACAAAGCCGCACTGGAATACTACAGTAGACTAGCGTATTTGGGATACAATACAATGCACTTCAAATTGAAACAACAGTGTGTCACTAAGAATATAATCAGTTAGTTGTGGATAATGGGTATTGAAGTCAAATAGAATCGTAAAACACTTAATTGGAGACAACTGTCACACAGTGATAGAAAAATACAAATAAACAGAAGATTGGCAGATTGGGAAAAATGTTAGTGAGTTGAAAGAAAATAAAATGCAAATACTATAAACAATTAGTATTTCTGTAAAAACTTAAATGTACCAAAAGCACATACAGTGATCATTTGCAAATTAGTAATGATGAAGATAAGTATGCTGGGAAAAGTGTGATTAAGCTAGATTATAAAATTATGCCTTAGAGACGCCACGTTCCACAATGAAGAGTTGTTTTCTTTATGAATCTGGTAAGTGTCCCTAGTAATAGGTGTAGAGTTAAGATATAACCTATGTGAATGGAAGGCCATGTATGTCTTTTATATGATGTATACCCTTCATTATAAGTGGCACTCCTGTGCTTCCACAGAATGCCTACTGCAAAGTTAAAAATAATCCCTAAATGCATATTTCTGTTTTCTGAGAATGAAGTTAAGCAGAAAACAACACTAAGCTGACTAACAATCTAGGTAATATTGCAACTTAATGTAGCTCATATCATCTGTTTTTCTTTACCCTAAAGTAAATATAGGTTGACCTTCTCTTTTTTAAATACAGTATATTTGAATCAGCTAGCTTTATTATCTAATAACACAGTTGTGGTGGTATATTATGGGTTAGCTACCCAGTGATGCTCCTGTGAGATGGATAGTCATATAAATTGAATTAAACACTTCCGCAATTTTGCAGAAGGTCTTTAAAGATGAATATATTTGTTGTGGTATAAATTTAACAATGCCTAAAATGAAAGCTATAAAACCCAAATAAACTCATTCATGTTAAGGTGTCACAAGACTCACTATTAGTTTCTTCCCCTAAATATAATTAATACTAAACGCACAAGTGTTCATTAAAACACATTCATACATTAATATTTCACTTGGTGTTCTATTCTACAGAAGCCTGTATTTTGTTCCTATTCTCTGGATTTGAATTTGGTGGCTTTCAGGTTGTTTTTACCTTCCTCTTGAATCAATATGGACAAAATAGATACAATTCCCAATATTTTTTTAAAGAGTTCTAATTTGATATGCAACATTTTACATCTCAGTGTGGGTTGTTCATGCCAATTAATTGATTCATTATATGCCCTCAAATCACTGTCAGCTCCTGGCAACCACATAAGTAGATTTTCTTTATGACAATCTGTCCCTAATCTGGTCCTTCAGATCTTCTAACGGTGCACCCATCACCAATTACACGGAGATACAGCCTCCAAGGAAGTTTTGATATGTGATCAAACGATTAATTTAACATTTAGAAGAGGCAGAACATTTTCACCAAGTCCCCTCCTAAAAATATATTAATTCATTCAGAAGGGACTGCAATGACATCATATAGAAAAAGCCAGAAAGAAAGAAAATATTTACTGGTAAATCTAGCTTTTGTGCACATGATTAAAGCAAAATATAAATAATTTAGTTTTCCATGTGATAATTCCCTAATTCCCATTTTGGAAAACAGTTTAGCATTAGTCATTCTATTTGGTCTGAGTGAGGTATCGTTAATGAATTTCATAACCATATTGATAATTCTTATGAGAAACATCAACAGCAAGCATTATGTGTCATATTCTACTCATTTCTGTTCCTTTTATTCATTAAATACAACACTTTAAGGGAAATTTACACAAACTCGAACAGGTTTAGAGAAGGAAACAAGAATGATTAGACGATTAGAAACAACATCTTTTAAATATGGAAGGAAAGAGTTGGAGACGTTTAGTCTGAAAAGAGAAGACTGAATATGGCAGCAGTCTTCAAATACTTGAAAGGGGTTCATTAGGAAAAAGTCAAGATCTGTTCTCTTGTGTGCAGGACATGGAACAAGAAAATTAAGTCACAAGAAAAGTAGATTCCAGTTGAATATTTAAAAATCTTCCTAACCCTGACTTGCTAATATTCACTGTATTTATTGTTGTTGTTGTTGTTAGTTGCGAAGCCATGTCCGACCCATTGCAAACCCATGGACAACGTTCCTCCAGGCCTTCCTGTCCTCTACCATCCTCTGGAGTCCATTTAAACTCATGCTCACTGCTTAAGTGACTCCATCCAGCCACCTCATTCTCTGTCGTCCCCTTCTTCTTTATTTGATATATTTATTTTAGGGCCTCAAAAATATAAACACTCAGGTAAATGCAGTGATTTGGAGACACATTCATTGAGCAGCCACTAGTTATCTAGAACTCCGAAAGCCATGGATTAATTAGAAATTATTCTACAATACCTACTGACCTTGGACAGTAATCGTATCTCTTGCGTCTGCTCAAAAGTAAAAACATTTAGTTCACAGTTACAGGAATATACACTTGCAGTTATAAGGTTCAGACTAGCAACTTTATAATGTATTTTGTTGTATTGAAATGCAACCAGCTTGAAAGGAGGCAAGGAACAGAGGCATAATTTACCTTCAGGACTTTTTTTTCTCTATATTTAAACAAAATCTAGGTGGCTGAAATTTATTTTTGTTATTTTTATCCCACCTTTATTTTTCATATACAACTCATATTTTGTCCTAGTGTCTATAACAGTGGTTCCCAACCTTTTCTTGTTTGAGGCACAACCTTTTCTTGTTTGAGGCACCCTTGGAAAGCCTTTCAAAAGTTCCCGGCACCCTTATAAGGAAATAGATATTTAAAATCTCCGTAGCTCAAAAGTTCCCGGCACCCTCAAAAGATCTCACGGCACCCCTTAGTGCCGCGGCACACTGGTTGGGAACCACTGGTCTATAACCTTGGAAAATAGCTGTTGCCACCTTCCTTGTACTTTCTTTTCTGTGAATCATTGACTGAAATGGGCAGCCATTAAGGAAGCTAAATGAATAAATAAATAAATATCAACCATGATGGAGGAGAGGCAAGGCTGGAGTGTCCCCATTTGAAGCATAACAGATTGGGTAGAGTATCTATGAGAGCAGTTGGATTATCATCATTAGAGCCTTGATAGCTGTACAATAGAAGACTATGGCCCATGGCATGACTATCAGGACTTACAGCAGTGATGAGACAACAATGTGGCAGGTAGGGGGCAGTTAGGCTTGTTATTGCTGTACCACCTCCTTCCTACACAACAAAAACTCTCTTTGACTTGCTTATCTGTCACTTTGTCAGCAGTGGAATTCCAGAGAGTGATAATCCTCAGAGATTTTAACTTTCCTTTGAGTTGCATAGAGTCTGGGCAGCCCAGGAATTCTTGACTAAGATGGTGTCCATGGACCTGACCCATATTTGAGATAGCTCACTAGATGTTTTTTTTATCACCATCATGTTACACTGATTGGTTTGCAGCTTGCTGGCATTGCCCTCTCCTCAGGGAGGCATCACCTATTAAATTAGTTCACCTCAGCCTGGATGTCTCGAGGTCCCTGTGTGGGATTTCAAGAAGGTTTGCTTATGAATCTGGTGGCCTTAGTCTGTGCCTGGGCATGAGCAGTTGACGGAGTTCTGAATGAAATTGATTGCTTCCACGCAACCTCTCACTATTCACAAATCTGAGAAGCTTCTTGGTTGTCCTTGATGCTCCAGAAGGTGAAACGTAAAATATGACGACAGCACCATTTGAGGGAGATTGTCAGCCCTATAAGGTAGATAATTCAAGAAACAAAATGTCATATGGATCTAAACATCTTTTATTAGAAGGCTTTGTAACAGAATTGTGCAAGCTTCCCTGCTCCCAAGTGTTATCAGATGTCTGGCAAAAGATGTGCCCTGTTTTTTGTCCTCATATCATCTATCTGGCAGGCATAGCCTTAAAATCAAATCTGACTTTTTGTCCATTTTGTTTTATTTGGACTGTTTTCACAACAGCAGTCTTTTAAACTTGAGGGACTGCCATAAAAGAAGAAGGGGTCAACTTATTTTCCAAAGTACCATAAGGCAAGACAAAAAACAATGGATGGAAACTAAAGGAGGGAGAGAAGCAATCTGGAATTAAGGAGAAACTTCCTAACAATGAGGATAATTAACCAGTGGAACAGCTTGCCTTCAGAAGTTGTAGGTGCTTCATTACTGGAGGTTTTTAAGAATAGACTGGACAGCCACCTGTCTGAAATTGTATTGGGTCTCATGCTTGAGTAGGGGGTTGGACTAGAAGACCTCCAAGCTCCCTTCCAGCTCTATTTTGATTAACTTTTTATTAAACTTATAAATTATCTGCTTTTTTTCTGTTGGCAGACTCGACAACCTTGATTTATGCAGTTTATTTCCTGCATTCAGGTTCAGCCAGCCTCTCTGAATCTATGATCATAGAAGTTTGTAGATCATGTGACTTGCCATACATTTTTATGGTCAAATTTGAAAAGTGTGTCATATTGTGTTCTATATTATTGCTATCAGATGCTCTTAAAAAGATTTGTTACTAAAATTTTGCGACTGAAAAACCAGACATTCTGATGTAGGCATAAGTATATTTGTGGGGTCCTTGGTGTTCTCTGAGCTTGGTTGTTTTCTTGCAGATGTTTTATTATCAAGCTAGATAACATCAGCAATGCTAGAAGGGAGTGGAGTTTGCTGTCTTTTTATTCTCTTATGGCACTTATGATATTACCTAGTTTGATAATGAAATGGCTACAAGAAAACAAACAAGCTCAGAGAGCATGAAAGACCGCGCAGTTCAACTATGAGCTACAAATATTCCCTTCTATTAGTTTTTTTAGTGTCATACTTAATGTGTCCTCCTTTTCCTTCCATTTGTTCCCTTTTCCAATTATCCGTGCCTGCCTTTGCCTGTTCAGATATCTAGTAACCCTACTCCTCCATCCCTTTATCTTCATGCACATTTGTGAGGGACAACTGTTTTCTTAATATTTTTGTTGCTCAGGCAAGAAAGTTTTCTTACCTATGTTTCTTGCTCAAGCCATGTTTTTTTTTATTTGGTTAGCTGTATTTAGAAAAGTTTGATTCTGTATCTCTTGAAGAATAACAGAATAACAGAGTTGGAAGGGACCTTGCAGGTCTTCTTGTCTAACCCAAGTAGGAAACCCTTTACCATTTCAGACAAATGGTTCTCCAATCTCATCTTAAAAACCTCCAGTGTTGGAGCACCCACAACTTCTGGAGACAATTGATTAATTGTTCTGTCAGGAAATTTCTCCTTAGTTCTAGGCTGGTTCTCTCCTTGATTAGTTTCCATCCATTGCTTCTTCTGCCTTCAGGTTCTTGGTGAATAGGCTAACCCCTTCTTCTCTGGGGCAGCCCCTTAAATATCAGAACACTGCTATCATATTGCCCGTAGTCCTTCTTTTCATTAGGTTTGGGTCATCCGCAATTTGATGAGTTCTCCTCTTATTCCCTAATCTACATCATTGATGAAGATATTGAAGAATACTGGGCCTAAGACTCAGGGGTAAAATCTAAAAAATTTCCCTACCGGTTCTGTGGTTGTGGCTTATTTGGTGGGTGTGGCTTGGTGGTCAGGTGACCGGGTGGGTGTGGCCAAGTCGACATCACTTCTTTGCCCTTTTTTGACCTACGAAATTAAATATACCAATTATTTCATGCAATTAATACTTAAATAAGAATAAACAAAGTACACAAAACAATAAAAGGTACACAAATACTTAAATAAGAACAATAAAAGTGTTGTCTTTGATATCGCTTCTTGCACCAATGATAATAATGATCTACAAAAAGAAGATATACCATGATAAACAAATCTAACCATTTAATATTTAAACAAGATTAAAAGAAGTACACAAAATAAAAAAATAAAAGAGGTACACAAATACTTACATAAAACTGTTAGTTGTCTTTAGCTATAAGTTGTTTCCACATAGCTATTTCATTGGCACTCTCATCACTTCCACTTTATGCATGGATCATTGGCTGAGTGATGGTGATCTCTGAACCACTTTTTCACTGCAGGAATAGGGTCCCATTTTGGAAGAGATAGGCCAGTAACACTGATGATCATGAGGATGGTTAAATTGGAAACGGTTAGGCGACTTCTGCTCTCTGAACATATGAAGTTCTTTTTCAAAAAACCCTTTCCGCTTCTGCAGAACGTACTGCAATTGTTCTGACAATATGCTTTTTTAATACTGTCAGGAATTGCATACCTCTTTGAATCTTTTAACACATTCTCCACAAAATCTCTATAGTCGTTGATGTTAATGTTGTAATTGAAAATGTCCCCAAATTTGCACAGTTGTTCTGATCTACTCCATTTTCAGTTTGTAATTCTATCAAATCCTCTATGCTTGAAATTGGTAAACAGTTTTGAACATTTTAGAAGTGGTGGCAAATTGCTTTCAGAAATCTTGTCCGTTGCTTTTGTCATGGCTTCCTGCTCAGCTTGTTTCATGTTGTCCCTACAAATGGTGTGCAATTTCACTATGAAATGTTCTCTCATTTTCTTCCTTAGAGACACGCCTGCTGCATTTCCTTGTTTTTCCCAGCTGCCTCAATCTTGAAAAGCTTCTACTTTTTGGACACATGAATACCGCTCTCTATTGCAAAGTCATGTTTTGCACAATACTTGCAACCTAGTTTCTTGTTTGAAACTTCCAACCCCTCCTACTTCTCTTGGCAGTTGCTGTACTGTTGCAAGGTCCAGCAGTCTGGAAGAATGCTTCCAATTTCAGGCGTGGCGGGTGACTCAATACTTGACTTGCTGTTTTCTCCAGTTTCAAGTGGTGGAAGTGGTGGTGGTTGTGGTGCTTGGGATGGTTTTGGATCCATTTCTAATGGTTGTTGTGCAAGTTTTGGTTTCATGGCCAAGAAACCCATCAAAGTCTGTTGCCTTTTCATCCTTCCTGTTAAAGGTGGCAGCTACTGAAAAAGGGGAAAAAAAGGAGCTTTGTTAGCTGAGAACACACAATGTAAAAGCACACAAAAAGTTCAAAAACCAACTTTCACACTTTACACACACACAACACAACACAACTGACTCACAAACAATGCAAAAGCAGCTGCACTTCACCCAAAATGGCCCCTGCAACAAGCAGGAACCTCAAAGAGCCATAAAAAGCTCAATAGCCAACTTTCACACTTTTTCCACACAAAATGTCACATACCACTTTGTGAGATTTTGTGTTTGTGTAGTTAGAGTGAAACACTACAGAAACACACAAAATGTCAGAAACCTGCACAAATATTTTATTTTATTATTTTATTTTATTTATATTTTTAGATTAAAGCAGCTAAATTTAAAACTTTCTAAATTTTAAATGGCTACGTCTAAAAAAAAAACCTCAATTAACTATTTTTTTAAAGCTCCCCCCCACCAAAAAAACCCCAGTTACTTACCCAATTGAAGGTACAAGGCAGGCAGGCAGTCAGATTCAGTTGCTCGCCGATGAGATCGATTGCAGGCAGTCAGATTCAGTTGCTATCTGATGAAATCGATTGCAGGGATTGCAGCAGGCGAAGCAAGACAGGTGTTGCGACCAGCAGCTTGGGATTTGGTCTGAAGAGCAAAGGTAAGCAAACTGGAGGCTGGGGGAAAGGTGGGTGGTTAGCTAGGTGGTTTAGCCAGGCCAGGTAGGTGAGCCCGAGAACGTGGGGGGCAGCACGAGGCCTACAAATGATCCCTGGTAGCTGTGAGAACTAAGCAAGAACTATGCAAGAGGGAGTGGTAGTTGGGGAGGGATGGGGCGGCAGAGAAGCAAGGCACATGGAGCAAGTTGGGGCTCTCCTTGTTGTCTCTTTCCCCCCCTTTACCGGGCATGGCAGGAGCTGGAAGTCAGGTAAGACACGCATCTCGCTTCTCTGCCGTGTCATTTTGCCTTAACTTTCCTGACGTCATCTTTGCAGATTCAGACTATTTGCTGATATTCTGCCTTAAATTATGTGCCCCTCTTTCCACTTTTTATATTTATCCTTTTTATCTTTCAGTTTATCAGAGAATTCTTTGTGTAGCCATGCTGGTTTCTATCAAGATCTCTTATTTTTCTTCTTCATTGAAATTGTGCTAGACTGGGATTTTATAATCTCACTTTTCAAAGTTTTCCTAGCTTCTAGGGTTGTTTTTCCCTTAAGGATTCTCATCCATGGAATCCTTTTCAAGCTGTCTCCAAGTTTATTGAAATCAGCTCTCTAGAAGTCTAAGTCTCTAGTTTGACTTTGTTCAATTGCTTGTGCTTGCATAAAGTTGAACGTTCCTGTAACTTCAACACTTTCTATCATTTCATCTCTGTTAGTGGGAATTAAGTCCAATATGGCTGACCCTCTAGTTCTCTTTTCTACTTTTTGGGAGACAAAGTTGTTTGGTAAGTTTGTCAGGAACTTGTTTGATCTTCCACTAGGTGTAGTGTTAGACTCCCAGTTGATGTCAGGGTAGTTAAAGTGCCCCATTACTATTGTGGTGTGCTTCCTGCAGACTTCAGTTAAACTGACTAGCAGAAAGTGCATCTATGTTATCTGGTTGGGTGGCCTTTAAGTATACACCTATGGCTATGTCCTTCTTTTTTCTTTTGTATTGACCCAAACACACTGAAGACGATTTTTATCAATGTTCTTCTGTATTTCTGTAGAGTTAATTATTTCTTATAACTAGCTAGGAAGTAGACAGTATCCTTAAACCCAACATCTCTTAGTTCCTTCACCCTTCTGGCTGAACCCATGCAATGCAATGGTATCAACCTCCTTGAGAAGAGAGAGTGGTACAAGCCTTGAAGGAGATTGTGGTGTACCCTTCCTTCCAAGAGGTCATTACTGGACCCAATTGTTTTGAACAGTTTAGGGAAGCTGGGGTCCAGAAGCTAGCTGGGTTGCAGCTATAGAGAGCCCTGGAGAAACATTATCTAGATGCTTTTTAATTGGGTTTCAGGCTTGGACATAGTACTGAGATAACATTGATCACACTAATTGATTATCTCTAGCTCAGCAGGGACAGTGGTCGTGCAACCATCCTGGCCCTTGGACTGTAAGTGACTTCAATATAGGTCATACTATCTTTCTGGATTAATTGCAGGGTTTGGGAATGGGAGACATGTTCCTGGATTTATATTATTTATTTATTTATTTATTTTGTCAAGCATGTATGAGAAAACAAATATAAGTATGAACATAACATATAAACATATAAGTATAAACAGATATGAGTATATACATAATGAATGAGTGCGAATAAATGGGGACAATAGGACAGGGCAGTAGGCACGCTGGTGCATTTATGCATGCCCCCTTACAGACCTCTTATGAAGAATGGAGTGAGGTTCATGGTAGACAGTTTAAGGTTAAAGTTTTGGGGGTTTGAGGATGTAACAACAGAGTCAGGTAGTGCGTTCCAGGCATTGACCACTCTTTTGCTGAAGTCGTATTTTGTGAAATTGTGAAATTGAGTTTGGAGCAGTGTATTATTGCGGTTGAAACTGAAGTAATCATTGACAGGTAGGACAAGGTAGCAGACAACTTTGTGTACTAAGCTTAGGTCAGACCGTAGGCGGCGTAGTGCTAGGTTGTCCAGGTCCAAAATTTCAAGCCTGGTGGCATAAGGTATTCTATTGCAAGCAGAGGAGTTGAGTAGTCTTCTCGTGAAATACCTCTGGACCCGCTCAATTGTATTGTGAGGGGAAAATGGTAAATTAGTAATGGGGGAAACTTCTCAATTAATAATAATAACAACAGAGTTGGAAGGGACCTTGGAGGCCTTCTAGTCCAGCCCCTTGCCCAGCCAGGAAAACCTATACCATCTCAGACAGATGGTTATCCAACATTTTCATATTTTGCATTTTAATTCTCCCAAATGGAGCCCTAGCTGGTCATCATTATGTCACTGGGGAAATGGAGGAAAATACAGACAAGGAGAGAATAAGAAAGAATTTAACTAATTGCAATTATTGACCAAATGGATTACTCCCAGAATGAAGAAACAAGCAGAGGTTATCACACAATTGTTTTTGATGATTTCCGAGAACTGGAGGACTAATGAAGTTCCAGAAAACTGGAAGAGAGCCAGTATCACCTCCATCCCAAAAAGACAGGAATCTGGAAAGTCTTATATGGATTGGTTAAAGGATCTGCCTTGAAGTAAATTTAAGTGAATGTACTTAAGTAAATTTATGCCACAGAAAAAGTCAACTAAGGAGATGTATAAGATTGTTCAAATATATGAAAGGTTGTCAATAGAAGAAGCTCCCTATTGCCCCAATAGGTAGGAACACAAGTGGGATTAAAACTACCAATAGAAGGAAAAATGCTTTAGGTTAGACATCAGGAAGAACTTGGCAGGACAAGCTGTCAGGAAGTAAATTAGGTTGCAACATGAAGTGGTAGGTCCTTCTTCACTAAAGGTCTTTAAATAAGGCTGAATGGTCACTTATCAGAGTCCCTAGCTCAGGGGTCAGCAACCTGCGGCTCTGGAGCCGCATGTGGCTCTTTCATCCCTCTGCTGCGGCTCCCTGTTGCTGGTCGGCTCCACAATTGATAGGGCTTTCAGCTAGGACAGGTAGAGGAAAAAGGATGCCACACTAGGAGGAGACTCTGGTGGGGGAACCAGACTTCTGGTCAGCAGAGGAAAAAGGGTGCCGCGCTAGGAGGAGACTCTGGTGGGGGAACCAGACTTCTGGTCAGCAGAGGAAAAAGGGTGCCGCGCTAGGAGGAGACTATGACGGGGGAACCAAACTTCCGATTGGCTCCAGAATTAGGACGTTTGTGGCTCTTTGAGTGTTTAAGGTTGCTGACCCCTGCCCTAGCTGATCCTGAGCTGAGCAGGGGATTGGACCAGATAACCTCTAAAGCAGGGGTGTCAAACTCAAGGCCCGGGGGTGAGATCTGGCCCACAGGGTGTTTAGATCTGGCCGGTGGGGTCGCCCTGGAAACAGCAAAGCCACAAATAAAGAGCTAAATTTACTTGCTGGAGTCATGCCTTTTCTTTCAACTCCTACACTTAATACCTGCGGTTCCTCTGCCAGCGAAAATGTAGCTCAGGTGGGCTGTGGGTGGCTCTCCCAAGCTCCATTTTCACTGGCAGAGGGTTGCAGGAGGCTGTCACAGCCGAAAACCAAGCTGGGGAACCTGTTTTCTCTGGCAGAGCGCTCGGGCCGCACAGGCGCCCCCAATACGAGTGATGTCGTGCTGGCCATGCCCACCCTGGCCCCTTGAGGTCAAACACAACCCTCATGCAGCCCTCAAAGAAATCAAGTTTGACACCCCTGTTCTAAAGTATCTTCAGATTGTGATTCTTTGATATGAACTTGGCATACCTATATTCATATAAGTTTTCAAAACATTTGGCTCAGCAATTTGTCGAGTGCAACATCTAAACAAGGTAAAGAATGCATGCAAAACACAACTTCTGGGCTTGTTTCCAACACCTTTATCAGCAATAGCTATAGGAGACACCCCTGCAACAAAGTAACACAGTAACAAGGTTTCTGCTTTCTTCTTCTCTTGCATCTCTGTGCTTGTTCACACATGCCAAGTAACAGTTGGGCTGCATGCTTTCTAATGGTCAGTCACATTGACCAGGAGGGAGAGGGCTTACTGAAAAATAGTCACTTACCATTGGAGCAGCCCCCAACTGCTTCTCACATAAGGATGCATTTGTGTCCCCCCCCACTCCTGGTTGGATCTGCTCCATGTTCAAATTCCATTTATTTTTTGCCACTTCTCCCACAACTCCCAATTTGATTCCATTTAACTTTTGCTGATGGGCAGAATAACAAAGTGCTGAATCCCTTTTTGTGGTTTCTATCAAACATTCCATTTAATTGGAAAGAATAAAAAGGCTGCATCAGAAGGAATCCACAGAAAGTAGAAATTCAAGGCAACAGAATCTGCATGTAGATTGGGAACAAGCCTAGAGCTAACATAAAATAAAAAAAATTGCTGGTGTTTTGTCTAAGTCGGGATGCTAGGAAGTCATGATTCATAGATCAAATTCTTAATAGGGAAGAAATTGATATTTGATAAAGGCAATACCAGGAGAACTTGTGTAGTGGAATAATTTTGAAAATAGGGTCATAGGAATCTACTGTATTTTGCAGGAATATGCAACTCATGGACCTAAGGCCCAATTTGAGGCACCAACATCCCGCCCCACTCTGATTTGTACAGCTAAAATTGGCAAAATATCTTAAAATGATCAGAAACTAAAAAAAACATTTTTGTCTGCTGTCAATTTTCCTAGATTCAGTTGTCAGCAATGAAAGCAATAACATGTGAAGGTTAAGTTTCTTGCCTATTCCCACCTGCAGTATATTAGGTTATGTTAGATGTAAGGAGACTACTTGTATGTACCATGAAGAAACTGGAATTCAGCGAACCAATTCTGCAGGACTCAAATTGCAGAACAGGCCTACTCTGTATCTTCAGTCTAGCAGGGCCAGCAGAACAACGTCTATGGAGATTCTCAATCATCCAGTTCACGGTTGTCTCAAAGGTGCTTTTTCAAAAAGGAACTGCATTAAACTGAAGAAGCTTCTTGGATGAGAAGCAAAGCATCTTCAAGGAAAAACAAAGTCCAGTTGCCTTTTGAAAAAGCACCTTTGGGACACCAGATCAATGGCCTTTTGGAGATTTAAGAAGCCTCTAGTACTTGTTGTTTTTCTGAGCCTGGAAAAAACATGAAGGTGATCATTCATCTGGCAAACTTGACTAGGAGTTCTGACTCCTACTCCTACATATGTACAGTGGTGGGATTCAGCCAGTTCGCACTACTTCGGGAGAACCAGTTGTTAACTTTTTAAATTATTTGAGTCCCACCACTGCATATGTAGAACTACATACAGTTCTACATTTAGGCAAAAAAACCCCAAAATGCACAGGTACCGTATATGTGGTACCTTGCTCAATAGTAGTACCTGTGAGAGGGATCTTGGAGTCCTAGTGGACAACATTTAGATATGAGCCAGCAGTGTGCGGCAGCTGCTAAAAAAACCAACACAGTTCTGGGCTGCATAAACAGAGGGATAGAATCAAGATCACGTGAAGTGTTAGTGCCACTTTATAATGCCTTGGTAAGGCCACACTTGGAATATTGCATTCAGTTTTGGTCGCCACGATGTAAAAAAGATGCTGAGACTCTAGAAAGAGTGCAGAGAAGAGCAACAAAGATGATTAGGGGATTGGAGGCTAAAACATATGAAGAACGGTTGCAGGAACTGGTATGTCTAGTTTAATGAAAAGAAGGACTAGGGGAGACATGATATCAGTGTTCCAATATCTCAGAGGTTCACAAAGAAGAGGGAGTCGGGCTGTTCTCCAAAGCACCTGAGGGTAGAACAAGAAATAATGGGTGGAAACTGATCAAGGAAAGAAGCAACTTAGAACTAAGGAGAAATTTCCTGACAGTTAGAACAATTAATAAGTGGAACGACTTGCCTGCAGAAGTTGTGAATGCTCCAACACTGGAAATTTTTAAGAAAATGTTGGATAACCATCTGTCTGAGATGGTGTAGGGTTTCCTGCCTGGGCAGAGGGTTGGACTAGAAGGCCTCCAAGGTCCCTTCCAACTCAGCTGTTATTATTATTATTACTTTGGAGGATTGCACAATCCTGCTTTTAAATGACATAATAAATCATTTTGCCTCTTCACGAAAGAGACTTCACTCCTTAAAAGCCTGTTTTCTCTGGAGCATTCCCTTTCCCTCATTTGACCAGCTTGCTCCTCTCAGAAGGCAGTTGAGGTTTCAGAGTTACAGGACACAATGGTTACCAGTGTTGGTTGAAGCTTTTCCATGAGCCTGTTAATTAGCACCATAAAAGTGCTTATGTTCCATTAGCCGGTCCATGAAGGAAGATTCCCCTCCCCATCCACCAGCCCTTCTCCTAATGAGAGCTGGAAGGGAGACACTTACAAAACATTGCTTTAGAATAATATTCTGCTTTGTCCCTGCCGGTAACAAGAGCTGACAGGATCACTACGTCAATTTCTCTTCTAATTAGCACACTTCCAGCTTGGTCTGAGCCAGCAGCCAGAGAAAAGCGATCAGACAACCATACCGAATCACAAACATAAAGAGGCCCATTCCCTCTAATTAGGTGAGACAATCCCTCAGTCTTTTCTCGGCTGGAGCTTGCCCATAAGACTCTCGCTGTTTTGGTAAGTCCCAGCAACACAAGTTACATGTCAGCCCAGGACACTAATAAGCCCCTAATTGTCTTCCGCTTCACACGGCTCTTACCATGGGTCCAACTTCAGGGAAAATTCCCCTAACAAGCAACTGCCAGCACGGCCCCGTAGTATAAATACAACACAACATTTTTTAAAAAGAGAGTGAACAGGC
Source organism: Ahaetulla prasina (assembly GCF_028640845.1). NCBI lineage: Eukaryota > Metazoa > Chordata > Lepidosauria > Squamata > Colubridae > Ahaetulla > Ahaetulla prasina. Next base: position 319,724,539 of record NC_080539.1, on the reverse strand, counting down.
AATGAGGAAAGAACCCCTTGACCACAACAATGCAGAGGGACGCATGCCAGACATCAATTTGTTATTGCCAGGGTAAAGTTGGTCCTTGACCCTTCCCATTCATCCTCCACTGTTGAGCCATCAGTCTACATTTTTCATCCCTTGCAATTGTTTTATTGCTTCTTTCTCTCCTCTTGTTCCTTTCATTTTACCATACATATTTTACTGGAATTTGGACTAAGGCTTACTCCTCTGAACAAGTCCTGATGAGTCTGGAATATTGGAATATTACAATGCCACACAATGCCTTCTGCTAGCAAGGGAATTCTGCACATCTGTTGCTTAGATAAGTTCATGTTTGTTAGAAAACAATTAGAACACATAGAAATGTGGTAGTCCACAAGGATGGAGACTTATGGACTGGGAACTATGGAATGGCTAAAAGTTACGGAAGAATTTTTACACAAAATTTGGGATTTTGTGTTTTGGAACGCAAACAATATACTCACCAATTCAATCAATTTCCATTGTCCTCTGTTTAATGGTACAGACTTTTTATTTTGACCCAAATTGCGAAGTATTTTACCACGCTGTATTTTGTATTCATGACACAATCATGATATCATTTCACAAAAGATAACTTTTAACATCAGTCTTATTTCAAAGACTGATGGTTAACTGATCTTTTCATGGGTGACAAAGGAGAGAGAAGATAACATTTTAAGCAGGATTGCTGCAACATGGGACTCACTTACCTAGCTTTTCTAGTCTAAATACTTTCGTTATCTGCAAATAGAAGCATACGTTTCATCTGAAGTATTTTTGTTGTTAGTTGCGAAGTTGTGTCTTCCAGGCCTTCCTGTCCTCTCCTCTCCTCTGGAGTCCATTTAAGCTCACGCTACTGCTTCAGTGACTCCTTCCAGCCACCTCATTCTCTGTTGTCCCATTCTTCTTTTGCCCTCAATTTTTCCCAGCGTTAGGCTCTTCTCCAGTGAGTCCTTCCTTCTCATTAGGTGGCCAAACTATTTCAGTTTCATCTTTAGGATCTGGCCTTCTAAAGAGCGGTCAGGGTTTATCTCCTCTAGGACTGACCGGTTTGATTGCTTTGCAGTCCAAGGGACTCGCAGGAGTCTTCTCTAGCACTATAGTTCAAAGGCCTCAATTCTTTGGTGCTCAGCCTTTCTTATGGTCCAACTTTCACAGTCATACATTACAACTGGGAAAACCATAGCCTTGACTATATGCACTTTTGTTGGCAGGGTGATGTCTCTGCTTTTTAGTATGCTGTCTAGATTTGCCACAGCTTTCCTCCCCAGGAGCAAGCGTCTTTTAATTTCTTGGCTGTAGTCCCCATCTGCGGTGATCTTGGAGTCCAGGAAAATAAAATCTGTCACTACCTCCATTTCTTCCCCATCTATTTGCCAGGAATTGAAAGGGGCGGATGCCATGATTTTAGTTTTCTTAATGTTGAGTTTCAAGCCAACTTTTGCACTCTCCTTCTTCAGCCACATCAAGAGGCTCTTTAGTTCCTCTTTGCTTTCTGCCATTAGAGTGGTATCAACTGCATATCTGAAGTTGTTGATATTTCTTACAGCAATCTTAATTCCAATTTTTGATTCATCTAGCCCCTCCTTTCTCATGAAGTGCTCTGCATATAAGTTAAATAGGCAGGGAGACAGTATACAGCCTTCCCAGACTCCTTTCCCAATTTTGAAGCAATCAGTGGTTCCGTGTCCAGTTCTCACTGTTGCTTCTTGAACCACATATAGGTTTCTCAAGAGACAAATAAGATGGTCTGGTACTCCCATCTCTTTAAGAACTTGCCACAATTTGTTGTGATCTACACAAAGGCTTTAGCATAGTCAATGAAGCAGAAATAGATGTTTTTCTGGAACTCCCTAGCTTTCTCCATGATCCTGCGTATGTTGGCAATTTGATCTCTAGTTCCTCTGCCTCTTCAAAATCCTGCCTGTACTTCTGGTAGTTCTCAATCCACAAACTGCTAGAACGTAGCTTGTAGGATTTTAAGCATAACCTTACTAGCATGTGAAATGAGTGCAATGGTGTGATAGTTTGAACATTATTTGGCATTGCCTTTCTTTGGAATTGGAATGTAAACTGATCTTTTTCAATCCTGTGGCCACTGTTGAATTTTCCAAATTTGCTGGCAAATTGAGTATAGAACTTTTACTGCATCGTCTTTTAAGATTTTGAATAGCTTAGCAGGAATACTGTCACCTCCACTAGCTTTGTTGTTGCTCAGATTTCCTAAGGCTCATTTGACTTCACATTCTAGGATGTCTGGCTCGAGGTCAATGACCACCCCATCGTGGTTGTAAGGGATGTTAAGCTTGTTCTTGTATAGTTCTGTGTAATTTTGCCATCTCTTCTTAATCTCTTCTGCCTCTGTTAGGTCCCTGCCATTTTGATTCTTTATCATACCCATCTTTGCATGAAATGTTCCCTTCATATCTCCAATTTTCTTGAAGAGATCTCTGGTCCTCCCTATTCTGTTGTTTTCTTCTATTTCTTTGCATTGTTCATTTAAGAAGGTATTCTTATCTCTTCTAGCTGTTCTCTGGAATTCTGCATTCAACTGGGTGTATCTTTCTCTTTCTCCCTTGCCTTTCACTTCCCTTCTTTCCTCAGCAAAGCTTCCTCAGCCTCAGCCTATCAGCCTGACCTCAATACCGGGGAAGATTCTGGAAAAGATAATCAAGCAACGAATCACCGAACACCTAGAAGCAAACAAAGTAATAACCAAAAGCCAACATGGGTTTGTCAAAAACAGATCATACCAGACTAATCTTATTGCATTCTTTGACAAAGTGACAAAATTAGTAGACCAGAGGGGAATATAATTTACTTGGACTTCAGTAAAGCATTTGATAAAGTAGACCATAACCTACTACTAGATAAAGTAGAAAAATGGGGGTTAGACAGCACCACCACCAGATGGATTCGTAACTGGCTGACCAACCACACTCAATGTGTAATCCACAATGGAACTACATCCACATAGAGGGAAGTATGCAGTGGAGTACCCCAAGGCTCTGTTTTAGGCCCAGTACTCTTCAACATCTTCATCAATGACTTGGACGAGGGGATAGATTGATTTATTTTATTTATTTATTAATCAAATTTCTATACTGCACTATCTCCCAAAGGACTCAGGGCGGTTCACAGCCATATTAAAATACACAATATAATACAAATATAATAAATAACAATATTAAAAAACAATTAAAACCAAATATTTGATGGCCAAATCATTAAAATGGTAAAAAACCGATTAAAACCCATTTAAAATTTCACAAAAATATTTCTTAGGCTAGTCCAGCTCGATGGAATAATAAGGTCTTCAGTTCACGTTTGAAGGCCGGAGGTCGGGGAGTTGTCGTAACCCCGGAGGTAGCTCGTTCCATAGGGCCGGTGCTGCCACAGAGAAGGCCTTCCCCCTGGGGGCCGCCAAACTACATTGTTTGGTCGACGGCACCCTGAGGAGGCTGGCTCTGTGGGAGCACACAGGTCATTGGGAGGCAATCGGTGGCAGAAGGTGGTCTCGTAGATATCCCGATCCTAAGCCATGGAGCGCTTTAAAGGTGGTAACCAGCACCTTGAATTGCACCCGGAAGGCCACCGGCAGCCAGTGTAGGCCGCACAGGATAGGTGTTATATGGGAGCAACGCGGTGCTCCCTCTATCACCCGCGCGGCCGCATTCTGGACTAGCTGGAGCCTCCTGGTGCTCTTCAAGGGGAGCCCCATGTAGAGAGCATTGCAATAGTCCAGGCGGGAAGTGACGAGGGCATGAGTGACCGTGCGTAAGGAGTCCCGGTCAAGGAAGGGGCGCAACTGGCGAATCAGGTGAACCTGATAAAATGCTCCCCTGGCGATGGCCGTCAAATGTTTCTCTAAGGACGGCCGATCATCCAGGAGAACGCCTAAGTTGTGCACTCTTCCCCTGGGGGTCAATACTTCCCCCCCAACAGTCAACGATGGTGTAAGCTGACTGTACCGGGACGCCGGAACCCAAAGCCACTCTGTCTTGGAAGGGTTGAGTTGGAGCCTGTTTCTCCCCATCCAGACCCGCACGGCCTCAAGACACCGGCCCATCACTTCAATGGCTTCATTGGGGTGGTTCGGGGTGGAAATGTACAACTGAGTATCATCAGCGTACAGATGTTAATCCACCCCGAAACCACGGATAACCTCACCCAGCGGCTTCATGTAGATGTTGAACAGGAGAGGCGAGAGAACAGACCCCTGAGGCACCCCACAAGTGAGGTGCCTTGGGGTCGATCTCTGCCCTCCTGCCAACACCGTCTGTGAATGGTCAGAGAGATAGGAGGAGAACCATCGATAAACGGTGCCTCCCACCCCCAATCCCTCCAACCGCCGCAGCAGGATACCATGGTCGATGGTATCAAAAGCCGCCGAGAGATCTAACAGAACCAGGACAGAGGAACATCCCCTGTCCTGAGCCCTCCAGAGGTCATCCACCAACACGACCAAAGCCGTCTCGGTGCTATATCCGGGTCTGAAACCGGACTGGAACGGGTCCAGATAGATAGTTTCCTCCAGGTATTGAGGAAGTTGATACGCCACCACACTCTCAACAACCTTCGCCAAAAAGCGAAGGTTGGAGACTGGACAATAGTTCGCTAATACAGCTGGGTCCAGGGAGGGCTTCTTGAGGAGGGGCCTCACCACTGCCTCTTTCAAGGCGGCGGGGAAAATGCCCCCCAACAAAGAAGCGTTAGTAACTCCCAGGAGCCAGCTTCGTGTAACTTCCTGTGTGGCCAGTACCATCCAGGAGGGACACGGGTCCAATAAACATGTGGTGGGATTCAACCTACCCAACAACCTGTCCATGTCATCGGGAGTCACAGGATCAAACTCAGCCCAGATAACACTCTCAAGACTCGTCCCCGCCATCCCACCTGGATCTATCCAATCAGTGTCCAGTCCGTCCCGAATCTGAGCGATTTTATCGGACAGATACTGTACAAAATCCTCAGCACGCCCCTGTAAGGGGTCCCTCCGAGCCTCCTGCATAAGCAGGGAACGGGTCACCTAAACAGGGTGGCTGGGCGATTATCTGCCGATGCGATGAGTGCGGAGAAATAGTTATGTTTCGCCGCTCTGATCGCCACTAGGTAGGTCTGAATATGTGACCTCACTAATGTTCGGTCAGGTTCGGAGCGGCTGGACCTCCAAGCGCTCTCTAGGCGTCTTAGATGGGGAACTCATCAAATTTGCAGATGACACCAAGCTGGCAGGAATAGCCAACACTCCAGAAGATAGGCTCAAGATACAGAAAGATCTTGTCAGGCTTGAACATTGGGCACTATCTAACAAAATGAAATTCAACAGTGAAAAAAGTAAGGTTCTACATTTAGGCCAAAAAAAGCAAAATGCACAGGTACCGTATATGTGGTACCTTGCTCAATAGTAGTACCTGTGAGAGGGATCTTGGAGTCCTAGTGGACAACCATTTAGATATGAGCCAGCAGTGTGCAGCAGCTGCTAAAAAAACCAACACAGTTCTGGGCTGCATAAACAGAGGGATAGAATCAAGATCACGTGAAGTGTTAGTGCCACTTTATAATGCCTTGGTAAGGCCACACTTGGAATATTGCATTCAGTTTTGGTTGCCGCGATGTAAAAAAGATGCTGAGACTCTAGAAAGAGTGCAGAGAAGAGCAACAAAGATGATTAGGGGACTGGAGGCTAAAACATATGAAGAACGGTTGCAGGAACTGGGTATGTCTAATAAAAAGAAGGACTTGGGGAGACATGATAGCAGTATTCCAATATCTCAGGGGTTGCCACAAAGAAGAGGGAGTCGGGCTGTTCTCCAAAGCATCTGAGGGTAGAACAAGAAATAATGGGTGGAAACTGATCAAAGAAAGAAGCAACTTAGAACTAAGGAGAAATTTCCTGACAGTTAGAACAATTAATAAGTGGAACGACTTGCCTGCAGAAGTTGTGAATGCTCCAACACTGGAAATTTTTAAGAAAATGTTGGATAACCATCTGTCTGAGATGGTGTAGGGTTTCCTGCCTGGGCAGAGGGTTGGACTAGAAGGCCTCCAAGGTCCCTTCCAACTCTGTTGTTGTTGTTGTTGTTGTGTTGTTGTTGCTGTTATTATTATTATTTTGCTTTCTTGCATTTCTTTTTCTTTGGGATGGTTTTAGTTGCTACCTCTTGTACAGTGTTGTGAACATCCATCCATAGTTTTTCAGGCACTATATCAGATCTTAAATCTATTTGTGATCTCTACTGCATATTCATCAGGGATATGATTTAGTTCATACCCGAGTAGCCTGGGGCTTTTCCCTACTTTCTTCAATTTAAGCCTAAATTTTGCAAGGAGAAGCTCATGATCTGAGCCACAGTCAGCTCCTGGTCTTGTTTTATTGATTGTATAGAGCTTCTCCATCTTTGGCTGCAGAGCACATAGTCAATCTGATTTCTGTGTTGACCATCTGGTGATGCTCATGTGTAGAATCATCTCTTCGGTTGTTGGAAAAGAGTTTTTGCTATGACCATCATATTATCTTGACAGAATTCTATCAGCCTGTACCCAAGGCCAAACTTGCCTGTTATTCCAGTTATCTTTTGGTTTCCTACTTTAGCATTCCAATCCCCCATGATGATAAGGACATCATTTTTTGGTGTTAATTCTATAGTGCTGTAGGGCTTCATAGAACCGGTCAATTTCATCCCCTTCAGCACTAGTGGTTGGGGCATAGACTTGTTTTACTGTGAAATTGAATGGTTTGCCTTGGATTGAACTGAGATCATTCTGTCATTTTGGGGATTGTATCCCAGTATTGCTTTTCCTACTCTTTTATAGATTATGAAGGCTACTCCATTTCTTCTGAAGGATTCTTGCCCGCATTAGTATACCTGATGGTCATTTGAATTAAATTCACCCATTCCTGTCCATTTTAGTTAGCTGATTCCTAAGATGTTGATGTTCAGTCTTGTCATTTCTTGATTGACCATGTCCATGTCTGAAGTATTAATAATGGCAAAATACCAGGAAGTTGTGGAGGATGACCTTGAGGGACAAGTGCTGCTTCTAAAAAGAAGTTACACAATTTATAAACTTGAATCAATATTGCCCATATTGTTCTAAAAAAGTTGCGTTGTTATAGTTACTTGTTCAATAAATTGTCTTGTTTTTGAAATCTTGTTCAATAAATGATCTTTGTTTTTGAAAACTATGCAAAGTAGGAGCCAAGTAGGCACTGTATGAGAATTGTCAATAAAGATGGACTATTGAATTGAGTCATAATCTTCTGATTCTGTATGTTGTGAAGATAGCTGTATTAGTCTGTTATATGCACACAAAAGCTAGGGTCTTAGAGCATGTCAGAGATTTTATAATTTTTACATCAACTTTTGTAGATTCCAATTTACTTTATCCGATACCTACCGGTAGTTCTTATATACTCCTAGTAGTTATTAGGATATGAGATAAGTAACAAAAATGTGGTAAGGATAATTGCTTTGAAGGTTGAAAATATACATAAAAATATTTAGGATGTTAACACAAATACAAAGGAGCATCCTTGTCAGACTTTTCCAGCAAAAATAAGATTTCTGCATTATTCCAAATTTACTGCTACATGAGAAAATATATTTAGAGTTTATTTTGGAAGAGAGATTAGGGTTAGGGGGAGAATAATAAAAGATTAGTAAACAAAACATAAAAATGAACTGATAGATGAAACAATTATTATACTGGATTATTTTAAAATATGCGGTAATAATACCAGTACTGGTATTATTTAATATATCAGAAACTGTTAAATTTGTAATTTAATGAACTATTTGTTCTTATATTTGAATCTAACTTTTTGTCTTTTTAAGAAAAACATTGCAAGATGAACAGCACTATGAATCCTATGGAATTATGAATAAGAATATTCAGAGTGAATTTAGACCAGTGGATATTCTAAATGAGGGGTAGGCAACATATCCCCATCACCACCACTTCAATCTGTAAGGCACAAAGTTCAATTGTGGCACAATAATGTTACACAATTATCTTGTTTTTAATCTGTGACATTAGCTGTCTTGGATTTTCAGATGCTACGTTTTCCCAGAAAGATATAAAATTCAATGATTAAAAAATGGTCTATGTCCATATCTGGTCTTGCATATATTAACCGCAACTAGAATTGTATTTGCGCAACAATGGAAAAATGATGAGGCTCCGTCTGAGGGAAATGTAATTAAGAAAATATTAGAATGCGCAGAAATGGATAGACTAACAATTACCATTAAGGATAAAGAAGAACCTGAACATTTTTTGATATGGGACATATTTTACAATGGCTAGACAATAGAAACAGAAGTTAGAAAGGAGGAGATATAAAAGGAGGAAATGCTGAAGTGGAGAGTTGTTAAAGAAGTTGATGTTAGGTATTATTGTTATTATATTATCATATTATTATATTATCAATATTACATTATTGAATACCACAACAGGGATAACAGGGGTGATTGTAACAACTACCGTGGCATCTCTCTTCTTAGTGTTGTAGGGAAGCTGCTTGTACTGAAGAGGCTCCAGGTGCTTGCAGAGAGAGTCTATCACAGTGTGGATTTCGAGCCAACAGGTCCACTACTGACATGGTATTTTCCCTTAGACAGCTGCAGGAGAAATGCAGGGAACAAAGACAGCCACTTTTTTTAGCCTTCATAGATCTTACAAAGGCTTTTGACTTGGTTAGTAGGGATGGCCTTTATAAAATTCTCTCCAAGATTGGATGTCCATCTCAGCTCGGCTTAACTTTGTGTACCTCGGTTCAACCATATCCAATACTCTCTTTAGATACTGAGCTGAATAAATGTATTGGTAAAGCAGCCACCACATTCTCCAGACTTACAAAGAGAACATGGCTTTATAAGAAGCTGACGGAACATACAAAGATCCAGGTCTATAGGGCCTGTGTCCTGAGCACACACTTGTACTGCAAGTGAGTCTTAGACGCTTTATGCACGGCAGGAGAGAAAGTTGAACACCTTTCATATGTGCTGTCTCTGACATATTCTTGGCATTACCTGGCATGACAAAGTTCCAAATAACACAGTCTTGGAACATGCTGGAATTTCTAGCATGTATACACTATTGAAACAGAGACATCTACACTGGCTTGGACATGTCGTGAGAATGGCTGATGGTCGGATTCAGAAAGATCTCCTGTATGGAGAATTAGTGCAGGGAAAGCACTTTAGAGGGAGACCACAGCTGCAATATAAGGATATTTGCAAGAGGGATCTAAAGGCTTGGGGAATGGACATTAATGACTGGGAAACCTTGACCTCTGATCATTCATTTTGGAGGCTAAAGATGCAGCATGGCCTTCTCCAATTCGAAGAGACACTTGTTCGGCAGGCTGAGGCAAAGAGGCAGTCCCAGAACCAGCAAAATCTGGGGGCTGGGCAGGGGACAGAATATCTGCCCTCAGTGTGGAAGGAATTGCCACTCTCGAATTGGCCTTTTTAGTCACACCAGATGCTGTTTTTGGTCCTCTCTCCAGAGCACGATACCATAGTCTTTTGAGACTGAAGGTTGCCAATGAGTGAATACTACAACAAATGTGTATTATGACTGTTTAAAAATAACTGTACTCAGACCACACACAGTTTGCTGAAAATTGAATGTTATATAAATAAAACAAAACATTAAAAAAGATCTATGTGAATACATAAAATTTGGATTTCATACTTATTTCAGTTTTATAATAATTTTAAATTATAAAATCCATTTAGATTCGATTCGGAAGACCACAAAGTCCTATCACTTTGCATTATAGCAGTGTTTTTCAGTGTTGACAACTGTAAAATGTGTGGCCTTCAACTCCCAGAACTCCTGTGAAGTCCACATTTTAAAGTTGCCAAGATTGAAAAATCACTCTTATTTCCATTCATCCCGTAACTGTTCCAATGGTATTTTAACTAGCTTAGAAAAAAGTGGCTTAGGAATTTTTATCTGTATTTTTCTGATTTTATTTACAATATGTTTTTCTATTTTCTCACAACAAAGACATAATACAAATTAATCTTCTCTCCATATCTCCTATTAGAGATATTTATCCTAGAATGATGTTGATAATTTGATGTTGATGATCTTTTTTGATTTGAAATGTTTTGCTGCTTATCCTGAACGCAGACTAAAGAAGTTACTTGGATAATTAGCAAAATGTTTCAAACCCAAAAAGAAAACAAATCCACTTGCCAGGACTCAACTTCCAGACATATAGCCATGATGATTAGCAATAGAAACAGAATATTCTGTTCTGTTTAATAGAAACACAACTATGAGAAGCTTTGGTTAGCATTTCTGCATCAATTTGCCAGAGTATCTTATGTGCAACTTAAATAAAATAACCCAAAACAAAACATAAGGAATAGTAGGGAACAAGCTTTGATGTTATTAACAGTCAGTTGTCAACCCTTTTTCTTTGGGATCAGCTGAGAGAAGAGAAGACCTATTAAAAACTTTGCGGCAAATGTCTGCCATGTTCTGTATTTTCAGCTCTAACACAGTGATTACCAACATCACACGCTGCTAAAAGTTTATATGGATAAACAGGATATATTTGAAGGCAATACATTTCTTTTGTCAAACGTTTCTTATTCTCTAAGCTTGTTAAAGAATGGAAATGCGAAGCAAAAGCTTTCAATTAACTTTGTCCTTTGGTGACACTGCATTACTATGATTACTGAATATTTAAAATTAGAGTGAATTAACTGCTAATTAATAAGATATTTCCCCCTTCTCCATATGATATAAGAAAGCTATATTTTCATTGTGGGCCATGGGAATGGAAGTCATCCCAAAGGAGAATTCCTCCTACAACTATTTAAATACCCTAATGATTGTCAGTATATATATATATATATATATATATATATATAAGTCTCAATTGAAACAGATGAATTATTTTGAGGATTATGAAAGCAATCAATTAAGTATAAAATTAATCTTAGTATTAAGATGCAAAACAAAAAGAAGTTTGGGGCTAAAAACTTCCAAGAACTATAGAGCAGTGATGGTTAATTTTTTGGTGCTGAGTGCCCAAAGTGCGTGTGTGTGCAAATGCACACGTGCATGCCTGAACCCCCAAAATGCAATGCGCCCCCCATGCATGCACACCCCCGTGCCTGTGCCCCCCTTGCCCCGTTTTGGCTTCCAAGTTGGAGCTGGAAGCTTTCCAGGGCCAAAATGGAGCACGGGGGGTGGGGGCTTGTGCGGTGCCCCCTTGCCCCATTTTGGCTTCTAGGTTAGTGTAGGAAGCTTTCCAGGCCCAAAACGGGGCATGGGGGCCTCACGCAGCTCCCCCACACCCCCCTTTGGCTTCCATGTTGATGCAGGCAGCTTTTCAGGTCCAAAACGGGGAGTGAGGTAGAACCCCCAAACTGCAATGCGAGCGCCCCCTGCACATGTGCCCCACCCCCTGCACATGCGTTTCCCTCATGCATCCTGCCCTCGCGCATGCATAGCACAGACCCGAAGATCAGCTTGCTGGCAGGAGGCGCGTGCGTATACGCGGTAGAACTGGGCTGGGGCGACAGCTGGCATACCCACAGAGGGTTCTGCGTGCCACCTGTGGCACACATGCCATAGGTTTGCCATCACGGCTATAGAGGATATTAAATGTTATACTATAGATTTGAAGAGACAATATATTTTCTATGAAGTAGCTAATTTTTTATTTCAAGCCTCAACTCAGTTGATGGTTTATTTACTGTAGTTTGAATTGTATCTTTTCCTATGTTGTAGAGTCACTCTGAAGATTAGTTTTTGGATTGTTCAAAAGGATTATTTTAAGTTTAAATTTAAAATAATTGTATTTTACTTCATAATACCTCTTTGCAGATTCACTTATAAATGCTTACCTGAATTAAGGATACTGCGTTACTGGAATTAAATCAGAAGGAAGTGTGCATACCAATGAGCCAAAAAGTACAAAATACACAGCTGTTTGTGGAAACTATTCAAATTTCAATAGGATTGAGTTTTATTCTTTTTTTATTTCTGCTTTCAAAGCTTTATTCTTTTAAAAATATTGAACTATAAAATATATTTGTACCTCAAATGCAAATAAAAATATTAGTAAACAGCTTTTTGAGATGGTTACATTTTTTTGTTAAAAGAATGAAGATACTTTAACCTGTCTGCAGCAAACTTTACACAGATAGCAAGGTGTCTCCTATTAATAATCAAATCCAATGGAAATTCTGAATACATAAATATATATAATGTCAGTCTGGGATTTATTTAAGAAGTATGATTCAACAGTCCAGATTTCATAGGAATGTTTTAAAAATGTAACTTTTTATTTACTATCAAAAGCACAAAATTGAAACATACAAATTACTGATGTAGGGCACTTTTACTAAATATTTAACATATCTATGCATTAAAAATATAAATATCTCTACTTAAAGCATATATACAAATAATTGGGTATATGTTCAGAATTACAAATTTTTATAATAAAAGGAAACATTTTCAAATGTAAAAGAGGTTAACTAATCAGATCCTGGCAGTGGGGCTCTTATCTATAAGTTGCCCATAAACCAAGGCTCCAAATGTATTTTGGACAGATAATACTTCAAAAGTCAACCACTTTGTTTTTAATGTGAGATTTAAAATCTCTCCTCCCTTATCCTTCAATCATTAGGATATTTCAAAATGCTCAACTCTGAACATATATTAAAACCCACAAACAAAAAAGGTAACATTTCAGTATTCCTAAACAAAAATATAAATATTAGGTTACTGTTGAAAAACAAACTTTTTCTCTGAGCAGTAAGCACATTTTTTCCTGCTCCTAATATTTTTTTGCTAACTGTTCATCATCATTTATAGTTTTGGCATGGATGTAATATTTTCGCATGTGAATCTTAAAGTCTGCAAATTTAATGTCCTTACAGGGCAAACTTTGTGAATTGCCATTTGATGTCTCGTATGCGATTAGAATGTTCTAATCTAGAACCTCTGTTCTAGAAAAAATGCAATATATATAATAATTTAAAATGGAAATACGTCTGATTTGCTGTACACGAGAAATATTTCACTCATATAATTTACAAACTACCAGAACACAGAAAATGGTCATTATTTACAATATATATTAAACTGCATACTGTTTTTTTGCTTATATTTATTCTTTCATTTCTAAAGTTGCATTACCGCTCCAGTAAATGGAACAGTACACAGATGCATGTTGAAAACTTCAGATTTGTTGAGATGCCAACTTTTTTTAAAAATCAAACTTTTGATATACAATCCAATATTAATATTGTTTTTCATCAAAGAAAAAAGGTTTTCATTAAAACATTTGCAGGCCAAAATCCAAAATTAGGCCTTTCTTAATTCTGCTTATTCCATAATGGGGGAAGATACTCTTAATATCACTTTAATGGGATGTAAAAGTGCTTAATTTTAGCTTGGTAATTCCCCAAATGTAACTAGCACAACTTTTCCTAATTTGACACTTTCAACTCCAATATCTTCAAGTCACCATATCTCACAAATCTAAGTACCAGTTTCAGGGAAACCCTATTCAGTACTTTATTGTAGAGAAACCAATACAAGGAAAAGACCTTGACCTGGTGTCTTGCCAGCCAGCTATTTTAAAAGTATTTTTGGAAAAGAAGGAGACTTAAAGAGAAATCATGGCTTTTCAATATATAATTTGTTACTTCTATATACTGTACAAAGCACCTTCTATGTATACCCAAAAGAGAAATCCAATTTGAAGATATCTTTTCTAGAGCTATGAATATAATACAAAACGGGTAGCCTAAAAAGATATTTTTTGCTTTTGGGAAGATTCTGATATGACAGAGAATTTATTTTGCCTTTAGACATTTTTTAAGAGATAAGAGATCTGAAACTGAAGGAAAGAGTAAATGATTAAGCTGAGCACAGGACACACATTTTCTTCATATGAGTGTGTTTCTTTCTTATTATCTTCTTTAGTTTTTTCTTCACACTTCCACTGCAGTCACATTTAGGTAGCTTAAAATCAACCAAACAGAAATTTGAAATGTAACCTCCATCCAATCCTATATCTAAAATTACACAAACATGCAAGAATGATACAGTCCTTATTTTTTCTGCAGCCTTTGTACCTAATAAAAATCAATATAAATTTCTAACTTCTACAATTATAAAATTAGGATTATCTTCATTAAAGAATACTAGTCAGTTTTTATGTCAAATTATGCATTTGTCCAGTAGTGAGTATTATAAAGTGCTTGTCTTGTAATAATGTGGGATGGGCATACATACAGAAGTGCCATGCTGTATACTACCCTGGGACAAGGCTATTATCACAAGATGCATATTATTATAGTTGGGTGCAGCAACCATGAGTAAATGAGTCCTTTTTTTTCCATTAAGGTAAATAAGGCAGGATCAGCTGCAGCCAGGAGGTTTAAGAGAACTGATGCTGGCCAATGCTGAAGTAATCCAGAACAGTTATCCTCAAAAGAAAGGTGAAACAATGTGTTTGGTCCTTTCATTTCAGCTTATGTGGACAATTCTAGAAGTTCCAAAATAACAAGGTGCTGCTGCTTTTTTTAAGTGTAGTACATATTCAGTTACTTTTTGGGTTTCTCCAGGATGTTCAGGAATTTCCCTCTAGTCATTTCTCTGGCTGAAATCACAAAGAAAGAAAGACAAAACAGTTTGACGTATAGCATCAGAACTGGATAATTTCCACTTATAAAATTAATTTAAATGATTAAAAACAGGATAAAAATATTTCACATAAAAGAAAACAAATATCACGCTTTAGCTCTTCCAAAGTCTAGAAATATCAGCCAAGCATTGAAAATATTAAAACTCAGCTGTAATGTCCATAAACTGTCTCATTTTATCTTATAACCACTCACTTTATTTTCATAGTAGTTATTCTCAAGAGCTCCCTTTCAATATTTCTAGTATATTTATCTACAGACAGTATAATCTAGAATGCCATTTGCTCCTTCTTAGGGCATCTCTTTCTGCAAGCATAACCCCACAACCCCCCTCCGTCTCCCTCTATTTTAAGATTACTTATGACCTTAAACATAAATGAGACAGCATTTCTATTCCCCCATAGTAGTGATAGTCCCTACATGTTATATATAATGGTTCAAATTCTGTCAAAGTAGTACATCTATGTATGGTGTATTAAAGTAGTTTTATAGCTTTGCTCTACTTTAGCCTCACATTGTACTTCATTCCCAGCAAGGCAAAGTATATATGCTTGTCCGTATCATCAATCTCCATTAAAAGCATTACAGAATTTTACCCAGCTATAATACTTTCCTATAGAAAAAAAATCTGATTTGCGAATTCCAAGATTTTATTGCTGGTCTATTAAAAGAATACTTATTTGATTTGAGAGAAAACACTTCAGGTCCTTTTCTTTCTTACTGTCTCCACATTCAGATAGTGACTGGATATATTTTTTATTAGGATTACTACTATGCCAAAAGTCTGGGGAATTCAATTTATGGAGTGTCTGACTAGCCATTGTTAAGGGTGATGGTTAGCTTTTATGGCTACTTACATGAGTTACCAGATAAAAAATATGAAATAGTTGTTTTAGTCACTTAATTTGGATAGTTAAGTACAGGATGATGGCATTCATCTCTTGCTTGTGGACTTTTCAGGAACAGCTCATTATTATTTGGGAGACATGATCTTCGACTATGGTCTTACTGTAGCTATATAGATCTTTCAGGTTACCTTCAATGACATCAAAGCTTCTTTTTTAAAATGATTTCAGGAACCTTATTGGCGAATAAAAACATTTAGGACTGGTTTTATATGTAACTTTTAGTTAGTAGGACACAAGCAACAATATGTTGGCTTGCAAGGTAGTTTCTAGATTGGAGATTTTATTTTGCATGTGGCTTGTGAAGCTCTCCTATCAGGCCTCAAGCTAGTACTTTTTTATCCTACTTGGAGGCTCTCTTCCAAGGCATCTACTACTATACCGTAGGTAGTTATAGCAATCAGGTTGAAAGTCTATAAAAGTTTGTCCATAAGAATGGAATGGTAGCATTTATTTATTATGATTCAAATTACATGATTTACAATGGACACATACAGGACATATGCATTCTGCAGCAAATTAAATCATCACAGAAGTGGATGGCACCTTCTCTCCCCTCCTTTACTCTTGCTCATTTCTGATTCTTTTGGAAACTAATTCAGGAAGCTGCTTCCAGGTTCCAGGTTCCTTAAATTTTCAATAACATTTCTTTCAGTATTCTTTCTCCTTGGTCCCATTCCAGGTGAACTGCTTTCTTTCACATCTCCAAGCTATCTCTTTTCTTCCCATTTGCACGAAGACCAAGGCTTTTTAAATAAGAGATGGGCTTGATAATATCTTCCTGGTTTTTCTTGGGCAAAACTCCCTCCTTTCTAAAGGCTAATATACTAAAAACACTTAACTTTTTTCTCTCTCTGAGGGCAAAAGAAAGATCTGTGGGTCGGCACTGGTGTATGTGCTTGCATTTTAAGGCACTATGGATTCTCCTGCCTGCATCCTCAGGTCCTTGAGATATAAGTACTGGCAATCTAACTGAATGTGGGAAGAGAAAGATGTGCCACACCTTGCTTAAATGAATGGGAATTTACCTATTCTTTGCAAGCCAAATGTCAAGATATGGTTTATTGCAAGGGTAGGCAACATAAACCCATGATATCAATGTTCTTGTGAATATCTCCCTTGCTGCCTGTCCCTACTCCCTTCAATATATATAAATTAATATGAAGCTGACATGCTGCAAGTGTTAACATATCTTTATTTTCAAGAATGGCTTTGGGCTCTACACAGGCCCCAATGGCATTTTCAGAAAATGAAAGAATTTCATTTAAAGAGAGGTTTAGAGAGCTGATGAGTACAAGGATCATGCATGTAATCCTAGATCACAGCTGCATTATGTCCAATCCAAGTCTGTGTTATATCATCTTGAGTATGCATTCTTGTTAAAATCTAAAGAACATAAATATCTTGGGAGAATCAGATTGATGGCCAAAGACAATAGTATTATTAAATGTGTCTCGTTTGCTATAAATGCATCTTGATAGGCATTTTGGCTAGTGAAAAAAATTGGAACTTAAAAATCAAATTCAGTTAGTAAAAAATATTCTGTGAGACAGGAATTTAATATGTTCCTACATAAATTAGGCATCACTATATTTCTCTTCTTTCTCGCACGCATATGGATAGGAATCTAAAAAAACAGCTTTGATCAAGTTTCAAAACTCAAATCCAGATGAGCTAGGAGAATTTTGCTTGGAGATTAAGAACTAGGCTCTGTCTTCTAGATATCTGACATATATGATTTTGATTATTTTTGTAGAATTATAAAAGAATCCGTATTTAAGTCTACTTAAAGTTTAAGAGATTCATATTCATTTTGTGGGAACCAACTATCAGAAAATGTTCAGCATTACCAGCAGTAGATTCTGATTGTATCATTCAGTCGTATCACAGAAAGCATAAAGTTGAGATAATAATGAAAATCTGGTGCCTCTGAATTCTATGCAGATGAGTACTGTACAGTTTTATTTATCATATGATTATAAATAATCTATAGGTATATAATAGCTAATTATTGATTTAATAAAAGATTACAATCAGTTATAATATAAGTCTCAAAATTAGAAGGTCTATGATTAACCTCTATACATTCAAATAGTTAAAAACTTAATTCTTTAAACAACTTACAAGGGGGCCACAAAAAAGTAACTTTTTTAGTATTTTTAAAAAATAAGTCATCCCATTCCAAATGTACATAATGTTGTGGGAGTCCATTCCAAAGAACTGGAACCAGATGAAGGAAAGTCCATAATCATGAGATGATTATTTTCATATCAGACAGAACCAAATATTTATAAGCAGTAGAACCTTATTTGATAATTGGTCAAGCATGCTGGTCCGATTCCAAGTCTTATAAATATTTAGGACATTATTTCTCAACATTATAAATTTATACTGATATCTTTCTCACATACCCAACCAGTGTCATGACTATCTGTGCATTAGAATAACTCTTCATGTTCAAAACATGATCAGAATGTGACTAAATTTGCTGTGATGAGGGAAGCTGGCAACGGAAACAATTAGTTTAAAACTGGGCCAGATCTGCTGAGGGAGTGCAGAGAAAAACATTCTAGAAAAATTCCCACAATGTATCCCTTTGGGACAGGCAGCAGGTCAGAATATTACTGATTACTCCATTCTAAACTGCCTTCCCTCCTTGTCACATAATCCAGAAAAAAGCTTATGCTTTATGGTACACACATGCTCACAAATGCACAGAGTCACACAAACCCAAATCAAGAGGAAAACAGAAACACAGAGACATAATACACTACTTTCTTACACAGATAAAAAGACAGACATGTCCCATGACTATTGCCTAGTAAAGGGATTGAAAAGAATTTAGCCACCTTCTACATGCTTTTCCTGTTGTTATTTCCTAGTAGGGTTTATGAGGATTTCTTAAAAATAAAGATAATGCGAACGCTTCCTTTCTTCCCCGAACCACAATCATACTTCAGTTTTTAAAATTTTTACTCTTAAGGATTGATTCCATCCCAAATTCTGTGGTGACATATTTTTCCTTGTTAAAAGTATAAGCCTAGGACCTGACAGCTCTAGAATCATAACTCAAGTTCAATTGACAGGACTATTGTTGAAATGAGATGAATGTAGCTCAAGTGTGGCCATATGAATGTCTTTTCATACTCTGATTCCAAGGTGCTAAAGCTTTAGACTGCTGAAGGATGTGATTCAAACTTAAGACCAAAATGGACAGGGGAAGAAAGAAAAGATGGGAAGTAGGCACACAATCACTCTGTGCCCAGAATCAGGAAACTTCAAACCATATTTAATATAAATTTCACTACATGAAATTGGTTATCTAAGCTGGCTTTGGGATCGTTGAGTTGCCATTCATTTCAAAATGTTCTTGTTTACATGGTGTTCTTAACTCAAGTATTTAAAATGTAGAAGATGCTCATGTTTTATAACCATTTTCTTCTTTCTGTAAACAAGCTAAGAAGAACAAGCAAGTCTCAGGAAATCTGGGGGGGGAAAAGAGCCAGTTTAAATTAAAACCCTGTCTTGCTCAAGTAATGTCAACCTGAAGCATTATCTGCTGATGGAATGGAAGTTTTTCAGAGCACCAGTCCCATATAGGAGATATACGAATGTGTGACAACTATGCGCCCCTGAAGAGGGCTGCACCTTATAAATCAAGCTGCAAGCATTGACTAGCACTGCATCCAACTAAAATTACTGTGAGTTGGGGGCTGCTCCAGAACACGTGCCCTCCTGTTCACTTGTCATCGGAGATGTTAACATTTCTGATTAATTCACAGACCTCTCATTTTATTCTTCATTCCTTTATCCTTGCTATCCTGCTCTGCTGCAGCTTAAAGATTCTTACCCGACCTGCTACAATAATCACCATTCGCTCGTCCTCCCCCCCACCTGGTGAAATTGTTTAGTGATGCCAACCGCGCTTTTAATTTGCAAGACATCAGACACAGAGGTAATTTATACCAACATCTGTTCATTTCTGACTTCTGAAACAAACTCACACATGCTGCTACAAAATCCCATTAGAAGCAAGACAGCCTTCTGCTATTCTGTATTCCTCTTCTCAATAGACACGAAGGAGTCAACTAAGCTTTAAATTTTAAAACATATGAAACAAAATCAAGAGAAGATCTTTACAGAAATCAAATAACCCTTTCACGTTCATCAAAGCCATCTAAATTGTGTAGAAAAAAACCCAAATTTTTCTACCTCCTTTTGTAGCTGTGCTTATTTCTATCAATACAGATATTGTTACAGACAAGAAGATATCTATAATTTCCTCTTGTTACCAACAATATCTGTACTGATAGATTACAAAGTGTTCTGTCCCGGTGTCTCAGTCATTCCTTAGTTGCCACTCCCCAGTCTATGAATATAAGAGGGACAAAAAATTGTCCCTAGTGGACGTGCCTTCTTGTTTCATATTATTCCAGTTCAATGCTCCTTAAACCTTATTAGAAATTTTAATTTAAGACATTCCATAATCATTTCAATGAAAAAAAGGCAAGAGGATACAGAACCAGCTGCCCACATCCTAGATGCAATTGCTGTCAGGGAAACTTATAATAATAATTGTCATCACTCACTACCCATGGAAATGAGGGAAGCCACTTAATGCACAATGGTGAATCTCTAAATGAATAGCTA
The DNA here is from genome assembly GCF_028640845.1 of Ahaetulla prasina. NCBI lineage: Eukaryota > Metazoa > Chordata > Lepidosauria > Squamata > Colubridae > Ahaetulla > Ahaetulla prasina. The sequence continues at coordinate 319,704,270 of NC_080539.1, read as the reverse complement.
ACAAAATTGTACAAGAAACCGTAGGTACGTTGTTCAAATATGCTTAATCTCAGGGACTTGCCCACTGACAATTGGATCTAGTACCGATTTCACAGTATTAACAGGGAACCATAGAATCTAAGCAGCATAAACATGAATTGCCATGTCAGGACAAAATTTATAGTCTATCCTATGCAGTACATCTATTACTACAATAGAAGATCAACAATGAATACAACTGCAATAGCTCAGTTACAAATTAATCTCCTCAGTTATATGGAGAAGTGAGAGCACTGAAGATCACAGAAAGCACCAATTTAGGATGTAATCGGCCTAGGTTACAATAAAGCTGAATATCTGAACAAATCCACTTTTTCCTGTGACTACCTACAAGACAGCTATTGGGTTACTATAAATAACAAGAGAATCTTGAACCAGGAATTAAATTTTCTGCCAGAGACTAGATGGAGTGCAAACAAGGTATTGGACAAAAGAGGCAGAAGCCAAAAATGAAAGCTTAATTTACCAGTTGCTAGGAAGGAGGAGCACAGTTTAATATAATCTCCTCTTTGGAACTTCAATCCCTCAATCCTGTATTTAGCCTTGTTGTCTTGGTCTCCCTTCCTACCACAGTCCCCAAACTGCCTCCCGCAGTAAATTTTGGGACTGTTGGTGGAAGATATTCAGTAGTGCAGATTGATTTCTTGCAAGTGAGAAGATGAGGGATTACCAAAAGCAGCCCTGGTTAACAAGATTGGGTGCAGAATCTCTTGTGAGAGCAGCCCACTCTGCCAGCACTTTGCATCCTTTCACTATGACATATGGGTTTCATTACACAAAGATTTTCCTTATTGCAACACGGAGGAGATTACATTAGAAACTCAGGGCTATCTTTACATCTGTAGTAATTTAAAGGTTAAGTAACATTTTTAATCAAATGTTATGTCAATGACAAAGACTCATAAGGTTTGGCTTCTATCGAAAGTTGAAAATGTAATGGTTGGATGTTTCTTCTAGTAAGCTATTTGGTGAAAAAAATAACATGGTGGAAGATTGGATTTCCAATGTCACTATCCCCCCCACCTCAATATTTCATAAAAAAACCTTTTTTAAGATATGGTAACCAGGGGCTCCATGTTTCATTAGAACTTGGTAGTCATGGGATTTAGTGAGATAATGAAAGTAATGCCTTCCATTTATGTAAAAATCTGTCACCCTAAAGGGTCACTATAGATAGGAGAGATTTTTATGCATAAAGGTGATCATATGCAAGTAATATTTTGTTTTAGAGAACAAGAGAAGGATTTAGAGAAGGATTGAAGCACACTGATAGTGAATGTAACTTGCAGATAAGATTCTCAAGTCAACTATTTATACTTCTAGCTAAACTCCAAAGGAACCTGACAGAGAAGATGCAAAACAATACTAAATACAAGGACCAATGATGCAGTACAAGGTAGTCTTCTAGGCTCCCAAAGTCATATAAATATACATATGCCAGTCATCCTATACTGGATAAATATATTTCTGAAAACATTACTGCAACTGCTTGTTAATCCAAAAGCCACAGTTCCACAAAACCTCCGCTGTCACTCTGAAGTGATTGACCTTCTTTCTCCACAGGTATATTTACATTTATTCTTTCTTAATATAATTTTGTTGCTATCTAGTCAGTCATCCAAAATAAGGTGCCTTCCTGGACACTCTGCTTATATTTGTTGTCATTTTTTACACTCAAATCACTGTTAGCTTCCAATGTTAGCTTGCTACATACATTATTTTCCTTGGTTTAAATGCCTTTAAAAACATCTAGGTTTGGTTACTATTCAAAACACTTTAAAACCATAATTGGAATCCAGGCAGAAAGAATTAAATCACTACTTTTAAATGTGTGTGTGTGTGTGTGTGTGTGTGTGTGTGTGTGTGTGTGTGTGTACGTGTGTATGCATGTATATCTACCTACCTATCTATTGATTTACACAGGTATTTGGATTACTGCATTCCTAATCTATTAATTAGGATCACCGTAATGTAATACAGCAAAAAGTCATTAGCTAAGATTAGTAAATATACAAAACTTAAGAAAAAGTGCTTTTTCACTTGCACTACCTCTTCCCTCTCTATGTATTTAGAATGAAAAAAGAAACAGGAATTATACTGTCAAGTCATATCTCTTGGTCATACTAAAAACCTAAACACTTTTCTTTCAGAACTGAAGCTTGCTAGTAAACTATAACCAGAAAACATATATGTTTGATTTGTTCAAGTCCACTTATTGTTGCTTTTCTTCTATTCAATACATTTTTTTAAAACAGAAGACTTGTTATTTTTTACTTTAAAAAATTAGTATTTTTTTTTTACAATTTTCTTATTAGTGTAACAAAACTATAGCTTTTCTGACCACCATAGTCCCTCAGATCTTTATGCTGAAATCTGGTAACAATTCCTAATTTCAATGAGAAGTGAGAACAACTAGCTAATAAATTTTAAAAGATAATATTCATATTGAACAGTGATGGGTTGCTCTCGGTTCGGGTGAACCGGTAGCAGCAGTGGCAGGAGGCTCTACCCACCCGCTCAGATGTCATCAAAAATGCTTTGCACATGTGCAGAAGTGCATGCACCTGCACACTACCAATAGCAAACCAGTAGCCCCAGCACTTGAAACCCACTATTGATACTGAAGTTCTAAAGTGGACAGATAGCTAACATTGACTATGGTATTTTATGAATGTCTTAAAAGTATTTGAAGGCAATATATATTCTAACTGTACCTGTATGTAGGGACTGCATATTTTTTTAAAAATAATCTAACCTGAACTATATTTATTTATTTATTTATTTATTTAATCATATTTGTATACCGCCCTATCTCCCGAGGGACTCAGGGCGGTTAACAGGCACTTAAAAACACATAAATACAGAGTAAAAAACAATTAAAAAACTTATTCTAAACGCCAAATATTAAAAAAATATAAAAAATAAAACCCAGTTTAAAACCCGTAAATTTAAAATCTAACTCAGTCCTGCGCAAATAAATAAGTGTGTTTTAAGCTCGCGGCGGAAGGTCCGAAGGTCTGGAAGCTGACGAAGTCCTGGGGGTAGTTCGTTCCAAAGGGTGGGAGCCCCACAGAAGGCCCTTCCTGGGTGCCGCCAGGCGACATTGCCTCGCTGGCGGCACCCTGAGAGTCCCTCTCTATGAGAGCGCACGGGTCGGAGAGAGGTATTCGGTAGCAGCAGGCGGTCCCGTAAGTAGCCCGGCCCTATGCCATGGAGCGCCTTAAAGATGGTAAGCAAAACCATGAAGCGCACCGGAAGGCCACGGTAGCCAGTGCAGTCTGCGCAGGATAGGTGTCATCACGGGAGCCATGGGGGCTCCTCTATCACCAGCGCAGCCGCATTCTGGACTAACTGCAGCCTCCGGATGCCCTTCAAGGAGCCCCATGTAGAGCATTGCAGTAATCCAGGCGAGACGTCACGAGTGCGTGAGTGACCGTGCATAGGGCATCCCGGTCTAGAAAGGGGCGCAACTGGCGCACCAGGCGAACCTGGTAGAACGCTCTCCTGGAGACGGCCGTCAAATGATCTTCTAGAGACAGCCGTTCATCCAGGAGGATGCCTAAGTTGCGCACCCTCTCCATCGGGGCCAATGACTCGCCACCGACAGTCAGCCGCGGACTCAGCTGACTGTACCGGGATGCCGGCATCCACAGCCACTCTGTCTTGGAGGGATTGAGCTTGAGCCTGTTTCTCCCCATCCATTATATTATCCCATATAATATAGTATCTACTATTTTTCAGTCTGATTTTTTTAGAATTACCAATCTTAGCCCTACAATACATGTTCCATTCTTGGGGTTCTCTAAGCTTAGTTTTTTGATTGCACATATTTTATTATCCCACAGGTAACTTCTAAACTGTAGGTATTCTGTGCTACCATCGTACAAATTCTACTACTTGAAAAAAAAACCAGAATTTTAATTTTTTAAAAAATAATTGTATTCTAAAGTTATTTCTCTTCATGCCCTTTTCACAAAAATAAAACAGTAAATTCAAAATGGCAAGCCAAAGCACCAAGTGCAGAGTAGAACTGTCAACTATGGATTGCAATGGATTGCAGGAAGATAGCTAGTGACTGGTATTTTTAACTAATGCAGTCCTGGTGAAGATTAAATACATTCTGCTAGTAAGATCAAGTTTATTAATATCATAGGAAGATAGCTATTTTTGTTTTAGCTGGTTTGAATATTGAGATGGATATTCTGAGAGTACCTCCTCCTTCAAGAAACAGACTAGCTTGACCTCCTTGACTCTTGATCTCCACGACACTTGGTGTAGGGAAAGAGTTACATCTCTCCTTGAAGCCAATAAAAAACCCTCTTGATTATAATTTAGATAAGAGCCACTGGATTGAATAATAATGACTGAAACTCCCTTGGCTGTTTCACCTTGAGACGTCCATCACTGGGTTAAACATGATGCTAATTGCATTTGGATTGATTAATTTCTCTCACTCCTGTCTATTCGAATAATGCTTAACAAAATAATCACAGTACCCAGAGCCAAATCTTCTCCGTCAAAGGAATGAAGCCATCAGATCCAGCAGAGATGAAAGAAATGAAGATGACCCGTAATTACTGCTACGGTGATATCATTACCATATTATAGAAAATGAGTGTGGTGAAGGGGGAGAAAGGGGCTGTGATTATTATTTATTTTTTAATGGAAGCTTACATCCCAAGAATGCAGATTGGAGATACTGGAGTGTGTAAATGGAGAGAACTTGGGAGAGAGGATTTTTTTCCCCATTAAACTGCAAAAAACAGAGATCACTACACCTTTTGATAAATGTGCTGTGAGCAGGCTCTTTTGTTTTAGTAGTGTTTTGTACTTGAAGAGCAGATATTTAAGTTGCCTTTTTTCTTAGTGGAATCTTATGATAGCCTTTAAGTAGCTGCAGTTACTCTGATGTAGTTACCATTCTTTAAATGTTACAATGCTTGCAACTGGGTTTGTTCTAAATGTTGCACTATCAAACCCTGTTGATCCTTTGAAAAATTTTCTGTTCAGAAAACAGTTATTTCCAATACCCAAATCTATAAAGTCAATAAATCCAGTTCTTTTATACATTCCCTTCCCCAAAATGCTACTTGTTTTTATGTTTATTGTGATGGCCCCAAATGAGTGTCATATTTATAATTTGTATTGGAATCAGAAAGCAATAATTGTCAGCTCAGCTGTTTCCTGGATACTCTCTTGTTTGAGAAAACAATATAACTCTGCAACAGTTTGGAACCTTGGACCACTTACGCTCTGTAATTATAGCTTTTATTTTTTTTCTCCTCTGTAATTATAGCTTTTATTTTTTTTCTCCTCTTCATTCTACTTATATCTGCCCCAAGGGGTTGAGGACAAAAATAGATAACCACCTATGTTGATTCCGTAGAAAGCCAAAGATATACAAAAACTGATATGGTATACCAGTAAGTTTCAAAATGTATGAGTTAAGATGGTAATAACCACATAAATATTATTTAAAATCAGAAAGAACAAACCTCCAAATGTATCCAAACCTTGTACTATAAAATCACCAGCAGGTAATATTAACATATTAGCATATTACAGGTAGTCCACAACCGTTGCAGCATCCCCATGATCATGGGATCAAAATTCAGACACTTGGCCACCTACTCATATTTATGGCAGTTGCAATGTCCCAGGATCATATGATCCCCTTTTGTGAACTTCTGACAAGCAAAGTCAATGGGGAAGCCAGGTTCACTTAACTAATTTAAAAACTGCAGTGATTCACCTAACAAGTTTGTCAAAAATGGTTGTAAAATGGGGTAAAACTTGCTTAACAAATGTTTCACTTGGCAACATAAATGTTGGGCTCAATTGTGGTCGTAGGTCAAGGACTACCTGTTATCAACTCTTCAATATGAATGGAATTTGACTCTTAACACAAGTACACTATATGATATCCTTACTGTAGTTATCAGTAGCTGTTTCATTTCCATGAGATTTCCCTCATAAAACTTTTACCATAAAATACTAAATATTCACATCACATTTACCAATTCAAAAAAAAATATTGTTTAGGGCCCACATTCCTCAGTTCAGCATAGCTGGTTATCCAAAGGCCATGACAGTTTATTTCCTTGGTAACATCCTAACCTTGTAGCAATTCCTCAGAACAATGCCCACAGCTACACCTCATGAAAAAAGTAATGTGGCAAAGCTGAGCCCCCTACTAAAATGTTTAAGAAATAATGAAAATAAAGAGAATTGGCATTGCTGCTTAAAATATGTTAGATGAGAAAGGAGACAACTTGCCATTCAGATAGGTAGCTATTCACAAGAAAGGTAGCGTAATATTGTCTTTCACTTTTTTATGCATGTAGGCTTCTCATTAATGAATATTAAATATATTAGATTAAATTAAATATAACAACAGAGATAAACCCAAATGAGCAATAATGTGCTAAGAAAACATAATGAGAAATTATGGAATAGATGCTGCCTTAGCCACTTTTCTCATAAGTGGCGCCCCAAAATTCAAGTTTACAAAATAGAAACGTTAGTGTGTGGTATATATGTAAAAAGCTAAGAATTTATAACAAAACATGCTCATAGTTAAAACTGAGAATAAAGACTGTGTTTATGAAATATAGGCAGAGGAATATCAAAATAAGTCTTGCAACATTTTAAAAACCAACAGGTATTTAATGATATTGTATAGGCCCGTGATGGCAAACCTATGGCATGCATGCCAGAGGTGGCACGCAGAGCCCTCTCTCTGGGCACGCGCTGTCACCACCTGCTCTTCCAGATTCCGGTGCACGCATGCACGCCACCCAGTTGGTCTTCGCACACTTAGGAGCACCAGAAACTGGAAGACCAACAGGCCGGTGTGCACATACACACGGGGGCAGTTGCTCTTCTGGTTTCCAGTGCTTCCGTGTGTGTAAAGACCAACTGGCCGAACCCAAAAGAGCAGCTGCTCCTCTGGTTTCCAGCACACGCAGGTACGCGCACATTCTGGTTTTGGCACTTGGTGCCGAAAAGATTTGCCAACACTAGTATAGGCTTTCATGCTAATGCTTACTTCTCTTCTGCTGTTGCTGTGTTTCAGGGCCACAATAATAGACCCTAGTGACTAGTGCATGTGCAGTATACTCTTTCTTGGGAGAATCGTGATTTTGTTCACTTTAGATTAAAGAGCTTTAAGACATATTGAAAAAGATCCATTTTGTAAGTGAAAATTATCTGCTTTGGATACAGTCTGTATTATAACAGGAATCTTTCCCCAATGGAACATCCATTTTTACTAAGTTCATAAGTCTGTTATTTTAATGCAATATCAATTTTGCAGGGATGCTAATTGGAGACTTACAGAACAAATGTAATCTATTCTCAAGAACATTATCAGATTTAAATTCATGTCTGATTGTTTTAATGCTATATTTTAAGAAGATTTTAAGAAAATTGTGAGATTGCTTGCTTGATTAAATTATCCAATTGTTTAATTAAATGATGTGGAATATAACATCTTTATTATTAAGTAATTCCATAGGAAAATACAATTTATGTAATGGTACAGTCCATAAATACTCAGAAAGGAATTGATCTCTGTCTTCAAAAATACATGCCAGGCCTGAACAACATCATGGAAACTATAATGTATCAAAGCACTCTGTACACAATTTCCAATGTCTTCTCTAATCTATCTGTAGGAACACCTCATATGAGTTTCAAGACAATATTTGGCCAAATGTGACCGCATAATCCACTTCAAATCTGAATTGGATACAGAATGTCATGAAGGTTAGAAATGAAATAATGAAATACTTTTACTATCTTGCAAAAAGAGGGAAGTCAAAATGATTTGTAGTTAAAACTTACAGAATTCATAAATTGTATGTTAATTAAGAGGTTTTTTTTAATGGCTGTAGGTTTTCAAAATATTAAAAAGAACTATACATTTTGAAAACTTACTTCTACTTTACTGGGAAAATGAAAATTCTCAAGAATCCAAATACTGTAATCTAGTATTGCTGGACAATTTATTAGGCTATAAGAGCAAGGACATTTAGGGAGGCATTTAAATCTCCAATTTTTATTCACGTTGCAAATATTTGTGTCACTTTAAATGTTTATTAGAAAACAGGAATGGTTGCTTTTTCCCTGCTCAACCCAAAGATAGGCTTCCAATTCAGTGGGATAATAAATAGATCCTCTATTAAAAAGCTAAATGACATCTTGGCCTACTACCCAGATACATCCGTCACCCAAAGTCTTTCAGTTGGGATTTATCCTGAATGACGTTTAGTGTAGGTTAATAATTAGTTTTTAGCATAAGAATCCAGCATGGTCATTTTTGCCCCAAGAGAGAAAAACAGGCTGAGCAATTTTTAGATAGTATGTTCTGATAAGACAAGGCTCCTGACTCCCTGTATGCAGTGCAGGCCACCTGCTCTATGAACTGCCACAAGGGATCCCCTTGAAAGATTTAATAACAGCACTCAAAGCTTGAGCTGATTTTACATACTATTATCACAAAGTAAGACCCTGTAGACAAGATCTCATCAAAAGCTCACCTCTACAAACATTATATAATTGTATATACAGTGTGGTTACTAGAATTTAGCATAGCTAATATTGAAAGAAGTTATGAATGAGTTATAAATGCTACTTGTTGCAAACTGAATGTAAAGAGTGATCATTCAGATTAGTTTAATACACTGTTTATGAAAGACGCAATTAAGAAGAGGCTGAAAAAGGACCGATTAAAATACATGAAGAAGACAAATACAAGGAAGGGAGTGAATGAGTTCTTGTTATAAAACTAAGTTCTGCAAAGTACGGGAGAAGAGAAAGAAGATTACCCTGGAAATGCCACTTCTCTATGAGGCTGATATCTTATTTGATGTCACTTCCTTTAAGCTCCTGATTGTAATGGTGCACATCCCTGGAAAAAAAAGGTATGAAATACAGGTAGAGGAAGATGCAGTTTAGAAAGTAGGACCTCACAGTTAATGCTGAAAACAATAAGAAGATGGAAGTTAATTCATGGAACGATAACAAGTTGTGATACTTTTCATAATAAATAAAAAGTGGCCAATGAGTTTTCTCTTTAAATCTGGACAAATGCAACAAATCACAGCCAATGTATTTATTTGTATCCCCCTTTTATTATTTTTACAAATAACTCAAAGTGGAGAATCTCTTGCTTTGTTTAAATTATATAGCAGAAGTTGTTTTTCCTTTTCCAATTTCCTTTATTGAAATTTATTTTACTACTGTTCAAAACCAGTTGGCAAAGCTGAATTTATTTCTTTAATTTATATAAAGTTACTTTAGGATGCAATATTTTAACTAAAAGGGTAAAATAAATAACGATTAGGAACAGTTTCTAAAGGTAAGGGGGCTACTTGCCAGGACTGTCACACTACAATGATATAAAGATACAAAGAACTCAAACTATTACCACTGTATGGTTTGCATTCGACGGGTATATAAGAATGTATATATTAAAAAGTATTCTACCTCTACCACTGAAGACAATATTCCACCATCACAATTCTTGAAAAAGGTAATTATTGATGTATTATTTTCATCCATTCTTAACAAGCAGATAGAGTTTCATAATCTCTGCCCTTCTTCAGATACAACCAAGGGAGAATATAAGATTACAGCAATAGCTTTAAGAAGAAAGGTGGAAATACCAGTAGTCCTCAACTTACCACCACAATTGAGCCCAATATTTACGTTGCTAAGTGAAACATTTGTTAAGCCCCATTTGTTTGCCCCATTTTATGACTTTTCTTGCCACAGTTGTTAAGTGAATCACTGCAGTTGGTAAATTAGTAACACGTTGGTTAAGTGACACTGATTTCCCCATTGACTTGCTTGTAAGAAGGTCACCAAAGGTGATCACATGACCTCTGTATACTGCAATGGTCATAACTATGAATCAGTTGCCAAGCATCTGAATTTTGATCACATGACCATGGGAATATTGCAATGGTTGTAAGTGTGAAAAACGGTCTTAGCTCACTTTTTTCATTGATGCTGTAACTTTGAATGATCACTAAATGAATTGTTGTAAGTCGAGGACTACCTGTACTGTTTGGAAGCAAAAAATGCTGAGAAAATAAAGCTCATTACTTCAGTTCACTGAAAGTAAAAGATTTTCTGGGAAAAAAAAAGATGCTGAGGAGTTTAACATTATCTTTAGGTAAATTATTTGTTAGCATATTAGCCATTAAAGTGACATCCTAAATGAAATTATTGAACATAGGTTAATTAAATTCATTTATTAAATTTATTTGCCGCCCATCTTGTTTCAATTCTAGGCAGCTTATAGTATAAATATATGCTACCAGCCTTTCTAACATGAGTTGCAGCTATAGTATCCACTTGTTTAACCTACTGATAAACAAGAGTAATTCAGGTTGATTAAGTAGATATTTATTTATTTATTTATTTATTATTTATTTATTTTTCGTATTTTTATACTGCCCTATCTCTCTAGGGACTCAGGGCGGTTCACAGCCAGAAAAAATATACATATAAATACAAAATAAAACATCCATTAAAAAACTTATTACATATGGCCGAATAATTAAAAATAGCAATACACATAGTAAAATCCCCATTAAAACCAATTCAAATTTAAAAATCTAGTCCAGTCCTGCGCAGATAAATAGATGTGTCTTAAGCTCGCGGCGAAAGGTTCGAAGGTCAGGAAGTTGGCGGAGTCCTGGGGGAAGTTCGTTCCAGAGGGTGGGAGCCCCCACAGAGAAGGCCCTTCCCCTGGGTGTCGCCAGCCGGCACTGCCTGGCTGACGGCACCCTGAGGAGTCCCCCTCTGTGAGAGTGCACGGGTCGGTGAGAGGTATTCGGTAGCAGCAGATGGTCCCGTAAGTAACCCGGCCCTATGCCATATTAGCTAACAAATATCTAAATGAAGCAAATATCTGCAGTTTGGATTATTGCAACATGCTCTACATGGGGCTACCTTTGAAGAGTCTTCAGAAACTTCAATTGGCCCAGAATGCAGCAGTTTTAGAGGACCCCTAGGTTGGCAAGTGTAAAACCACTGGCTGGCACATGTAACAAGCTGTACTGGCTGCCAATTTGCATCTGAGTCTGATTAAAGATGTTGGTCATCACCTTTAATACCCTTTACAGCATAGGTCCGGGCTGTCAAACTCCCGGCCCATGGGCCGGATGCATCACACCCTGGCCATGCGTATGCCTGGTTTAGCGAAGGGGGAAAAAGTCCCGATATGTTATGTGATGCCACCATGATGATGTTCAGTTTGACACCCTTGGCATAGGTCCTCTGGAAAGCTGTTTTGCCCCAGTGGGATTGGCCCGGCCCACTTGTGCTCGCAAAATAGGCCTATTGTGGATTTCATCAACCAAGAAATTGTGGCTTCTGCCAAGCTCCTCACCCTTTGGAACATCTTGCCCCAGAGATGAGGTTTGCCCCCACCCTTCTGGCCTTCAGAAAATGCCTTAAAATTTGGCTATGCTGGTTGGCAGGAGGTCAGTCCTGAAGGAGAAGCTGTTGGTTGGGGTAGCTAGTATAGTAACAGAGGAGCCACCATTACCTCTCCACTCTAAACCCATGGTTTTTTAATTTGTTTTAATCCCTTGTAATTTAAATCTGTTTTTATATTTATAATTGTTTTTATTTCCTTATGTTTTATTATGTGGTAAGCCATTCGGAGTTGCCTCATGCTGCAAGATGAGCAGCATATAAGTTTAATAAAATACTGTAAGCATGCCTAATACTATAAGCATTAGCACCACCAGGTAGACCAGACAAAGAATCAACTCCACAGGATGGCTATGATTACTTTTATTGAAAGTGGCTACAATAACAGAATCTTGGAAGTCTGATTGTACTGTTTCTTCTCCCCTTATTGTACTCAATTGAATTTGGTGAATATCTGAATCTCATCTATATATTTCATGCTTGTTTGGGATTTAAGATATTATCTCCCCTTGACACATCAGTAACAGATCCTGCCTGTCTCAATCAAGGCATCTTTCTTACTCTTTATAATCAGATTCTTCAAAAAGAACTGGGGGAAGAATTATTATCTATCATCTATTATCAATCTATTAAGTTTTATGTCTTCACAACAGATTAAAATGAAAAGAAATGCAGTGTTCAATTATAAAAGCCCCTTTAATTTGTAAAATGCCAAAGCCAAATAAAATACAGTTTCAAACAGCAATAGCAGATAAGATTTTTTCCAATTCAAAACCAAAAATTATAATCCCATATGCAATTTTTTTCCTGAGAAAGGCTTCACTATACTAATCCACCATCTTTATTGTTGTATTAATCTGTTGATCTGAAGCGGATCTTAAAAGTGCATGTGTATATAGATGACTTGTAGAGAGTCATTCAAATAATTTGGACTTAACATACTCAGACTTGTTTAGAAGTCAACTGCCTTTTGAACTGAAAATACTAACAACCATTAAAAATGTACAGAATTAGTGTAACATGATTCATTTAGTTCTGTCAGGAATATGGACTGAACAACCATATTCTGTACCAGCTTCTATTTTCAGCATCCTTCAAAGCCAGTGCCACCTAGAATGCAGTTTTTGACCTGTCAGTTCTTGGACTGGGAATACAACTTTAGTAGAAAATGATATCACAAGTCAATCCTCCAAATAAAACTGATTTTGTAAAGACTGCTTGGAGAAAATGATATGATTATTAGATTCTGATAAATAGCGTAAAGTGGCAGTGATTCTAATCAGAAGAAATTATTCAATCAATCATTAACAGAATGTTTGTCTTCCTGAGGAATTATAACACATATAAGATTTAATCAACACCTATATTCTTAAACAGAGAGATAGTATTAGACAGGACCCTTTAACCTTCTCTGCTATCATGATCATTTACAGAAAACAACATGATTAAATTAATTCTACTTAAATGCTTCAGGGAGGATTTGTTACAGCACTGAAATCCAGGCACAAATGAAATACTTAAATCCTTTATATCTTTGGCAAAATCTTTTTCATTGACTCAGTGAAGTTCAGAAAACGCTGTGCTACTTTAGAGTGTATAAATTGTTTCATACACATAGACACATTCTTCCTATCAATACAAACAGATACATCTGATACAAGTAAAAGGCAATAGATTGCAAAGAATAACATTTGAACTGGTAACTACCTGCTTCATAGCTCTATTTCTTAATGACAACTAACCTACATTATGCTAATTTGTCCAGGACAACCTAAACATTAGCAGTAATGGAACACACACTGTTTCCACACACAGATCCCTCACATCCAGGACATAAACTGTTTCAACTCCTACCCTCAAAATGACACTATAGAGCACTGCACAACAGAACAACTAGACACAAGAACAGTTTTTTCCCGAAGGTCATCACTCTGCTAAACAAATAATTCCCTCAACACTGTCAAACTATTTACTAAATCTGCACTACTATTAATCTTCTCATAGTTCCCATCACCAATCTCTTTCCACTTATGACTGTATGACTGTAACTTTGTTGCTGGCAATCCTGATGATTTATATTGATATACTGACCATCAATTGTGTTGTAAATGTTGTACCTTGATGAACGTATCTTTTCTTTTATGTACACTGAGAGCATATGCACCAAGACAAATTCCTTATGTGTCCAATCACACCTGGCCAATAAAAATTCTATTCTATTCTATTCTATTCATATTGGAAATAAGATCTAATTTAAGGCACCTAAATACTGGCAACCATGGCAAGCTATCATGTACAACTACATAGAGTGCTCATCAAGAACCATAAAGTAATATTCCAATAGCTTCTTCAGGAAAGAGAAGAGTTTGACAATCATCAAAATAGGTTCCCAGTTTTATGTCACAACAAGATTAAATATCCTTTGACTAATTAACAGTAAAAGAATCTAGCAGACTCATCAGGAAGAACATCAGCAATATGTATAAAAAGTAATTTAAAAAGTCAATCAGGTACCAATTATATTTTCCCAAAATGAACCAATCAGAAGTCTATTTACACAAAGAACCAATTAGCACCTATCTAGATAGGGAACCAAACAGAAACCAGCTCTCTTGGGTGCCTGTGACATGGACCAATCAGAGAACAGCTTGCCAGGTACAAACACTGTACAAAAGCCAGTCAGTCCCTATTCAGTAGCCTGTGAGCTCTTACTAAAAAGCAGCTTATTCTGTCTCTGAAGATGCCAACTATATCTACTGGCAAAACATCAGGACACCAGAAAACTAGATCACATGAAGGTTCATCACTGATGTTAATTTTATTTATTATATATATAGTAACATTTATTGATAGAAGAGAATATTTATAGGTCAGGGTTGAAATGTGGGGTCCTGTCTGAGCTTGTGTGGGTTTTTTTGCAGGCAATTCATTACCAAATTCAGAAATTATCTGAAATTATAACCAAATAGGTAACATCATCAGTGCTAGAAAGGAGTGGGTTTGCTATTATTTTTCTATACTAGTAATTTGCTCTGTCAGTGTTGGTGGGAATGTTCTTGATGATTCCTTGATTAAGCTGTAGTTCTTTGATTGGAGTACTATTTCTTAATTATTGGTCTAGCATTAATCTTGGTGTTAATTTCTGCTCATATGGGTGTTGGCCCTATATTCAGATTGTGTAATGGTTTTTCCTAAGACATTCAGGATGTTTTCCAGTTAAGTAAAATTCCACAAACATTCAAATTCCCCAAAGAATCAAGTAAAACTTATTTTCAATCATTTTCAACGTGTTCTAGATGTATACAGTATTTTTACTCTCATTTTTGTCAGGGATGTGTGATGGATTTCTAAGAGCAAAGAATCACTTCCTTTACAATCCCGTTCCACACTATCTCAGGTTCATCTTTTTCTCCTTTATGATTTAAATAATTCATATCTGCAACTATCACATCTGTTATCTAAATTAAACAGCAGCAGGAACAGTTCTTCTACTGGTGGACAGGGGCATCTCCTCTTGCAATGTCAGGAACATAGGATGGAAACAGCTCCATCATACCCTTCCAGGTTACTGTCCTCTTCCTGTTTGGCAAGGAAGTTAAGAAACAGCTAAAGAAGAGCAGGCTGCATAAAATGGATAACCTGGATTGGAGTTTAGATTGCATTTAGATTGCAATAATTACTGATCATCGTTATTTCCTCCATAGAGCAATTTAGGAGACAAAAGCAAGTGATGTCAGCACTACTTTAGTAGTCTAAATCAATCTCTAGAAATACAGTCCCAAAAAGAGATCAAGATTCTAAAAAGTGTCTAGATACACATCTAACTATCTCCATTGAACATTCCTTACATCCTTACAATGATCCTATGGCTTTAATTTGTCCCTAGAGGTATCTAATAGCTCTTAACTGCTTATGCAGGATCATGGAAGAACATATAATATTTTAAGTCACTCTCTATGAGGAAATTACAGAACATAAGAAAACTGCCAGAATATAAAACAAGCTATAATTCCACTGCTTAAGGAATAATAAAAAAAGAATTCCAACCTAGCACAGAAAACATCAAAAACAATATAGACAAACAAAAGCAAATCTGAAAGGTGAGCAAACCCCATAAGCCAGGCAGCCATTATTAGCATGTCGATAGCACACTTGTTAAAAATGTATATTTTAATTTTCTGTATTGCTAAAGGTCCCAATTTGCTCAGAGATCTAGCTAAGCTACCACTTTCTACCATGACAGAATCTAATCTTTATTTAATGGATTTAGCATCTATCTTCACTAGAGTGGTCTCTAAGGGAAAGAGGAGGGAAGAATGAAGGGGCCTAGAAGAGACGATCAGAGCCCCCCCCCCTTCTCTTCATCCATCCGGCGCTCATGTTTGTGTTCAAAATTCAATTACCTCCTTATTGATACTTCACAGAGATATTTAAGCTGCAAACATGAAGCCCTGATTTCCCAGGGGGCCATGCCCCTCTCTATTTCACTGCTCTGCTTCCCCCCGGGTGAATTCCTGAGGCGTCCATATTAATAGGTAATCAGTCACAATTCATTTATTAAACAGCTAGCAAGGTTTATCAGCCTGTCCTGATTAGCCGAAAGAAGCCACTGAATTCCTAATTTATTTATGAAAATATAAGTGTCTTTTTGAATTCCATTCAAGAGAAGGGTTTCTTAGGATATGGCATGCTGAATTCTAACAGGGAAGCAAGCACAAGACAAGCCTAGGGAAAACTGTGATTGATCCTGAGAAATTTAGTGCCACAGGGATCCACAGCAACAGTCAATGATTTAGGGCTATGGAACTTATTTCCCTTGGATTTGTTAGATTGCTCATCATTAACTGGACATCGGTGCTATTATAAAAATTAGAAGCCTAAAATACTGCACACAGATTGGCTGGCAACTACAAAAGAAATTGTCTACGTTTAACAATCAAAAAAAGAAATCAAAATGTTGGAAACCTTGGAAGAAGCTATGACATTAAAAAATGTCATTAAGATTTTTTTTAAAAAATATTTATGGCTGGTAGATCTTCTCACTGGAGATGCCTCCATTCTAGAATATTCTCCCTACTGAAATTCATAAATCACACTTAAAATTAAATCTTGTAGTGCAGCTGAAGATCTATCTCTTCCTCAGGTTTTCTATATATGAATACTGTTTGTACATTTTTGTTTGTGGATTATTTTCTACTCTTGTAAATGATTTTTGTGCTTTTTAATTTTTCATTGTAAATTGCCATGAGACTAATAATTAAGAAGTAGTCTTCAAACATATAAAATAAGCCTGAGAGGAAAAAAGTAGGCAGGAACCCCAAGCCTCGACTCTGTCAACGCTTATGTTGTGCTGATGTCTAATTATTTATCACGCCAAGGCTCTTATGACATAAATGTTTGCATCACATTAATTGCAGCCATGTCAGGTAAAGAAATGGCTATCAAAATCCACCTTCCTTTATAGCTCACAGAGCAGAAACTTGCAAGTGTTGCATTATGCGTCCACATATGGGGTTTTACATGTCTTCCAACTCTTCCCCCTGGAAATCCCTGAGTTCAATTCATAGTAGAGAGTCTGAACCCTATATAACAACATCCAACTATCTTTGTCTGATATTTTCCACAGGTAAAGTAGTTTGCCTTCCCCCCCCCCTGTTTACGAAACGAAAACATGACCATGGCCACATGGGGGAAATTCCAATTTTCCTGTCACTCCACTATAATTCATATGGTGCTGAAGGAAAAAGCTTGATGCTGGTGGAAAAAGATTTTTTATAGGGTTGTATCAGATATGGAGAAACTAATGCAAAAATCTGTTTTGCAGAAACACTGGTTTGGATTAGTGCCTACAAATGAGGGTTTATTGAAATATCTAAAATAGACATTACTCTTCAATAAACAATAATAAATATGCAAAATTCAGATATAGTTTTATGTGGCAAACTTGTTATATAACTACCAAGGAGTTTAAATGGAAATAATCCAAAGTATTAGAACTTACAAGAGTTAAAAGTAAAATCAATTCATTCTACCCATAATGTGCCTTTTGTGAGCACAGCTTGAAACTTATTCAAAATATATGCACATTGCTTAAAACAACAAAGTCTAAAAGTACCACATTAAAGTCTTTTTTGTACAAACAGAATGCTGGTTTAACGAAAATTGATTTTAACATTGATTTAGTTAAACCTGAGCAACATACAGAGTCAACATGCTTTATAAAACTAATTATAAAGATTGCATTTGAATTTATCCTTAATTTTTCCTAAAGAGATTTAACTATTATTGTATACATCTAAAATTATCCTAAATATCCAAATCATCCACACAAACATTTCCAGAACATACTAACCAATGAGTATGACTGAATGTGTGAATATATATACCGTATATTGTATCATGTCCCCGATGAGATTTAAAGACAATACTATTACTGTTAATTGCTAAATAGTTAAAGAAATTAAGCTCCCTCCTATCATCATCCAAAAACGTGTGACCAGATACTGTGTATGAAACAAATGTCTTTTGAGGAAACTGGTAATTGAGTGTATCATCAATTCTATGTTTTAGTCAACAAAAATGTAATTCTATACTATTTCTACAAGAAAAAAATCAAGTAAAACGTTAGGGTATCAGTAGAAGAAAATGAATATATCTTATCTATAGTGTATATCACTAATTAATCCAGAATTAAATTTCGGTATGCATCCATATGAAATAACTTAAGCAACAACAACTCAGGACAATTTATGTACCTGGCAACTACCAGTTGTTTCCAACTACTCTCTTTCTTTTTCAACCTATGCTATCTTAGTGCTTTATCTTAAATAGAATTCATAAGTAATGGTGAGACAGAATTCATCTTTCTCCAAAAAAAACAACCCTCAGATAATTAGGGCTATGTGAAAGAAGAAAAAAAATAAGATTCCTGAACTAGGATGTTTCCGAAAACTCCTTTGGCAAAAAAAGATATGTTTAAAATTGCTTGAACTCAGTATTCATCAGTATTCAATGTTAACATTTTTTATGGAACAAAAATATATTAACTATGGTGTGCCTCAAATTTATCCACAGTCAAGAATACCAAGCTAACAGGTGGATTCAGTATCATACGGCAAAAATAAACAATATTATTGTTAACCATATTAGATATTGTTCATAAAGTTGTTAACATTAACAGGTTGGATATTTTTCAAGTTATATAATCCCATATCATATCAAAAATAAAATCCCAAAGTAATATTTGAGGAATTGCTTATGAATAGGAATAACCATAGCAATGACCTTTTAATACCTCTCAGTGATGTAAATAGATGTGTCGTGGACCCTTCATGAGAAAGCACCATAAAAACTGGCCTCTATATCTGCTGATATATTTCCTAAGCAAACATACACCATCAATGGAAATGTCAACTTATCTCTTCAATTTCTTAAGACGTTGCTCCAATAATCATGCTGAATGAAATCTGAAATTCTGAATCTGGGACCTGGTTTACACATAAGCAGTTATATTGTTTTTTGCCATTGTACAAACCCAGCTATTTTGCCTTCTAAGCCATAGTTTGTTTACCGTGAGATAATTCATCCAGTTGCAGTTTATTCAACAAGACTTAAACATATTATGCCTAGTACAATGTATTTTTAAAAGATAAATCTGTTTCATCAACAGTCTCCATTCTGATTGGAATACAGAATGTATACACCAGAGTGAATCATCAGTTTAACAGATTATTTTTTTCCTCTATAGCAGTTATCTTCAGAACAAAATAATTGCCTTATTATATAATGATGCTATTTAAAGCAAAGTATACTAAGCATTTTGTAAACACCATAAGGGAACATGAACTCCTAAAAACAATTTCCAACTGCAGCAATGTTAAGAATACATGACGAGTACATAAACACAAATTGAATTTTCAGTAAGGCAAGTGTTGTAGGAGGAGCAAGTTCACATTAAAATTATTTAAATGGCTAATTTAACCTAAGTGACATTTCATACATTTTAAAAACTAAATGATGCAGGATTGTGGGCTAGTCTTTAAAACTGAAGTTTCAGATTGCCAGGGTTTGGGAAAGAACTGAAACAGTCAATTGTTACTGCCTAATGAATTGGAAAAGGGTCTTCAATAGAAGCATGATGGCAGTAGAGGATTGGAGATTATCTGATAGAGTAAGAGAGGAAGCAAGAAGACCAAGACTATAGAAATCAATGGAAGAATTTACATGGCCAAGTGAAAACTAATTCTGAAACAAAAATAAATGAGTGAAAGTAGTAACCAAAACTTATGGGATGAGGAAAGGAAGGGATTTCAGGGTAAACCTTACCTTTGAATAAGGGGGGAGAATAAGAATATTGTGAGTGCCAAGAAAAAGATTTGTGATTTGGGCAATAACATACCTACTTTTGCAGGATCCAATCTGGGTCAGTCACCATAGTGTTTAGTATTCTGAGCTTTGGTCTGGTCCCAGTAACCAACCCAGATTGGATCCTGCAACAATATCCTGGGATACGTACATTTCACTAGTGATATCTACTTTTGTTATGTATTCACGTTTTATAGTTATCCTTTACCATCAGCAATATGCCTTTCTATAGAGTTCCTATTTTATTTTTATTTTTGGGAGTTTGTTTGTGTTTGTGAAACTTAATGGATTTCTTCATCCATATCAAACATTTTATGCTGACATCCATTCTCCTTCAAAAATGTAAATGCACCTATGGGCCTAAAAAAACTTGATCCTCCTATTTTATTTCACCATCTCTTATTTCTAAAAGCTCACTATTATATTTATAATATGACACTGGCAGTTTAGACAGTTGATGTGAAAAGTCATTTAACTCTACAAAATGAATCTAAATACCACTTTGGGGCAATATATAAAGTCTTTCCCAAATACAATTTGGCTTGAATTTCTATTTTTTTCTTTTAAAAATTAAATCTTAAATGATCGACAATGCATCCCTAATGCTTAGCTAATGAGCAAGCTGACTGGATCATAATCTCCCCACTCCAAATCAGCTGAATTATGCGGCTATTTAAAGACGCACTACATATCAACAGATAATATTGGGCAAAAAGTGGGCCAAAAAAAAAAGTATAGAGGCAGACATTAGGACATAGTATTAATCCATTTAAAATAGAATCGTTTTTAAGACAATACATGTCTTTCCCTAGTGTGGGGAAAAAGTGTTGTATTACCTATAAAAAGAAAACATATTTGGAAAATGTAACTAGGAAAGTAGAGCAATTAAAAATCACTTTTGAGTCATTTACAGGTCTCTGTCAGCCACAAGTGCCTGAGAGCATCATGCTTGGTGTGAGTCCCCAGAGAGTGATCACGTTTCAATTACTATCACTAACATTAGTCATTACTGAGGTTGGCTCAGGTCCCCAGGGAAGGCAGCTTGCGATGACAATACCCAGTTTCTCCCTGTAATGCAATTCATTAGGCAAAACAGAACAGCTGGGACAGGCACGTGTGGATTTGAAGAGGGCCCGCCCCAGTGAGACCTCTTGCTCAAACTCTCTCTTGGTTGGCAAGGGAGGGGATCAACTTCAACCCCCATGACAGCTGTAGAGTCCTCAGGGGACACTCCATGTTTAATCACTGCTCTTTAAGCTCAAGGAAGGCATTTGATTGAGAATTTAAGCTAATGGCACTCCAGCTTGTAGCAGATTATCAGGCATCTGATAAGGACTTGATGACATTTTATCATGTTCTAGCCTACAAAAGTTAATGAGGCACTTAGATACTGTCTCAGATCCCTAGTCTAGTATATTCTGTTCCATAGATGGCTTCTTCAAAGCTAAAAGGGCCAGGAATGCATAAAAAAGGAAGCGGTAACTATTTCTGCAGGGTCTTATTTTCTAACATAGTATAACATTTCCACTGAGTCAATAGTGACAAGTTGTGTTGTAAAATAACAGTAGGAATGTTGACTTGTAGATGTCTGTGCAAAAAAAAAGAAAAAAAATTGAAAGATCTAAAAATATCTCAAGGCTCTCAAGCCTACTGAGCACAGATTGAAGTCAATATGCATAAAATTAGGCTTACGGCATTCATATTTATGTCCTAATAAAATGCCAATTAAATGTTGTACTCCATAACCAAATCAGACAAAGTAAGCTAATGGAAATGTTTTTGTACTTTGATTTTGGGTAAGAAAGGTGGGAGTAGACAAAAAGGTGTGCTGGACTGCACAACTGCCAACCAGTTGTGTATTCTAGCACACATAATAATAGTTGAGAACCAGCATCCAGAAAAAAACAGTGCATATAGCATCACTATCTCTGGTTATTTTACGAAGGCTTACCTCTGAGATTCAAGTCCAGGACTTCCCAAACCAGCAAAACTAAGAGCAGCACATGATGGGATAATGGTAATAAGGAAGAAGCACAGCATCAGCAGCTGACATGGTGTTCCAAGAAGATTGCTTTCTCACAACCTGAGCCAACAAATTCTTTCCCAGTTTCAGAATTTGGAGATTCAGTATCAAACATAGAACAACCATTACCTATGGCTGCTATCATTATGGCATTGTAATGCGCTCATGAATATCATTATAAAACAGAATATCTTAAAACTGAAATTATGATTAAGTACATGGCACATCCAGGTTATTATTTCAAATATCTCATAGTGTATAAACTAACACAGAAGCTAAAAAACCGCAAAATGTCTTTGATTTTTTTTTGTCAGTGATCCTTAGCCAACAATTACAAACAGACACAGAAGCACTATACACTGAATGCTTGATATATTTAATGTAAATTCACAGAATTTTCTTCTGATACTGAAATCTTGAGGTAATAATAAAAGTAAAACATCTGTGGCAAAAGAAATCAAAGATAATACTAATAGTAATTAGGTGCCTTGGGTACAATCCCAAAACATCTGGAGCATCACTTGAATACCATCAGCATTAACAAAATCACCACCAGTCAATTGCAAAAGGCAGCTTACATCCTGTAATATCTTTAACATCATCAAATAACTTCTGCTATCCCAAGTCCTTGAGAAGGACTTCAGTAGGTAGATAGAAATGTCAAGCCCAATCTATATATCTGACTATGAGACCAACCATGGTAGAATGTTTAGAATGCAATCTTGTTATAGTCTATTAAAATTGTAATGAAATATTTTTTTATTATACGGTAATATTTACAGTAATTACCATACTATTTGCAAGTAATTTTACATATGAGTAACATATTTTATATCATTATCAGCCAAACTACATTTTCACATGGAACTTCTTCCTTTCTGTTTCTCTTGTCTTTCAAATGTAGCTATTCAATTCAATTAATTATTCATTCATTAGCTGACAGTAAGAAGTGGGATGGGAAAACCAACAGTAACTAATATCTAGCTTCAATTTCCACCCCAATCATTGCAAACTAATCTCCTGATATGTTAATATAAACTCAAGAGTGAATGCTACTCTGCCACTAGTAGCAAACTGTTCTTCCCCAAGAGAGCCCTGTAAAACAGGACAGTCACTGGCAGCAGTACAATTACTGACACAGATACAGACTTTATGGACATGTTTATCTCTGCTGTAAATCCACACTCTCTCTCCACTCTGATTCACAAGTCATAAAGAAATTGCAGATAATGAAAAAGTTGGTGAAATTTACAGCATGTCGGAAACCTCAGACAGCCAAAAGAAATTAAAGAGCTGACTGGATATAAATCACACAGGTACAATTAAAAGTTCCCATACCACCTTCACTTCTAAAAGTGGCATACAATCCAATACATATGATAAAAAGCTGAGGTCACGATCCCCAGGCTGAAGGTAGTTAAGAACATTATATACCGAAATTAGCCAATTTAAGTGCCTTGCGCACATCCAAATTTCCAGCTGGCATTTGAATACTTCAGCTTTGAAGCAAAAATTCTTACCAAAAATATCTCAAGTTTTCATAAGTGAAATAAACTGCAAATAGAAAGATAACCATTTCGTTTCCTCTGTAGCATCAAGCTCCCCCCCTTTTTTTTTTTGTTGCTTTCTATGATCTCTCTAAATCTGCTTTAGAGGTCTGTGAGAATCTTTGAAGCAAATATGGATAGTCTGGAGAGCAAGGGAAAAAACTCTTACTATTACAGTAAAATCTTTCACTGGTATTAGAATCATGTCCTTGGTTACTTTGCCTTTGCTAGAGAGGAAGTACATAAAATAAAAATATTTCAAGACTGCTCAGACAATTAGGTTTGGGTTTCATTGCTACCTCCAGAAAAATATAATGTAAATAAAGTACCAGAATGAAAATCTGAAAAGTTTTCTAACATATGCATGTAATCAGAAATATTGGAAAATGTTAGTAATAGCCGGAAAGAGTTCATTACAGATCTATAGGACTGTTACTTTGGAGAAACACCCTCTCATCCAGCTATATTACATGATTATAATTACTTTATTAACATGTTAACTATTGGAAGATCTGAAAGAGCAGGTTAGGGACAGTCAGGGGTGGCATATAATCAATCAAAGATTAACATGTTCAGTCAGTTGTGATGCTGCGGAAACATCAAAAATATACATAATACATATTTTCTTATGCAAGGAAGTATTTCTAAGGCAAAAAGCTTTTACTCAAACAAGTACTTGTGTCTTAAAGCATTAAATTATAATTTGGTGAGCTTGTAGATCCATCTTTGTCACTGGATCTTCAGAAAGCTTCTATAAAGGAATACACTTTACCAGCTTAAATAGGATGCTAACTATAGTCTTACCTAGAAACCATAGGCTGCTAGGTTTCAATGATGCATGAATAATAGGAATTGTTTGTTTAGATAATTACAATGTATTATCTATAGGAGTGACAAAATAGGACTGTTACAACATTAATTACTATATTGCTAATATTTTATTATCTTCACTGGCTCTGAGTTCATTTCTGAATGTACAGTTGCTAGAAGCAGTTTTTGAAAGCAGCACTAAGCCTTTTAGAAGACATGACTACTTTAACAATTCAAGGAATTCAAGTAATGTTGCTCATTACAATGTGCTTTGTGAAGTATGCCTTCGGAAAGCCTTGCACAATCGTATCAGACTCTATTTAAATATCCCTCTTTGTGAACATAGTGGAATTACAATTGTGATGCCTCTGAGATGCTCTCTCAGGATTCTTAGGAACAGAAGACCATTCTCTTGGGTTACCAACATCAATAATAAGCAGGATTATTTTGTAGCAGCAAAGAAAATGTACTATCAGCTTTATTAGGGGAAATATTAATAAAAGGTATTAAAAATGTATAGCTAGAACTAACTGAAGAACCAGTTAGGTTTCAAAGGACTAACTCAGAAATCTAAATTTTAACAAATTACAAAAAATGCTCCTAAATTTGCGTAACTTTATTTATTTATTTATTTATTTATTTATTTTATTTGATTTTTATACCGCCCTTCTCCCGAAGGACTCAGGGCGGTGTACAGGCATAATAAAACCGACAATACAATATATAAGTTTAAAATACGATTTAAAAAACTTATTTTAAATTAGCCCAATGATTAAAATTTCCCATACTAAAAACCCCGTTTAAAATAAATAAATTCAAACATTAAAATCCCAATTTAAGCCAGCCCCGCGCGGATAAAAAGATGAGTCTTGAGTTCGCGGCGAAATGTCCGAAGGTCGGGTATTTGGCGTAAACCGGGAAGTTCGTTCCAGAGTGTAGGAGCCCCACAGAGAAGGCCCTTCCTGGGGCCGCCAGCCGACATTGTTTGGCGGACGGCACCCTGAGAAGTCCCTCCCTATGGGAGCGTACGGGTCGGTGGGAGGCGTGTGGTAACAGCAGGCGGTCCCGTAAGTACCCAGGTCCTAAGCCATGGAGCGATTTAAAGGTCATAACCAACACCTTAAAGTGCACCGGAAGGCCACAGGCAGCCAGTGCAGTCTGCGCAGGAGCGGTGTTACATGGGAGCTACGCGTAGCTCCCTCTATAACCAGCGCAGCTGCATTCTGGACTAACTGAAGCCTCCGGCGCACTTCAAGGGGAGCCCCATGTGAGAGCATTACAGTAATCCAAGCGAGAGGTAACGAGCGATGAGTGACTGTGCATAAGGCATCCCGATCAAGGAAGGCGCAACTGCGAACCAGGCGAACCTGGTGGAAGGCCCTCCTGGAGCGGCCGTCAAATGGTCTTCAAGCGACAGCCGATCATCCAGGAGGACACCCAAGTTGCGCACCCTATCCTTTGGGGCCAGTAACTCGCCTCCAACAGCCAGCGCGGCTGCAGCTGACTGAATCGGGTGCCGGCATCCACAGCCACTCCGTCTTGGAGGATTAAGCTTGAGCCTGTTTCTCCCCATCCAGACCCGTACAGCTTCCAAACACGGGACAGCACTTCAACAACTTCATTGGGGTGGTCCGGGGTGGAAAAGTACAGCTGGGTGTCATCAGCGTACTGCTGGTATCTCACCCGAAACCACTGATGATCTCACCCAGCGGCTTCATGTAGATGTTGAACAGCAGGCGAGAGAATCGACCCTGTGGGACCCCACAAGTGAGGCCCCTCGCGGTGACCTCTGCCCCCTGTCAACACCGTCTGCGACCGGTCAGAGAGATAGGAGGAGAACCACCGATATACGGTGCCTCCACTCCCAATCCCCCAACCGGCGCAGCAGGATACCATGATCGATGGTATTGAACGCCGCTGAGAGGTCTAATAGGACCAGGGCAGAGGAATATCCCCTGTCCCTGGCCCTCCAGAGATCATCCACCAATGCGACCAAAGCTGTCTCCGTGCTGTATCCGGGTTGGAAGCCGGACTGGAGCAGGTCTAGATAGACATCTTCATCCAGGTGTTGGGGCAGCTGTCGCGCCACGGCACTCTCTACAACCTTCGCAACAAAGCGAAGGTTGGAACTGGGCGATAATTACCCAAAATAGCTGGGTCCAAAGAGGGCTTCTTAAGGAGGGTCTCACCACCGCCTCTTTCAAGGCGGCAGGAAAACCCTTCCAACAAAGCGTTGATAACCCTCTGGAGCCAGCCCCGTGTCACCGCCTGAGTGGCCAGTACCAGCCAGGAAGGACTCGGGTCCAGTAAACATGTCGTGCCGTGAAGCCCCCCCAACAACCTGTCCACGTCCTCGGGAGCCACAGGGTCAAACTCATCCCAAATGTGCTCAACAAGGCGTGCCTCCTCTCCCTCGCTTGGATCATCCCAAATTCGGTCCAGACCGTCCCTCAGCTGGCGATTTTATCGTATAGATAACCACTAAACTCCTCGGCTCGTCCCTGCAAAGGGTCATCCGCACCTCCTGATGTAGGAGAGGCGGGTCACCCAGCTGGGGCGGCGGGCGGTTATCTGCCGGCGCAATGAGGGTGGGCGTGGGCGCCTCGCTTCCCTCATTGCCACTAGGTAGGTCCTAGAATAGGTCCTAACTAGTGTCCGATCAACCGGGCGACTGGACCTCCAGGTGCTCTCTAGGCGTCTTCTCCGGCGTTTCATCTCCCTCAGCCCCTCGGAGAACCAAGGGGCGGACGAGATCTCGCGGGTCAGAGGCCGCAAAGGCGCGACACGGTCCAGGGCCCGGCCGCGGCCGCTCCCAGGCCACGACCAGTTCCTCAGTCGTGCCGTGGGCCAGATCCTCAGGGAATGGCCCAAGCTCCGTCTGGAACCTCTCAGGGTCCATCAGGCGCCTGGGACGGAACCACCGTATAGGTTCCGTCTCCCTGCGGTGGTGAATGGCGGTTCGGAAGTCTAGGCGAAGGAGAAAATGATCCGACCATGACATTGGTTCTGTTACTAAATCATCTAATACCAGATCATTTAACCACTGTCCAGAGATATAAATCAGATCCAGCATGCCTCCCCATGTGCGTGGGGCCATCATTTACTCGAATCAGGTCCAAGGCCGTCATGGAAGCCTGGAACTCCCGAGCTGCCGTCGATGCCAAGCCAACTGATGGCAGTTGAAATCCCCCATGACTATAAGTCTGGGGGTCTCAACCGCCACAGCAGCCAGTACCTCCAACAGCTCGGGCAGGGCTGTGGTCACGCAGCAAGGAGCCAGGTACGCGATCAACAAGCCCAACTGATTCCTATGGCCCCACCTCACATAGAGGGATTCACAGCCGGCAATCTGAGGAACAGTGGCCTCCCTCGGCTCTAGATCTTCCTTAATAACAACCGCCACCCCCCCACCCCTACCTTGGGCCCTCGGCTGATGAAATGCTCGGAAACCTGGAGGGCACAACTCAACAAGGGGCACCCCCCCCTCCGGGCCCAACCAGGTCTCCGTAATGCCCATAAGGTCCGCGGACTCCCCCTGAATAAGATCGCAGATCAGGGGAGCTTTATTAGCCACGGACCGGGCATTACATAACATCAACCGAAGATCCAAGCTCTGAGGGTCATGGCCTCCTGAGGAACGGGTAGGAACTGAGGGGCCGGAGCACGTGATCGCCTTCAAACTTCAAACTTCCAATAAAGGATAACAATTCTTAATAAAACTTCCCTACAAGAACAGAGGACCATTAATAGAAAAGTAACAAATATAACACAATTTAACTTATTACATTTGATCAATTCATCGTATCTTAAAATCATTAAGAAGTTCAATGGGAGCTTCCAACAGCTACACATGTATTTCCCAATGTCACGGTTCTAATCAGCCAACTGCTGCCACCCAGAGGCTATGTAAGGTCTATTTTGCTATCTCTTGCATCTTTTGAACAGTTATTTCACAGTTTTACAATCAGTAAGGTAGTATTTAATCTTGAATAAGAAGAATCATTGTGAAGGGTTCTAAGCTACACTTCTGCCATATTTCAGTTTGAGCATTTCCATTTGTACTGTATTAATGAATTTCATAGCAGACAAACATTGCTAGCATGTTTTCCACTAAAATGCTTTAAACACTTAGGGCAGTATGTAGATATATTCCAATGCTGCAGCTACTGCATTAATTTTTGATAGTAATAATAAACATCCTGACTTTAATGTGAATGCATTTCGGAATGGAATCTATAAAGGCTCTGCTCAGTTCATAAAATGGTGCTAGTACAGGCCCTGAAATGTCAATATTATATAATCCAGGAATGGTATCTATGCTGTCAACAAAATGGTGCTCGTTCTAGTCTTTTCAGGAATGAATAGTACTGAATTGCTAGAAATGACGATCACATTGGCATATAGCAGTCTACTTTATTTAATGCCTTTTGGATTTGGTGGATTACAAACTGCAAGAATTCCAAACTACCACAGGGCACCAATGGGTTAGAGGAACTTATTTATATAATAAAGTTTATACAATCATTTGAAATAGCCACTCCCATTTTTAGGAAGAGAATGGGAAAGATTTTATAAACTAATAGTACAAAACAGAATATATTGTTGTCATCATCAACTTTTGATACCTAATCCCTATAGTTAATTAGTATGAACAGATTGAACATAATAAGTATATGATGTTTTCCTGCAATAATCCTACTGTATTTTTTAAGTTATCTGTGCAATACTTACATTCATCCAGTCCCAACTGATATGCCAAATTCTGTAAACCTCTAACCTTCTCCATCAGATTAGCTGTAGTGAGACTTCCCAGCTCTAAAGAAACGAGTGTGTAATTTACAAACATTTGTCATTAAATTAATAATGAATGAATCATGCTTTTATTAGAGTTGAACCCCTAATACAGGTAGTCCTTGACTTACAACCATTTGTTTAGTAACCCTTAGAAGTTACAACAGCATTGAAAAAAATGAATTTTTTCACACTTATAACCATTTTATCATCCCATGATAAAAATTGGGATGCTTGGCAACTGATTCAGTTGCAGTATTCCGTGGTCATGTGATCACCTTTTGTGACCTTCTCACAAACAAAGTCAATGTGGAAGCCAGATTCACTTAACAACCAGGTTACTAACTTATCAGCTGCAGTGATTCACTTAAGAACTGTAAAAGAAAGGGAGTATAATGGGGAAAAACTCACTTAAGAACTGTCTCACTTGACAACAGAAATTTTGGGCTCAGTTGTGGTCGTAAGTCGGGGACTACCTATAATAATAACTAAGCAGAAAGTAAAGGCAACTTGATATAATATTTGTACAAATTCTGCCTGTAATGAAATTCACTATTTTTCGTGGACACACTGTATCTGTTTTACACAGAAAGAGAGTACATCTGTAAGAGCCATGGTGGTGCCGTGGTTAGAATGCAGTATTGCAGGCTAACTGCCGACTTCCAGAAGTTCGATTGTGGTTGACTCAAGGTTGAGTCAGCCCTGATAAAATGAAGAACCAAATTGTTGGGGGCAATGTGCTGATTTTGTAAACTGCTTAGGGAGGCTGTAAAGCACTGTGAAGCAGTATATAAGTCTAAGTGCTATTGTTATTGGTATTCCATGTAACACCTGAGTACCTATCTGATAGTAAGGAAAAGATATAATTGTAATTATCATCTGGACAACCTGGAAGATATAATGTAAACAGATGAAGTTAGTTTTTTCCACATATTGTTATGTGTACAATAAAGCAAGACATGACTGGGTGTTCTGACTACATCTAATCTCCGTGGACATTTTTTCACTTTGTTCTCTTACGTTTGATATTAACTCAATGGATTTGAAGTTTCCTGATAGGAAATTTTATTGAATTGCCCTCCAACAAGCCAGATGGCATTCCATTAGAATGGCTATGATAGAAAACTGCTATAATTAGGCAATTCCAAGATAGTGAAGTATTGAATAATGGATAAGCAGAGAATTGTAGGTATCACAAATGCCCCCAAAATTGGGTTCGGTTTATCCATAGATGGGATTATCTGCAAGTATATATGGTAAAGTACTTGTTAAAGTACTCATACCCTGTATATACTCGTATATAAACTCATCCACATGTAAGCCTATCCTTGAATTTTTAACTAAAATATCATAAAAAATGGACTCCCTGCAGATTGGCTTATCTGCAGGTGGCACATTTTTCATGGTATTTTGATTAAAAATTCAAGGGTTGGCTTATCTATGAGTATATATGGTAGTTATTCAACTCCATATTAATATTTAATCACTAAGACCAGCGGTTATTAATTCATATGGTTCTGTAATGCTATGTGTCTTGTAACTTGGTCTTTAAGAGTCACTCTAGCTCAAGGATGTCAAACTTGATTTCATTGAGAGCCGCTAGAGGGTTGTGGTTAATTTGGGGAGCTGGGGTGGGTGTGGCCAGAGTGGGCGTGGCCAGCTCGACATCACTTGTGTCAGGGACCCCTGTGGTGGCCCGAGCGCTCTGCCAGTGAAAATGGGCTCCCAAATTCTGTTTTGGCTGTGACAGCCTCTTGCAACCTTCTGCTAGCAAAAATGGAGTTTGGAGGTCACCCGCAGCCCTCCCAGGCTCTGTTTTCAACCGCAACAAACTCCTTCAACCTTCTGCCAGTGAAAACTGAGCTTGAGAGGGCCACACACAGCCCTCCCAAGCTCTGTTTTCACTGTCAGAGGCACTGAGGGCCAGTTCTTCACTGTTTCCAGGGCAGCCCTGTGAGCCAGATATGGCCCCTGGGCCTTGAGTTTGACACCCCAGATCTAAAGAATATATTGAGGGAAGATACCGCAACTGAATTTAAACAGTCTATAGTTGTTTTTAGCATGGAGCATACAGGTAGGGTAGTCCTTAACTATCTGAATTTCTCCTTAGGACTTAGCTTTCAATTAAAACTTTGATCTAATGGTTAAGGCATTAGGTTAGAAATCAGGAGATTGTAGAGTTTTAGCCCCGCCTTAGGCATGAAAGCTGGCTGAGTGACTTTGGGCTAATCACCAGGAGACCGGGAGTTCTAGTTCCATTTTAGCCATGAAAACCAGCTGGGTGATTTTGGGCCAGTCTTTCACAGCCCAACCCACCTCACAGGATTGTTGTTGTGCGTAAAATAGGAGGAGGAAGGAATGGATGGATAAGAAGATGGAATTTGTATTTTTCCCCCACACCCCCACATCTTCTTCTCCCTTTCCTTTCCTATTTTTTCTTTTTCTTCTTTTGATAGGAGCTGTTTTGATAGAACTATTTTGATCAGAAAATGATTTCGAGAAGTGCTTCTCAACCTTAGCAACTTTAAGATGGATGAACTTCAACTCCCAGAATTCTTCACCAAGATTGAGAAACACTGATTCAGAGGATATGTAAATTACAGGTAGTCCTCAACTTACAACAGTTCATTTAGTGACCGTTCAAAGTTACAACGGCATCGATAAGTGACTTATTTTTCACATTTATGACCGTGGCAGCATCCTAATGGTCATGTGATCAAAATTCAGTCACTTGGCAACTGCTTCATATTTATGACGGTTGCAGTGTCCCAGGGGTCATGTGATCCCCTTTTGTTACTTTCTGGCAAGTGAAGTCAATGGGGAAGCCAGATTCACTTAATAACTGGGTCATTAACATAACAACTGCAATGATTCACTTAACAACTGTGGCAAGAAATGTTGTAAAATGGAGCAGAATTCGCTTAACAAATGTCTCACTTAACAACAGAAATTTGGGGCTCAACTGTGGTCGTTAGTTGAGGATTACTATTGACCAATGAAAAGATTTAACTTTTTCAAGGACACTTTACATGCAAATCCCAAAAAATCAAGAGGCATATAAAAAAAGAGGTGGAGCTTTGATCATGTGATTGTAGCTGCCATTGTGACTTTTTCAACCGGCACATCCCCCAGATGTCCCAAGAGGCTAAAGTTCAGCAATCACACCCACAGAACACACACAAAATGTATATACTCTTGTTTGTTCTATGTCAGGAGTGTCAAACTCGATTTCATTGAGGACCACATCAGGGTTGTGTTTGAGCTCAGGTGGGGGGGACTGAGTAGGTGTAGCTAGGGGGCATGGCCAGCTCGACATCACTCGCATCAGAGGCACCTGTGGTGGCCAGAGTGCTCTGCCAACAAAAATGGGCTCCCGAACTCAGTTTTCGGCTGCAACTCTTCCTGCAATCCTCTGCCAGTGAAAATGGAGTCCTTTGGTGTTTCCAGGTCAGCACCGTGGGCCAGAACTAAGCACCCCATGGGCTGCATTTGGCCGGCAGGCCTTGAGTTTGACACCCCTACTCTAGCTTGTCCATATTTCATGAATTACAAAAGCTCTGCAGAAAGACATCAATTTGTAATACTGATGCTTCTCTGTTAAGGGGCTGTTAAGGAGACCAAATTCAACAAACAAGAGTTAGCTTTAGCCAAAATTTATAAATTGTCAGCCAAGCTTGATTTTCCCCATCCTATGAAGCTCAGACTGCATTTGGTGCTCAGCTGAGAACTGGAAACATAGTTATCAAATATGTACTGTTAGAACATGGCCCAAGTTTCACATAGTTAATGTGGAAATAAATAATTTGATGGCAGCAATAACAATGTTTCCCTTATCAAGCAGAAAAATATCAGGATTACAACAGTGTATCTCTGCACAGTTCACACCTTGCATTTTAAGCTTTCCTGAAGCGAAACTCTTGCCCTCCAATCTCAATCCCTTTTAACCGCTTAATATATTAAATTTACTTCATGCCTGGAAAGTGTCCAAATCTGTAAATTATTTATCTTGAAGAGTGATTAGCAGGCTGAAGAACAGAGAGGAAAAGAAACTCCCAGGGGTTTGATTAAAAAAAAAAAAGGAGGAGAATGAAAGAAGCAAAGAATATCCTTCTGTTGTTGTTTGTGTGGAGAGGAAAATACTCTCAGGAATCAGAACAAGCAAAGAAATTAAAAACAAATTAAACTCATTTACCTCCAAAGTAGATACTTAAAAAGTGTCATAATTACTGGCCCTAATAATAATGTTGATTTCTTCACTATAGACTCAAAATGAAAGATAAGAAACCTCAACAGATCTTTATGTGACAATAAAATTAATATAAACCATATCTGTAATACAAAAACGATGTTTATCAAACACTGACTGGAAACTCACCTCTCAACATGTCAATATCATCATTTTCTAATTCAGCCATCCATTTAGGTGGAGAACTGGTGATTGGCTATTAAGAACAAACATTCATAAATAAATTATTATCTATTTTAGAAACCTTTAAAAATTTATAATAACTGATTAAAATGCAAAACTATAACATTTTACAAAATTCTACTCTGATTAAATAAAAGATTTCTAAAACAGATTACTATATCCAATGGAACAAATCTTTTCAAGGCAACAAAGTAAAGGCTATTTTTTAAAAGCCAATATCAACTTGCTAGGCTAGGGTAAAATCTTGCTTGTTACTGCATGAGGGGAAAATATACTAAGAAGACATAGCAAGAAAACAAAAAATAAGTAGTTCCAATGATTTTTCTAGGCATTTATATTTTTTCAATTATTTTCTATTTTAGCTGTTTTTTATTGTGATAAGCTCCATGTTCTATAGAATTTTAGGACTGCAATGCCTACTTATGTTAAAAATCAATTCTTACACTTATGCTTTTACTTATCAGTACTTACACTTTTAAAAGAAGCTGCAAATTCAGCAACACCTGGTACTGGAGACAAGATAGACAATGCATTGTAGTTGGATTTTTTTTTTACAATTGTTTATACAGCTTTAAAGACAATTACCATTTCTGTCACTTAATTAAATTGCTACATTATAATTCAGTACATATACAGTTGTGCTTATAAGTTTACATACCCTGGCAGAATTTATGGTTTTCTGGTCATTTCTCAGAGAATATGAATCATAACACAAAAACTTTTCTGTAACTCATGGTTAGTGTTTGGCTGAAGCCATTTATTATCAATCAACTATGTTTACTCGTTTGCAATCATAATGACAACAGAAACTACCCAAATGACCCTGATCAAAAGTTTACATACCCTGGTGATTGTGGCCTGATAACATGCACACAGGTTGACACAAAGGGGTGTGAATGGCTAATAAAGGTACCCCATTCTCACCTGTGATCTGTTTGCATATAATTAGTGTGTGTGTATAAAAGGTCAAAGAGTTTCTGGCCTCCTGATAGACCCTTGCATCCTTCATCCAGTGCTGCACTGATGTTTCTGGATTCTGAGTCATGGGGAAGGCAAAAGAATTGTCAAAGGATCTGCAGGAAAAGGCACTCACTAACCATGAGTGACAGAAAGGTTTTTGTGTTATCATTCATATTCTCTGAGAAATGGCCAGGAAATCATAAATTCTGCCAGGGTATGTAAACTTAGGAGCAAAACTGTATAAATTTTATCTTAGTTTATGCTCGGTTCTGAGTATGATGTAAACTATTAAGCTATGTCTCTATAATATTGGTATGCAATACTTGGTGACTATTATACTATTGTTTTTTGATTATCACCAAGCCATCTTTTCATCCAAACTACTTTTTTTTAAAAAATAAAGAACTGTAGCACTTACAGTTAACCCCACATGCTTATTCACAACATTCAGCATTATTTATTTCTGGGTAAATGTGCACACACTCAACAGAATTTACTTCTGAAATAAATTATGCAAGATTAGCTTCTTGAACTCATTTAAATCTCTGCCTGTGAATAAACTTGCTCACATTTAAGCATGTTAAAAGCAATATTTGAATAGGACAGCTCATGTTAGAATCATCAGTGTAATGTAAACAAACACCATTAAAATGCCATATCTGGCTTATCACAGTAAAAACGCATACATATGTACTAGCAATTTACTTCCAACCAAGATCTGCTTTTTTATTCCAATCTCAAATATTAACTCAAAATTGTTATTTTTAAAATTATTCTGTTTTTAATATGTAATTAATATTCACATTCAAATAATTATTCAGATTATTCATCTCATTCAGATTGAAATATGTTGAACATCTAATCTTTTCTTTTTTGCTCAAATATATGAAAAAAATTCTCTTCCAGTGCACTAAATGAAGAGTTGCATTTATGCAACTATTACCATTTGCTTAATAAAACGGCAATGAGATCCTACTGACTTACTTTTTCCAGTAGAAATAAGGAGTGAAGAAAACCTCAATATAAAAAACAACAGTACCTTATATAGGCCATGATTCTCCTTTGTGCAACAAAACACTTGGAAACATGGGAAAGAACACAAAGACCCTTTTCCAGTTGTATAAAATATATTTTACCTCTGAACTACTAAATAAATAGGAAATAACATATTTCATTAAGACAACCTTATTATGTTTAAATGTAAATTAAATAAGACAAAATGTAATTACAAATAAAAGCGAATATACGAGTCCCAGGATAATGTTCAGGATACAATATGGATTGGTCACTGGGACCAGAAGTTTTGTCTTCCGAGCTTGCAGGCTCATGCTGGAGCCCATTCTCAGGGAACTTCTCTATGTGCTTAGTACACAGAAAAGTTCCCTGAGGATGAGCTCCAGCATGAGTCTGAAAGCTCGGAAGACAAAACTTCTGGTCCCAGTGACCGACCCAGATTGGATCCTGCAGAAAATGTAATTTTTATTCTAGTTCTGCATAATTTTTGAAGAGCTCTGGCATACTACTCAAACTGATATTTGGCTTTTTAAAAACTATGTAATACTAAACTATATTAGCCATACAAAGTTATTATAGTATATTTCTTGAATATACTTTTTAATGCTGTCCTAAGAACTAGACAAAAACTTTTTGAGATAATAGGGTCTTTTCCCATATGTTAGGTGTCAAACTCGCAGCCTACCCGTTTTAGTGAAGGAG
The DNA here is from genome assembly GCF_028640845.1 of Ahaetulla prasina. Lineage (NCBI taxonomy): Eukaryota > Metazoa > Chordata > Lepidosauria > Squamata > Colubridae > Ahaetulla > Ahaetulla prasina. The sequence continues at coordinate 319,668,143 of NC_080539.1, read as the reverse complement.
GAATAAAGTCCCGATACGTCGTGTGATGTTGCCATGATGACACAAGTTTGACACCGCTGTGTTAGGAAGTCTAATTATTAATCCTTGCAATAGCATCTTATTAGAAATAACAACTCTTTAGATGTAGAGTCTAAAGTTGGTTCACATTAGGTAATCCACAACTCTTTACTTCTTATTCAATTACTTACATTGCTCTGGCCACAAGTCTGGAGATGCCCTGTCCAATTTTTCAAAACTCAGCAATGAGGCTTCCAAGTCTGAACCTAGAATTATATCAATGTACATATGTGTAAGCCAAAATAAATCAATAGTAGCACCATTTTAGACTAATGTATTTTAGACTAATGTGTAACACTTACTTGTGAACAGAATCTCTTAAGATGTGGCTTGGAACATGAACAAAAACAATTTGCCTCTCAAACTACAATATTTTAGTGACACTATATCAATAAAGTTATGCTCCTATACATACTTTTTTGGAAGTAAGGCTAAACTGAATTATTCTGGGTATAATTATAAGAAGAGCTCAGATTTTGCAACTGGCAAATCATCCTAAGAAGTACATGATTTATCCAAATCAGATTATTTATTCAGTGGTTCTTAAATTGTTTGACACAATTACCTCTTTTCCTGGCCTCAAATAATGTCATTATCCCCCCCCCAAAAAAACAGACTGTTGTTTTACACATTTATTTCAACAGCAGCAGTCCTAAACTGGACCCTGACTCACAAACAAACAATTATAGATGGCTCCATAACACCCAGGAGATGTCAATATAACCCCTTTGTGGGGATCCCCCCCCATTTAAGAACCATTAGATTAAGTCCTTTCTCACTGCTGATCCACTCATCTTTGAATTTGCAGAATAATACACCAGCATTGCCAGTTCCTAAGCTCTCTCACTACCCTTGTTCCCAGTTACTGCAGTCATCTTCCCTATCACCTTCCAAGGTGATAGATGACAAAGCCTCTCAACAGATTTTGCCCCCCTGAAAGCTATCCTTGGATAATGTCAGAAAAAAAGAGGAAAACAAGACTTTACCACTGGTACAATATAGACAACTTAAACCTGCCTTTTTAATCAGCTGACGGTAAAAGGAAAGCAACATCATGGGACAGAAAAATGGAAGAGCATGTTTATACCAAAGTTAGGTGTCACTCTGAAGAAAGGTGTCATGTGCCAAATTTCTGCTAATGGGGTCCAGAAAAAGCCTTTTCTGCCGCCCTCTGGAATATTCTCCCACTGGAGGCAAGGTCCACCCTTACATTCCTGGCCTTCCAGAAGAGCCTGAAAACTTGGCTCTGCTGCTTGGTTTGGGACTCTGACAGGGACTTGCAGTGGCTGACTATGTGGAGAAGATCCCCCACTCCCAGGCCACTCATCAACTTGGTTTTTAATTTTTTTTATTTACTTCTTCTAATTTTAATTCTATAGTACTTTTTTTTCTTTTTATCACATCGTAAGTTGCCTAGAATCACTGTATTGGTGAAATGGGCAGCATTTAAATTTAATAAATGCTTACTAGGCCTAGGAGTCATTTCATAGATTCCAAGCAAAAAGGATCCCCCCCCCAGCTTTTTTTATTAAGAAACAGCAAAGTTTCTACAATATAAACTACACTACAGTACAGCTCATCTGCCCAAAGCTGAACTACCACAATTTTCCCTGGCCTGTTAGGCTTCCACCATACAAGGACTGGATTGGGAGGCAAGTTGGAAAAGTCCGATTTACTCCAGAATGATTTCCATTATTGGCGCTTATTGACACAAAACACAAGCCGACCATCATTCCTCAGGAAATTGTACGGATTACTAAGAACAGGGTCAGACCAACTAGAGCAGGAGTCTCCAACCTTGGCAACTTTAAGCCTGGCGGACTTCAACTCCCTTCAACTCCCAGCAAAGCTGGCTGGGGAATTCTGGGAGTTGAAGTCTGCCAGACTTAAAGTTACCAAGGTTGGAGACCCCTGAACTAGAGATCTACTTTAAATCCTAATAATCATGTTAACAACGATCTGTTTCCAACCATGAGCTTGCGTCAAACACGATTCTAAGCATTTTCGTTCAGAAAAAAGATTCTATTCTATTCTATTCCATTCTATTCTAGAAGCGAAGTCCAATGCTACCAAAAAGAGCGTTCCCACCTACGTTTAAGGGGCTTCTAGATAATTAGAAACCCAGTCTGGTTCCGTTGGTTAAGGCATCAGCAAGAAACCGGCAGACCCCGAGTTCTAGTCCCGCCTTAGGCACAAAGCCAGCTGGGTGATCTTGTGCCAGTCAACTCTCAGCCCTAGGAAGGAGGCGATGGCAAACCCCTTTTGCAAAACCTTGCATGGCCAGGCAGTCTCGGAGAATCGGACACCACTGAACCGATTACGGGGAGAGTGGCTAACTATCCCCGTCATCAATACATGCCTGCTAAAAAATAGGTAAACCGCGAGCATAAGAAGTTGGAAGACAGAATACTACAAACCTCTCCGTCTTCCTCAACGTCTCTTACCTTCTGTAGAGACCGCCATCTTAGCCCGTCACATGATAGGCCAATCTCCACTCACCCCCTTTCACGCGGGAGTCTCGACTCTTGACAGCTCTTTTTCGAACGAAACAAGAACGCTCCGCCTCCTTTGCCCCGCCCCCTCACGTTCCGCCTCTTTCCCCCCCCAAAAAACTCCAAGGGTCGTAACTAGGGAAAAGAAAAACTGTCCAGTCAGGTTCCGCCTGGAGGGGGCGTTTACAGCGAAGCAGCCAATGGCATCCTGCCCTTGACGGGGCTGGGGCAAGCTGGGCCCTTTCAATGTTCTATTGGTTGGCGGGAGCGCCCCCGGAGGGGAGGGATGCGGTTCGGGTTGGCCAAAGACAAAAGGTGTGGGCGGCGCCCAGCTGTTGAGCTGGGAGTGGGCAGGGCGCTCGTCGGCAGGTGGTCGTTGGAAGAATGGCGGTTGTGGCTGCAGTTCGGGGGTCGCAGGGAGGGCGGCGCTTCTGGTTCGAGGTGAGGTTGCGCGAAAGAGGCGAAGTGGCTCCGAAGGGAGAGTTGGGGGGGGGGACGCGTCTGGTCTTGCACGTGCGGAGTTCAGTGCTGCCGTTGGCGTGGCGGGGAGATCTTTCCCGTCCGTGGCATATTTGCGCGCTGCGCTTAACCCCTCGCCGTTGAGCCGACTTCTGCACCCGAGGGCGGACGGGCGGGCGGGCGGGCGGGGAGGGGAGAGCGAGCGTTCCCTAAAAGCCGCTGGCGTTTCGCCTTGGAACACGGTAGACCTTCCGAAGATAAGTCTTCCTGGCTGGAGGTTCCTCCCGGCGAGAGCCTTAACATCTGGGTCGCCCTCGATGGGATCACGCAGCTGGCAAGACCAGTTTCGGATTTTATAAACTTCAGATTGACAGTGAGTTCAATTTTAAGGGCACTCTCGAAGAAGAAGAAGAAAGAAAACGGATAGGATCCCGAGATCTGCGCGAAATTCTGTCCTGCGTCTGCTTGAGAACTGCCTTTTTCAGATCAAGCCAAGGTCCATTATGGCAGGGGTCTCCAACCTTGGCAACTTTAAGCCTGGAGGACTTCAACTCCCAGAAGTCTGGGAGTTGAACTCCTCCAGGCTTAAAGTTGCCAAGGTTTGAGACCCCTGCATTAAGGTTTACTTGCGTGCCAGATGTGGATTGCTCTGAAAACTCCAGCAGAATTCTGGGAGTTGAAGTCCTCCAGGCTTAAAGTTGCCAAGGTTTGAGACCCCTGCATTAAGGTTTCCTTGCTTGCCAGATGTGGATTGCTCTGAAAACTCCAGCAGAATTCTGGGAGTTGAAGTCCTCCAGGCTTAAAGTTGCCAAGGTTTGAGACCCCTGCATTAAGGTTTACTTGCGTGCCAGACGTGGATTGCTCTGAAAACTCCAGCAGAATTCTGGGAGTTGAAGTCCTCCAGGCTTAAAGTTGCCAAGGTTTGAGACCCCTGCATTAAGGTTTCCTTGCTTGCCAGACGTTGATTGCCCTGGAAACTCCAGCGGGAAACGAAAAGCTGTTAGTGTTCTGCCTTTTTAAAAGCTGTTCTGCATATAGGGTAGTCTTGTCAACTTTAAATTGTGGGCATATCAGGATGGGAGCTGCATTGTGGGGGCACCGATGAAGATTTGTGTGTGTTGGAGGGAGGGGGTGTGTCTTGTGGGCTGCAGGAAGGTGCAGAGACCCCTCTACTGCCTCATTTGCGGATTTGCAACAGGGGAACTTGCAAAGGTTTTGAGATAATAAGATTCCTAAATCTTAGGAATATGACAGTGAGGTAAAAGTCGATAAATAAACTTCCCCAAAATCACTCCTGTTTTTCCGAAGGGGGCAGTTGGTAGTGGTGATTGTTAAGGAGCATTAAGTTTCTATTAGAGAGAACATTGTGACTTTTCTCCATTTAATATAGTTTTCTGTATTAGGTTTTTTGGGCTAGGAAATGTTAAGTGGTGAAGTAACATATGGACTATAGGCCTGTACTGATAGGTCTCTTCCAACTGATAATGTTCTATTAATTTATTGTAATACAGAGGTCATATGCAATATGAAGCATTTAAGATATTGGGATGGGATTGCTTTGAGTTCATGTTTGCTGTTGCAGGAATAAAATGTAGGAAGATTGCCATATATGCCTTGGTGAAAAAGTTTTAAATCTAATTAGTCAACAAGTACTGGAAATTGTTTACTGCTGAATTTCCTACACAACTAGAAGGAAGCATTACAGAATTCTAAAAGCATCTCCTTTTAATTTTCTTCAGCTAGAATGCCCTGTTCAAAAATATTTTTCATATTACATTCTGCAATGAGAAAAAGTAGTAAAGAGAAATGGCAATAGCTACTCAAGAGACAATACGAAACCTTGCAGTATTGATAGCTTCTAAATACCTGCAACTGCCAAGTTAATGGATAATTCCTAAAGTGAATACACTGCATATAATCATTTAAACTATGAATGTACATGAACCCTATAAAAACTGACTACCAGCATCTGATAATTCCCAATAAAGATGAAACAAGTAATGTAATGCCTCCTGGTGGTCAATGTAAGTACAATATTTTATGACTGAACTTTCTGAGATTTAGTCTTGCCTCTGTTGTATTGTCTTTCAAATTATATTGTAAATTTAATAGTTACCTTTTTGAAATAAGAGGCTATGTAAACCTATAGTTAAACAGTTATTGGTGTGCCATTATTAATAGGAGCAACCTTATTTCAATATTTTATTTGTTTGTATATGGGATCTATTTACTTCCTGATTCAACTAATCAGGCTACTAATCCTAGAATATTATTAACAGGATTATTGCTATGAACTTAAAATGTAGAAAACTGAATGTTGTGTGCCTTCACTTCTCACTTCTGAATAAATTTAAGTTAGCTGGATTTTTTTCTTGAAATGTAGGATAGATGTGCTTAGTTGGTTCTGTTTGCTTTTTGCCTTGTAGATCTGTAGAAAGACAAATTTCAACTGGCATTCCTCATCATTTATTTCCTCCTCTTCAGTGGTAAGTTATTTTTGAAAGAAAACAAAGATTAACTTAAAATAGAGCAAATCATTATTTTAATATACTGTTGCCCCATTATGCATATCTGTCTCAGCTTGTAGATGGAGATGAATATTTTATTTATTTATTTATTTATTTATTACATTTGTATACCGCCCTTCTCCCGAAGGACTCAGGGCAGTTCACAGCTAGTAAAAACCACAATACATATAATACAGGTTAAAAACAGTATAAAAAACTAATTCAATATATGGCCTAAAAATTTTAAATACGATTAAAAAGCCCATTTAAAAACCCCAGTGTAAAACCCTAATTTAAAACTACGTTTAAGCTAGTCCTGCACGTCGAAACAACAACGTCTTCAGCAACGTCAATAGCATTCTGATCTACTTTAGAGTAAAGCAACAGTTAAGACTAGGGAAGCATCACTTTGTCTGGGACAATTCAGCCTTAGAGCAAAATATATTCTTCTCAACAGAAAGAAGAGGAGTAATTAGAGTGGGCTTAAATGCTTATTGTAATAAAAATGGCTATAATAGTCTTGTAGATTGTGCTATCAGGAATTTTTGATCCACTTACTTTGAGGTTTATTAATATTAATCCAAAATAAATGAGTCCTGTTTCTGTAAAAATACCATGAAGAGCAAATGGAACAAGTAGAATTAATATGAGTTTCATTAAGTGCAAGGAGCAATCTTATCTTGCTTTTATAACACTAAGATATGCATTAACCAGCATATTATATTCTACAGCCAACAACCAAGTTGTTCATTGATGGCAAGTTTGTGGAATCAAAAAGTAAGGAATGGATTGAAATCTACAACCCTGTAAGTAGTATTGGTTTGTTTTTGAGACGGAAAACAAATGACATTAAGTAATTTAAATAAGTATGCTATAACAAGATTTTGAAATTAAGAGAAAGTTTATTTATTCTTAATTTCCTAAAGAGGATGATGTAGAAGCCTTCAGGAAAATATGTTGTAGAAGAAATCCTTTGCATGAAGTTTCTCCCACCACATATTTTCCTGTAGACTGCTTGCTTGCTTCTACATCATTCTCTTTAAGAAATTAAGAATAAATAAACTTTTCCTTAATTTCAAATTTTTATTCTAGCAAGGAGTAAATATTTGCATATTTGTAGAGAATTTATGGAAACTGGTTAAATTATAGTTCTAGGTAATGCACTTTTTAATGCAGCTTATTAACATGAAGTTCATTTTGTATAAACCCATAAAAATATCGCATGTTCTCATTGATGGGTCAGGAGAGGAAGCATTTACTCAAATCCAGTGTTGTATAAATGGAAATCCACTAATGTGATTGTACTTTCTTATCTGCCTTCCCAACCATTTGCCATAATCCATTCCAGAGGATCCTCCAAAAATGATCTTGGAGATGTTCAAACCAATGTTATTAATTCAACAATTAAATTTGAGAGAAGAATCTATTTGGGGCCAAGAACCAAACTGTCAGGAATGGATGGTATCACTTGCCAGAATGCCATCCCAGGATTAGGTAGGGCCATTGTTTAGATTTTTATGAAGCCACATGTAATCGCCACCCTTCTTATTTCCCATTCTTTCAGCTTTATCTTGTCTAAGTATTGATTTACTTCTCCCCAAACTATCAGGGCTCCCTACAGAAAATACAGAAAATGCAAAAAATAATAATAATAACTTGATTGCACTCTAATTAACAATTAGGTTTTTAAGAACAACAATTGAGGATTGCTATTGATAAAAGGCAAGTAGTTATTTTCTTGCCATGCATTCTTAAGATGCCCCAATGGTTTCTGGCCTTCGACTGTAATAAACTTTAATCTGATTTGAAGCTGCCTCAGTGTACATTTTTTAAAAACCTAATTACATCAAAAAGGAGCATTTATCATTGGGATTTTCATTTCATTTTCATTTTTCATTCCTTCCCAACAGAACCTCTAAAGACTTTTTATAAATGTTTTCAAGGTGACTTCAACTGCTGGTGATTTTTATGGCTATTTCCATGTAGTTTTCTTGACAAAGTACATAAATGTTGCCTATTTCCAGAATATTTAATCATTCTGCAATTAAGGCCTCTTGGAGACTTTTTAAAGGTTGATTCCAGACAGAAGTAGCAAAGCACTCTTATTTCTAATCACCTATTTGTGCCTATGTTAAGGAAAAACTCTTATCTTCAGTCAGCAACTTCTTGGAGATAAGAATTTTTGTTTGTCTACAAGGAGAGGTGGAGTTGAGAAATACATCTACTGATTGGATGTGCCCTGCTAGAAGTTCCCCATTTCTGCTTTATATGAAGCAACATAAATATTCTTAATATTTTCTTGGAAAATTATATGATCAGGGTATCGGCTGCATAGTACAGTTTTTTATTACTACATTAAAATCAGCAATATTAACCTTTATTTTGAACTGGAACTAGCACTGGGAACTCATCCCATAATAGATTCATGCTGTCTAAAGAACTCTTGGATTGCTACTGGGAGAATTTCAACTGTTGTAATTATTTAATTCTATGGGAATGTCATTCTAAAAGGCTACCAATGAAGTTGTTGGTCGAGTCCCAAAAGCCACACAGAGTGAGATGGAAGCAGCAGTGGCTTCATGCAAAAAGGCTTTGCCGAGCTGGTCTGAGGTATCTGTTCTGAGTCGACAGCAAATCTTTCTGCGGTACCAGCAGCTTATCAAGGATAATCTGGTGAGGAACTGCTATGCCCTAGACAAAAATTATATAGGCTTAATAGGTTGTCTGTTATATTTATTCTTTCTTTTGCCAACATATCAAGCTTTGGACTTTGGGTTTTATAAAAAAAAGCTAATTAAAAAGTAGCAGATGGGGAGATGGGCATTTTAAGTCATCTCTTGTTTTCTGGGTAAATTGGGCTATTGCAGAACAATGTGTTTTTCCAGAAATTTGCTGAATTGTTGTGGTTATTCCCCTCATTAGTTGATTCTCTTCTTATCTACAGAAAGAAATTTCAAAACTGATCACCTTGGAGCAAGGAAAGACTTTGGCTGATGCAGAGGGAGATGTGTTCCGGGGCCTCCGTAAGTGCTTATGTCTGCCTCTTGCTGTGCATGGAGAATAGCATTTTTTGGGCTATAGGAAGATGAGAATGTTTCCAAACAACTTAACTCTCTGGAGCATAGCTTTGATCTCTGGACTTTTGTATGGGGAATTTCATGCACCATAGTAATTACAATGGTCTTTTCATAGTTTTTGTTCAGTCTTAATCCTATTGCCCCCCAATATGCATATTATACTGGTATCAGAATCATAGAGTTGGGAAGAACCATGAAAATCATTTTGTCCAAATATCTCAGTGGAGACTTCAATTAGGATATCCTTGCTAGATTATTAGCAGCTTCTGAAGTAATCTGTTTGGATAGTTTGTTTTCGGACTATAAGATGCTCTATACTATAAGTATAAGACGCACCTAGCTTTTGGGGAGGAAAACAAGGGGGGGAAAATCTGCCTCTGCCTCTGCATCCCAGCAATTTGCCTCCTTGCAGCAAACAGCAAACAGTCTGGTCAGCTTCAGCACATCCTGATTTTGGCCTCCGCGCATTCCATTTTCAGCCTTCGCGCACCCCATTTTCAGCCTCCATGTGTCTCATTTTTGGCCCATTCCAGGCAGTGGGGATTGCTACCACCACCTGTCCCCGCTGCCTGGAACAGGCCAAAAATGGAGCACACGGAGGCTGAAAATGGGGTGTGCGGAGGTGACGATAGGTGGCAGGGGCGATGGGTGGCAGCGATCCTCGCAGCCTGGAACAGCTGATAGGAAGTATTCCAGGAGGCAGATCCAACCGCCAATCAGCTGCTCGAGCTAAATCAGACTGTGCTGAAACTGACCACGCTGTTTGCTGCAAATTGCTGGGAGGCACTATCAGTGACTTTTAGGTACATTTAGTGGGGAGAGGGAAGAGGAAAATCTACAGGATTGATTTCAGATGGAGTTGACAATCCTAGATTGACCACATTGGGAAGATGGGCATTACCCAAGATTTCTTTCTTTGTTTTTTTCTATCTGTTTTTCTTACGGCTATACAGATAGTCCTCAACCTATGACCACAATTTAGTCCAAGATTTCTGTTGCTAAATGAAACAGTTGTTAAGTGAATTTTGTCCCACTTTAAGACTTTTCTTACCACAGTTGTTAAGTGAATCACTGCAGTTGTTAAATTAGTAATATGGTTAAGTGACTCTGTCTTCCCCCATTGACTGTTGGTCAGACATTTGCAAAAGATAATCACAGGGCCCCAGCACACTGCAACCATCATAAATATGGACCAGTTACCAAGCAACTGAATTTTGATTGTGTGAACATGGAGATGCTGCAATGGTCATAAGTGCAAAAAACAGTCATGTCCCTTTTTTCAGTGCCATTGTAATTTCAAGTGGTCACTAAATGAACTGTTGTAAGTGGAGGGCTACCTGGAGTGGCATTTAAAACTTAAATGATTTGAGGAAAGAATTTGGAAGATAAAGAACAGGAACTGAGGGAGATATTTTTCTGTTTGTTTTTATTGCAGAGGTTGTTGAACATGCATGTAGTGTGACATCTCTTATGTTGGGAGAAACCCTTCCCTCCATTACTAAAGACATGGACACTTGCACCTATCGCTTGCCTCTGGGTGTGTGTGCAGGCATTGCACCTTTTAATTTCCCAGCTATGATTCCTCTTTGGATGTTTCCTATGGCCATGGTGTGTGGAAACACCTTCTTGATGAAGCCCTCGGAGCGTGTTCCAGGAGCCCTTATGTTTCTTGCCCAGCTGTTGCAGGATGCTGGTGCACCTGATGGAACACTAAACATTATCCATGGACAACATGAAGGTAATGGCAGTGGAGATTTTGAAAGGACTCCCTCCCCACTTCAGTGTATAGATGGTATGGAATATATAAGTCATACAAAGGGAAAAATAGTCAAGTTACATGCTTGTATTCCTATTTTATTAATTCAGAATGCGGAATTAAGCAATTCTTCCATCACTTTCTTTGAAGCCTAAGTGTCCTCTTTGTAAGCATGTTATCAAATGACTAAAGAAAGTTACTTTCACTGCTTTGGGGTACCCCAGTTTTCAAATCTATTTGCACTGCTTGTGGGTACCCCAGTTATCAAGTGTGATTGCATAGTTTATGACGAGGTCAAATAATTGTGATTGTGCATTTGTGCTTTCATGTAAGGAAAAAAAGAAGTAAATGTGCCATTTGAGGAAACCCAAATAGCTGAGCCCCCAAGAAACAGGGTTTTAATTATAAGGAAGTTAATTGAGAACATTACAGTTTTAGTGTTTAGGGTAATTGGAGATAGAAAAAATGAATAATTTTTAATTATTACTGTTGTAAACTACAGAAAAGTCTATTGTAATTATCAGTGTTTAAACTATCGTAATTATCAGTGTTTCATTTTTCTTCTTTGTTTTTGTTTAAAGCTGTGAACTTTATTTGTGATCATCCCGATATTAAAGCCATCAGCTTTGTTGGATCTAATCAGGCTGGAGAATATATCTATGAAAGAGGTTCAAAACATGGCAAGAGAATCCAGGCCAATATGGTAAAAACTCAGAATAAAAAAATCATTCCATTTTACCAAAATACTATGTATCAAACCATTTGAAATATCATTTTGTGCTTTGAACTGCAGGTCTGATTTGCAGTTTCATTGAAATTACAAAAATTAAAAGACTGTCATTTCAAATACAGCTAAACAAGTTATATCTATAAGTATTGAAGAAAAGCACAATGGTTTGGTTTCTAATGCTAAGCTTATCTTTATTTTGTATCATAGGTTTAAAAATCCTGACCTAAATTCATTCTGTATGAATGGGGCCATTGAATAACTCTTTAATCAAAATGTTTTTTATTTTTATTCTTTCTTATATCTCCTAGTTATTTTCAGTGCTGGATAGAGTATTATATTCCCTGTTCCAATACAAATTTTGAGGAGCTAAGGAATAATATAATATTTAAAATTTGCTTAAAATGTATAGAATAGAATAGAATAGAATAGAATAGAATAGAATAGAATAGAATAGAATAGAATAGAATAGAATTTTATTGGCCAAGTGTGATTGGACACACAAGGAATTTGTCTTGATGCATATGCTCTCAGTGTACATAAAAGAAAAGATACGTTCATCAAGGTACAACATTTATAACACAATTGATGGTCAATATATCAATATAAATCATAAGGATTGCCAGCAACAAGTTATAGTCATACAGTCATAAGTGGAAAGAGATTGGTGATGGGAACTATGAGTCCTTACCTTCATTTGGAATTGGTTAACCAGCATATTGTGCCACAAAAAATCCCAGAGTAAATTTCTGCAGGGCAGAAAACAAGACAAGCTAACTAGGAATTAGGTGACACATCTTGAAGTTTGTCGTACATGATTAATTAAATGTTATGTAATTATGTTTCCCACGTCAATCAAAACAATTCCTTTGTACAATTTGCTAGAGAGTCACAATGTTGTGCGTGAATGCATGGCATATGGGGCTTTTCCAACATTTCTTTACCATTGTCAGCTTTTCATCAAGCATGAGATTTTTATGTTTTACATACTTCAGCTATTCTTAATTTCTTGCCTCCATATTTAACAGAAAATCCCTAAGATCTAGAGAAAGCTATGAAATGTGTATTCAGTACATTTGACGGCCTGTATGTTATATTGTAGGGAGCTAAGAATCATGGAGTAGTGATGCCGGATGCCAATAAGGAGAACACACTAAATCAACTGATTGGAGCAGCTTTTGGAGCTGCTGGCCAGCGGTGCATGGCATTATCTGCTGCAGTCTTGGTAGGGGAGTCTCGGAAATGGCTACCAGAACTGGTGGAAAAAGCAAAGAACTTGCGGGTTAATGCAGGTGTGTTTTTATAATCTGATCTGTTATGGGCAGTTGCTTGCATGTAGAACAGCCTTCCTAGTAGATTCCCTTTAGATGAGCGGAATCATTTCCCAGAATTTTTATCATTGTTTATTTAGGTTTTTCAAAATTGAAATACACTAAATTTGGAAGACATTTATTTGAGAAAAGCTGATTGATGTAGACAAACCACGTATCACAATGGGTCTTTATTTTATCCATTTATTTATATCCTGCTTACCAGAACTATATTCCAAATTCACCAACGTAAAATGAAAAGAAAAAAAAAGTTCTACCAGGCTTGCAGATTAGGAGGACAGGCAGTTGATGAGTCTTGTTCCTCTAACTAATGGTACAATGTCTTTTTCCCTTGCTACCACAATTCAAGAGTAAGTAGCAGTTGGAACCAAGGGTTCTTTCTGCCAGAGAACAGGTAAGCAAGTTCCTTGCTTCCGTTCTTCTCTAGCAGATGGATGGGAGCAGGACGATTCCATTCTTGCCATGTAAGTCTTAACATAAACAACTTCAGTGATCCTTGTATTGTTGGCTTAAAGCAGAGGTCACTTTCAGCTATGCTGTTCCAGGGCTTTGTAGAATTGAGGGCATCTGATTCTGAAATATTCATTTTGAGCTCAAAATGACCATTGCAAATGCTGTTATAAATTATTAGATAAATTTGCATTTTTCTTAAGGTGAGATAGTTAAATATTGTTTAATAATGTACCTACAAGAGCAACCAAAATGCTTATTGCAGTATTTATTAAAAAAAAAAAACATAGAATGGCTTACTTGACTAGGCAAATACCTGGATATAAAAAGGAAGAAATAGAGCATTTAGCACAAAGAGTTTGAAACAAGTTGCTTAAATTAAGTAACATGATGGCTATTGTACCTTGGATAAACAAAACATATTGAACAAATATGAAATAGCAATTATTAATAGCAATACTAAATAGCAATTTTAAGTACAGCCTGATGACTTGTTACAGAATATTTTGTGTAACTGTGCTTATTTTTTTGCAGTTTTAATGAAGTCTGATTTCAGACTCTGAGCAATTTTTGTGTATTATAGGAGATCAGCCTGGAGCAGATCTGGGACCCCTGATCAGCCCGCAGGCTAAGGAACGGGTCTGCCAATTGATTGACAGTGGAGCAAAGGAAGGGGCTAATATTCTTCTTGATGGTCGAAAAATCAGAGTGAAAGGATTTGAAAATGGCAATTTTGTTGGACCAACTATTCTTGGTAAAGTCAAGGTGAGTTTGTGTATTGATCATTCTTACCAGTTTTAAAAATAAAGAAGGGAAATCTAAAATGATCCAAGAAATAATTCTTTCTCTCATATTAAAAGAATTCGTGTCTGATTATTTTTTGAAATGTTGGAAATATCCTGAAGCTTGCTTACTTTGCAATAAAGTGGATTCTGATCAGATTGTAAATGATCTGTCAGTGAAATGGGAAATATGTGATTTGTGTATATCAAAAAGGGGAGAAACTTAAGAAATTAGATATGCCTAGTGAATCCTACTCCTAAATAAACATTATAAATAGGCATCATAAGTTCTCAAAATTTAGGTACTGAATTTTGGCTAGCATGCAGATATTTACAGAGTATCCAAGAATTAGATTGCAGGCATTGGCAGCTACATCCTGCCAAAAAATAATCAAAAGAGTAGAGGAGGAACTGCTAAGTTACAAGTAGTCCTCCACTCATAACCATTTGTTTAATAACCATTCAAAGTTACACCGGCACTGAAGAAAGCAACTTGACCATTTTTCACACTTCATGACAGTTGCAGCGTCCCGGAGTCATATGATCAAAATTCAGATTCTTGGCAACTCATGTATTTATGACAGTTGGAGTGTCCCGGAGTCATATGATCAAAATTCAGATTCTTGGCAACTCATGTATTTATGACAGTTGCAGCGTCCCGGAGTCATATGATCAAAATTCAGATTCTTGGCAACTCATGTATTTATGACAGTTGGAGTGTCCCGGAGTCATATGATCACTTTTTGCGATCTTCTGACATGCAAAGTCAATGAGGAAGCCAGATTCACTTAACAACCAAATTACTAACTTAACAACTTCAGTGATTCACTTAAGAACTGTGGCAAGAAAGATTGTTAAAGGGGCACAACTCATGTAACAACTGTCCTGCTTAGCGATGGAAATTTTGGGCTCAATTGTGGTTGTACTTTTTGAGCACTACCTGTATCAGGACCCTACCAATATTAGTTAATGTTTGGAGAAGTGTAGCAATAGATTTTCCGTGATATTTCTATTAATGATTATATTGGTGATGCAAATAATGCAGTGCTGTGCCAGTGACACATTAAAGGTAAAGGTTCCCCTCGTACATATGTGCTAGTCGTTCCTGACTCTAGGGAGCTCATCTCCGTTTCAAAGCTGAAGAGTCAAAGATGGTCCCTCTTTTTCTACTTGCATTTTTTACGTGCTTTCGAACTGCTAGGTGGGCAGAAGCTGGGACAAGTAATGGGAGCTCACCCCGTTACGCAGCACTAGGGATTCGATCTGCTGAACTGCTGACCTTTCGATCGACAAGCTCAGCGTCTTGAGCTTGTCAAGTGACACATTCGGTAACAGCATTCCTTTCTACTAACTTCCTATGAAATTGAAAATACAAATGGTCCTCAACTTAGGACCATTCATTTAACAATGTCTTGAAGCACCTCAGAAAAAGTGACTTGTGATCCAGCTTCAAAATTAAGACTGTTGCACCCTCCCCTCCATGGTGACATGATATAGCAATTCCAGTGCTTGGCAATCAGCTCACGTTTATGGTACTTATATCTTGACCTTCCCAGGAGGCTTTCAACAAACAAAGTTAATTAAGGAAGCTGGATTCACTTAATCAGTAATTTGTTAACAACTGCAATAAAAGTGTTTGTTAAATTGGAGACAGTTCAAAAACAAAGCAAAAAAATGAACTTATGCCTGCTGTATAATAAAATAAAAACAACAAGTAAAATAAAAAATAAGAACATTAAAAACTGAGGATTCAAACCTAGGATGTTTTCTTGTAGATTGTATTCCTGGCAGGGATGGTGAGATAGATAGATTTATTTATTTATTCAGTTACTGTAACTGCCCTACAGTCAAAACAAACAATACACACACATACACCAAATTAAAAAATCAAACAATACAGTTATTAAAAACAATTTAGAGTGGTACAATACATTCACTGGGAAAGTACAGACATTCAAGAACAGTACATCCATTTTATGAGCTCCACACCACTTTCTGACTAGGCCAGATGACAAAGCTAGTTCTTAAGTCCTTCCATAAAACCAGCAAATTCAGGCCAGCCAAACCCCTGCGTAATGAATATTCCATAGGGCGGGTGCAGTAGCAGCTATAGACCTCCAGGTCCCACCAGATGACATTCTGTAGTGGATAGAACTTATAACAAGCCTCTTTTGTTGGATTTGAGGGGAGGAGGAGTAATCAATGGAAAGAGGCAGTCTCAAATAACCTGGCCCCATGCTATATAGAGCTTTAGAAGTTATAAATCAGCACCTTGAATTGGACCCATAAGCAAAGTTTGGTTTAGTGTTGAAGGTGCTGGCCTAGAAAGTAGAAGACTATGAGTTCTACTCCTATCTTAGGCATGAAAAGCTGCTGGGTGACTTTGGTCCAGTCACACTCTCAGCCCAACCCACCTCACGAGGTTATTGTGGGTGAAAAAGAGTAGGAAAGGGTGTTACAGAATATTACATACTTAGTGTTTTGAGTTACTTAGAAGTAAAGGTGGGATAAAAATCTAATAAATAAAATTGGTAGCCAATGTAGCTCATGGAACAGAGGTGTAATGTGTGTAGTTCTAGGTACACACATAAATGCTCACCTAGTTGAATTTTGTACCGACTGAAGATTTATTATGAAGGTCAGTTGATAGCAGCTATCTGTTCGAAGATACACTTCTTTTCTACAGAAAGTTAAGGATTATTGAAAGATGCAGGCCATGAGTATTACATATTTATTTCTAATCAGATTAGATCTAAAGATGATGTTAAAATGATGGAGGAGGAACAGCAAACATGGAAAAGAGCTGATTTCTTTCTTTTATACCTGTCCACTACTTCAGGGAACACTGATTCTGTAAGAGTTGCATGAAAATAAGCTTTGTTACGTTTACAGAGTCTGGCTTCTAAGTAAAATTATGTAAGATTAGATTGCAGGTCTTCTGAAGCAATCAGGGAATTAAGGTCAGCTAGTGCATTTTATATCTGAATTGGGATCTGGTTTCTACAGCTAAATTGCTGTCCTGGCCAGCATATTACACTTTTTTTCTTTCTTCTAATTTCTTAATAGGACTATGTTTAAGCTTCCAGGCATTAATCCTTCCCACTCATACCATTTTATTCTACATTTTTCTTTTCCAATCATTATTCTATATTCCATTATTGCTGAGCTTACTGATTTTTTTTTGTTTCAAGTTTTTTATTTTATTTTACATTATATCCATATGTATGACCTGGATGTCCTACATTTTAGTACAAATAAAAATAGTGATATTAATCATATTTGTTAATTTCTCAAGCTTACGTAGTTCTAGTGTTAATACACATCTTTGTATTAAATTATAGACTTTCATTATTTAATTATTCAGTGTTTCAATACCTTATTCCAATGCCAGTCACAATATTGTTTAAACATACATAATACCATCATTCAATTTCTTATTATTACTTTTGTCTTATTGTATAAACATGTGTATACTAATATTCCCTCTCTCTTATTTCTATCCCCATTCTAACTTTTAATTATGCCACCATTATACTTAAAAACAAATCCTTTCTATCCATCATCTCTTTAAAGCTTTAATTGTTCATTTTTTAACTTGCCTCACATATTCCTATCTTGGATCTTTATCCCTATCTGCATCTAAGTCCTGACTATTCATTTTAAACATTTCTCCCATTCGCTTTGCCACCCCTACAGGGCAGCTTTGGCTCCTTTCAGAGTTCACCAATGGGGAGAACTTGGCACGGAAGTGTGGAGACCTGCTCCTCATGTCTGATCTCGCTGCAACGTCAGCCGGAACTCTGCATACTGAATTTTTAATTAAAATTATTTACCCCACTTAGGAATTTGCTGCTTAATTTAAAAAAAATACCTTAAATACCTTCCTCTTCTTTCTTAGATGATCCATGTTGTGTATAGTATTGGATAATCAGAGCCTAGAATGGTAATTATTGTGTCAATGGTTATGTGAAAGACATGTGAACCATGCTTTGTGAACAGAAATTATTTTTTCTGTAATATAAGATTTTTTGCATTATCTCTCTGAAGTGTATGCCATTTCAAGTTTTTCTGATTTGATAGCCTAATATGACCTGCTATAAGGAGGAAATATTTGGACCAGTACTAGTGGTTTTGGAAGCAAACAGTCTGGATGAAGCAATTGAAATAGTTAATAGCAATCCTTATGGGAATGGAACAGCAATCTTCACCACTAATGGTGCCACTGCCCGGAAATACTCCCATTCAGTGGATGTTGGACAGGTAAATAAAAGAGGATCTTTTATATAGAACTTGTTTTGAGTAGAAACTTGATGGATCAAAGCAATTTCCTAATGTTTGAATTTTTCAGATGACTTGTAAAGTAGTTTAGATGGAAAGCTGTGACATATATAGGCCTCACAGTTTTAATACTAGTGTATATTTAATTATAATGATTCATTCATTTATTTGCTTCTTAGGCTTGCTGCATTACTTTAAAAATGAGTCCCTGTCAATAATACTGCACTGCAGACTGCATCACTGTTTTTCTCTCAGTGTAACTATTTATTAATGATGAACTGAGAGCCAAATTAAATGAAATGTGAAATATGTTTTTTGCATTAAACAAGAACATATTTTGAAGTGAAAAGCACTTGAGTTGACAGTATTTGCTAGAACTGAAACGACCTGGAGATTTACCTAATGCATCAGAGAATTGCTTAATTTCTGTTTTGAAAGATAGAGGTCTTATAGACACCCTACAGAAAATTTTAAAAATCTATAAAAGAGCCCATTGACACATGGTCTTTGGATTGTCAGAACTATGTCAGCATATATCTCAAAATAGGAAGAAAGGATATCTCCCATGATGCTATCAAAATTGACTTATCTTCTATCAAAATCAGTGAGTGGAAAATGACTGAAAAGTAATCTCTTGTCTGACCGCTTTTTGTCATAACAGTACAAGCTTGATAGGCAGGGAAGATCTTTGCAATTTTAAATTCTCTTAAATTGATTTGGCTTACTTAACTTTCTCAGTCTAAAGATTTAGACTATTTTTCATTAGGATTGTGGCAGGGGAGAAAAGCTAAAATTCCCATCTTCTCTTGCTGTCATTCTAATAATTACATATCTATAACAAAAGAAGTCATGTATTGCTTGATTATGAGGTTGCAAAACATCAAATTGCTCAAAAATTGTTCTAGGAGAGAGAGAGGTCTGCTACAGAGAGTATGGATTTGAATGCAGGGCATCCTGATCATGGACTTATTCTTTTTAGCATTCTGTGCTGATTGCTACCTGTGCTCTATTACAGTATTGTTAATATGGTTTTGATTTAGATTGGTGTGAATGTTCCTATTCCGGTGCCTTTGCCAATGTTCTCCTTCACTGGCTCTCGTGGATCTTTTAGGGGGGATACCAATTTCTATGGCAAACAGGTAACTGCTTTTTTAAAAAAAATATGTTATTGTGTCTGTGAAATGGAACGTGTGAGGAATGTGCTTATTAACGTATTGTATTTTGTTGTGAACTTCCAGGAGCTTGTCTCAAGTTTTTTTCTTAAATTGCAATGATTTTGCATCATAAACTGGCATAAATTCTATACCTTAGTATTCTATTTCTTTCAGGGGGTGCAGTTCTATACACAGCTGAAGACAGTTATTTCCCAATGGAAAGAGGAAGATGCCACTGTTACCAAACCTGCAGTAGTTATGCCAACCATGGGGAACTAAAGTCAGTTGACATACTTGCTGGAGTTGTTAAAAGTATTTTTCATCTGGGATGGTGCAGGCTATTCTTGAGTTGCCATTCTTACCCTGGAAATATAGATATGTCTTCATGTCAGGATCATTCTTTCCAATCAGTTGAATAGAGCTTTTAACACAAGATTTAATTTCTATCTATATATGGGATATCTTTTTTTTACCATACTCTATGGTGAGTAATCAGGCCAAAGCAGTATCTGCTTCATCTGGTTTTGTTCCTATTCATTAGATAGTGTTGAAAATGCAGGCCTCTTCCTACAGAATTAGTTTTTCTGGGAACCAGTTATTACAATAGTTGCTATCACTCTGTTTATGGGTGTTATGTCCTATTGCTTTTAAGACTTCTTTTTTGCAAGAAATCCTGTACATGCTGGAATAATTGTATCTCATATTGGATGGGGAAAGTAAATTTCGGGAGAGGCAAATCCAGGAGAACTTCATAAAGCTGTTTTGAGAGCATGGCCTTGTGGAGAAGCAGTGAAGCCTTACCTTCACTAGAATTTTAGTTCCCTTTAGCCATACAAAATCAACGAATTTTAATTTTATACATGAATGTGCCTACATACTATTTATGCACTGAATATATTTGGAACTAGATGTATTTGAGCTTTGTTTTTAGTGGTGCTGAACAAATGGCGCAAGAAAGCAACATATTTTTATAGAGGCAATTTATTCTATCAATATTGCTTTAATCTGACTGTGATATTTTTCATTAGTCAAATATATGTGGAGAAGGGTAAATTCTAGCACTAGTTACAAAGACATTTGTGATTTTATATACTTGAGTATACATATTATTGATCTTGAGATCTCTGGCTTGTTAAGCAATATGTACTGATTAGCTATGAGTGATACATATATGTCAAATTTAGAGATAAAGGATGATACAGTGATGCTATTTTGGGGCTACCTATGGTCTTCACATGGAGTTTTTTAAAAAATCAGAAGATATTTCCATAAATTTGGAAAATATGCTATTGCTTTCTATTGTCTAATCAAATTAGCTTTTGTACCTAACAGGTGCTTAAAAATAGATCATTACTACCTGAATAGGTTATTCATCCATATGCTTGAAAGTTGCATATTGATGTTAATCATGAATAAATGCTACTAAATTCAGAAGACTTTTGGTTTTCTTCAGACTAATAATCTAATAGTAGAAATACTAATACTAAATCAAACTGTAAACACTGGTTATTATTTGAACATGATGCCTCCATTAAAGGATAACAATCAGTGGGTTTGTAAATGTTTTGGATTAATCAGTGCTAACCATTGGCCATGCTGGTTGAAAATATCAAAAGCAAGTAAAAGACTTAGATGAAAATAAAAGCTGCCTTTAAGAAACACCAAAATTGCCAGACTCTGCCACTGGTATTTGACCTCCAGATATTCATATGTGTGAGAAAGATACAGTATATAAACCTGAAAAAAAATCTATATTTGTTCATCTGTATCTCATATTAGACAACTCCTGACCCACTGGATAATTCTTTCAGAGATATTTCCTTACCAGAATTTTCATTACTTTTTCACAAAAATATGCTTTTAAAATACTTGTGAACATATTTTAATCAATTTTATTCAAGAATACACAACCCTTCAAAAAACTTCTTAAACTAATGAATTAATGTATAGGCGGCTACTTTTTGAAGAAAGCTATTAGTTATTTCTTTAAAGAAGCAATTATGTTATCTTTCAAGTTGACCTGATGTAAAGCCAAATCATAACACGCAAAAACAGTGATTTCATTGCTGCAGCATGAGTAATCTTACACATCTGAGGTGATTAAATGTTGAGAAAAGAGTTATAATTTCAGTGAGTTTGTGATTAGCTTCCATACTAATCTATTCAGGTGGTATAAGCTGAATATCTGGGAGGGGTGATGATTTATGAGATGATTCAGATAATGGTGCCTGCTGAGTGATGAAAGCATAGACAGGAACTGCATCACCTCTGTAAAAGTTAAACAGGAAAAAAAAATCAGGAATGATATGTATTTGGTTGTCCTCTGTATCTTAGCCTTAAGATTTCAAATGTCATCAGGAATTCAGCTAAATTTTTATTCTTGGAACAAACATTTCTCAGGTTGTAATTCCATTTATTCATTTATTTAGGACTGTGATGGCGAACTTATGGCACATGTGCCAGAGGTGGCACGCAGTGCCTTCTCTGTGGGCACACAAGCTGTCGCCCCAGTTCAGCTCAGCTGCGCATGTGTGTGCGCATGTGTGTGCGCCTCATCCCAGCCAGCTAGTCTTCGGGTCTCTGTTGCACATGCACTGGGGGTGGGGCACATGCACATGGGTGTGTAGGGGGGTGCATGCATATTGCATTTTGGGGGTTCAGGTGCACGCACACGCATTCACATACACACATGCGCTTTGGGCACTCGGTCCAGAAAAGATACATACATCAGAATAGCCCTGCACTGATCTTTTCTCCCCATACATCTATTAACAACTTGAATACTTCATACTTCTGCAAACATTTTTAGGATCTATATTATGTTTTGTAGAAAGTATGTTAGTTATCTTGAAAATTGTAATATAAATCATCATAATAAATAATTACACATATTCAACAGCCAGATGTCCACAGAGGTCAGTCTTACTTATACAAGTACTATCTAAAGTAGTAATCAAATGTTTAAATTAGTTAGATAAAAGATTATGTTGAAAGAAAAAAACATCCACAATATACGTTGCCCTGAAAGTTATTACTGCACATGTCCAATTCTGCAGATAAACAATAAACCAGAGTCAGACACAACAAAACTAAAAAACTCATCCTTTGGAAGCAATATTCATTCAGTATGTAAAGTATTAGAAAATTAATAATTAAAATTAATAAATAGATGTAATCTCTTACTCAGATGCCTTTGTTTCTGCAAAATTAAAATTGGATGGTGTTACTGGAACCAAAACTTGACTGTATTTCCTATGAAACAAATTATAGGATAAATGGTGAGTTAATAAGGCCTGAATTATTATTTTTTATTTGCATACTTTAACCCTTGTTGCAAGAGTAGAATGAAAGGAGAGTAAATAATATTTATGTATTTTTTTCAGTTTCAAGATTTTGTTGGAAACTTTTATTACTGATTTGTTAAACAATAATCAAAGATTTTATAATCTGCAAAGAAATGATGGAGTCAATATGATAAAAGCGTCTCCTCCTTTCCATCTCTCAAAAAATAGCAAAAATGTCCCTGATCTCTACTAGAAGAGCTATGTTCATTCTAGATTGTAATGTGCCACGATCAATGTAAATAATAGTTCAAGTTGTTATCTAATTATTCAATAGGTAGGTAAACTTCTGAATGACCCATTCCCAATTGTCTTTCATTACTTCATCCATTTATTAAGACTCTGATATAAATAATTCTCTGTACACTTTCGGTTAACATGACATGCAAATGGCATGCAAATTTCATCAAGACAACAGTGATGAACAACCACTTCCAGTTAAAGGTTAATGGCATGAATTAGGACAAGGGAAATTCATGTTCAAATGAAAGCTCAGTGGGTGGCTTTGGGCAGGGGTGAAATGTAAAATTTGTTACTACCAGTTCTGTGGGCATGGCTTGGGGGGGGGTGTAATGTGACTGGGTGGGCGTGGCCAACTTTTTTCTTTTAAAAGCATTTTTTCTACAACCTCTTTGGCCGAAGAGGTTGTAAAAAAATGCTTTTCAAAGCCTGTGATGATCAACTCAACTGGGATCGCCAGAAGAAAAAAAGCTTTTAAAGGGTTCTGATGATCCCAGCTGGGGGGGGGGGGAGGGATTTTTGCTACTGGTTCTCTGAATCACCCGCCGCCATTGCTACCAGATCGGGTGATCTGGTCCGAACCGGGAACATTTCACCCCTGGCTTTGGGCCAATCACTTTTTTTAGTCCAACTCATCTCACAAACTTGATATGGGGAAATATAAGAATGAGTTATTCTGCCTTAAGTGCCTGAAGAAATGGCAGAATTATAAACCTTATAATAAAGAAGTACTGAAATCTGAATCTTGTGTTTAGAGCCATATTTTCCCACCAGATTGGCTGTGCTTCATAGCATGGAAACAAAGATAAAAATTAATTTCTGGCAGGAAATACAAAACTTGCATATTTAGATGTTATTAGACAAAAAAGACATAAGTTTGTAATCTGCTATAATTCTGCAAAAAGGCTCTGCCGTTCTAATACTCTATGGGAGCATGGTCATAGCTTCAGTCCTCAACAAATCAGAATCCATCTCTGTTTAGAAATCCCCATGAAGTACAGTACCTCAGGAAAGCATTTTTTAAGAACTCCTAAAACCACTTATTTCAAGAATCTGATGCCAATTTTTCAGATCTTTTTAGGCCTGCATACATATTATGGGGAGCAATAACATGCCAAAAATTGTATATATAAACTATAATTGCAATATTTTGCATAGATTCTTTTATGATTCAGATTATTTTAATTTGCCAAGTTTCTTTTTATAATCTATATTTTCTAAAACCAATATGTAATTTACAAATATAAAAATAGTCCAGGCAAAGTTGAGGCAATGCATGATATTTTTAACAGCCTACATATCCTCAATGTGATGCACAGGATATAATTTTAATCAATCACTAAACATTAATTGTTCGTAAATAACCAGACTCCTGGTGTTAATTCCATAGCAATTAACAAAAACAAGCCTTACACTCTCCATTAGTAACCCTGTCTCTCTTTTCTTCTTTCATTTTTGTTCATATAACTATTACCGTAATTGGGTTCATAGAGATGTTAAGATAAGATCAAAGAAACCATATACTGAATTAACTTGTTATACAGCTCCACCCACTCCTCTTTAGCAATTGTTTGTCACATAATAAATTAATGTTAAACCAACCATGGATTAATTCAAAATGTGAATCAATCACTCAATGATACTGATACTCTATAAAGCTCACTGTTGGTAGTAAATATTAATTATAATAGGTTTTCTCTTTTATAACTGTCTATAAGATTCATTAATTCAGTATTGTATATATAGGTTGCTATGATTCAAAATTACATCTATAACTCATAGTCTCTCCTCTTTGAAACATTGATTTCTAAATATAAAAAGCACATCTGATTCACAAGCAACCATGTATTTTTCTGATGCTTATTTTCTAGCTATTCACTAGAATAGCAGTGGATAAGAAATATACAGATGAAAATGTCTATAACAGTAGTCATATTTTAAACTAGATAGCCATTTTTTTTGGTGGTAGCTATTTTCCATATTTAAAATTTAGCATACATGTAATAAGCTAGGAAGTAAACTACAACTTGGATGAATCCTTAAAATTCTACAACTCTAGGTAATTTAATAAATAGGACTTTACCGGTGTCTTAAGCCATTCATTTTTGCAAACAGTAACCTCAATACTCTTTCCTTCTGCTCCCAGGTCAGTTCAGAAATGTCCACCTTCCCCTTCTGAATATTTGTCCTATACACACACAAAAGATGTCATGAATCACAGCTCATCAGTATAATCTTGCAGTTATATGAAAGTTTATGGCATGACCCTATTCGTACATCTATTTATATGGTCCCCCAAAGTCTTATGAAAACTAATACATCCCCTCCACCTCAAAAATTATTCAACTTGGAGAGGGTGATAATACAGGCAGACTGTTAGGAGGAGCTCAGATATTTGAATAAAAAGCTTTCAGTTTCTGTTGCTATGTATTCTGCCTTCATTTCAAATTATATAGAGCAAATCAGTGGATAAAATCAATCTAGTTGGCTCCACTAAAAATTAATTACCAACTGGTAATCAACACCCACATAGATTTTATGAAAGGATTTCATTAATATTGCTGGTTTCATACATCAGCTTTATATCCTAAAAGATAGAAGATATGTAGAAAAATTAAGTTACAATGAATTTTTTAAAGTTAATTATAGCTAACAACTACCACAATGTGACTTGTAGTATTTTCCTTCTTGTGTTTCTCTACCTAAACTTCCTTCCTTATGTCTTTTGAGATACAAGATAGCAGCGTAGTCAAGACAACGTAGTCTTAATGGACACATTTTCAGGCAGTACCTTCTAGAGACTTCTCTAGATATGTTTTTTAAGACATCGATAAATTAATGGCAGATCTAAAAGGTAGGTCACCCCAGAATCTACTTCAATGAGATTACCTAAACAAGTAGCACTTGCTACAAACAGAGGTATATCCATACAAATAGTCTTCATTTAGTGACTACATCTGGGACTGGCATCTGGGTCATTAAGCAAAGCAGTCACTAAAACTACAACTAATGCTTACAGTCTTTAGCTTTCCTTTCTTTTAGACCTTTAAAGGTCATAAATGTGAGAACTGGTCACAAAGTTACTTTTTTTCACTGTTGTAACTACAAATAGTTGCTGTCTGAAGCAATTGCTAAATGCGGACTATCGTATTCTTTTTGTTAGTGATTGTAAAATGGTTATTTGATCACAAAGATTTTCTACTTGGGATAACATATCTTTAATAAGGATTTAATTGATGATGAATTTTGCATGCCTATCCCTTTTTTAATATTTAAAATCTTAAAACTTCTGAAAAAAGCTGTTTAGGTGCATAATCATGCAATCCTGGACAGTAGTACTATCCAAAAACAAATGTAAAGAATAAATTCAGGAAAAGAAAAGTCGAAAGATCAATTTTAAGGCCCAGTGTTCCATTCTGTCACTACATGATTTTGTAGGATAGAAAAAAATAAGTATTTGCAGAAAGCAAACACTTGACTAAACATATTTAAATTTCACCTACTCAGAATTTCAAACACTTTCAATATTTTTTTCTTAAGAGAAAATTGAAAAATGTACTTTGCACAATGATTTTGGAGCCAAAACAAAACTAGCATACTTCATCCTTTTAAATCCGATGAGATATTTCATTGGATCAGAACTGCCACTATATCATATTAAAAACGATAAAATTGTAGAAAAAAATACATAATAGAAAAATGGCATTCATTTTATTTCTTATATGAGTATCCAGAAGTCTGAAAGTATAATTTGAATGTATTCAATTTCCAGAGATCAAAACCCCGTATTACATTAAATAGTCACAAATCTATCACTACAAATCAAATCTGATCACATAACCTTCTACACAGAGTAGACTATAAGGAGGAAAAACTACGTAAGTCTGAGTTGGACAGTATACTTGACAAAATATTTTTCTGGTTCCTTCTTCCTGTCTAAAATATTGTTTGAATTTTAATGCTAATGGTATATTTTAAGGAGCTGACTTTTGAGGTTATACAAGAAAACTTAGCTTTATCATTTTCTAATGAAGATAATGGAAATAATGATAAATTATATATATCTGGAAATTAGAGGAATAGGTTAATCTTTTTTTATTCAAGATTCTTCTTTTCAATTACGTTTTGCTTTTTCAGCATTAGTCAATATAACATATACTACTGAACATGGAATTATTTCTTTTTCCTATCCCAAAATATTCCAAACCAAACTATGTTATTCCAAAGGAACTTCCTTTTAGTTTCTATTACTAATAGCCAAAGTGACCAAAAATTAAAACTGCCAAAAATACCACCACATGTACCATTTCTCTGCTTCCAAAAGGTCCATTTGCACACTATTTGTGCTATGTGCACTGTCAGTAAATGTTCTGATTCTGGGATATTCCTCTTTCCCTGCAAATGCTGCCATCATTTTCCTTTGATAGGCGGCTTGGGCCACCTGCTTGTAACACTTTCTGCTGCTTATAATCTCTTGTTTGACTTGCTCCAGAGCATCTAAGAAGAATTTCTCCACTTCTGTCCTTTCATTCAAGATGTTCCTGGCTAATTTCTTCACTCTACTCATTTCTCTTTCTTTCATTTCCAACAGCTGCTCCAGCTTTTCAATTTCTATCCGAGCTGCTTGGTTCTGTACCAAAGCTTTCTCTTCTGTTTTTTTTATTTCTATTTTAAATTCTCCAGCCATATAATTAACTGCTTCTTCTAGTTTTTTAACCTTGTTTTGAAGTTCCTGGATTAGTGCTTTCTGCTGAGTAATTTGTAGAACCTTCTCCTTAATCAAAAGGTCTTTGGTTTCCTTAAAAAACAAGGAACAAAGAAGACAGAAAATTATCGGTAAACATTAATAGATTTTTTAAATTATCAAAATGGCAAATAAGAATTGGTAATGAATGTATCATTTGCCAATCCCGTTTCATGTATTTGAAGAATATGTCTTCTATCAACGCTGAATCCTTCCAGATAGTATGTAACATTATTAGATATTTATTCTTTGAAACAAATTGACTGTAGCTGCCCTGCTAACCAAACCATAATTAAAAGAGTGATTGTTCAATTGAAATAAATGTCAAAGTACTTGGAAGAATGATGACTGAGAAGGAATATATTTGAGATGTATAAAATCATACATGCCATGGGAAAAATTGTCAGTTTTCCCAAACTGGGAGTTTATACCACTCTCTGAAAATACCAGAATCAGGTATCATAAGTTGATTGGAAAGAGATTTAAAATAGATAAAGTATTTCATATAGCATATAATGGAAATCAGAGCTAGATTCCATGACAGCCTATTTCAACAAGTCTAGAGAAATCTTAGCAAGATCTCCTGCCTAAGCAGGGAGTTGGACTAAAAGACCTCCAAGGTTCCTTCCAACTCTGTTTATTCTATTCTATCCTGTCCTGTCCTGTCCTGTCCTGTCCTGTCCTGTCCTGTCCTGTCCTGTCCTGTCCTGTCCTATCCTATCCTATCCTATCCTATCCTATCCCTGTTCCTGTTCCTGTTCCTATTCTATTCTATTCTATTCTATTCTATTCTATTCTATTCTATTCTATTCTATTCTATTCTATTCTATTCTATTCTATTCTTAAACATAAATTTTCTGATCAAACTATAACTTTTGGTCTCCTAGCTGGTGTCTTAGACTATTTGGCTCATATACCATAATATGATAATTGATATGATATATGATATATAATACAATATGATATGCTTATGATATACATATGATATATTCTTGATAGCAGTTTTCCAACACTTGAAGACCTACCACTGGAAGAGAGCATTAATTAATTCTCCATATTGCTGAGGATAAGACAAGAAGCAATGGGTGGAAGTTCATTGGGGGAGATCCAAGGTAGAAATAAGGAAGAATTTCTGGACAATAACAACTCTTAAGAATGGAGCAGTTGTATGTTGTTTCTGTATTCTTTCCAATGGGAAACTTTGTTCCAATGAGCCTAAACAGAACAACTGAAAAAATGGATTCATAACACAAAATAAGTGAAGAGTTTTGAAACACTTGACTATCATGAATGAGTTTCAAACTCCAAGTTCAGATCAATGACATCTGAGAGTTTTGAAGATTTATCTTGAGGATCTTTCCATGATCTTTGCGATATCACAAAGGACAGTCTTAGTGCTAGAGGATTGGGGATGGATAAATCTGGATGAACAGTTTTTGTCAGTGGTTCTGAGTCAAGCTGGATAGAAGTATTAAGTGATACATTTCATTCCAGGGTTTGTACCATTCAACATATGGTAACTATAAATGGCTTGGATAAAAGGTTAATATGATTATTAAAGTTGTAGATGATATGAGGAGACGGGAGGATATTGTAATCACTTTAGCAGACAAATATACCTTAGCAACAAACTTCAAGAGGACCTTCACAAGATGCAATAATGGACAGAAATCAGGACAGAAATTGAATAGACTTGTGTCCTTAGATCCTCTAGTAAACAAGTAAACAGATTTCTTGTATAAAAAGCTATTAACCCATTTTTAAAAATTAGCAATTGCTATATATCAAATGCAAGTTCTACTTATGAGATGCAATTCTGTAAATTGCATCTTCCATTTGGATGGGAAAAAGTCAAAAGAATGATATTAATATATTATTTCTGATACATAATTTACATAATCTCATTATGGTCTCCATATATTGAGAAGTCATTGCCACTCTCCATTCTACATTGATCAGACTATCACTATACCTAAAATGTTGCATGCAGGAAGCAAAACTATTTTATGAAGGACACTGACAACCTGGAGTGTGTCTAGGGGAAACCAACAAGGTGGTAAGGGATCTGGAAGAAAAACTTAAGAGGAAAAACATGAAGACTTGGAAACATGAAAGTTATCCTGAAGTATCTGATGGTAAGGTAAACTTAAATTCCAGAAAACAAGAGGAGAAACAACAGGTTTACATTACAAAAGAAACAGATTCAGATTATGTATTACAAATAGTACCCTAATGGTTGAGAATTGTTCAACATTGGAACAACTACAGAGATTTTATAGTCATTTTTCAGGGATACTATAATAGTAGATTCCTGCACTGGAAGGAATTGGACTAGATGATCTCAACAGTATTTTTCAACCTTTACATATAGTAAAGGTTCCCTGGGAAATTAATTACAAGACACAGTGATACCACAAATTTGAATGGCGCCAAAATAGGATAGGATAAATTCATGGCATATGAACTTATGAAGGGCTATTGGTTTTAAAGATTTAGTGTTACCCCCATATTTATTGTGTATCTTGTATTTCTTTTAGGAACTTAAGACAGTGTACATTGTATTCTGTCTTATTTTTCTTAACACTATATTGAAGATAATACAGTGACTGGCTCAAAGTCACTTGCATGGCTGAAGATGGATTTAAAGCTGTGTCCCCGCTGTACCAGCTGTACAAATACTAGTTTTAGGGAACAGACATAGGAAGCATTATGTCTCCATCTCCTATTTGTGAGTACCACAAAGTTATATAGTTGTTACTGTAACAAACAAAGTGCAAAATTAAGATTGCTTTGAATCTGCTAGCCTGAGCCAGCAGAGCCTTTTCTTTTAAATCTGTTATCTATAACAGCAATTTTATCTAAACTTATTTTGAAGCTACCTTGATTAAATATTGTAAGTAATGCCATATTCATTTCCAAATCTCAACATAACCACACAGACACACACGGTTTTTAATAAGCGGCTAAGAGAAGCTCTCTCAAAAATTGCCAATCTATTTACATAAAATTTTTAGCTTCCCAAGATATGCAAAATGATAAATTCTTCAGTGTCTCTGTTTAGAAAAACTGTATTGCTAATATAGTAACTGTATTACTTTCTGAAATATGATTTAGATCTTATTTATCAAAGAACAAAAAGGGAAAAATAAAAACCTTTTCATGCAAGTGAAAGGCATTGCTCTCCTCCAATTTTTCCTTGATATTTTGTAACTCTTCTGTCTCCTTCATGTGATAACCAAGAGCCTCTTGAAGACGAACATTCTCTGTAAAAACTGCTCGTCCAGCATTATCCAACTGCCTGAATAAGAGCAAAACGATTCAGCAATTGGCATCAAATTTTCTGAGTTAATTCTAATACGGTAACATGTAAATAGAAAGTCTTCCTGCACAATGGAACTTTATCTATTTATCTCCCTGCTCTGGAGGATCCCCAAGAGTGGGGATTAGTTTTTGAGTCCAAGCCCAAAAGAAATGTCTTTCACATATTTCATTACAGAAGAAATTCTATCAGCACGAGAATTTTAGCTCCTTTATTTAATATTTCACAATAAAAAAATAAATTCAGAATGAAGTGATAGAGATCTATTTAAGGACATATCATGTTTCCCTAAAAATAAGATCTGGTCTTATATATTTTTTTTCCTCCAAAAGAGACACCAGGGCTTATTTTCAGGGGATGTCTTCCGCTATCTCACCTTGTGGCAGCGGCACTGACAGCCTCACCTAGCAGGAGCCCGTGTGGCTGCTTCTGGCCCACTTCTGCAGCCACTTGCCGCCACTTGTACACATCACCCCCGCCTCCGTTTTGCCATCAGAGGCCTTCAGAAAAGGTCTATGACAGCAAAACGGAGGCCGGGGGCACTGCGCACATCAATCCAGAGCTCTTTTATCAGCTGCAGAGGCCTTTCCTGAAGGCCTCTGACAGCGAAACAGAGACCAGGGGCAACGTGTGCAAGGGGCTGAAAGAGAAATGGGCCAGCAAGGCAGGCAGATGGGGTGTGCAAAGCCTGGCTGCAACTGTCTAAAAGTAAGCAGCTCCACACACCCCCCATCCCCCTCGCTTGATTTTTACCCATGTGCTTCGCCCCACCCCATGCAACCAGGTGCAACGGAGAGGGCAGGGTCTTAACTAGGGCTTATTTTGGATATAGGGCTTATTTTGAGCACACATGTAAAAATCAAGCTACATCTTATTTTTGGGATAGGTCTTATTTTTGGGGAAACACGGTATTAGGATTACTTTCAGCTTGGCATCCTATTTTTTTCCAGGAATGAAGCATGTATTGATTTTCCAGAACCATTCGTATTTCTTCTTCTTCATCATCATCATCACCATCACCATCATCATCATTAGCATCATAACCATCATCATTCATATTTACCAAAATAAGAATACAGAGATCAATTAAGTCTTACGCAATGGCTTCATGATGGGCTCTTTCAGCCAGCATTATAATCTTCTTCTCTGCTTCTCTTTCCAGACGTTGCTGAAAGAAAGAAAAAGTAAAGTAAAAGTATACATTCATTACTGCAGGGATTAGGTACATTGGAGCTCTATGTCTACTATTCCCAAAATACACTACCTTTTCTTCAATGAACTTTTTCTCCAACATACTAATAGTTTCCTGATGTTCTTTTTTTGTGGTATCCAAAGTATCTTTCAGCTAGAATTTAAAGAAGCATTTAATTATAATGTAGTCATATAGAAAACAATTCAACGAACACTTTCTGCAAAAAAACTGCACAGGCCTGCATTTATTTATCTATTTGTATCCCACCTTTATTATTTTTACAAATAGCTCAAGGTGACAAGCATATCTGACACAACTTCCTCCTATTTTCCCCCAACAACTCCTCTGTAAGGTGAGTTGGGCTGAGAAAGAGTGACTGGCCC
Source organism: Ahaetulla prasina (assembly GCF_028640845.1). NCBI lineage: Eukaryota > Metazoa > Chordata > Lepidosauria > Squamata > Colubridae > Ahaetulla > Ahaetulla prasina. Next base: position 319,635,854 of record NC_080539.1, on the reverse strand, counting down.
AAAATCACCCAGCTGGCTTTCATGGCTAAGGTGAGACCTGAACTGGGTCTCTTGCTTTCTAACTTGGTGCTTAGCCACTAGACCAAACTGGCTTTCCAGGACTGGATTATTCTAGGACATCTCAGATTTAGATTTTCTCCAATTGTTTTCCAGGTTTGTAGTTTTTAACCTATCATCTCTTACTTAGCAAAAAAAAAAAAAGAGCAATAGATCAGCAACTCTATAAATACATACCAGTATATAATGAGCACTATTTAGAGATATAACCTTGTCTCTCATTTTAACATAACTTTTCTCTTCTAGAGGTATTGCTGAAATGATTGTTCTTTGCGATACCTGTTGAAATACCTGTTCTGCCAGATTTGACAGTTGAATTTCTGCAAAGTAATATTTTACTGTCCTATTATAATTATAATGACTGTTCTGATACATATTTCACAACTCTATGTCACTACTGGAAGCTACATATGTCTATCATAGGAACTATCAATAAAGGAAGAGTATAAAGCCCTTCTAAAAATTAATATAAGAATGGTAAGGAATAAACTTACATCTTCTAATTCTTTCTCCAAAAGTGTTTTCTTTTTCCGAAATTCTTTAATCATTTTAAGTTCAATCTGAATTAGACCAATTTCCTTAGCCTTTCGATGAAATTTCTCCTCCAACTCTTCTAACTGTTTAGCGAATTGTTCTGCCTACAAATTTAACATCTTTTAGCTCAAATAAAATATCTAGGCATAGATCTAAAATTAGTTAAACAGTACTGAAAAACAAATGTGACATTTTAGTGCAATCTTTAAAAGCAATTAAAAATAATCCATCCCCAGATGAAGGTTACTGCTTAAAAACTAAAATAACTATTAATAAAATAAAACTGCAAAATAGGTGTAAATAATGGCTTTATCAGTTTCAAGACAAGTTCTACCTTGGATTGTATGAACCAACTGCTGAGAATTGAGGATTACAACTTTCTTAGAGCTTGATGCAAGGTGTGTTTACTTGGAAGTAACTCACTTAGATGTCAACAATTTAGTCTATCAAAAAAAGCACATGTTTGGCTTTATTACCTCAAGGAGAAATCAGCATACTTGGACCCTACTTTTCCATTTTTTTCTAGCAAAATAAGTTTCAAAAAACGTTTAAAGAATTAGTAACAAAGTGAGTTTTAAAAATAATTAATTTTGTATTTTTAGTGCAAAATAATCTTATGTAGCTTATGTAGATAAATTTAACATTTATCTGTCATGCCTGATGCTTAAGACATGCTAAGCCTGATCTGCAGTATTCTTTGTTACCAAAAGTGTCAGAAGAAATGTCCATTCACCGCTAGTTCACTTTCTTCTTTGGCTCTGAGCTTCAATTCAGTCACCTGCTGTTTCAGCTTCTCAATCTAAATATTAAAAAACGAAGTTGATAAAGAAGTCAATAATTCCCTCTGTTAACAGCCAGAAACCAATAACCGTTGAATGAAGGGATGCAAAAATTATGGGAGTTGAAGTCCACCAGGCTTAAAGTTGCCACGGTTGGGGATCCCTGGACTAGAAGACCTCCAAGGTTCCTTCCCACTCTGTTCTGTTCTGTTCTACACCTACCAGGTCTTCCTTCTCCGCTTCTTGCTTCTTGAGGTAGGACAGCACGTCGACCGTATCTTTCTCCAGCCGCCGCTGCTGCCGTTCCAGCTGTTCGTTGTCCCGGGCTAGGCGGCGAGCAGCCTCGCGGTACTCTTTGCGGGAGATCTCCGTTACCTCCAACCTGGCCTCCCATAGCGTCGCTGCGGCTTTCGCCCTTTCGGCCTCCGACTCCTCCTTCAAGGACTTCGGGTCTACTCTGCTCTTTCCCGCGGCCGCGCCGTCTTTCTTTCCCCTGAGAAGAGCAACGCGACGCAAAGGGCGAGTGAAGGGTTGGCTTAACCGACTAGCCCCGGCCAGCAGCTCCCAACCGCCTTCGTTAAGAGAACCCCTTCCAAGATACCTACTTCCCTCCTTTCGCGCCTTTGTCTTGCGCGGTTTTCCCTGTCATTGTCAGCAGGCGTGGGCTCTTTCTAGAGATGGCTTTCCTTCTTTAAAGCGACTCCGTTGTCATGGAAACCACGCGTCGCGGGAAAGTGAGGCTGGCCTGGTGCGCCCGTGACGTAACGCGCAATGTATTGACGTGACACGCGGCACCGGTGAGATGTGGAAAGCTGAAGGTTCGGAGAACATGGTGAGTGAAAACTGGGCTGGGGGGTGGGGTGTCAATGGGGATGGGTGGGAAGGGATGTCTTTCCCTAATCCAGGGCCGCCGACGCGGGAGTCGACCCAAAATACGCGTCCCTTGCTCCTGTCTTTCGGCGTACTTAACCTCTCGAGCTGTCTCCCTTATCGTGGTCTGGGTCAGGGGTCTCCAACCTTGGTAACTTTAAACCTGGAGGACTTTAACTCCTAGAATTCCCCAGCCAGCGAAGCTGGCTGGGGAATTCTGGGAGTTGAAGTCCTCCAGGCTTAAAGTTACCAAGGTTGGAGACCCCTGGTCTGGGTGATATTTCTCGTTGCATTTCATGTCTTCTTAAATATTTCAAACTCCCTTGTCTCGATAGCTTTGTATTTTCTGTATCTTCGCTCACTCTTTAGCGATCTGTCTCCTTTCACACGCATTCAGCCCGTGATGATATTTTAAGTAACCCATAAACGGAATTAACTAAAGGCTTTTCTTCTTCGTATTGTCATTTGGGCATCCTTCAGTACAAAAGAACTGGCAAGATATAATAGCGCACAACCCAACAAAATTCTTCAGTCTCAACGGCAAACGTTTATTTATTTATTTATTTATTTATTTTTTAAAAAGCTTCTCTCACTTTATTGGTCCTGTTCTTTATTTCCATACTATGATCTCATATAACTCAGTAGGGCTCAATTGACAAGTACTTGGCGTGCATCTTCCATTGCTAATTTAATCTTTCATCTACTGTACCCAGTCTGAAAATTTCTGCATAATTATTTTACGTGAAAAGGAAAAGTGGTTCATCCTTTTTTACCCATATTTTTATTTCTAAAAATATAAGAGGTCATTGATTACAGCAAAAATAAGTCACGTGTGATTTCTTTACATACGAATTCCAGTTCCAGATATGCTCAGTATGCTGCTATTCTTGAAAATGATGTTGCTTTTTTTTCACAAATTTCAGATGTATCGGTGTCTTTTCAGATTTCTGATACGGTATTTTAAAGACACTTAACATATCAATTCCAAGTAATTATATCAATCTTGGGATCATAGGTATTCTTACAAGAGTCTTACAGAGTTAATATGTGTTCTTACACAATTTGACAAATATAAGTCTGACTAGGAAAAATAAAAGATAGTACCACATATCTGGAGCACATTGATTTAGTATCTATTTCATCTAGTAAAACTGGACTGCTGAATATGACAAAATGTAAATGCCTTTGGTTTTTTTTCTATTGACTTTAATCTTCTTGTTGCAATAAATATTCAAGTTGGTAAATAATTTCCTAGGTCAGTAGTTTTCAGGGGAACTTCCTACTTGAAATATGCCCCTTGAACTTCTGCTAGAAAAAAAATCCAACTGGACATTTTTTTTCTTGTTTGCCTTAGATAAATGATAAACCTCTGTTCATAGAAAATGGACTTACTGATATATAATATGCAACTTTCCTGCCTACATGATTAACAGCTAAATATTTTTCATTGTACCCATAGAACAGGTAAGTACACGTATAGTTTGTATTTCATGTCCTGAATATTTTGGGGGGAAGTCTGGAATAGAAAAAAACTGCCAAATTGGGACTTTTTATTTGAAGATATGGGGATGAAGACTAATATCTATGATATACGATACGATATTTATTATAATAATATATGTTATATATAAAAATAAAAATGGAGAGCCAAAGTGTCTTAGTGGCTAAGATAATGAATCATGGCCAGGGAGTCCTAGGTTCAAGGATACACTTGGCTGTGGAACTCTGATTTTGGGATTCATTCTCACCCTCTCCCTCTCCTTTTGTCCTCCCCCCATGCTAATGTGGGTTATTTTTGTGGGAATAAATGAAAAAGAGATCCCCAGTACAAACTAATTTGATCTCTTGGAGGAACTAAACTAAACTAAAAAGGGAAAAAAGAAAATCAATGCACATACTATATTATACTATATTATACTATACTATATTATATACTATACTATTATATTATATTATTATATATTATACTATATTATATTGCAAAATCTTAGTCCCAATGCATTTTAAGGACGAATCTCTTAGTGGTAATGCAATTTTTAAAAAAATGTCATTGTGCATACAACTAAATGATAATTGCAAATAAGACATACATATTAGGCATTATTAAACAATATAATATTAAATATTTTTATTTTTATTTTAAACTTTATTTTTTAAAGTCTTTAAAAGGCTTTGGGATTAAGTTTTTGCAATAAATAATAAAATTTTCCTTTTTTGTTCTTTTCATTTCCTTACCCCATTCAAAAAGGAGAGGAAGAAAATAAAGACTGGTTTATATGGTGTATTACCAACATTTATAAAAGGGTAGGAAGATTAAGAGATTATGATAAAGGTTTTACAATAAAAATATTTTTAGATGGAATATTTTTAGATGGAATTTGTAAAAAGAAGGTAGATTACATTGCATACATTCACTATTTTTAGATTTTAAAAGTTTCCAATTAGATCAAATTTCCTTAGTTTATGTAGAGCCATTTTTGTAGATTAGATTAAAATTTCAGCATCATATTTTTCTAATTATACTTTTAAATCCGATATAGTTTGACAACAAGTACTTGGAGCAACATATGAACAATACTTAAGGTTTTATATGGGTTAGAATATTATGCATTAGAAAACTAAGGTTTAGGTTTAAGTTCAAAATGCATTTTGGCAAATACAGACTTAATATTCTTATGCCTGCCCAATTTCCAAAGAAATATATGGATAATAGTTATTGTATCTTGGGCATGTATTGCTATAAGTTTCTTGTTCCTATTTTTCACAAACATAATAATTTGATTTTTTTAAACAAGTTATAAATTAAACCAGCCAAAAAAGTAGCAAAAAACTTTTCAATTAATTATTAGGAGAAACTTTGTTAGTAGTATGATTGGATTAAAAAGTAACTGTTTAAGGGACTGTGTCATAGTTTGTGAGTAGAAATAAAGTTCAAAGAGTAGCAATAAAAGTTAAACACATGATATGACAAGCAAATGAAAGAAAAGTAGAATAGACTTGAGTTTTTTTGAATAACAGGAGATAGAAAATTGAAAAAAATTGGAGGATGGATGCTGAAGCAATAAAGAATCCAGCAATTAGGGATTCAGATACTGCCAGTGAATTGTTCTAAATAGCAGATCTCTGGTAATTGTGAAAAATGATTGCATAAGATAAAGGTTGATATTTATTAAAAAAAACACCAGAGCACACCAGAGTTAATAACCAGCAAGGATCTACTGTGGAAGTACCTGTGAAATACCTGTGAAAAGCATAGTAAAACAAATGGCACAGCAGGGGGAAAGGGGACCTGAATGGAGGAAGAAATGGTTTTAAATTTTATATACTTTGTTTTAATGTGAAGAAATCTATAGAGCTGTTACCTTGCTGTCCATCTTGTAGAACTCAACTATGAGTGGTATGTAACAATAGCAAAGACAATAAAACTAGGCATCTGACCCACAATCTCTAACCCATTAAACTTTACAGTCATTGGTTTCCAGTGCATTGGCTTCAAATTATTTAGGCATTCAGGAATTTACTAGAAGCAATAATGTTCATAAATTCTTTCTTGCTACAGAAACTTAAGTCATAAAATCTGAAATGATCTTCTGTTTTCTTTAATTAATGTGCTGTAGGAATTTAGCACCCACCCCCCTCCTAGAAGAATGAAATATTTTAGAAAATATTTAAAAGGCAGAATATATTTCCCTGGATGAGAAATGGAGAAACATGTTTTAAAGACAAAGCAGCTTCCTGACCCCCCACCCCCCACCTTTGTCAATGGGCCATTAAAGCCTCAGCCAAGCTCACTCATTTCCCCCCCAACTTTGTCAATGGGTCAGAGGTAGAAACTCATTCTCCCCACCTTTGTCAATGGACCTCATTTGCAACACAGTAGGACTCATCTAGCAACAGAAACTCACCACATGGCAAGGCTCAAGCAAGCTTGAGATACAACCTACAACGTTAGCTAAGACCCCTAGACACCTGGGAGTTTGACAACCAATCAGGATACTCTTCCTGTGCCCCAGAAAGTTCAAAGCTCAGAAAAAGCATAAAGCCAGGGAGCGCACAGGATCTCATCCCTTTTCTGTTCAGGATCTCAAGCCATGTGATCCTGGCTACCATTAAACCATCTTTCCAAGCAGCCTCCATGTTTCCAGTGTCTTTGTCCCCACTTGGAACTGAACCCAGATGGATATTTCTTCCAACAGTGCATTTCACTTTGAGATTTTAGCATAATCTAGCTTTTGTGAATTTCCTGTGCTGAATTTTCCTTTAAGCAGAATTTTCCTTTAAGCAGATTTTTTAATCTATTACTGTGTCAACATTTTCGGAAATCTTATAGGATGCAAGTGTGCTTCTGCACATCAAACACAATTAATAGGGGAATTTGATTTGAAAGAAAAAGCACAAAAGAGAAATGATCCTGAACCATAAATTGGATATGAAGGGGGAGGGCACCACAACTAAATGCATTGTTTTGTTCTGCCTACTTAGTGTCATCAGCAGCATGTACACTCCCATTGTTGGTTGTTTTGAACGACACTTGTATTCTGAGCTTTCCTAGCCTTCTCAAAGTGTTAGCTAGAATTATAGCAAAGCTGACTACATTAATTCCTACATTAATTTGGAATGTTCAATATTAACCTATAACTTTTAAAGAAGCAGAACTTTTGCATATATTCCATATAGAATTTTAGAACACAGTTGTAACTGTTTCATAGATTTAAAAAAGCAGACTTGAAGTGTAGTGGTTTGTCCTTGTATTAGTGATGAAATCACCTTTTGGGGATGTGGGAATTTTCTGTGTTGGCTGACTTATTAAATATGATTTTTCTAATGTATATAATGTTATCTTCAGGAACCTCTACAATCTGGAATTCTTGATTCAAACTGCAGTTCTCTGATGATGGGTACTTCCTGGTTCACAGTTATTGCCATAATTGTGTTTTCCTCCATTTATTGTATTGTTTCTCATCCCAAACCGGAGTTATGGTTCCAAGAACTCTTCCCCCTTAAGATGTGTCCAGCCAATGCCAGCATGGAAACATTTTATGGCATCATGTTTGATGCAGGAAGCACAGGAACACGAATTCATATTTATACCTTTATACAGAAAAGCCCAGGTAAGATTGTTGGAAGTTCTCCTGAACATTTGTACTTGTGGTGTACATATGTCTGCTAGGTGGCTGTATTGGTTGACACATCACTTATAATTTTCCACTGATTGTGTTCTGTGGTTTTTAATTAGTTTTAATGATATTATTTTTTGTGTTTTTGCATTTGGTATGTTGTGTATTGTTTTTGTGGTTTTTAATTATGTTAGCCATCCAATCACAAATGTGAGGTGGACAGTTATATTAATTGAATAAATAAATCATAAAAAATGCTATAACAACCAGATACTTGTCAATGTATTATAAGCAATTAATTGACTTGTTTACTCTCCACAAGTTGTTGACTTAACCTCAGCAAGTCTATAAGCAACTCTTAAATTATAATTCAGATAAGATTAAATGTTTCAGGAATTTACTAGACAACCTGTGACCCCTGAGTCATCCTTTCAGAAATATTTCCTTACCAGATTCCTCAATGCCATCAAAGTGACAAAGCTTTTGATGTAATGCCTTCAGTGAAAAAAATTGGGATACATTCAAAGATGTGGTTACCTTGAAAATACCCCCATGTTGAATTGTATACCACAGCTGGACATGTCTTGACATTTTGTATTATGTCATAAACTGCTCCATGATAATGTTTATATCATAAAATAATTGCTAAATTTCAATTCCATGGAGTCTTGGGACCCGGATTTTGGATGCATTCTTCAATTGGCCATTTGGGGCACCTTAGTTCAAAAGAGTTTGCCCTTTCACCCATTAAAGCCTAAAGAAATCAGAGTTTTAGTAGTCTGATAAGTAGTGGATGTACTTGACACTTATTTACAGTTTCCCTCAGTTTTCGTTATTTCCTGATTTCAGTCAACGTTTATTGGTTTGTCCAAGTCTCTTTGTAAAGAGTTATTAGATCGGTTGCTTAATTGATGTATTTCCCTGAGAAAGATTCTAAAGTAGGTTAAGTTTAAAAGATGGAAACAGGATATGAGTGCAACTTAATTCTACACATAGAAAAACAAGAAAGGATTATGTTATAGATGTTTAACAACATTCTCTGCTCTTTGGTTGCTTGGCATTTCCAGTTGGGTATTTTTTAGTATTATATTTAATTGTATACTACAATGTCTTAATCCTTGTTATTAATCCTTTATTTCATCATTAATCCAATACAAGTATTTGCCCTACTTATGTAATACTGGATTTGTACAGCTGTATTACACTAAAAAATCAAATGTAGTCTTCTGAAAAACTGTCTTCCAAAAGGAGGAAGAGGAGAGATGGTTTTGATCCAGAATTATGAAGCATCTGGGTTTTCATCTCTGTTAGCAAATGAAATGAGAATTAATACAACTAAGACAGCTTAGTCCATTTTGTCATATTTTGCTTTTAGATTTTGTGTAGTATTTTGGCTGGCTGGTTATGCCTTGTGATTATGTTTTATGATGCAATGATGCCCATCTTTTGAGTCTAATAATAATAATGGCACCATCACAATGTTGCTGTTGAGGCAGTACACGTTTGTGACATGGATTAGATTTTTCCTCCAGAATATCTCTTCATATTGTAGGCTTCTACAAAATATTATAAGTCGTCTTCTTATAATATTTGTTACACAGAAACATTCACCCAGAAGTCTCCATTACCAAGAATTATATAAATACTACAAAATAAAATTTCTGTTTTCTACATTTTCACTGTAAATCAATTTTTCTGAAAGGTACTTCGTGGTTGAAACTTTGGGACACAGTTCGATTAAAAACCACAACCTTCACTGACATATTTCAGTTATTAATTCATTTGTAATCAGTAGAGCAAAATATCATTGAACTAAATCTATAGCCTTAGATAAAAATTAGCTTATCTAATATCTTATTTTATATAATTTTTACAGAAAACCCTGCAGAGTTAAAAGGGGAAGTTTTTGAATCAGTGAAACCAGGTCTCTCAGCATATGCCAATCAGCCTAAGCAGGTAAGACTTTCTAATGGAAAACAATTTTTCTATTGGCATTTATTTGAATAGTATGAATCAGAAAGGCAAACTACTGATATGATTTTTCCATTAGAATAGAATAGAATAGAATTTTTTATTGGCCAAGTGTGATTGGACACACAAGGAATTTGTCTTGGTGCATATGCTCTCAGTGTACATAAAAGAAAAGATACGTTCATCAAGGTACAACATTTACAACACAATTGATGGTCAATATATCAATATAAATCATAAGGATTGCCAGCAACAAGTTATAGTCATACAGTCATAAATGGAAAGAGATTGGTGATGGGAACTATGAGAAGATTAATAGTAGAGCAGATTCAGTAAATAGTTTGACAGTGTTGATGGAATTATTTGTTTAGCAGAGTGATGGCCTTCGGGAAAAAACTGTTCTTGTGTCTAGTTGTTCTGGTGTGCAGTGCTCTATAGCGTCGTTTTGAGGGTAGGAGTTGAAACAGTTTATGTCCAGGATGCGAGGAATCTGTAAATAGTTTCACGGCCCTCTTCTTGATTTGTGCAGTATACAGGTCCTCAATGGAAGGCAGGTTGGTAGCAATTATTTTTTCTGCAGTTCTAATTATCCTCTGAAGTCTGTGTTTTTCTTGTTGGGTTGCAGAACCGAACCAGACAGTTATAGCGGTGCAAATGACAGACTCAATAATACCTCTGTAGAACTGAATCAGCAGCTCCTTGGGCAGTTTGAGCTTACTGAGTTGGCGCAGAAAGAACATTCTTTGCTGTCCTTTTTTAATGATGTTTTTGATGTTAGCTGTCCATTTTAGATCTTGCGATATGATAGAACCTAGAAATTTGAAGGTATCTACTGTTGATACTGTGTTGTCTAGTATTGTGAGAGGTGGAAGTATGGAAGGGTTTCTCCTAAAGTCTACCACCATTTCTACGGTTTTGAGTGTGTTCAGTTCCAGATTGTTTTGGTTGCACCACAAGGCTAGTCGTTCGACCTCTCGTCTATATACGGATTCGTCATTGTCTCGAATGAGACCAATCACTGTTGTGTCATCTGCGAACTTCAGTAGCTTAACAGATGGATCATTGGAGATGCAGTCATTGGTATACAGAGAGAAGAGAAGTGGGGAGAGCACACAGCCTTGGGGGGGCCCTGTGCTAATTGTACAGGTATTTGATGTGATCTTGCTTAGCTTTACCTGCTGCTTCCTGCTTGTTAGGAAGCTTGTGATCCACTTACAAGTCTGTTCCGGTACCTGTAGCTGGTTTAGCTTAGTTAGAAGAATGTCTGGAATGATGGTATTGAATGCTGAACTAAAGTCTACAAAAAGGACCCTTGCATAGGTCTTTGGAGACTCAAGATGTTGTAGGATGTAGTGCAGAGCCATATTAACAGCATCATCTGTTGATCTATTTGCTCGGTATGCAAATTGCAAGGGGTCTAACAGCGGATCCGTGATGGTTTTCAGGTAGGAAAGCACTAGCCTTTCAAAGGTTTTCATGACTACAGATGTTAAAGCAACTGGTCTGTAGTCATTCAGTTCCTTGATGGTGGGCTTCTTCGGCACTGGGATGATGGTAGAGCGTTTGAAGCAAGAAGGAACATAACACATCTCTAGTGATTTATTGAAAATATGGGTGAAGATGGGAGCCAATTGGTCAGCACAGACTTTTAAGCAAGAAGGAGTTATCTTGTCTGGGCCTGGAGCTTTTCCTGGCTTTTGTCTGTGAAATAGGTCCTGCACTTCCTTTTCTGTGATCACTAGGGGTTGTGAACCCAATGAAATGGGGTCAGTTGTAGGAGGCTTGGCTGTTGTTGGTGTGTCTGAGATGGGGGTTGTGGAGATAGGTGGCTGTAGTTTCCTTTCAAACCTGCAGTAAAACTCATTCAGGTCATCTGCCAGTTGTTGATTACCTTCAGCCTGGGAAGGAGGTTTGCCATAGCCGGTGATATTTTTAAGAGTTTTCCACATGTTTGCTGGTTCATTTGCTGAAAACTGATTCTTTAGCTTTTCAGAGTAGCTTCTTTTTGCTGCTCTGATCTCCCTTGTTAGTGCATTTCTGGCCTGATTGTACAGCATTTTATCACCTTTTCTGTAGGCTTCCTCTTTGGAATGTCGTAGCTGCTTAAGTTTAGGTGTAAACCAAGGTTTGTTGTTACTGTGTATTCGCAAGTTCCTTGTAGGTACACATAGGTCTTCACAGAAGCTGACATATGATGTTACAGTATCTGTGAGTTCATCCAGGTCTGCAGAGGTATCTTTAAAAATATTCCAATCAGTGCAGTCAAAACATGCCTGTAGCTTTAATTTTGATTCCTCCGTCCAGGTCTTCACTGATTTAATTATTGGTTTTGTGGCTTTAAGTCTTTGCCTGTAAGCAGGTACAAGGTGAATCATGCAATGATCAGAGTGTCCTACAGCTGCACGTGGTAAAGACCGATAGGCATCTTTTAGTGTTGTGTAGCAATGGTCTAGAGTATTCTTGCCTCTGGTGGGACAATTGACATGCTGAAAGTATTTTGGTAGCTCTTTCCTTAAGTTTGCCTTGTTTAGATCTCCCAAAACAATGGCCAGTGAATCAGGGTGTTTGGCTTCAGCCTCCATGATTTGGTCAGCTAGAGTTCATAATGCCTTGTTTACACAGGCTTGTGGTGGGACATAAACAGCAATTAGAAGAAATGAGGAAAATTCACGAGGCGAATAGTAAGGTTTGCAGTTGATAATTAGAGTCTCTGAATTGTTGTCACAGAATTTGTAAATTATATTAAAATCTTGACACCAGTTTCTATTAATATATAGGCATAAGCCTCCTCCTTTCTTTTTACCAGATGTTTCTGGAATCCTGTCTGATCGTTCAGTCTGAAACCCTGGAATGTTCAGGCTGCTATTTTCAATTGATTCATTTAACCAGGTTTCAGAGAAGCATAGGACTGCTGAATTGCGAAAATCAGAATAGTATTTGTTTAAGAGGAGTATTTCATCCATCTTATTTGCAAGTGAGCGTATATTTGTTAGGGAAATTGAAGGCAGAGGAGTTTTAATGCGACTTCTTAATCTGTTTAAGATCCCAGCTCGTTTACCTCTCTTCCGTCGCTTTCGTCGTTTGGTTTTTTGGTAATCCATGGCTCCGTGGGAATTGCCTCCTCCTGTATTAGAATCTCCTCCGTGTTTGTAAAGACAGGTGGGGGTGAGATCAAAGAAAGCTGCTCCTTCCTTAAAGAAATGTTCCTTAATTTTTAGCAGATGGTCTCGTGAGTAGGAAATCCATAGTGAGTCACAGAGAACAATTAGAAATAAAGAAACAATTAGAGAGCATTTCACCGAGACAGACTTCGTCGGTGCCATCTTGGGAATTATTGCTTATTTTTCACTGGAAAATAGTAACTCTATAAGCTTTTTCCTATTATCTCTTCCCTAAACCTAGCTGGAGATTAAAGTGATTACAGCAGGAACTTTGTAGGTGCAAGGACATGTTTTGCCATTAATCAATACCACTTCTCTCACTCCCAATATAGGTCCATAAACAATGAGAAAATTGACCGAGGTTGGGGCAATAGAACATAGACGGGACCAGTGGTTTGCCTAGTGATATAGGGATAGATGTCAAAAAAAGCAATTGCATATTCCTTAAGCTTAGTTCAAGAGGAAAATTTTAAATGTCAAGCTAAAATAAAGTAGGTTTGGAGGAAGGAATTGAAGAGAAATATTTAAAGTACCGGTATGTCTATGAACTAAAATTCTGCCCAATCCTATCAGTTTTTTTGCTTTTGTTTCTGCTAATCTTTAGGGTGCTGAAACTATCAGAAAATTATTAGAGATGGCTAAAAATGCTGTACCACCAAGTCACTGGAGCAAGACCCCTGTAGTATTGAAAGCCACTGCTGGTCTGCGGTTGTTAGCGGAACACAAAGCTCAGGCTCTACTCTCGCAAGTAATGTTGGGTTATAATACAAAATCAATGGTGTCTTAGAAAATTTTTCAATTCTTTCCATTTGTGCTATGCCATGAATATGCCCCAGTTGCTTTTTAAAATACTGTTATCAAACTCAACGGGATGCACTCGTAAAATCCTATGTTATGAAAAGCACTATATTCTAGATTGGTCACATGTCCCTTGAGCATTTGTCTCCAATTCCAAAACACACAGAGAGAAATACAGTGAGGATGATAGGATATGATATGGGATATTTGAAGTCCTCGATTCTCTGAGGAGAGATAAAAGAAATTGGGTATGTTCAATCTTGAAAAAAGTTTATTAAGGGAAATTTGATAATATTTTTCAAGTTACAGGTAGTCCTCAACTTACAACAGTTCGCTTAGTGACCATTCAAAGTTACAATGACCATTTTTCACACTTATGACCATTGCAGCATCCCCATGGTCATGTGATTTATATTTGGATGCTTCACAGCTGGCTTACATTTATGATGGTTGCAGTGTTCTGAGGTCATATGATCACCTTTTGCGAACTTGTGACAAAGTCAATGGGGAAACACTTAACAACCACATTACTAATTTAACAACTACAGTGATTCACTTAACAAATGTGGCAAGAAAAGTCATACAATGGGGCAAAATTCGCTTAACAAATTTCTCACAGCAATATACATTTGGGGCTTAATTGTGGTCGTAACTTGAGGACTACCTGTAGTTGAAGGGATGCCACATAAAATAATTCCACGACTTGTTTTTTATTTGTCCAAGAGTACAGGACATAGAATATTACTCTTAAAATTTAGGAAGGCAGATATTGGATGAATGTGAGAAAAGTAATAGTAAGAGCAGTTCAACAATGGAATCAGTTAATGAGGAAACTGGTGAGCTCCTTTTTGCTGGATTGTTCTAGTAGACATGGAAAGCCAATGGTCAGGAATGGATTACTTGAGATTCCTGAACTGAGCAAGAATTTGAACTCAGTAACCTAATGGCTTCTTCCAACTCTTATCATTTTAAAGCTATTTCTTCTATAAGTCCATATTATTAAGGCTGGCATCTTAGTAATGCAGAAAGCAATCCGGTTTTAATGGAAGTTTTTAGAGGTCGAATGAAACCATTTAACCTGTAGCTGATTTTACATTTTTTTTTTGTTTGCATTTATACCCCGCCCTTCTCCGAAGACTCAGGGCGGCTTACACTATGTTAAGCAATAGTCTTCATCCATTTGTATATTATATACAAAGTTCAACTTATTGCCCCAAACAATCTGGGTCCTCATTTTACCTACCTTATAAAGGATGGAAGGCTGAGTCAACCTTGAATTCCCCTGCTTTTTTTGTAGAAGAGAGTTACATAATTTGCATACTTCTGCTTGTGAATGATTTCAGTTCTAGGATGCTCACTCCCTTTTTTCTTTCCACAGGTCAGAATGGTCTTTGAGGATTCACCATTTTTAGTTCCTGATAATAGTGTTAGCATAATGGATGGATCTTATGAAGGTGAGTCCTACAAATAAGGACAATGAGGCATAGAGAAGAGAACTAACTAGGGAAGTAAAAGGGGAAGAAGGATTTCTCAGAACAGGATAAAATATTGTGATGTTGCTTTTAAGGAAACCAAGATTATAATAGCCTAGGGAAACAGGATTCTGTATGCAGGAAAATGATAAGGTTGTTTGGCTATATTTATAACATATTACTAAATGAAAAATAGGTTCAAATAGTTCTAATGTCCATATGGAGTTTACAATTAGAACACATAGCAAAGGATAGTTGTAGATAACAATAATGAATATGCATTTATTTTATTTTGCTATTTATATACCTCCTTATTCCACAATGACTTTTGTTAGTTAAGTACAATAGAAGCATGCAAATAAAATACTAAATAAATACTAATAAAACAAATAAATAAATAAAAGCAGTTAAATATTAAATAAAACACTATCAAAAATTAAAATTATGATTTTAAAAAATCAACTATTAGCATCCTACACATACAGGCAAAGTGCTTAGTCTATTCAATCTGAAGGATTTTTAAAAACCAGTTTTCACTGTTCTTGAAGAACATCAGTGTAGCATTTAATGGATTTCATTATCAATTGTATCAAATGCCTTTAAAGGTCTAATAGAAAGGCTGCAGATCATCCATTTGAGCAAGCAATACAGTTTCCATCCCATACTCATGCACCTCCTTTTCTACCAACTTTCTCAAAAAGAAAGATTGGAAACTGGACAGAAGTTGTTTAATATGAACATACTGAGATTTGGGGGCGGGGGCGGGGGGAAGGAGCACAACATTACTTCTTTCAAGACAGTCAGATCAAAACTTTCTCCCAAAGAAACCTTAACCACTTGAACCTAGCTAAACAACTTGGCTTTATCAAATTATATGGAGAACTACATGGAGAACTACAGTATGAATTGGGTTTACTTTTTAATTTAGTATCACATACTTGTCTAAGTTAGTTCAGCTGAATGTCCTTAATCCAGACATTTATTTAGCTGAGTAAACTGACCTAACTTGGCAATTAGTTAAAAATGTCATTTGAAGTTGGTTTCAGTAAAATTACAGTAAAATCTGCATGGTTTACAGTATGTTAAGAAACCTGATGGGAAAGTACAAGAACTGGAATGAGAAAAGAGAACAAAGAAAAGTGACTGAGTAAATGGGTAAACAGTAATGAAAGTTAAGAGAACATCTCCTCATCCTAACCACCAATTGGTGAAAAAGTGAGAAGCCAAACAATGAATGAAATGATATTCCTTTTGGAAAAATACTAATAATTACTGATCGCAGAAATCCAGTGTGGAATAATCCTTTGTAGTTTGTATTTGTAGTCTATAGATGGATCGATTTTTCAGTGGCTTTTTCTTTCTCTTGCAGGTATTTTGGCCTGGATCACTGTGAATTTTTTGACAGGTATTTACCGTGATATGTTTCTGTTTTAATAGATAAGAATCCACAAAAATTGAATAGGAAGCCTATTAATAGTAGGTGAGTCATATGTTATGTTTGTTCTGACTTGCTAAAACCCTCCCAGAATAGGATTGTTATTATTGTTGTTGTTATTTTGCTGTATATGGGTACTGTTTGAATTTGTGCAATGTTATCTACAGGTCAGTTGTATGGCCAAGAGCAGCAGACAGTTGGAACTCTGGACCTGGGAGGAGCTTCAACTCAGATAACGTTCCTGCCACAGCTGGCGGTGAGGAGATAGAATAGCCAGATCTACTGCAAGTTCCGTAGTTTGGATAATCTTTATGTCCATTGTCACTTTAAGCCTTGATATCTTCCTTAACAGAAAAATACCTTTCTAATGCTATGCTTTAGATAACCCAAATGCTCTTTTGTATCATATTCAAAATTCATAGAAAGGAAACTACATGGCTTCACTCAGGACACTGAAGTGTTTATTGAATATTGGTTTGGCTTATGAACTGAAACATGGTACATAAACAATGGCTGGATTAACACAATATAAAATACAGGTAGTTCTCAATTTACAACTGGTCTTTTAGTGATCGTTCAAAGTTACAACCTACCCAAAAAGGGGAATTTACCAGTCAGTTATGATGTTCCAACAGTCGGGAGGGGTGGGGGCTGCATTCAGATGACTATTTTGAGTGCTTGGCAACATGACCATGTTTATAGCTGTTTGCGTCCTACAGTCACATAACTTGCATTTTATTTTGGTTTTGCCGAAAACTGGTAGGTAGTTGTAGTTTTTGGCAAAACTGCAGAGCGAACCATTGGTTCACTTAATGACCATGGAATTTGTTTTACGACCACCATGGTTACCTAACCACTGCAAAAAACAAAATTGGGTTGATCATGTGACCGAACCCGTTTTATGATTCTTACAATTTATGGCCCTAATGAACCTTCGTTATGGTCATAACTCGACTACCTTGAAATAACATGGTTGTTTTGTGCCATGTAGTAACCACTATTCAGATTGCCTGTTTCAATGAATTCTTAAATGAACGCCCAACCTCTACATACCCAGCCGTTCTGTATGTTTAAATGCTTATTTGCTTTTTTTGTGAATTTATGTACAAATTCCAAATAAGAAAACAGGAATTGTTTTCTTGTAGGAGTAAGGATACATTTGAGTCAAGCAATAAGGTGTATTTTTTTTTAACTGGAAAGTTATTAGAGGCCCCAAAAGGCAATTAGCAATTAGCCAGATTTAACAATGAACCTTTCTTAACTCTCTGATTGTGAGTGCAAGGTTCTATTTTCAACAATGATGGGGCCCTTTAAACAGCTGTCTTAAAACTTGAAATGAAGATAATTCACTCTTCCAACACAAATAAAGGCTGTTAAAAAAATTCCACCTCTGAATGCTGACAGCTAGCAGTTTCAACTGTGAGAAACACTGTTAAGAAATGAAAGCTACATAGAGCTTGAAGACAAGAAAAAAAATCTGTTGGATCTGCAAAAATTCTGCAGACCTTGCAGGAGACTGCAAGGAACCTGCTGAAAATGTCAGCTATTAACTGTACTGGTTGTCTACAAAACAGCATAGCTTATATGAATATGACCTACACACGAATATTGCCAGATTCTCTGTCCCCACCTGGAACAGCCTTCTCAACAGTAGTTCTGGAGAACTCTAGGGTTCCATACAAGGTCACCAGAGATCCCACAAATTATTGTCATTAGAGAAGATGTTTTAACTTTTCATGTTGCACAATGTAAGCTGCAGATATAATTTTTATGTAGTTCAATTATTTCAAGGGTTCTTCCAGGGTAAAAAATATTGAGAAAGACTGATGTAGACCAGTGATGGCTAAACTTTTTGCCACTGCATGCCAGGAGGGGGGGGTTGCACATGCCCACGCCCATAATTCTATGCGCCCCGCCTCTGCGCATATGCGCGTAAACCCCCCCCCCCCCCCGTGGGACTGGAAGTTGGCAAACAGGCCGTTTTCGGCCTCCGGAGATTTCCGGGGGAGTGGGGAAGGCCATTTTTACTCCTCCTGACTCCTAGAGAGCTCTGGAGCCAGGTGAGAGAGAAAAACAGGCCTCCCCCCACCAAGGCCCTCTGGAGGCAGGAAACAACCTGTTTCCCTACTTCTGGTGGGCGCAGAAGGCCTGAAAATCAGCTGGCCAGTGCACACATGCACGCCAGAGCTGAGCTCACGTGCCCACTGATATGGCTATGCGTGCTACCTGTGGGACGCGGGCCATAGGTTCACCATCATGAGTCTAGACCATATCAAGGTAACTTGAAACATTCCGCAATAGGGTTCTTTGGACTAATGAAACAAAATTTCAATTATTTGACCATACCACATTTGGAGATCTATTTTGAGAAAAAAGAATGAAGCATTTGAAGAAAAGAACACATTGCCAGTGCTAAACACATAGATGCCTCTTCGTGGGTTTGTGTGGGACCAGTGCCACATGAAACATGATGCAAGTTGAAGAATGAAATTGGCTAGGTAGCAACATATCCTAAAAACCAATATTCCACAATATTAACACTTAGGATTTCGATTGGCCTTTCAATTACCAGAATTAAACATCTTGAAAATCTTTCAGGAGATCTCAGAGATGCAATATTTCTTAACTAAAAGATTTCCCCAAGGTAGAATGGAAAATAAATCTAAAAGCAAAATTAGAAGAACTCTTATTTGGCTGCAGGAAATGTTTGGAAACTATTGTTTTTACCCAAAGAGATATTACAGGGTCCTAACTGTAAGGGTATCCAAACTGTTCTGCCACATTCACTGTCCTCATATATTAAATCTGTAAACAACTACACAAAATAGTGAATATGCATTTAAATTTGTATTAATCATGACATAAAAAAGAATTTAGAGATCTAAAAATATCTGGTCTTTCCTCTCAGGATTTACTTAAAAAAAACCTCTATTCCCATTGCCATAGTTAATTAGAAAGGTATCTAATTACTAGCCAAGCTTTTTTTGCCTGAGGTACCTGCAAAGAGATTCAAAGATGGTGGCCAAAATCTTACCTCTTTTATAGCAGCTGTATAGACATCTAGAAAAATGGTTCTGGCTTCGATCATGGGAGTTGCTGCTGCCATTTTGGCCTTTTTTTTTACCATTTTCTATTTTTTGTAGTTATTATGGTGGAAAGGTGGATTTTTTGGTGATTGAGGGTTAATCTCTCCCCAATCATATATAACAATCATCCGTTAGAAGGGATCATGCAGGTCCCATCAGCCAGAAGTATGATCTGGCAGGACCAAGGAAGAAAGATCAGATTGGCCCCAACCCTGCTGGCTTTTTGAAACATCCTGAAAACATGGTTCTGTCAGCAGGCATGAGAACTGGGAAAGTGATAGGACTGATACTGTCATTGTATTAATGTTATTGGTAGATGTGATTATCTCAGCTGTGAATCTGATAAATATTTATGGTGCTTTTAATGTTTTGAGTTAGTAAAAATAGTACAAACACCATCATGATAAACATTTTTAAAATTATTGTGTTATTTGTTTTATATGATTTTGTTTATAAGCCCAGAGAAACACACACATACAGATAGAGACATATAAACACACACACACACACACACAGGGAGGGAGGGAGACACACACATACACGGTTACTATATAAATTGGAAGAATAGTTAGGAAGTCAGGGGGATAATAAATAAATGAATATGTTATTTTTGACACAAGTGTTCCTGTCAATATATCTCTGAAGGATATGTTAAACTTCAGTTTGGAAATTTGTAGATCAATAAAAACATTTTGGCCTAGAAATTTAAAAAAGTCACAGATTAAAACTTTGCTTATTACTGGCTATAGAAAATGGATAAAATAATATACCAGTATTGGTCAGTATATATTTAAAAATGGTGTGAAATAACAATTCCTGAATGATTACTTTTCATTCTCATAATTTTTAGGAAACCTTAACAGAAACACCAGTGGACTTTCTTACCTCATTTCAAATGTTCAACAGCACTTATAAGCTATACACACACAGGTAAGTGAGAAAATAAACACAAATGATTTATTTTAATCATCTGATGTACTCTCCTAAATCATTTGCACAACTTGGGTCGTAAGTCCAGATCTTTGCTTGTTATCAGAATAATTTTATTTTAGATCAATAATCTTCTTTTTCAGATTATACACAATAATTTGTACATTATTTTATAAGAGCCATATGTTGTTATTTTCACACTGAGGTCTTAGAAAGCAACAAGTAAATTATTTGGCATAATATAATTTATATCCAAATTTGTAAAAATGTTGATACATTGTCTTGATTATTAATTAAGTGTTCCTTATCATCCCTTATAGCTACTTGGGACTTGGGCTGAAAGCTGCTCGGCTGGCAACATTAGGAGCTTTAAATTTAGAAGGTACATTCAGGCAAAATAACTATTCTATGTGCATATTAAGAGTATCTTGTGGCAGCCCAGAAATTCATATCTTTTTGGCTGGTGGCTGATGCATGCTCTATTCTTATTAGAAATGAATTGCTAAGAATATTAAAACCACATATCCCTAATATAATATTTTTGTATGAGGAGGAAAACAGACACAATAGAAGAGGCTACTAGCAAGCCATGGCCTGCGTGGAACCCCCACAACTCCAGAGTTGTAGCTAACCCCTTCTCCACCAATTCAGGGGTCTCCAACCTTGGCAACTTTAAGACTTGTGGACTTCAACTTTGGCTCAGGAACTCTGGGAGTTGAAGTCCACAAGTCTTAAAGTTGCCAAAGTTGGAGACCCCTGCACCAATTCAGACTACAAGCATTTGACACCAACTCAGGAGTTTTTCAGTGCTTAATGGACCTGCTGTTTTATTTTTTAAAGGAAAAAAACCCCTTTTACCTCCAAAATGCAAACAACAAAAAACCCTCCTGGTTCATCTTTTCTTCAATGAGCCCATTAATATGTACCTTATACCTAATGTACATTTCAAATTTAAAAACATTTTTTAAAAAGTTGGTTGCCAAAATGTTGAACTATATCCTCTGCATTCATTTGAGCACTGCAGCCTTCATTTTCCTGCAAGTGTTTTGGCAGAATGTTCTGGATATTTTTTATACCATGTTCATTTAGATTGACCCACTCAAGAGAGATACAAAAGCAATGAACCTCGGACAAGTGATTTCTTTAAACCTCTCTCTAAGTGTTGGAGAAATGTTTTATTCTGTAAAAAAAAAATAATCAAAAATTATATATGCTTCCTAGATTCTGTTCTATTCTTTCTCTGTATTACTATAATTACAATTACTATAACTATTACTATTCAGTGTACTATATTACTATTACCTATTGCTCTATTAAAATTACCTATACACTATACTCTATACTATTATTAGTGTGCATCAATATTTCTTAAATTTGTTCTGTCTTGTCCTTTCTCTCTTTGTTCCTATTTTTTTTGTGTTAATGGCCAGCATTAGAACTCATGCACCTTTTTTACATTGTGCTTTGTCTTACTGGGCCTCTATATTTCTTGTCTTCTGTTTTGGACCATCCTCTCCTTCAGATGAAAAGGAAAACTCGTCTCTTTTGGCTGCTGTATTCAGTTTGCTGCTGGATGCAGAGCTCCAAAACATGTGTCTCCTCCCATAGCAATGTCAAGATTTTTACTTTATTGGCAACTCTGTCATGCTGTTGCTGGATAGAAGCTTAAATGGGAAAGAAAGGAGGCATGTATTCCAAGCAGCCTGCTCTTCCACCCAGCAACACTCCTGAATTGGATCCTTGACTCACAAATACTTACAAATTGCTCCATTTCATCCAAGATGTGGCCAAATTATCCCCCTTTCTCCAACAGTCCAAAAACCACTGGTCTAGTAAATAAAGCATCTTCCATAGGAAAATAAGTAAAGTCTTCACTTCCATTTTCTTCTCCCAGGTTCATATTTTTTCAATTAAAACCAAATTAAACGAATGTGTGCATGTGTGTGTATGTGTATGTGTGTATTTATAAATAAATTTTCCTCTTCCATATTCTCTCTTGAAGCACGTGAACAGACATTCAGAAGTTCTTGTCTGCCAAAACAGCTGGAAGCAGAATGGCATTTTGGTGGAGTAAAATACCAGTATGGGGGAAACATAGAAGGTAATTTAAAAAGATACTGCTTTCTAGGAAAGTTTTTTTTAATGAAGTAAATTGTGAGTATTTTTATAAAAGAAAAAAAATAGGAACAAAGCTATATGAAGACTGTAGTAATCTTAAGGGAAGAACTGGAGTTTGATTCATGTCAAGTTTATTCTAATCTCTTTATTCTGGTAGGTGAAACTGGATTTGAACCATGTTATTCTGAAGTATTGAAGGTTGTACAAGGAAAATTGCATCAACCAGATGAGATCCAGAGAAGTTCCTTTTATGCCTTTTCCTATTATTATGATCGGGCAGTGGACACTGACCTTATAGGTGAATAGGAAATGTTTGAAAAATTTGGAAGTTAACCCTATAACCTGCAGAAGCAATTTACTTATTTTTTTCACTTAATCGCAAGATAAAATCTCAGTGGGAATTACTCCAGTGTTACTGTGAGTTGGATGGCCATATAAATGTTATTAATAAATAATAAACTCATACAAATAATAACTAACATATGAATCTTATAAACAAGTAAGGTAATAGCAGATAAATTATCAGCTAGAAGCAAGGTTGACATTAACGAATTAACCAGTGTAAAATAGATAAATCATTTAAATTTTCCTAAAGGAAAGCAAAAGGTATGTTTTGAAAAATAAGAGCCCTTTAGAAACAGCCATTACATTCATTAATTTCATAGCTGTCAAAAGAGCAGGGCTGCAGGTGACATTCTTAGCGCTAAGGGAAAAGGGGAAGGGAAGATAGTGATTGGGAGTGGAGCGATACCATATTGGGACATCAATAGCAGCTGCATTGAGAGAGAAAAGTGGAGAAGTAGGCTTTTTTTTTTCCAGCCAAGAGACCTATTTCTTTAAAAGGAAACTATAGGGGATTACATGCTTAAGGCTCTGGACAGAAATAAATCTTACTGTTCTCTCTGTGAGAGACTTATGGAGAATGGATAGTCCTGGGGGCACAAAGTGGTGCCTACACTGCTAAAGAAAAATACATAATCAAGGCCATAAGAGCTACATCACTCCAAAATTTTAATATGACATAAAGAAAAAGCTATAGCTTAAAGGGGAATAATCATATTTAAATTTAATGTGAAAGAGAACGATGCAAGAAATGTATCATTTTGCAGTTGTGATTCAAAAACCCCATAATTTAAAAAAAATATCATTATTCAGATTTTAACTGATCTCGAAGTACTGTACAATTTGTGTCACAGCTATGATTTTTGCAGTATATTTTTGTCAGTCAGATGATAACTTTAACTTTTTGTCATTTCAGATTATGAGAAAGGTGGTGTTTTATATGTGAGAGACTTCGAAAGAAAAGCCCAACAAGGTAAAATCAGTTTGACTTTATCTACATTCCTTCTAGTTAGTTTACTACCAATCTGAAATAGCTCAATTTTTTGTTTTTATTTGGCCATCTTGCATTTACAATTTTTAATTACTTAACTGTCACGTTTAGTATGCTTGAACTTGAAACAGCAATATAATTATAAGGGATAAGACAGGTTAATGATCTCACTGAATAAAAGAAATCCTTGAAAGAAAACCGATTGATAGGTATCATAAATTAAACAATATTTGCCATCTTTTGCGGTCACATTTCATCTTGGTATGTATAACGTGTTTACAAACATATATCAACAGTAGTAATACCCTTTTTATGTTAAGTGAGGAGTAAATGATCTACTGTATATAGTTTAAATAGACAGGAGTACGTCATCAAGTAAGACTAGTGAATTGGAAACAGCCTATGGTTACCTAACTCTAGCCACATTCATTAACACATTTGAACTCTTCCCCAGCCCAGCATTTGAAATCTATTCCTCCACATGGTTAGAAGATATAGGAAAAACAAGAGCAAAAACAGCCAAAAGAGTTTCTGTGGTACTACTGGTTATGTATGTTTATTTTTCAGCAGCTATCCTAATTTTATTGAATATTCTCATTGTTTTCATTTAGTTTGTGATAATCTGGATAACTATAGCACTGCCAGCCCCTTTTTATGTATGGATCTCAGTTACATTACAGCTTTATTAAAAGAAGGCTTTGGATTTGGAGACAGCACAGTTTTACAGGCAAGTAAAAATTCCAGGATCCAACCTAACATTTCATCCCATGAAGTTATGGGGAATTTATTTATTTTAGCAACATTGATTGTTGGACTATTTGTATATAAACAGAAGTTATCATCTTTTTGTATCACTTTCACTCTGCTAGAATATAAACTTTATCCTTAATAGTCAAGACAGCTTTATTTTATGAAAATCTTGATAGTGATCAGTCATCAGTCACCTTGATCATTTAATAGATAATTCAATTCAAATGTATTTTAATGCCACGAAAATAAATATATAATCCATCTATTCAGCAGAGAAGCTTTTTTGAGTTCTGATTCAGAACAGATTTAACCTAGAGTTAGAAACTTCAAATGAAATAAAGGTACTATAATTCAGTTTTTTTCAACCTAATTCTCTCCATTTCGGTTTTTTAAAATCCCCCCAGTGATTTTTTTTAGAAATGATAGGTCTTGGGAATGTGGAATTGCTATGATGATCAGAAGACTCATCTAATCCCAGTCTACCCTAGTATCTATAATCTAGATGCCAGTAAGAAATCTATAAAGACATGATGCTACAACATCTACTCTCATTTCCTGTTATGTGGCATTGAGGACTTCTCCTTCAGTTACAGAATCATTTGCAAATAATATTCATGGCCAAGTGGTTAAGATGCTGTAAGGACTTGTAAATAGGAAGGTTGGGAGTTTGAGATCTAAGTACCACATGATAGAGTGAGCTCCTGTTACTTGCTCCATTTTCTGCCAAGTTTTACTTTTAAGAACTGCAGTTCAAAATGCAAATAGATAAATAGATACCATTTTGGTGGCAAGCTAACAGCATTCCATGCGCCTTTGGGGTATAGTTATGCTGGCCATATCACCACAGAAGCGTCTTTAGATAATGCTGGCTCTTCGGTTGTGAATCGGAGATAATTACCTCTCTCTAAAGTTGGACATGACTAATAGAGGAAACCTTTACCCCTTTTTTTACTTTAGTTACAGGTAAATTTGCAAATAATTTATTAATATTTTTCCTAAGGCTGTGCCACTTGTTCTCTGTAACTTTTGCATTTCTGGATAATATTGTGGTCAAAACCTGATTTACCTGAAGCAACCAAGTCACTCTGAAGATGCAACATAATTTTATCTGCATGCATACAAGCAATAATACAGTATATACTGGACCCCCAGCAAAGATTTAATACTTTCCTGGGAGATTATAAGCAAAACCATAACCAGGGCTTATATACCTTTCATCCACTATAGGTAGTCCTCTACTTATGACTACAATTGGGACCAAAATTTCCATTGCCAAGCCCGGCTGTTGTTAAATGTTGTTAAATACCCAATTTTAAAAACTTTCCCATAATTGTTAAGCAAATCACTGAAACTATTAAGTGAATGATGCAGTCATTAAGTGAATCCACTTTTCTTCATTGACTTTTCTTGTCAGATGCCGGCTGGCAGGTTGCAAGTGATAATCGGGTGACC
Organism: Ahaetulla prasina; assembly: GCF_028640845.1. NCBI lineage: Eukaryota > Metazoa > Chordata > Lepidosauria > Squamata > Colubridae > Ahaetulla > Ahaetulla prasina. The sequence continues at coordinate 319,609,991 of NC_080539.1, read as the reverse complement.
CCAGGATGCTGCAACCATCATAAATACATGCCAGTTGCCAAGGATCCAAATTTGGATCACATGATTGTGGGGATACTGCAATAGTGCAAGGGCCAGTCATCAGTCACTTTTTTCAGTGTTGTTGTAACTTTGAATGGTTGCTGGTTATAAGTTATAACAAATGGTTATAAGTTGAGAACTAACTACATTGCAACAGCAAGACAAAGAGAGACACGGTGGAAATTATATTTTAGATAAACCCATTTATGTGATCTTAGTATGTATCCCTTCTTGTAGGTCAGCAGCTAGCCATGCTATCTCTGAGATATGATTAATGAATAGAAACCATTTGATTCAGGTTCTTGATCAGATTTTCTTCCTGTTTGCCAATCAGGGCCACTTCAGCTTCAATGTTTCTACAATGGCCCTAAGTAGTTCATATGGGAACCTATGTATCCCATAGGTTTGAGAGTGGATGTAGTTGACATATGTACAGTGTGGTAGTGGTACCTGGCCTTGAGCCTTCTGGAACTGGGCTGTGGAAGTGGTGGGTGAATAACTATCTCTGTCAGATCGATGTAGATTCTTATTTTAAAAAATATATTCAATCTAAAAAATGCCTGTATAATCAAGCGAATCAGATCTCTTATTTTTCCTTTTCAGCTGGCAAAGAAAGTCAATAACATAGAGACAAGCTGGGCTTTGGGGGCTACCTTTCACCTTCTACAGTCTCTAGGACTCTCCTACTAGGAAAACAGAAGATTTGCATTTCTTGCAAGAGCTATTCTGATCAGCACATAATAAAATTACAGACCAAAGTAGAAAAAAGTTTTACTTTTAAGAACTGCAGTTCAACAAATTCTTCTACAGTGGTAAGACCTAACTACCTAACTGATGCCAAAGAACTTTGAAACAGATTAGGCATCATTTCTGTCAAGTCATGAATGCATATTTGGTACCAGCACATCCAACATTGGACTTGCTCCATGAGCTCTTTTATCTATAAAATTCTGAATGTTCACATCAAAGAAGCAGCTTAGTCTGATTTTTTTAAAAGAAAAAAACAGCAAAACCGAAGTTATTATTTATCTTTCCCGTAAGTTGTTTGAAACCAAGTAGTTATGCTTCTAGGGTTAGCCGGTTCTTAAATATGAATAAAGATATTTTAATATATATATATATATATATATATATATTAGTTGGTGAGGAGTACTAGCAAAAAGATTTTAGGAATCCCACAAGGAATTGTTTCAAGTTTATTTTTCTAAATTTGAAGAGCAAAGTCCTCTATAACTGTTCTTTTTTATGTTAAGACAATGAGGTTTCCTTGGGTTAAATACTTCCTCCTGAGATATGATTAGTACTTCCTCCTCAGTCAACTCTTATAGAATAACTTAATGCAAGCCCTGGATAGCCTCTTTTTAAAGAATTCTATGAAAATAAAAGCCTTTTTTTAAAACTACCACATCCCCCCAAAATATATATTGGTTTGGAGACGGGGCAGTTAGATTCCAGAAGTTACATTCTGGTAGTAGATTGGTACATTACTTGTTGCAAAGCACTTAACTGGATCAGAAAATCTCTTTGAATCAGGGGTCTCCAACCTTGGCAACTTTAAGCCTGGAGGACTTCAACTCCCAGAATGCCCTGGACACTCCAGCAGAATTCTGGGAGTTGAAGTCCTCCAGGCTTAAAGTTGCCAAGGTTGGAGACCCCTGCTTTGAATGATAAAACAAAATAATTTCCTGAACTATGTACTAAGTGAGCCATCTTAATATTTTGCACATACAGTATTTCTATATAGTATACATTTTTTCTAAAAAAAAACCTCTTCAGCATAAATGTTAAAATATGGTAATAAGATATACCTACATTTTTAGCCAAGTGCTCTTACTCAATATTAGAAGTGTCAATTCTGTGTACATTTACTCTGAAATGGCACTTATTTAAATAAATTTGGAGTACTAATCAGGAGCTTGTCTCGGTGAATGAGGCATGATGCTAAGGTTTTTTTCCTCTGATGATCCCTTTACTAGTTTGGTATTAGTGCCTATGCTTTTCCTAATGTATTGAGATTGTTTACAAACGTAATTATCTGTAAAGAATCTGCAATGGCCTTGTTGAAAAAGATACCACCGTATAATTTACGGAGGAAGAGTTAATGAAACAAACACCTAACAGAGGACTAAATTAATTACTTTTTTAAGCGAAGGCAGATATTAGGTGTATAAATATTATTAGCATTGGGGCAGTTGCTTAACAAGTAATTTATATCTAAGTAGATAAAATTAAGCTAAACTGTAAATGGATTAAGTTCCTTCCTAATACATGCCTATATATGCAGCACTGTATGTAACTGTGAAATAAATTTTAGATTTTTTTTCAGAAACACAGATTTTATTCTGAAATTATTTGTTCAGAGGACAGTATGAATATCACTATTCATTTAGTCATATTCTTATTACTTGGTGCTGTAATACATGGAAATTCTTAAACCTAGCTGTTTGTTACACAAAATGCTAGGACACATTTGAATGTTTGTTTTAATAAAACTATTTCAACAATGTTCTTTGGCAGTCTGTAATTGATATTCACTCAGCTACTCTACTTCTTAAGGTTATAATCACCAAGCAACAACTACCTCATCTATGTTGTTCCCTCCAAGACAATAAGAGGACAAGCCGATGAGCTGAGAAGCAGGTTGTACTTAATTCAATACTTGAACCTTTAATTGTTCTTTACTTTGATCATAAACTTTTTCCAGCAGTAGTCCTTTGCTAGGCCAATTTTTATACTTTAAAAAATTGAGCGCTATTGAATAGTTTTTGGAATTCTAAGAAAAAGCCAAATAATCTATTGACTGGAAGAAACAGCAACTTCAGGGTGAATAAATTAGTCTAACAATCTTATACATCTCCTTAATTCTCTATATTGTATAAATAAATATCCAGCTATCATGAGTGAGCATGTACCTCTGGATTCACAAGGTTGTCACTTACTGGCAAACGCCATGATCTGCTCCTAAAGGATGAGGGAAAAACAGACATCTTAGTATTCTATTACTTCCACCATTATTCATAAGAATGAGAATGTGGTTTCTTAAAATACAACAGTAGTAGTATAATTGTAGGTCTGTTGAGAAATTATCCAGTATCCTGTGATTTTTTGGGGGGTAAGAGCCCTAATCATATAGATGGCAGTGCCATCAGAGATCCTTTCTACAGATATCTACAGAAGACCCCTAGCATAGTTTCTATATCGGTGGTTAAAAAGAACAGTACTGCGTGTTCTGTATTGCACTTAATAGTCTCTTAATAACTTGGTGTGTAGTCTAAGTCAGATCAATTACATGAGTCCTTAATAGAAATCTTTGCACCTTAATCAAGGCAACAGCAAATTGATTTATTAGCAAAATTAATAATTAAATTAACTAAATAATTGCAAAATTTCTACAAAACAGAAAAGAACTATATAACCATACATAGGTGGTATGTGTTCTTACACATAAAACTATAGATAAATCAAAGTTCCTTTCTCCATTTGTGGAAACTTAATGGTATCTTAGGAACTGAAATTAAATTCACCTGGAAAGTACCAGGTTGGAGAAGGCTGATAGAAATAAAGTACTAGTTAGTTAAATTTAAGGATTGCAAGATCTGGGCTACAGTGACCAATTGACTACAAGATGATAGCAGAGTTATACAAGATTCTGAACAACCATCCAGCTGAGAGTTACTAGTTTATTCTGAGTAGCCCATCATGGGAATCAAATCAATATCACATGTGGAAAGGAAATAAATGTTCAGGAGTGCTACTATCTAGCTACAAACATGCCCCTTTCCATTAGCCTTCTTCTTTAAATGAATTATCACATTCAGTTTACCTACTTTATAAAAAGAGAGCTTACTTTAACCGGAGGTACAGCATTGGTTATTTGCAATCCCCACGTCCTCAGCAGCACGAAAGGCATCATATTTGTAGAGTAAAGCCTGCTTAACAAATCGGTTGCCGCCACAAGAGAAAGATTGTGCCTCTGTCGTTCTCCTTCATATTGTAGTAGATGACTTAAAGAACCTACAAAGTTTATTCTGAAATTAATTAATTAGTAAACTGATTATCCCAAGGAAGTTAGGGAGGATTGACATCAGACTACAAAATTAATCTGATAAAATGTCAGATTTTAGCAAAAAGAAAATGGTATGGAGGTGGTAATGGCACTCTTTGAAGATTAACATTTCCACCCCATGTGGTAGATTACATGGGCTACATCAGAGTTCCCCAACCTTCTTGGCTTTGCGGATGGGGGGAGAGGAGAGGGGAGATATTAAGTGTGCATATGTGCAGCTCCATTTGCACGAGTGATGAGCACGCTTGCCGCTTTTGCGGCCTGGTCCCGAACAGCTCACGGCCCCCCCAAAAATAAGTTAGAAGCATTTTGCTTTGCAATATGTCTGTATCCTTGTTTTTAATTAAAATAATTATTTAAAAAATAAACCCACATTAACTCCAAGAGAGATGGCCATTGGCACACTGGGTATTTATGACAAAGCCCTAAATTGCTTCTTTGTGTTATATACTTACCTAGATCTTTTCCTTTGAATGCTGCAGCACTTAGATAATTTGTCAAGCATGAAATATCACCAAAACCCATATTTACACCTTGTCCAGCTAAAGGATGTACCCTGTGAGCTGCATCGCTGAAATGAGAGGATAATAATACTTGACACAAAGAAAAATTTATAGTCTGGTTTATGGTAAAGAGAGACAACTCTAATTCCCCTTATTTCATATTCTGCATCACTACAGAACTCTCTTAAGCAATATCTTTAAACGTTTACAGGATGGACACACACAAAAAATTGATCATGTAATAGGATTTTCCTAGCTCTCCCCTCCCCCACAGTAAAAGCCACTTCCACAGATGATGATATATCAAAATGGAAAAATCAAGAGGAATGTGGCCAGATTGCTTCTGTACCAAAAAGACAACACTAGATTCTAGTTTCTATTTTTCTAGCATAATCAACTAATCCTAATTAAGAAAAGCCATTATCATCTATTTATAATAAATTATACACATACATACATACATACAGTTTATTTTCATCATTCAAGCAACACTAACAAAACTCCATCACTACTCCCAAATGTTATTTACAGCACTGAAGTTTCTCAAAGTAAAATTACCCAATAAGGGCTACACGATCTTGGACATATTCTGTTGCGTGTCCCAATCCAAGAGGGAATACAGCTCGGCTCTTAGGATCGACTTTTGCAACACTTGGGGGCAGCTGTCGGGCTACAGTCCCTGACGGCATCAAGAGAGAAACAGCAGATCGAAACATGGATGCAGCAGTATCAATGAAGTCCGAGTGATTTGCGTTGCTCCACTGAATAACAATAAAGATTTATTTGGTAACTATATGCCCCTAATGGACTCTGAAATTGACAGATTGAAAATCCAGTTTTAGAATAACACTTCTGCCCAGCATTTGAACTGAATAGCAGTCACAAGCAAGAAATACAGTAAATAAAACATGTTAGGAAAATGTGTTTTTCTTTTAGCCCTGCTTCCAATGCTCTCCACATTCCTTGCATGCAGAACTCACAGCAGCTCATAAGAAACTTTCAATAAGTCTAGAAACAGAACAATCTCAGTTCTTGTGTGGTATCTAAGAAGCACAATGACAAGATAAAATTCTGATTCATTTATTTTTGAGTCTGTTATTAACAGTTAGTCTGAAAAACTGTTATTTTTCAACAACAGTTGAAAGGGACCTTGGAGGACTTCTAGTCCAACCCCAAACAGGAGACCCTATACCATTTCAAACAAATGGTTGTCCAATCCCTTCTTAAAAACTTCTAATGTTGGAGTACCCACAACCTCTGGAGGCAAGCCATTCCACTGATTAATTGTTCTGTCAGAAAATTTCTCATTTCTAGGTTGAATCTCTCTCCTTTGTAAAGTGTCCTGGATTAAGTTATTAAGATAGGCAGCTGTATTTTAAATAAATAAATAAGTAAATCTTTACATAGCTGTACGTATATTTTAAGTAAATAAGTGAGTAAGTGAATGGAAGACATTGATTTTTTCAATGGCAAATTTGTTTTAATCCTCAAATGCCACAGGTGGCGAGAGGCCATGGGGTAGATAATGTGAGCACTAATAAAATGTCCATACACAAGTATCCTCCTCCTGCCTCTGTGCCCGCAATCACACAAATATTATGGGAAGGGGAATATGGAGATGACACACACAGAAGCCCTATGAGAATAACCGATAAGGGTGTTTTCAGGATAAATATAGATGATGGCATCCATGAAGTTTTGAACTGAACAAGCAACTGGCGACAACAACACAATTAATAAAAGTTACATTTGTAGAAGATCTTATCAATCTTCAGGCAGAGGTCTGTTTTAGGTTAAATGTAAGAAAGCATGAACCTAAGAATAAGGAAAAAAATAGATCCTTGTATCCAACTAGCACTAACATAGCTTCTAGCTATAAAAATTATTCAAACATCATATTGCTCTTCTTGAATACTTGCTTCTCGTGTTTCCTATCAGAGAACGTCAATAATATGCATTTCATAAAATGAAAATACTTACAAAAGCAGAATTGACCGAATCCACAAAATTTTCTTCATCCATACTCTGAAGTTGAAGTGCATGTTCATGTGATGTGGACCAAACCAAAGAGCTGGCTGTATCAGAGAGCTGAGTTGATAATAAGAGACAAAAATAAGGCATCTCCTCAAATACATATCAGTGCAAGGATCTCACCAAAACTAACATCTTAATAAAATCATGAGAGGCAGTGAAAGGGAAAAAATACATTCATAAGAATTTTTTAAAAATGCTTACTGTAATGACAGATATGTCAATTATTAACTAATGGAAAACAAGTCAAAAGACAATGACTAAAAACTGGGTCAGGTGAAAGTTATGAAGTTCTTTACCGGGAGGAGAGCAATTGGTCCTGATGGAAGAAATCTCTGCCATGCCACATTGTTATCGGTTGCCTGCAATGTATGAAAGACAGTGAAGATTACTAATTTTCTGTGGTTAGTTCTTTATCTTCAAAGTTGTAGCTTGATATTCCAACATCTGACCTCAGACAAGTGAAGAGTAGCAACTACTGCTGACTGATCATACTGATAATGAATATTCTGAATACCAACTGCTTTCCGGATCAAAGAATTTTGGCCATCCGCTCCAATCTGTGAAGTTAGTAAGAATTTAAAATTAATTCTTTTAGCAGGCTTAATGAAAAAACAAATCCACTTTTAAGAGCTATCAATAAATAACTAGACAAACAGCTATAACAGTGATGGCTAACTTTTTGCCATTGCGTGCCAGGAGCGGTGGGGGGAGCGCATGCCCACCCCATAATTCTATGAGCCCCCCTCCCCATACGACACACACACACACACCCCGCTCCCGGCACGTGATGGCCCAGTAGGCCCTTTTTTTGCTGCCCCCAGGCTCTAGAGCCTTTCTAGGAGTCTGGGGAGGGTGAAAACAGCCTTTCTTACCCCCCCGGAGGCCAGAAATGGTCCGTTTGCCAAGTTTTGGTCCCACCTGAGCTCGCGTGCCCACCAATATGGCTACCATAGGTTCGCCATCACAGGTCTACAATGTCTGCCTGGTAGCAAAAGAGGCATGCCTCCCCCCCTGCATTTTTGTATACATCTTTCTCCTCTAAAGTCTCCACCAAAACAGACCCAAAAGCTAACATGGGATAGTAAGAGAGAATGGAAAAATTCTCAGTACATCAATCCATTCATTTGACTTCTAACATTGTCCACTAGAACCATACTTTCTCTCTTCTCTTGCATGTACATCTTACATGTAACCTATTTACAAGGATATGAAAAATGGATACTCAAATTGGTATCATATATAATTACCATATTTTTTTGAAATATAAGATGCTCCAGACTATAAGACACACCTAGCTTTTGGAGAGGAAAACAAGAAAAAAAAATCTGCCTCTGCCTCCCAGCAATTTGCCTCCTTCAGCAAACAGCAAACAGCCTGGTCAGCTTCAGCACAGCCTGATTTAGCACGTGCAGCTGATTGGCGGTTGGATCTGCCTCCCGGAATACCACTGATCAGCTGTTCCAGGCTATGGGGATCCGCCCATCGCTGCTACCACCTATCGCTGCCTCCGCGTACCCATTTTCGGCCTCCAGGCATCCCGTTTTTGGCCCATTCCAGGCGGTGGCAATAGGTGGCAGTGCCGATGGGCGGTGACAGCACCGATGGGTAGCAGCGATACCCACAGCCTGGAACAGCTGATTGGTGGCATTCTAGGAGGCAGATCCAACTGCCAATCAGCTGCTCATGCTAAATCAGGCTGTGCTGAAGCTGACCAGGCTGTTTGCTGCAAGAAGGCAAATTGTTGGGAGGCAGAGGCCGGGTGGGCGCCAGCAGGTGGGCAGGGTTTCAGCAACATTCACTCTATAAGATGCAGACATTTCTACCCACTATTTGGGGGGGGGGGGAAGTGCGTCTTATAGTCCAAAAAATACAGTACTTCAGAATAAATGCATTTAGAATCAATAACAATTCTATTTTCAACTCACCTTTCAATGCCCTTCATGCTGGTAATATTGCACAACGTGACATTAGAAGCAAATCCAGTAGAAAGGATTAGAAAAGAGGTGGTGCCTAATCAAATAGAAAATATCTTAGTTACCAGCAATTTGGTTTGAAATCTGCGTCCATCTGCTAAATCAATTTGGACCCAAGGACTTGAGTCAGAAGATTGATGATGAAGGGGCCAAGTATATCCAACTGCTCTGCTCCTGTAGAGAACCTCCACTCGGTCTAATAGGGACACAATGTATCAATGTCATTAAACGATAGAGCAGCAGCAAAAAAATAAAATTCTGAAGCCAACCCAAGCCTTGCTAACTGAATTAATAGCTTACTATCTTAAGAAGGGACACTTCCATATTCAAAAGGAGAAAGCCTCAAGCCTACTATTATAATCCAGATTATTTACTGGACATAGATTTCATGGCTTTCTGTGACTTTACCTACCCTGTTTTCTGAAAAAGGCTAAAGTAAATAAAAATTAACAAACAATAGCTACCTGAAACTGTATCCAACTGTTTGTATAGAGCTGACATAATAACATCATTCTCTACGATATAACCCATGTCTTCCAGGTTACCATTCTCAAACATGATCAGGGCCTCAGAGCAAGCATCCCACACCTACAAAAAGAAATTCTCTATTTAAATGCAGCAAATAAATGCATCAATATCCCCTTTATCAAGATTTTTCATTTATAAAATTTAACTGCTGGTATGTCTAGCAAATGCATATTAAAGATATTAATGTTGAAAAGCAGAAGGTATTTAAAAGTGAGAAATTTAAAGGAAGCACTTCACATATTATTTCCACAATAAATACATTACTTAAAATGGTTTGTTAGAAGACTGAGCAGGGCTATAGCATACTTCCTGAAGGCCTAAATTATAGGGAATATTAAGTAATGAGAATACAGGATATTTCTTTCAAGAATATACAAAGGAAGGATTCACAATGTAACTTTATAATTCCTTTCTAAGTACAGAATTGTACCAAATGATGTCTTTTCACTAGCAGTCACTAGTAGTGATAATTTGTCTTCAAAAACTCCCCTTCACATTTTCCTCTACAATTCCCAAATCCACATCAGATTTGGTTGGTGAGTATCCTGAGGGATAAGGAGAAAGAAATTTATTGGGTGAGAGTATATCTGTTCATATAACATTGGGTGTGGCCCAGAGCATCCTCCATAGCAAAGAATAATTATGTTACATGTTTATACAAGCTCCTAAAACTAGGGCTGTGTAATGATTTAATTCCAAAAAGATGCTTCAGAGATTAACAATGAAACTGTAGCATCTGTCTGCAGTTATTTAAAATAATGGTATCTTTGCACAGGATGCTGTAACAATTGCACACAGGTGCTATAGCAATACTCCTGAGCTTTATAAAGCACTTTATATGTCTTACGTCCACTGCATTGCCCTGCTAAAACAGAATTATAATTGATTTTTGCATCATATGTATGATGCATAGAATTTTCTCTAGAGAAGAAATACACTGTAGCTGCTAAGAACAAAGTAACTTAAGAACCTGCACAACCTATTATTGTATATAACATATTACCACAGACATATTTATTTTTTGCATTATCAAGCACCTGCATCCTCCTAAAAGGTTTGAGTCTCATATTGCAGATGTGTTCCCATGCACCAAAACCTAAAAAAGAAAGAAAATTATCCTACTATCTCAGAGATTAATTCCCATAATCCATAAACATTTAATGAGAACTCACCAGAGCCAAAGAATAAATAAAACTCAATTATTAACTACTTTTTTTGCAATAGTCTTTGCTCCACTTCATGGATTTTTATAGCTTTTGATCCAATTGCCATTTCTTGAGAAGACTGACAAAAGCTTTAAAGGATTTTGTTTTTGAAATATGCAGAAAAATAAGCAATCATAAAGAGAAATGTGGAGAAATGCTAGAAGGCAGTCAACTAGGATATATTTTATGATTTTAGTATCAACACTGAAGAATCATGGGGTCAAAAATATAATAGGTTGCCCACGATTCTTCATCCAATACATAAAGAGCTAATTATACAAGACCACACTTCAATGGACAGGAATATGTGAAAAGAATAGAATAACAGAGTTGGAAGAGACCTTACATGTGAATAATTAATGTCTTTCTTAAGTTAATATCCTGCATAGAATGCATGACACTATAATTTCATACCAAGTATCAAACTCAATACACTCATTCCTTGTTTGGCAACTGTCTCAGTTAGTGATCATTACAAATGCTACAGTAATAAACAGCAATAAAAATCATTTTCCAGCCAATGTGTACATTTAACCAAACTTCATGGGCCTGACAATACATGCTTGTGAACATAATTAATTTGGATAGAAAGTAATGCTGGCATAGGTATGCAAGATAACTTTATTTGAATAAGACAGCAACAACTAATGATTTTTGCATAATCTTCTCAATCAAGTGTTTACTTAGCAGTCATAGCTGGAACAACTTGGTTAATAAACAAAGATGGCTGTGTATGGCTACCCACATTCACAGTTGGCATACAGGTAACCTGATAGCGCTATACTTACTACTTAGAAATGTGGCAGATCCAGGTGTGATAGCACTGACTCTATTACTGTAATCTGTTGATAAATCTTTAATTTTTTTCTGGGGACGAGCTTCTAGTAGTAGAATTTTCTTATCAGAGAGATGAACATCATGCCCTTAAAAGAAGCAATCAGATGTTTAACTATTTTTTTGAGCAAAGTTTAATCAAGTAATTTTTTTTTAAGATTATGAAATACAAGCCTTTATACACATACATACAAGGAATAGACTTGTTTTGGATTTTTTCCTGAACACTCAGAATACTTAGTACCCTAATTCTGGTAAAGTATCTGGGGGATTTGAGTACCAGAGTTATTCCTTCATCTATGTCACAGGAAAATCAAAAAACTCGGGCTGCATGAGAGAATTGAGTATCTATTGTCTATAACAGGGATGTCCAAACTTGGCCCCTTGAAGAGTGGTGGACTTCAACTCCCAGAATTCCCCCAGCCAGCAACTTGCTCATATTTATAGCTCATGCTGGCTGGGGAATTCTGGGAGTTGAAGTCCACCACTCTTCAAGGGGCCAAGTTTGGACACCCCTGGTCTATAACTATGTTTTAACCAAATATGGTTACACTATCTCATTTTTCCTCTAGCCAACATAGGACTATCAAATACAACTCTGTACAGGTAGTCCTTGACTTACAAAAGTTTATTTAGTGTCCATTCGACCACCACTAAAAAAAGTGATTTAAGACCATTTTTCACACTTACGACCATTGTAGCATCCCCATGGTCACATGATCAAAATTCAGACGCTAGCAACTGACTCCTATTTATGTCAGTTGCAGTATCCTAGGGGCACGCGATTACTTTTTGCAACCTTCTGACAAGCAAAGTCAATTGGGAAGCCAGATTCATTTAACAACCAGGTTACTAAAAGCTGTGGAGACTGAAATAAATAGGGTTTCTTGCAGACTTCTGGATGCCTTTAAGGGAGATTTATTGCCAAATCTCATACCCAGAGCAGCAGCCATGGCGGCTCCCACCATGCCACCGCCCGACACCACCACATCGTATACAGCGTTGGAGCCGTTGCTTCTCACTGAACCCTGCCGCGACAGAGAGCCGAGAGGCCCCGCGAGAAGAAAGAGACTCTTCCTACGATACAATCCGGCGCCTCGATCCAAAAATAATCCCGCTACGGCAGCCATTATTTCGGAAATGACGAATCCGTCTCTCTAATAACCGCTCGTTACCGGAAACGTCCTCGGGATTACCATGGCAATGGACAGGTTAACGAAATCTGTCCAATGATATTTCGTCAGGGGCGGGGCGTAAGAGCACGGCCCGTTATCATTTGCCACTATGCGAGAGAAACAAAAAAAAAGACGGTTCATTGGTCAGGGCATTAATAGCAAGGTAAGCGTGGTGCTGTTTAATAGCGGCGAAAATAACAGTAGTGGAAAAAATATGACGGTGACGCAATTTGCTAATGGAGCCCAAGCAAAACCTCCTTCAGAAGAACCACAATGGGTAAGCAGACGCACGGCAAGATGAATGGTGGATGGTTTAGTGGCGGAGGCTGCTTTAAATCGACATGGTGTTTTTCCATGCTTGTTCTTGCGCGGTTTCCTCTGGCTGCGATGGCCACGCCCTTGGAGACCAGCTGTGTGTACTGCATCCTAGCTGATGCCATTAGAGGAAACCCACGGTGGTTGGAAAAATGACATTTTTCACCAACTATAACATTGGATCTAGTTAATGCAAGGTTGTTGTTATTGATCATTGCACAGTCAGCCAGATGTTCAGACTCGGTTTGGCATTTTTGTCTACCTATCAAGTCCTTACCAAGGACCTGGAATGATGATGATGATGATAGCAACAGAACAATAATATAATTAACAGCAACAAAACAATTGCAGAAAGTTGCTTCACTTGGAACAGCTTCCATCCTGGAAGTTTGATGGTGTTACAGATATTGTCGCAGGATGGAAGCTGTTCCAAATAAAGCCACCTTGGGCAATTGTTGTGTTGTTATTGATCTTATTAACTCTAGCAGAATTTAGGTCTTATTCTGAAGTGCAGGTAGTCCTCGACTTACAACAGTTCTTTTAGTGACCGAAGTTACAACGGTACTGAAAAAAGTGACTTATGACCACGTTTCACACTTGCAACCATTGCAGCATCCCCATGGTCACATGATCAAAATTCAGACGCTTGGCGACTGACTTCTACTTGCATTGTCCGGGGGTCATGTGATCACTTTTTGTGACTTTCTGACAAGCAAAGTCAATGGGGAAGCCAGATTCACTTAACAATCTGTGATGGCTCAGGCTGTAAGATAGCCTCTTATTAAAACACAGCAGCCTGCAATTACTGCAGGCTCGAATCCCACCAGGCCCAAGGTTGACTCAGCCTTCCATCCTTTATAAGGTAGGTAAAATGAGGACCCAGATTGTTGGGGGGGGCAATAAGTTGACTTTGTAAATATACAAATAGAATGAGACTATTGCCTTACATACTGTAAGCCGCCCTGAGTCTTCGGAGAAGGGCGGGATATAAATGTAAATAAATAAATAAATAAATAAAAAATCTTGTTACTAACTTAATTGCAGTGATTCACTTAACAGCTGTGGCAAGAAAGGTTGTAAAATGGGACAAAACTCACTTAACAAATGTCTCACTTAGCAACAGAAATTTTGAGTGCAATTGTGGCCATAAGTCGAGGACTATCTGTATGCGTATATAGAAACGGCAGCATTAAAGAGAATGTAACATCAAAGCAGATTACCTTGCAGGAAAATAGTAATTAATCAAATAAATTCCTAGCTGACCCATTTGAATACAAACATCATTTCTAAAGTTCTTCCTCTGCTTTATATTTTGGTTTTACTGTTTTGTTTTGTTTTGCTTAGGTATTTCCGATTAAAGTGGAGCCAGAGTCAGAATCAGAAGTGGAATTAAGTTGTAGCATCACTGGAAATGAGCTACTGGATTTCCTTAAGCCACAGCAAGACCAAATAGCTACTTCAAGTTTAGGTGATCAATTTTATGATTCACTTCAGGATCTCAAAAGGAAAAACAGGCAGAGTTTGTTAGAATTAGGACTCTTATATCAAGAAAAGCTGAAAAATGCTCATCACTCATCCAGAAAAGACAAGGAACTGGAAGATTTTTTCCAGGGCAATGGAAGACTGATACTGCCAATAAAATTCCAGAATGATCTGAGGTAAAATGAGTGGATTTTTTTATTTCATGGGATTAACAAATTATAGAATAGAATAACAGAATTGGAAAGGTCTTCTAGTCCAACCCCCTGCTCAGGCAGGAAACCCGATACCATTTCAGACAAATGGCTGTCCAATCTCTTCTAATTTTACTATACTAGACAACCTGTGATCCACTGGGTTGTCGTTGCAGAGAAAAATCTCTAGAGAGGAGTCTTGGGGGTTTTTTTTCAATATTTTTTTATTAAGGATTATATTGAGCAAATGAAATTTATGCAACCACAAAATAAAGAGATACATTAAATAAAGTAAAAATGTTAAAAGGTGCATAAAGAGAAAAAAGATAATAGAAAAGAAAAAAGGAAAAACCCCTTCATTCCCGGGCAAATATAATCAATATTAAGAATTTATCAGTATATCTTAAAATAAAATCAAACAGCTCTTTATAATCTTGCCCAAGATACCTCCAAAATTTCATCTCAAAAACCTTCCTGGCTGGTACTGGCCACTCAGGCGGTGACACGAGGCTGGCTCCAGAGGATTATCAACGCTTCTTTGTTGGATGGGGTTTTCCCTGCCGCCTTGAAAGAGGCGGTGGTGAGACCCCTCCTTAAGAAGCCCTCTTTGGACCCAGCTATTTTGGGTAATTATCGTCCAGTCTCCAACCTTCGCTTTGTTGCGAAGGTTGTAGAGAGTGCCGTGGCGCGACAGCTGCCCCAACACCTGGATGAAGATGTCTATCTAGACCCGTTCCAGTCCGGCTTCCGACCCGGATACAGCACGGAGACAGCTTTGGTCGCATTGGTGGATGATCTCTGGAGGGCCAGGGACAGGGGATATTCCTCTGCCCTGGTCCTATTAGACCTCTCAGCGGCGTTCGATACCATCGATCATGGTATCCTGCTGCGCCGGTTGGGGGGATTGGGAGTGGGAGGCACCGTATATCGGTGGTTCTCCTCCTATCTCTCCGACCGGTCGCAGACGGTGTTGACAGGGGGGCAGAGGTCGACCGCGAGGGGCCTCACTTGTGGGTCCCACAGGGGTCGATTCTCTCGCCCCTGCTGTTCAACATCTACATGAAGCCGTTGGGTGAGATCATCAGTGGTTTCGGGGTGAGATACCAGCAGTACGCTGACGACACCCAGCTGTACTTTTCCACCCCGGACCACCCCAATGAAGTTGTTGAAGTGCTGTCCCGGTGTTTGGAGGCTGTACGGGTCTGGATGGGGAGAAACAGGCTCAAGCTTAATCCCTCCAAGACGGAGTGGCTGTGGATGCCGGCACCCCGATTCAGTCAGCTGCAGCCGCAGCTGGCTGTTGGAGGCGAGTTACTGGCCCCAAAGGATAGGGTGCGCAACTTGGGTGTCCTTCTGGATGATCGGCTGTCATTTGAAGACCATTTGACGGCCGCTCCAGGAGGGCCTTCCACCAGGTTCGCCTGGTTCGCAGTTGCGCCTTCCTTGATCGGGATGCCTTATGCACAGTCACTCATGCGCTCGTTACCTCTCGCTTGGATTACTGTAATGCTCTCACATGGGGCTCCCCTGAAGTGCGCTCGGAGGCTTCAGTTAGTCCAGAATGCAGCTGCGCTGGTGATAGAGGAGCTACGTAGCTCCCATGTAACACCGCTCCTGCGCAGACTGCACTGGCTGCCTGTGGCCTTCCGGGTGCACTTTAAGGTGTTGGTTATGACCTTTAAAGCGCTCCATGGCTTAGGACCTGGGTACTTACGGGACCGCCTGCTGTTACCATACGCCTCCCACCGACCCGTACGCTCCCACAGAGAGGGACTTCTCAGGGTGCCGTCCGCCAAACAATGTCGGCTGGCGGCCCCCAGGGGAAGGGCCTTCTCTGTGGGGGGTCCCACACTCTGGAACGAGCTTCCCCCGGGTTTACGCCAAATACCTGACCTTCGGACATTTCGTCGCGAACTCAAGACTCACCTTTTTATCCGCGCGGGGCTGGCTTAAATCGGGATTTTAATCTTAAATTTATTAATTTTAAACGGGGTTTTAGTATGGTAAATTTTAATCATTGGGCTAATTTAAATAAGTTTTTTAAATCGTATTTTAAATCTGTATATTGTATTGTCGGTTTTTTATTATGCCTGTACACCGCCCTGAGTCCTTCGGGAGAAGGGCGGTATAAAAATCAAATAAAATAAATAAATAAATAAATAAAATCATCCCTTCCTGTGAAACAGCAAAAGTCCCCTAGGAGTTATCAGAAATGACAACATAAGTGTTACAAACTGTGTTTATTATAACCAGTCTGAAACCATCCTTCCCTTTTAAACATTCCCCTCTCTATTACTTCTCTTCAAATAATCAAAATTCAGTCACACTCAAAAAATTGATTTATAATTAATTAAACATTACCCAAAATAGCCATTGTCATCCAGCCCCAGTCAAGAAGTGATTAAAATCCCTTCCAAATAAGGGGGGGATTTTTAACTTTCTCAAATAACTGCTTTATTGAGTAGCTCATTATTTTAAACTTGGTCAAATGGATTGCTTTTATATTCTTTCTTCTTTCTAAAGTCTTTAAAATCCTCATAAAAGGTTCTAGCATCTGCCTATCAGGATTTAGTGGAAGTTATGAAGTAACAGTATTATGTAGGCATACTGAGGTACATCTATACAGTATGTGTTACTGCATTTTGGATTAGATTAGTTGCTTCTTCAAGAGCATCTCCATGTAGAATGCATTTCAGCAATCAATCTGGGAAGATTAAGTGACTGTAAGCAAGGTTTCTTTGTCTAGAAACTATACAATTACATACAAGACAATGTTATGCAACAGCCTTGGCCATCTGCTCCTCAAGTAGGAATCATGAGTCCTAGAGATGCCTGACAGGCTCTCTAATTGGATAAATGAAACCTTATTCAGAGTTAATGTTGGAAAATCACTTGATCCAGATCCTAGGGGGCAGAAAACCTACAGGTAGGTTGAGTCTAGGCCTATTCTTCACCATCCAGACCTCCTCAGTCACCAGAAACTGGAAAAGCACCAAGGCGGCATCACTCGGTCTACTAAAAACAGATATGTGCAACTAATTTTGTCACAATTTGGATGATAGTGGTCCCGTGCTAACAGATTATATTATCAGCAATTTCAAATAGGTGTTGATGGAAAATAGAGAGTGGATAAAGCTATGAAGCCACCCTCAAAGCAGAGATTGAGGGCTAGTTGTCTGATCACACACACGCCATCAATACCCAATTAAAGCTACCCTGCAGAAAGCAGAAGAATCATTATAACACCATGCTCCCTATTCTTAATCCCCTGAATATACCACAGTCAATAGTATTAAACATTGAGGACAACAGAAAGAATACCTTCTTCCTCTCCAAGCCTGTCACAGGTCTACAAAAACATATCTAGCTGTCTCAGTGATGTATCTCAGTCTGAAAACAGAGGCCCTTAGAAGTTATTATTCATCCATTATTGTGTATTTGAGGCATCCATAGAAGGAAGGTAGAATGGCTCTACTGCTTTTCATTCACCACTGTTCACCACTTTTGTTCTCTGTGGTTTGATCTTTTTTGGTTAGGTTCTGGTTTCCCTTGCTCAGGTTATTGGGTTGGATTTACTGGGATGTAGGTTTCTTTGTCTTCCAGTAATTTTTTGGCTTTTGAGGGAATATTTTGTATCGTAATTTGCAAATAAAGAATATTTAATGAAATGATTAATAAAATCATACACAGTCTTGAAAATGTTAAGTACAGCTAGCTTATTTCATTTATGTAATGTAACTTATCTGTCTCTCTCTTAACTTTTTTTTATTTTATTCTTAGGTCCGATAATATAAGAAGTTGGAACTCTGTCTCTGATATCACTTTAGATAGCTCAAAGGATGAGAAAAATCATTACTCATTTCTTCAGTCTTGTTCAAAACCAAAGAGTGCATCAGCTATTGGGATTTCCTCTGTTACCATTCCTCAGCCCTTCAAAATGACCCTTCGAGAAACTCATGAAAAATCTCAGTTTCTGAAATCACAGGCATTGCCTGAAAAAGAGTCAACTGCATACAAAAGACAATTGCAAGAGTCTGCAGAATGCCAAAAACAATTTAGAGCACAACCTGTGCCTGCTCATATCTATCTGCCACTCTACCAGGAAATAATGGAAAAGAATGAAATCCGTAGACAGGTAGAAACTCAAAAAAGAAAGGAGCTGCTACTTTCAATGCAAAAACCGTTCAGCTTTCAGATAAAAGAAGAGGAGAGAAAAGAGGCCACCAGACAGCAGTTTTTGAACATTTTAACACCAGTTAAGAAAATAGTACCAAAGTTCAGGAAGAAAATCCCCAAGTCCATATATGAGCCAATGTTTGGGGATAAATTCGAAGGTAAAGATTAAATCATTCACTTTTGACTTTCCTAACATAGTAATGGTTGTTAATATTTTCCTTGATTTGGGAAAGAGAAATAATTGCCACAAAAATCTGATTTTGAATTTTTGTCTCTCTTATTCAATCACAGTACAAAGACTTGTCCAAAGTAAAAGCAAGTAAATTAATCGAATATATTTATTCAGCAACACAATATATGCAATGCAAATTGGTTATATATTTCACACAGGAACTTTTTATTATACAACTTTAATATTTTGAATTTTGGGTTTTTAGTTTACTGGGAGAAAATTTTTGTGATCGCACAGAATCAATACTGATTTGATGACACATAATTATTTTAAGTTAAAGATTTGTGTTCTGTTGTCATTTAAAAGCCTCATTATGCATTAGCGTTCTCTATCATAAGCCTCTCTAAAATTCCTAGCCAGCTGCTTATACTGCTTGGTATAGGTAGTTTCCAAAAGGCAAAACAAATATTATATTGAGAAAGATTGTTGTACTTTGGCATTTTCCATTGTATATTTTTATGTAAATTGTCATAGGATGAATGTTCATTATTTTTTTTCTTTTAATCCCTAGAAGCTGAACTCTTAAGAAAAATCCGTATTCAGTTGAGAGCCAAGGAATTATTGGAAAAGTCCTGGGCCCCCATTGAGCTTGACAATAAACAAAGGGATAAAAAATCCCAAATTGCCTCCAAAAATAGGGAGCAAAAGTTGAGTTTTCTGCAAGGCAACTTTAGTTTTAAGCCAAGAATTAATACTTCAGTGCCTGATTTTGAAGAACTTTACTGGGCATTTCAGAGAAAAGTACTAACCAAACAAGAAATTAAAGAAGCAACTCGTAATAAACCATTCAGGCTGAGAACAGCAAATCTCAGTTGCAGACATAAAATGTGTGACAAGATGATGGTAAAGGATTTGCTTTAACTTCTTTGTATTTCTACAGGTGCAAATATATCCGCAACATAAACAATTATTTTCTATCACTCAAAACAGCGAGAAAATTTTAGGTTAAGCATATATCTATTGGGAAATATAATAACAACAGCCATAACAATATCAGTTTATATTTGAGATCCAGTGCTAATGTAATTTCAAATAGAAAAGGATCCCTCTAATCATTTTGGACTGGTGGACACATTTGAACACTGTGCTATATAACTTTTTGCAATATGTCTTCTGTAGGGCTTCCTGATTGGTGCTATGATGGGCATAGCACCAATTTAATTGAATGTTCCTTTGTGTAAGCAGATAGACAGATTTCTAATGTGGGAATGATTAGTCTGGTGGATGCTAATGGAGAAATATGCCAGCATGTTGATGTTCCTATGCGCCACACTGGAACTCTTATCATAAAAATATTTGTATGATTGGGAGAATTGAATTGAAAAGAAGAGGCTATACTTCCACTATAGGCAGAACAATTTGTACTTAGGGGGAGAATCCTGTCTTAATAGCTGACATTATTGGTTGTCAAAAGTTTTGATAGTTGAACAATGTATATTATATAGCTTTGAGCCAGAGTAGCTTGAGACCTGAAGCTGTGCCTGAGAAACATGATGGCCTAAATGCTATGGCTATTTGTCTTCCATGATATGTCTTGTTCTTAGCTTTTTTGGGCAAAGCACTGCCAATGAAAAAGCCATAGCATTTCATTAGCATAATCTGCAAGGCAAACACTTCTTTCCACCTGACGACTGCAGAATCTTATGGCTTCAGAAATGCCTTGCTGGAGAATTTAATATTGTACCTGAATTCATTTTGGATTAAGCCCATTGTTTTTACAGATATTGTTATTGATACAGGTAGTCCTCAACTTATGACCACAATTGATTCCAAAATGCTGTAAAATGAGAAATTTGTTAAGTGCGGTTTGCCCCATTTTATGCCTTTTCTCCCCACATTTGTTAAGTGACTTGAAGTAAGTTCAAACCGCTGTAAGTCGAGGACTACCTGTATTTTGTATTTGTATTTTACTTTCACGGGCACAGTTTCTGAATTGTTAAAAGGATTTAAAATAAATTGTCAAGCTAAAAGCAAGCACATAATTATCAGGGCTTTCAAGTTATATCTATAGAACAAGACGACAACTAGCCAGCTTATTTTGCATAAAACTTTTTCTCTTTGAAACTTGGGTAAAAAGGTAGTTAATGATTATTTTCTGTGTGGTAATGATGGTATATTTTGGAATTTTGCAGGGTGTATTAATACATATATTAACAGAGCACTTATTTACAAGGCTTTTGCAAGTTAGTAAAATGTTACATACTCATACGGTGGAAACACATATGAAAGAATATCTGCACTTAAAATTGTGCTTGTCACAGAATTAAAAAAAAAACTTAGCAAAAAGTATTTTTGCTTTCAGGATTTTCAGCAACCTTCTACGGCTCCAATACAAAGAAGTCGGTCTTTTAATTGTCTTTCATCCCTCTCTACCAATACACTTCCAATATATATTACAGATGCAGTGAGAAAGAGGGCAAGTGCTATTAAGTAAGTAAAATATTTTTATAAATACTGCTGAAAAATACATGTATTTTATAGTAATATTTTAGAAATATTTTGTCATAAAATGGTATAACTTTTCTTAGCTTCATCGTAGCTTGACTTGGAATTGGAGAAAACAAGATGAAATGATTTGAATGCTGCCCAAGTCAAAATGCTGTGGCTTACACTGACTTCTTTTCCTTTGTTTCCTTTGTTCCCATCCAAATCAACATCTGATGGAGATTATCTCTGAAAGTATATTCTGTATTACATGAAAAAAGCTATCAAGCACATTACGGGGAGGCTTAAAAGTTTTTTTAAAAGGTTTATAAGAAACTAACAGATTTTACTTCAATTTGTATACTTGTGATCTAATTTTGAAATAAATAAAGGTAGTCCTTGGCTTACCACCGCAATTGGGATCATATTTCTGCTTGTAAATTATCACACTTGTAAAATGAGTCACCCATTTGACTGCACCCTATTTTACAATATTTTTTGCAGAGGTCATTAAGCAAATTGTCATAATTGTCACCATAGCAGTGGTCATGTGCAAACCTGTTCGGGATGGGCAGTTTTTTGCTGGAGACGGAGGTGGGTAGGAGAATTATGGTCACATGACCACAGGAGCTACCAGTCATAAAGGCAAGACAATTGCCAAGTACCCCAAAATGCACTCATGTGATAATGGGGTACATGTATGTGGGATACAACATTTATGATAGCTAGATTCCAAGCCTGTTGTAATTTTGAACATTTAATTGACTGGTCATAAGTCAAAGGCTATTTAACATATATGTTCCAATAGCCACATCTATATTTATAGACTCCTCCAAGAAAATAAGAAATACAAGGAGAATGAAGGAGCTCGCTGGGCAGAGCAACAAAGAAAAAAATGCCAAGCAATACATAAATCAGTGATTTGTCGAGCAAAAGCTATGGACCCACATAAAAGTTTGGAAGAGACACACAAAGAAAAACTAAAGCAAAACTGGTCAGTATTATATATTTACCAAGTAATACTGAGAGCAAAATATTTAAATATAGATTACTTAGTACTGTTTATGTGTTTATGTGTTTATATGTCTATACAGTTTTAGATGGATTATATGTCTATACAGTTTAGATGGATTGGCTTTCAATTGTGCCCAAAATGTAGCAATCATACAAAATTATTATACTTTATTTACTTGTATTTACAGGCTGCTTTTGCACAATTCCCAATTCCAAAATTGCATGCAAACAAATAAAATATACTAGAATTACACTGTATTAGAACAAGAGTAACTTACAAGATTAGACTAAAAAGATCGGTTAAATCCTTAACAAATAGAGACCAATTTTATTTTTGAAGGCAAAGTATCCTCTATTCTGGGAATTATGCAGAACAAAGCTTTTTTTCATATATGAACAGTAATTCAGATTATTTCAGGCAGTAAATTTAATTCTTGTTTCAGGCAAAACGGCCAGAAAAGAACAAGAGAATATAAGAAAGAACTAGAAGAGATGAAAATGCGCGTGAAGAACAGACCTTACCTATTTGAACAAGTCACAACAGTAAATGTTTTGCAATTGAGGAATTTTTAAAAAATTACCTCAAATCTACTATTTAAAATGTATTTTCTAAATATGCAACTGTCTTATTTTAGAGTTTACCTAAGATTTTTTTTTTTAAATTACTATTAATTTATTTGTGAGAGAGAAAAGTGTTTCTAAGATCTCTCTTTTTATTCCAAAGCATAGTGCCTGTCAAGGAGCACAGAAGCTTTTTAAAGACACCTTGCAGCACTTTGGATTGAATGAAGAGTTTGTGAAAAAGAAGGGGAGAGAAGCCACTGACACAGTAGAAAAACAACAGCAGTTTGAATTGAAAAGGTATGAAAGGAAACTATGTCTGTACTAAAAAATATGTAGTGAGGTTGATGCCACCAAAAGGCTAATGATTGTAGTGTAACCATGATTCAGAGAGCCGTACCCAGCTTCAGTAGATGTCAACATGCACTAGCGTTATTATATTTCTGCCTGTGATTTATGAAACCAGATATTCCATAAATCTTTCAAGGTATATTCAACCTTCTCTTCATCAGGTCTGCAAAACTGGTATGCCACACTGGCATAATCATTTACCTTTCTATTATTGCAAATAGATATGGAAATAGGGAAAACAAGAGAACCTAGATGGCAACTGTCTCCCTATCCTGCCAGCAAGAAAACAATAAACTTCATAAACTAGCAATTCCTCCAGATTCCTCCTCCTGCCCCTTAAACACTTGATATAATTTTCTTCCCTATCATAAACCTCTCTCACTTTAAGTAAAACGAGAGTGTGACTAACTCACAGACTGTTGAAAGGATAAGATGGGAAAACTACATGCTACCCGATTTTTTAGAAAGGATTCATGTGTGCTAATTTTGCCACTATGATGATCACTTTAGTACTTTTACTGACAATAATGTAATGAATTCTTTTAATCAACAGAAATCTCAAATCCCAGAGTGGTACTGAGGCCGACATCGTAAAACAGCTATCCCAAGAGGGACTAAAAAGATTGGAATTAAAGTAGAAACAACTAATAAGTCTCCATTTGCTTTCAGCATATTTGTTGTGACCCAGGTTCCTGGACCCGGACTCCTGGACTCGGATGATTCAGAAAGTGAGGGAGAAGACCTGGCCAGCCCTGCTTCTCTTGAGCCCTTTCCCTCCCTGGCACCCACTCAAAGGGATGGGAGGCCGGCACAGCCTGATTCCATGGAGCCTCCTTCTGATTTGGCAACGCCCAAGAACAGTTTTGGAGGATGCAAGGTCACGTGAGCGTAATCGGCGCAGCAGCGGAAGAGTGGGACCAAAGCCAAGTCATAATTGTCATGCAGTGACATCTGCAGAGACTATAAATAGGAGGCGGGACTTCCTGGTTTTTTGTCTTGGACAAAGTAATGAGTTGGCGCGAGCTAATGAATTGGCAACTATTTCAATGGAGGAAGAATATATTCGTGAGTAATTCTGGCCTTATCTATAATTTCCTCGTTATCTCCAGAAACTTGGCAGGCCCGTGGGTAGGCGTGGCCAGGACATGTATCTATGTAAATAAAAGGAAAAAAGGAAGGCCTCTGACGGACTCTTTGCTGGGAGTATTGGGGAAGGAAACAGAACATTTTGTCCAAGACCTGACTAAAACATCTTCCACCAAAGATGGATCAGCAGCAGGTACAGCAGCAGTTAGAGCAGCTACAAGCGGCTAATCAACAGCTCCAGCAGCAAGTGGCTCACTTGGCAGGCCAACTTGCTGCCAGGAATGTGCCTGCAGCCCCCATCCTCCCACCTCCTCCTCGTCGCAAGTGCCCGATAACCGTGCGGATAAGTTTTCTGGGCAGCCTGAGATGTTCCCGACCTTCTTGGGACAGTGCCAGCTCTACATGGCTATGAGGCCAGAGGATTTCCCAGACGACCGGGCTAAGGTGGCCTTCGTGATTAACCTTCTTTCCGGCTCGGCTGCTCGATGGGCCACGCCCTCTTGCTCCAGGACAGCCCCTGCTGGCGGACCAACAGCGTTTTGGCAGCACCTCGCACCATGTATGAGGACCCGTTCGAATGCTGGCGGCAACCAGGCGCCTTAAGGAACTCCGTCAAGGAAACGCCCCTGCAGGAGTACATCGCGAATTTCGTCTTTTGTGCCAGGACTCTGACTGGAATGATGCAGCGCTGGTGGGCCAGCGTTCAGGAGGGACTCTCAGAGGAATTGCAAGACGAGCTGGCCCGCGTGGGCGCGCGGACCCTCGACAACTTGGTGCCCTTTGTCTCCGCCTCGATGCCCGTCTGCAGCGGCGACCGTCCCGTCGCACCCCGGGACCCTCCGTCGACATCTGCACCCCACTTCCTGCACCACCAGCACCCAGGGTCGCCCCACGTTTTGTAACCGCTGCGGAAGAGCCCATGGAGTTGGGAGCGGCCAGACCTCGCCTAACAGCCCAGGAGCGGAACCGGGCGCCAAGGGGATTGTGCCTGTACTGTGGGAGCCCGCCACTTCGCCGCTTCTTGCCCCAGAAAGCGAAGTGGGGCACGCACGCCGGTCCCTGAATCACAGCGTGACCAATCGGGAAGCGGGCAGGCCCGACCTCGGGAAACCCTAGGTCGGGCACGTACTAAGCCCCACTGGGCGTTGCGGAAGTAGACTCTGGGCCCCTCGGCATCTGATTCTGGACACACGGATATGGTTGGGGAACCAGTCGGACGGGCTCCAGGCGCATGCGCTGGTGGACTCAGGGCCACAACAAACTTTATGGACCAGGCCTTTGTGACCCAGTTTGCGGTCCCGTGGTTCCGTGGACCCTCCGATGCGGTAGAGACAATTGATGGGCGAGAACTGGTGTCCGGCCCCATTAAATTCGCCACCCAGCCTTTGCGCCTGGCTATTGGGGACCATGAGGAGGCGATCCAGTTTTATGTCACGGCGGACCTTCATTTTCCCTTGGTCCTTGGGTTGGCCTGGCTTCGGACCCACGATCCTCAGGTGGCCTGGTCGCGAACGCCATCTCTTTCCCGAGTCTGCAGTGCGTCGATCACATCCGCCACACCTGTGCCGGCCAGAACGTCCCCACCGCTGCCATCACCTTGCCTCCTGAGCTGACGGACTTCGCCCGGCGTGTTCAGCGAGAAGGAGGCGGACCGACTACCCCCGCATCGGCCCTACGATTGCCCCGTGGACCTTCTGCCCAACGCACCACTGCCTGTGGGACGCCTGTATTCCATGTCGGAGCCCGAGTTGGGCGCCCTCAGGGACTTCCTGGACAAAAACCTGGCCCGAGGGTTCATCCGGCCTTCAAAGTCCCCTCTCTCGGCCCCGGTCCTCTTTGTGAAGAAGAAGACAGGGGACTTGCGCCTATGCTGTGATTACCGCCGGCTAAACGCCATTACGGTGCGGAATCGCTACCCCCTGCCGCTCATCCCGGAGCTACTGGAAAGGTTGCGGGAGGCCACGATCTTCACCAAGCTCGATCTCCGGGGGGCCTACAACCTGGTGCGGATACGAGAAGGAGGCGAATGGAAGACGGCATTCGGCACCCGATACGGACACTACGAATACACTGTCATGCCATTTGGGTTGACCAATGCTCCCGCCGTTTTTCAGCACTTCATGAACGACGTGTTCCGAGACATGTTGGATCGGTTCGTGGTTATCTACCTCGACGACATCCTGATTTACTCCCGGTCCAGGGAAAGCCACCTACGACACGTCAGTCTGGTTCTGCAACGCTTGGAGCAACAACTCAATGCGGCTGAGAAATCGTCTTCTTCCGGACTTCCATAGAATTCCTCGGGCATATCATCTCGCCCGAGGGCATAGCCATGGACCCATGTAAAGTAGAAGCTTTGTGTAGCTGGGAAGCCCTCGTCGGGTGAAGGATGTTCAGCGCCTGCTGGGCCGCCAACTACTACCGGACCTTCATCCCGGGCTTCGCCACACTGACAGCTCCACTTACCCAGCTCCTCAGGAAGAAGGTTGCATTCGGTGGGGCCCCCCGCAGCAAGAAGCATTCACAGCCCTCAAGAAAGCCTACATCACGGAACCCGTCCTGAGGCATCCCGACGCGGTCCGGCCTTTTGTGGTGGAAACGGACGCGTCAATGTGGCTCTGGGAGCGGTGCTGCTACAGGCTCCGGCGAATGGTGGCACACTTTTCCTGCGCTTACTACTCCCGGAAACTCAATCCTTCCGAGCGCAACTACACTATCTGGGAAAAGAGTTGCTGGCTATCAAGGCTGCATTCGAGGCTTGGCGACACCATCTGGAGGGCCCGACATCAGGTGGAGGTCGAGCGGACCATCGGAATCTCGAGCACCTCACCACAGCTCGGAAGTTGAACCAGCGGCAGATCCGGTGGTCGTTGTTTTGCCGGTTCAACTTCCGCGTGACCTACATTCCCAGCGGTCACAACCGGAGGGCGGATGCCCTGTCCCGCAAGCCAGAGTACCTCTGCGCCAAGGACCCCTTCCTCCACGGACAGTGCTGCGGCAGAAGCCTTGGCCGCAGCACGGGAGCCAGTGGACTTGCGGGCCCAGGTGCGAGGCGCAGCGCCAGGGCGCCTGGTCGCAGCAAAGGAGAGCGGAGGTGGGCCCCGTCTCCTTGGACCTTGGAGGAGGACTTACTCAAGTTTGGGCGATTATATGTGCCCACAGGACCACTCCGAGCCCTCGTCATGACCCAGTGCCACGACAACCCTGCAGCAGGACATTTTGGGTTCTTCAAGACCCTCCACCTGGTGACACGGACCTTTTGGTGGCCCAGTGCGGCATGATATACATGCCTACGTGACATCCTGCGTACCGTGCGGCAAGCCAAGACCGCCACGGGGCCCTCCCGGCTCCTCCAGCCCTTGCCGACACCCGACAGACCCTGGGGCGATCTCTATGGATTTCCTGACAGACCTGCCGCCGTCCTCTGGGTTCACCACGGTGCTGGTGGTGGTGGACATGCTCACCAAGATGGCACACTTCATCCCATGCCGCGGACTGCCCACAGCCGCAAAACGCCCGTCTCTTTCTGCAGCACATCTTCCGCCTCCATGGTCTACCGGACAGGGTGGTTTCGGACCGGAGTTCAGTTCACAGCCCGCTTCTGGAAGAGCCTGATGGCCGCGTTGGAGGTGCAGGTATGTCTGTCGTCATCGCACCATCCGGAGACCGACGGGGGTACAGAGAAGGTCATCGGTATACTGGAACAGTATCTCCGTTGCTTCATCAACCAGCAACAGGACAACTGGGCCGACTACCTGTCCCTGGCGGAGTTTGCTTTTAACAACTCTCAGCACACCTCTACTCAGATGACCCGTTCTTTGCCAATGTGGGTACCATCCATGCTCTTCCTCTGGCACCACGGACTCTCCTGTTCCCGAAACGCAGACCTTCCTGACGGAATTGCATGCGGTCCAACAGTTGGTACGTCAGCAGCTGAATCGGGCAAAGGAGGACTACAAACGGTCCGCCGACCGCTCCCGACGGGCAACGCCCCCGCTGGCAGTTGGAGACCGGGTGTGGCTCTCCACCAAACACCTCCCGTCCGACCGCCCGGTAAAGAAGTTGGACCACCGATTCATCGGCCCGTTCCCTGTCGAGGCAGTCATCAACCCGGTAGCCTACCGACTGACCCTGCCACGATCCATGCGGATCCACCGCGTTTTTCAGGGATCCCTTCTGGTTCCTGAGGGCACACCGAGTCCCCTTCGGTGCCCAACAGCACCCGTCACTGTGGCCGAGGACGGATCGGAGGAATCTGAAGTCCACAGCGTCGAGACTCCCGCTGGCTGAAGGGTCGTTTCCAATATTTGATCGCGTGGAAGGGTTACGGGACTGATTTCTCCTGGCTAGATGCCTCGGACGTTCATGCCCCTGACCTCGTGCAGGCCTTCCATGAGCAGAACCCAGCCCCACCGGATCCCGATCGTCAACCGCGGGGGAAGGGCCCTGCTGACCCAGGTTCCTGGACCCGGACTCCTCGACTCGGATGAATCAGAAAGTGAGGAGAAGACCTGGCCAGCCCTGCTTCTCTTGAGCCCTTTCCTCCCTGGCACCCACTCAAAGGGAGGGGAGGGCCGGCACAGCCTGATTCCATGGAGCCTCCTTCTGATTTGGCAACGCCCAAGAACAGTTTTGGAGGCGATGCAAGGTCACGTAGCGTGATCGCGTGCGCAGCAGCGGAAGAGTTGGGACAAAGCCAAGTCATAATTGTCATGCAGTGACATCTGCAGAGACTATAAATAGGAGGCGGGACTTCCTGGTTTTTTGTCTTGGACAAAGTAATGAGTTGGCGCGAGCTAATGAATTGGCGCGAGCTAACTATTTCAATGGAGGGAAGAATATATTCGTGAGTAATTCTGGCCTTATCTATAATTTCCTCGTTATCTCCAGAAACTTGGCAGGCCCGTGGGTAGACGTGGCCAGGACATGTATCTATGTAAATAAAAGGAAAAAAAAAGGAAGGCCTCTGACGGACTCTTTGCTGGGAGTATTGGGGGAAGGGAAACAGAACAATATTGTTTTCTTTAATCAAGGACTAGATTTCTGCAAAACCGAAGCTAAATTGTATATTTTAATTATATATATATATTATAATTATATTACTTTGAAGTATTCTAGTTAGCAATATGACTTGAGGCAGTTTTAAATTTGGCTAATGCTAGATTTTTGAGATCTTGCTTAAACGAAGATTGCCAAGAGGGTGAAAGGAGTTGTATATATATCAGTCATCCCAGAGAACACATTTGAAAGTTAAAGACACATTTAAAATTGTTACCATTGATAAGTAAGGCTAGTCACAAAATGCTCATTTCCCACAAGCTAACTGCTGTCTAACAACCTAAATAACAATGACTCAACAGTAGTCTCTAATATGCACAGACAACTGGGAAAAGTGAGCCTTCCAGAAAACATTACCTTATTTCTTCTAGGAGCTTTTCTTGTATTTATGATTTAAATATTTTTTTCAAAAACTTGGCAGGCCTTTTAGATAAGTTTCAAAAAGCGACCAAAATTTTCTAGAATCACAATAAATTTACCTGCTTTCAACCAAGACCTAGACAAAATTGCTTAATGTAGATTCAAAGGCTTTAGGATCAAGACAGAAAACTTAGAAGTCTCTTTCAAAGTACAGTCTTACACATGTGGGCTTTAGCCAAAAACACTTCACTAAATAATTGTACTGCATCACACTTTTTTCCCTCTCAAGTATGTTCTTGAGGCACACCAAGTCTTTATTAATTGGATAAGAATTTAGGGACCACTGGGTGCTTCTCTTAAATGCTGTTTCTTTTTGAGTTAGTGTATTCATTTTAAATTAATTTTAATGTTCCATTAGTGTCTGGCCTAGTCCAAGAGCAATGTGACATAATCTAGCCAAAATTCCATTATTTATTTGCTTACACCATATATATTCTTGTTAGACTAAACCTTTACTACCCTACCCTAAGAGTTATACTGTGAGAAATATTAGGGAGGAGCTATCCTAAATCATTTCATCTTCACAGGATTCAGCTCTGAACTGGGCTGTCTCTTGCCTCATCTCCCCCCACTTTGAATGTGTGCCCTTCTTCCTGGAAACCTGCGTTAATGTAGTCGGTCACAGTTAAGTGTTTTATACTGCATATAAGTGCATTGTATTTTTAAAGCTGTTACTCATTTTGAACCTCTTTGTAATGCAAAGTGTATTTGAAAAGCCCCCAAATAAATACACATGAAACCATACTGAGAATGGAAATATGTAGTTTATTTACAACAGAATGCCACTGAATAATTTCTACCTTTGATTTTTTTAAAAACAAAAAATATCTATTAAACCTAATAATTAGAAATTAAAATATCACAGCAAGAAGCAAGTGTGACCTAAGCAATACTCTGAATAGTATGAGATCTTCAGATTGGACCGAAAGCAATGTTAGTGAACATATCCACACAAAGCATGGGAAGGCAAAAGTTCTCGATGAAAGATTATCACCAACTGCCCCTATAAATAAGAAGCAAAACCAGAACTGCCACACCGTGGTGCAGAATTTATTACTACTTAAAAGATATTTCTCCAAAAACAAGCCAATATAATGTTAAGCTTATGGTCACTTCAAAAAAGAAAAAAAAATCTGGCTTTAAACTAAGTACAAGAACATTATCTCCTGGCTTTTGGACACCAGGTTAAATATTAACTCCATAATTAATAGCTGCTGTTCCATCCTCTCTTAGAAAACAAAGTTTTTTTCACTGACTGAAGCAAAAACATAGTCCAGGCTTCTGCTCCACCATGTCATAAGAAGTACACTGGAGATACTGCACAAATTCCAGGAATTTAAATGTCAAACAACTTGAAAAGCCTGTTCTTTAGCTTCATATAGTATCATATATTCAGTGTCACAGATTTGCTGTTCTTCTGTAACTGTAAAATAAATGCATTCATTTTACTTCTTAGTACTTTTAGTTTTATTTCATAGTTTTAAAATTAAACAATTTTACCAATATAGAAAATGTGAAACAATAGGATTAGTCAATCCATGCAACATTTATTACCCAAGACCATGGTTTTTCAAAGTAGTCAATATTGACCAGTATAATGTGGATAAGCAAATAAATTGAGAACTGTCTGCAAATGTTAAGATTGCTGTGCAACTCAAGAGTGTTAAAATGCCAACCTACTTAATTGGTCTCATCTATAGTGAAAGTTTTTTGTCGCAGAGCAAGGCAGAATATAACAGAATCACAGAATTGGAAAGGACCTTGGAGGTTTTCACGTCCAATCCCCTGCTCAAGCAGGAAACCCTATACCATTTCAGACAAGTGGTTGTCCAATCTCTTCTTTAAAACCTCCAATGTTGGAGTATCGACAACTTCTGGAGGCAAGTTCCACTGATTAATTGTTCTAACTGTCAGGAAATTCCTCCTTAGTTCTAGGTTGGTTCTCTCCCTGATTAGTTTCCATCCGTTGCTTCTTGTCTTGTTCAGGTGCTTTGGAGAATAAGTGGACTCCCTCTTCTTTGTGGCAGCCCCTTAGATATTGGAACACTGTTATCATGTCTCTTTGCTGACAATGTCAAACTATTTAACACAACCAACAATACAACTACATTTCAAAAAGACCTTGACTTTGTATCTGAATGGTCTAAAACTTGGCAACTCCAAATCTCAACCAGCAAATGCTCAGTCTTACATATTGGAAAAAAGAACCTAAACACTAAGTACAAGCTTGATGGACATTACCTTACAGATGACCCCCACCCTGTTAAAGACCTTGGAGTCTTCATATCAAATGATCTAAGTGCCAAAGCCCACTGCAACTACATCGCAAAAAAGGCTTTAAGAGTTGTAAAGCTAATCTTGCGTAGCTTCTTCTCCAAAAACACTACACTACTAACCAGAGCATATAAAACATTTTGTAGACCAATTCTTGAATACAGCTCGACTATCTGGAACCCATACCACATTTCTGACATCAATACAATTGAACGTGTCCAAAAATATTTTACAAGAAGAGTTCTCCACTCCTCCGAATACAGCAAAATATCTTATGCCACCAGACTTGAAATCCTGGGTTTAGAAAATCTAGAACTACGCTGCCTTCAACATGACTTGAATTTAACTCATAGAATCATCTATTGCAATGTCCTTCCTGTTGAAGACTACTTCAGCTTCAACTGCAACAATACACGAGCACACAATAGATTTAAGCTTAATGTTAACCGCTCCAATCTTGATTGCAGAAAATATGACTTCAGTAACAGAGTTGTTAATACTTGGAATACACTACCTGACTCTGTGGTCTCTTCCCAAAATCCCCAAAGCTTCAACCAAAAACTGTCTACTATTGACCTTACCCCATTCCTAAGAGGTCTGTAAGGGGTGTGCATAAGAGCACAAGCGTGCCTACCGTTCCTGTCCTATATGGGGTTTTTTGCCTTCATTTAAGTAAGTTTATAATGCTGACCCAAAACCACTTTGGGTGGTGCATATTCCAAACTTAAAGCCATCCCTACATAACCCACCTGAAATTAGAGATCCAGCCAACAAGTTGAAAGGAATAGTTGCTAATGCATCCTGTAAATACTAGTTATTATGTAGATCAGATTACCAAATTGATTTTCCATCTTTAATGAAATGTTTAAAAGGAATGTTGTAATCCTCCAATAAAATTAAAAGTAAATATATTCAGATAAATATCAGGATTATTAAACTGAACCTATCAAATTCTTCAGTGAAATTACACCATATTTAGCAATGATGCATTGAACTTACCATAAAGATCCTTCTTCTACAGTGAGGATACAGCATTCTGAAGTGGGTATGTCTTCCCACTCTTTCAGAAAGGGGGCTAGAAGATTCCAATTTCAGTTCTTGGGGGAAAAATAAAAGATCCCTTCCCCAGTTCAGAATACCAAGCCAGAAAGGGACTACACA
This sequence comes from Ahaetulla prasina, assembly GCF_028640845.1. NCBI lineage: Eukaryota > Metazoa > Chordata > Lepidosauria > Squamata > Colubridae > Ahaetulla > Ahaetulla prasina. The sequence goes on along the minus strand of NC_080539.1, from coordinate 319,576,889 downwards.
AAGTACTTGAGAAAGTAATACAGGAAAGTTACATAAGACTTCATATAGAATGCAAATATTGATGACTACCTCTTTTCTTAATGAACCAAACACCATGTCTTTACAATAAGGATATTCATCATACGTCTGATGTGGATTTCCCTTCAGAAAAACCAGCACATTTTAAAGTGGAATAATGTATATCAAAGCTGTCACTGGGGATATGATCATGTCCCAGGAAGCAGTCTTTGCTCAGAATTATTTCCTTTAATATCTTCCTGCTGAAGAGTGCTTTACTGAAGTGTAAGAGTTACAGGTAGTCCTCAACTTATGACCACAATTCAGCCCAAAATTTATGTTGCTATGCGAGACATTTGTTAATTTTGCCCCACTTTATGACCTTTTTTGCAACAATTGTTAAGTGAATCACTGCAGTTGTTAAGTTAGTAACATGGTTGTTAAGTGAAACTGGCTTCCCCATAGACTTTGCTTGTCAGAAGTTGCAAAAGGGACACATGACCCCAGGACACTACAAAAAGGGATCACATGCTTGGTCCTCCCTAGTTATCTTATAAATAAATGGGGGAAGGGAGCATGAGCTTTCAGATTTATAAGATTCTGTTACTATAGCCTTACAATAAAAGTAATATTAGTATTCATAACTGGTTTTCAAATCTGGTCTAGCTTGAAAAGGGTCCTGAAACACAGAACTTAGCCACCAGTAGATACCAATGGGAGTGGTCTGCTTTGGACTTTTAGGTCTAGAGTCCTGAAGTATTTACGGACTAGCAGATTTTTGGAATAGACTGCAAGACTCAGGGAACAGCCACTGTTTTCTTCCTTATATCCAGGGACAGATCTGCTTCCTCTTTCTCATTAGGTCTGAAAGGAAACATTCAGGTCAGAAGTGGCATTATGAAGACTTCCCAATTAATGACTTACCTTTTCTGCCTACAAAAATAGCCTGGTACTTGTCCCTGAAGTAATCAGGAGACAGCTCCACCAAAGGAGTGGAAATGCTCTTCCTTTCCCCCAATGGGGTGGGGTGAGGGAAGTCTCCAAAATGGAGCTTCTTGCCATTTTGTTCTTCCTAGATGTGAGATCTTGGGTATAAGTCTGCTCCACAGGAGCCATGGATTTCCCAGGATTCTCTGAGGATTAAAAATGCATTAGGTCTTTGAAAAGGGATACTGCTTGGCAAAGTTAGTTCTAATGATGTTTTCCCTTTGTGAAGAATTTTCATACACTCCAGTGCCTATTCTTCAACTTCCCAAAGGATGTGCTACCTATTAAAAATGGGTTGTCCATCAGGAGTAGGGATATTGCCCTTCTCAGAGAATCATGATGGGAAGGCAGACACATGTCACTTGGATGTATACTTGGAAGTTAAGCCCCAGTCAAAAAAATCCTAAGAGATTTATTTATATATTTATTTGATTTCTAGAGCCGCCCATATCTGCAGACGACTCTGGGAGTTTCACAATTCACAATTCATTGCTACTGCTTAGGTCAGCACTCCTGAAGCAAGCTGAAAAGGAGAAAAAAATACTAAACAAAGGAAAATGTAAAAATAACAAAAATCACTGGCTGAGATCATCTTTGCCACAAAGATAACAGATGAAAATTGTAGGTATGCATGCTTTCTGAAGTAAGAAAAGCTGCAACTGGAAAAGGGAATTATCCTGTCCCACAGGAACTGAAATTAGATTTTTTTCTAACTTCACCCTCTGAGCAAAGTGGGAAGGAAATGTGCACTTTAGAATGGTCTGATTCCCCAGTAGAAAAACATGCAAATTTCTTACCTTCAATCATAGAAGGAGCAAATGTTTTCTGAAATTAAAGGGACTAGCACTATGTTTTTCAAAACAGAAACCTTCAGACCTAAGAATTTATTGTAGTAAGGATGATACGCCGTAAGAGTGCCTTGATGTTGACATAGGCATCAGATGATGAGATGGCAAAACCACATCAGATACATCATGGAGAGAATTTACTCCTGCTTCAGCTAGAACCTCTACAAACCAAGCAGAAAAATAAATGATGCTTTAAAAATTCTCAATCTACAGTATGTACCATGTAAATAGAGTAAAGCAAAGTTAGAAAATACGTACGAGAGTTCCAGTGTAAAAAAAAAGGAATACTAACATGTAATCATTATACAATGATAACAATTTATTTATACAGGTAACATTTTGCAAGATTTCAATGATCTCTTATGCAACATCATATACAACACATAACAGTAGTCATATGCCTGACCTGGTTTTTTTTAACTTTTGGAGCAGTGGTAAGGTGTTCTGAATTTGGGGAAAACTCTGGCTTTTCTTCTGTCATGGACAGACGCCCTGCTAGGTTTATAATTCTTTGACGTCACCATCCACCACAGGGAGGTTGGACTTATTGGACTAGTCATCTCCAGGCAACTAATGGAATCAAATGGATTTCAGAGAGAACTATGCTCTGAAGGGTCTGCTGAATGGTTTCACCAAAGCCCTCATGGTCTGCTGGGAATTAGAATCTTCCCATACCTCAGCAGCCTTTCTTCCCCTGTGGATCCCAGAACTCTCCTGCTTAATGGAGGAGCTTAATGAGATGAAGCAGGAGAAGAGATACTTCTGGCAGATAACAAGGAACAAACCCAACCAAACATGGATTAGATCAACTGTTTGAGCTAACCTTATGGTGATAAGGGTAGCAAAATATAAAATACTTCTTACCCTTATTACATCTGCAGATAAGTTTCCAGCAGCCTTGTTTTGAGTGTTTCTGGCTCTTCTAAGAGGGTTTAGCTATGAGGTCTAATACAAGGTTGCTGTGAGGAATCTGCCAGGAATCTGTCAGATAAAACTGCTTTCTGTTGGGACTCCAGCTGGAAGCAGGACCAGTGGAGGTTATGGGGGCTGAGTCTTGCATGGTTATTTGGGAAAAATTTGATCCTGTTAAGGCCAGAGAATATGGACAAGATTCTCACAGCTGTCAGTTCAGCTACTTCTGGGTTAGACTTATGGCCTTCCTGGTTAATTAAGGTCTCATGGGAGAGGACGTGTGGTTGGGTTTGGGCAATAGTTAATTCCTCCTTCGCACTAGCACTTGAAATGGTGGCGCTCCCCTCAAGGGACCACTGCTTAACCCAACTAGTCTGGAAAATTTTTATACAGTGTCCAATCTTCCCTTCTTAGGGAAGACTATAGAGAAGATGATCATGCTGAAGCTTCAGAATACTTAAGAAACAGATTTTCGGCATCCCTTTTAGTAGGAATAAAGGTCTGGGTATGATACTGAGAAGGCATTGATTATACCCCTGGTTGTTTCTCTCTATCCTGTCTGATCCAGCAGGATGGGAATGCTCAAAGTCCTGTTGGCTGTAGAAATCTCAGCTGGTGAGGCTTAAAACACTTGTTTTTGTTTTTGTTTTTATTTTTTGCTACAACACCTGCAACATTCTCCTTCTGGAGATCAGGTTTATCCCAACTCTGCTGATCTTTAGTAGGGCCCTAAAGACCTGGTTCTCTGCTCAGGCCCTGGGCCCTGTCTGCTGATATGAAATGACTACTGTTTTTCTCAGCTGCTCTGCATTTTAACATTTTATAAGTGGCTGTTTTTATTTTTAATCACTGTTCGCCACCTAGAGTCATTGTTGAATAATAAACATCCCTCCTACCACGTGTCTTGCATCTTAATATTTTTGCCTGAAATCATGTAAGATCTCTTGCAGGAACACCAAAGTCTCCCAGGATTTCAGCATGTGAAATAATGACTGAATTTAAGGATTCCACTGAAGCTCACATTTCAGTCCTATGGATTGTAAGATACTATAGAATATGAAATGATCATATTCAGATCCAGCCTTAAGATGAGACATCTGCTTTCACGATACATACTACATTTGTAAGAAAACCATGGTTCTTTTGTCAGATTCTCAAAAGGACATGGAATAAATTGGCAACTCAAAATTATTCCTATTACTATACAACTATCAAGGAATTTTTAAAATCCACCCCTTCTTGCATTATGGTTGACTTTTCAGTGCTGTATTTGCCAGTATTCCATGTTAACTCCATTAAATTACCTTGTATACTAAAAACACAAGACCATCTATTTTTATCTTTGATTTCATTTCATACAGGGCTTCCTTTAGATTAAACAGAAACATTTTCTCACCTTCTTTTACACCAATGATTGATTCCGGATCTGGCAAATGCAAAGATTCAACAAGGCTAGATGGAGAATTCATTGACACCAGGCTCTTACTGTCTAATTCAGATTCTTCCAACAAACTGCTGCCCATCAGTGATTCTGGATTTTTTAAAAAAAAGCCATCGCATGATTAATTTACTGTGGTCTGCAATGTTATTTTAGAGTCCAGAAAAGAGGATTATATTATTACTAACAAATCTGAATAAAGAACATTTGTGCTGCACTCATCCTTACAAGATTTTCTTTGTGAAGCATAGAGGATGAGGGGGTGGTAGCAACAGGTAAATGTTGACGTATGTGTAATTCAAACATAAGGAGTTTCATAAGGAGACTATAACTAAGATTACTGTTCTTCAAATATGACTTTTTGTGAAACAAAAACTTCACTTTCGCAAATTAAATTTTAAAGCCATAAAATTTGAATACTTTATTCGGATACATTTTACTTTTACTAAAACTGTATCCATTTTTGCAATCCATAACTACTCTGATGTCATTTGTTTGAATGTTGTTTAAGCCATCGAAAAGACATGCCATGGAAGGCTAAACAGCCTACTCAAGCACAAGAGCATCTATGTTTCAGCAGAAAAATTACTTTATCAACACACTCAGTACATGACTAATGATATGTTCAATGAAATCTTGTGCCAAAATGATACATTCTTCTGCAAACATGACTGATTAAAGTAATCATGCCAGAAAGAAACAGGGCTGGACATACATTCTAAACCAATGATACTGCATCAGGAGTACAATGCCGAGAGGGTATAGATAATCTTCATTTAACCAGTTTTTGAATTACCAACAGTCTCAGAAGGGTGCTTTGGGGCCTGCAAAGCACTACTGACAGTTTCGAAAAATTGCATATAGCCCCATGGTCAGCTGATTCGTGACCAGTTGCCAAGCACCCTGCAAGCATGATTGCCATTTGCAATCTTCTCTGCCAGCTCCGCCAGAAAAGTCAATGGTAAAGCAAGGAGACAAGGATTTTAGCAAGGATTACTACCTCTCTATGCCAGTACACAGATTTTAGCACACATTAAAAGCTCCACCTTTCTGTAACTGTGCACGGTTTCAGTGTGCTAAAATCCTTGTCTCCCTGCCTCTCTGTGCTTTATCTGCTTCTCTCTGCCTGTAGCTCCACAGGCACAGTGAACACAAGAATTTAGCTCTTATGCATTTGCTTAATGACCCAGCTGTAGACTTTTAGGATCCTGTTTGTCATGCAAAGCAATCACAATATGTTTATTTGCTTAGTGACTGAGATTCTACTCCCAATTATGGTGATTAAGCGAGAACAACCAGTATGAGAAATGAGGCCCAGCAACCAAGAACCAAGTTGCTTTTGATTGAAGGTACACAAGTGGAAAAAGGACACTTATTCAAGCATAACATTTCCTAAGAAGAAACAACATGCTATAATATCTTTTCCAAGAAGATAAGTAAATAATGTAATATCACCCAGAATTAGGTTAATTAAAAATTATGATCAGTGTATTATTCTGCTTAGTAATATAATTATTACTATGTATTATTCTGCTTAGTAATATAAGAGAAACTACTGCAGTGTGGGCCTGGGCTTATACCAGGCCTCCCCCATCGAAGGCAGCCTGTGTTCCACTTAATGACCACAAAAGATCATCAAAGGAGGCAATCATGTGGACACCTAGTTTACCAACCGCCATGAGTTACAACCATAATTCTGAGCTCAACTGTGGTCATAAATCGAGGGCTACCTGCAACTGTAACTGAAAGATAGAACCTCTCTGTTTATACAGGTGGCAATATTAATCAACTAGAAATATCTCTAAAACACTTTGGGCTAGGATTAAGTACTAAAGGGGCAATTACATTACAACTTCCTATCCAGCTCAGCCCTAATTTATTTACTGTAGGAAATGACCAGTCTGAGTCAAAAGGCAAGGTCAAACGTATCATCTGTCTGGAATCCCTACACCCCTGGAAGAGACCTAAGTCCACCCTCCGCCCCTTGAAGTCCGTTGACTCTTATCTGGCACCAATTTGCTTTAACTGTTAGTAGATCATATTTTTGTGTATAGGTTGCATGGAATAAACTTGCACTGCTTTTGAACTCTATCCTGCCACTTTAATTAATTAATACTATTTATAGAGTCATTTGTCTCACAACAGTGACTCTGGATGGCATAAAAATTAAAACCACTATAAGAATATAAATCCATAATGCCTTGGCTAAAGCAGTAAACATCAAAACATAAAGCCGTAAAGCTCACCTAACTTCCTAGCCAAATGCTTAAGGGGGTTAACTGTCACCAATCCATTAATCCTGGTATTTCTATGGATCCAATCACTTACCAATATTTGGGGAACTCATGTTAGGTTTTTCTATTTTAGTCCTTACCTGTTTGCTCATGCTGCCTATTGCTAATTGTTTCAACCCTCGAATGATGTTTCTTCATGTGTACATTTCTACTACCACTCTGAGAAAATGTCTTCCCACAAATTTGACATTGGTGTGGCTTTAGTCCTGAAACAAGGCAGAAAAACATGTAAAACAGAAAATTAAATATTTATTATGAGTCAAACAGATTGGTATCAGTAAAATTCAGTCAATATAAAGTATTAGCTCTACAAAGGCTGCCAAAGCATTGTTTTGCAAGAAAATGTTCATAATTTGGAGTTGTGAATCTGTATGATCTGTAATCTTTAATCTACCAAATGTAGGTCTGGACTAGATGAGACTTTACGTGCTTGAAGACTGAATGAGATATAGTATGAATGGAGAGACGCTGGAATAGGATCTAGAAATTATACAACTACCTCCAATAAATACTCTCTGCTCTGTGAATTTCATCAGAAGAAATAAAATGTCCTTACCTGAATGGACAACTAGGTGTTTCCGAAGGCTGGAATATTCAGCAAAGGAACGACCACAGCCCTGCGCCTCACATAAAAAAGGCTTTTCCCCTGTATTATATCAAATTATAATCAGGTTATTTGCTTCATTTTTTATGACTGATCATCTTGCAATTTGATTCTTAGTTTTTTTCTGTGAACCTGCCTAAACTTTCTGTGGGACTGAAAAAAAGAGTCATGTTTACTGATAAGAATGTATATCCAAACTTTTACAGCATCTCATGAAAGGGGGTCATAAACATATTCATGACGGAAAAGTATTTTTCCAGAAAAGACTGAAAGAACATACCAGTGTGAATTCGCAGATGATTCTTCAGATTCCCAGCTGTTGTGAATTGCTTTCCACAGCCTAGTTCAGAGCAAATAAATGGTTTCTCGCCATTATGTGTTCTCATGTGCACCTTCAATCTTTGTAAAACATAAAAGCTTTTCCCACAATCTTTTGCTGGACATGTGTAGGAGCGATCATTCCTGGAAAACAGTATTACTCTCACTAATTAATATAAAAAAAAACCCCAACCAATATTAAAAAGACATTTTTGTTTAAAATATCATAATGTCACATTTTTATCAAATAGTTTAAGTTAAACATAGTCAAAGTTAATGGAAAGTAAAGAAGAAATTGTAACAGAAGGAAAGAATATTTTATTATATTAAAATTAATACTTTTTGAGGGAATATCTCAAAAGATTAAAAAATATTTAAGTAATGTATTCACAACATATGAAATAAGTTACAACTGTAAAGCGCACATAAAACACAAATTAATACATACAGGACAAACACAAATATATGTACCTCAAAAGAAAGGCAGGGCAATATTTTAAAAAATGAAACAAAAAAATAAGATCAAATGAAGTGAGTAAAACACATAATTTCTTAATGAAAGATCGTCGCGGGCTATATATGTAGATTAGGCTTTCAACTAGACAAAAATAATGTACACATAAGATACCAAAACTGGAAAAATCATAAAACAAATATAAAGGGAATATTAAAAAATCCAATCAACTAGAAAAATAATGGCAGTTTAAAAAACACCTGATATGTAATAAAAAACAGCATGCTGAAACAGTAAAACTAAAGAGCTAGGATGAATGCATTCACTAAAATTGCAACCTAGAGAAACACTACATGTTAAGTTATAGAAAATGGAAAGAAATCCAGATGCCCTCAGAAATTCCTAATCGCTGAAGATATTATTAAAGGAGTTCTTCCTATTGACAATGTTATTTCAATTGCTTTTCTAGTCTTTTGAGGAAGGGGATCAAAATCCCTTGAAATGTATTCAGTTTTCCTATCATAAAGGGCATATTCTTTTACCAATTGCCTGCCTTTCCACTTGCTGGGCGATATGTTTCCTTTTGGGCATACATATAATAAAAGCAATACTAATCTTATTTAGGCTAATGAATTACAAATCAAAGCAGCTGCCAGTCCTTTCAAACCTAAGTTAATATTTTAAAAATGATCTGGATGAGCTTACAAAATAGAGATTAGCTCTCTTACTTTGACCCAGTCTCCCCAAATTTAAAATGAATTGTTCTAAAGGAAAAATCAGTAATATGCTGGATTAATATATATAAAACATGTGGAACCCTGATAAACTTTAGGTTTAGCAAGTCTACATACCTGTGAGTTTTTAGATGATATTTGAAGTGAGTTGGCCATACAAATGTTCGATCACACCCTTCAACAGTGCACTGCAATTTTTTTTCTACCCGGGGTAGATGAGGAATGGGGCTGGATTCCTTCGCCTGTGATTCTCCTGAACAAACATGAACATTTTCTCCTGGAAAGAAAAATCCTACAATTAGACAATAATGTCTACAAGTAAAAAATATTGAGTGACACAAGCTAGTAAAATTAGATATATTTTTAAACACCAAGTCTGTTCACTACTGCTTTTCTCTATATTTCTAGTTAATAACATTCCAATTTTTTAAAAGAAATGTAACTTTTGCTATAAAAGTTATTTTCAGAAGCAGTATTACAAAGAAATATTAATGAAAAAAATACACACAAGTAATTGTTCTACAGCACAGGTGTCAAACTCAAGGCATCACATTGCCATCACGGGACGTTTCACGACCTTTTTCTCCTTCATGGAGCTGGGATGGGCATGGCCTGCACATGACCCATCTGGCCCCGCGGGCTGCCAGTTTGACACACATGTTCTATGGAAAGTATCTTGAACTGCTTTAATTTGTATCTTTGCAAAGGGAGTAATAAAAATAATAACTTACCATTATTGCTTGCTTTGGCATTCTTAGCGAGCTGTGCTCGGGTGGCAGCAATCAAACTATCATGAGCCAGTTCTTGTACACGTAAAAACCATGGGGTGCTGCTGTCTGTACTATTATTCGCAAAGAAATTGTTCCCAGAATCAACTGCTCCATCCTGGACAAATACCAGATGTTCTGAAGAAGACCCTAGGCCTAGAGAAGAAGTTATTTTAAATAATAAGCAAGATAAGCCAAACTACTTGTTAGCAGTTAGACATATACTGCTCCACAGTGCTTTATGCGAAAAATTTCACCATACTTTTCAAAGCAGTGAATATTATATCTTGTTTCTTAACAGTAGTAACTGATCTACCTACATGGTAATTACCTGTCCGTGTTAAATTGAGGAGAATAAAGGAAGTGTTATCACCAGGCTGAAGATCTTGCAATAAGGTGGAAGTATCAGGACTTGGAAGAAGGTCAGGTGGTTTCTGTACTGTTTGTGCCCTTGTCTCCTCACCATCAGGGCCAACATTTACTTGGAGACTTCGCAGAACAGCCGAAGAAGAAGCATGCTTGGAAGAGTGAATATGGTTTGGGGAATCATCTGAAAGTTTAAAAAGCATCTAACTTAGAGCTATCAGTACATTTATTATAAAATCAATGTTAAAGCCAGTATCCTTCGGATCACACACACTATTAATTATGGTAAATATGCCAGAATTTTCTCTTATAACATATCTTTTATCTAATTTCTACATTTCACAGACTTTCAAAGGCTTAGATACAATAAAGCAAAAATACTGAGATACAAGTCATTAAAAACCATAAAACATATAATCCCAATATGAAAACACATCATGAGCCAAATACCTCCAGAATTTGATCCCCAACATTTTTGAAACATGGCCAACAGAAGGGAGATCTAACTTCACCCAGAAGAATATTATAAGGGCCACTACTAGCAGCAGCAAGAAATGTTTTGAGCATCAGCCTCCCTTTCTACTTCTCCTCTAACAAAATTATAATGATTGAGCCAGATCCTGAAAAGCAAAGCACTCCTGGCATCAAGCCATAAAGGTCTTCAAAGGTTAATATCAGCATTTTAAATTGCACCAAGAGTTATGGCCACCAACATAAGGCTTGCAATACAGCTGTTTCTGGATAATACTGACAATACTGTTCTAACCAAAGCTTCCTATGATTCTTAAAGTCAGTGCCATTGCAATAGTCTAGACATAAGATAATAAAGGCATGAGTTAGTCACAAGGTCCTCTTATCCAAGAAAAGCCAAGACTGATGCATCATTCAAAGCTGGACTAACCCTAACCCTACAAACCCCCCCCTTCCAAAAATGTTCCACCTGCTGCTATAGCAATTGCCACAAGTCCACGAAAATCCCTAAGTCATAGACCAGTGATAAATAATCACTGGAGTCAGAAGAAAACCCCAATGCGCAAACATCATCTCCATTTTGCTAGACTTCAATTTCAACCTGTTCTCTCTCATCCAGATACTCACAGCCTCCAGGTGCAGAGGCAGGATTTCAGTGGCATCCTCAAAAAACCTGGGCTTGTGATGGAAAGTAAAGTCTAATTGGCATACCGGATCTCAAACCATCAGAGGATCTCTCCAACAGCTTCTTGCAAATATTATTATTCAAGGAAGCTGAATTTCCAATTATATAGCATATTATAAAAATGTTTTCTAACAAAACATTCTAGTCACAATAGATTTCTTCAAAACTACAGTATCCTCCACAGGTTTGATATTATACACAACACAATGCAAAATATTTATCAGATTTCAGCTTTTACCTGGCAATATCAACCTGTTGCATTGTGGGGATTCTGTAACAGGAAGAAGAGATAGACAGGTAATATTTTTAGGTTCTGATTCCACAAGCCCCTGTCCTAGTGGGATAGATGTGTTCTGAACAAACTGAACCAGCAACTGAAAAAACAATACAAAACAAAGATGTTAAGGCAGAAGTAAATAAGGTAATATGTTTTTATATAATACTACCTCTCTTGTTCATCAACGTTAATTGCAAAAGATAGTAAAACAGGAATACTTTACCAAGTATAACTGCATAATTACTTCATAAAGACAGAAAAATATAAGATTTAATCAAAAATGAAACAATAATAAAAATATGAACATTCTACAAATGCAAGTATTAATTATTAAAATTCTGAAATTTTACTGTTCTGCTAAACAATGCACGATAACAGCAGTAGATATTGCAAGTCTTGTTCTCTGGCTATATTTACTACCAATATTACCTTTTTTATTGTTTAAGAACCATTCTTGAATTTTAATAAACAGCTGCAGTACATAATGCAATCTACGTGACTTACCCAATAGTGTTTGTGGGACTGTAGTCATAATCAGCCCAAGTTACACGTGATGTGCTTAAGCAGTATATCATTTAAAAAAAAACAAGTATATCAGCTATGGAGAGCCCACTAAACATTAGCAAGAAGGAAAGGTTTTTTTTTTCTATTTGCAGTGCAGGTTATAGAAATATAGAAGCAATTATCAAATTCAATACTGCTAATAGTTACTAGCAATAGCTCCTCAAGAGTACACAAGAGTACACACAGATATACTTGCAGCACAACAGAAAGAAAATATCAGCGTCTGAATTAGTCTGGTCTCAATCACAATAGAAACCATCCCTTAAACTGGTATTTGGCATGGAAGGGATGATGCCACAGACATTCATACCAACTAGCAACTTTGTAGAAGGGAGTATTGGAGCACAGGAGGAATTTTGTGGCAAAGATAATACGTTAAACTATACACTGAATATATGTAATTGGACAAATCATAAAAAGTTGAACCCAGGTGTTGTTTACTAGTATTGTTTTGGAAGAAAATCTACAGAGCACAATTCAAGTACCTGCCTTGTAGCTGTAAAAACTAAGAACAACTCAATTCTCAGCACAACTTGTCCAAATATTATCCTCAGGCATATTAAGGAAGAATTCATAATACAAGAGTTTTAACACTTTGCCTTCAGCACTGAACATTTTAATCTCCAGTAGGTATATGTTTTACAGTATGTATTTTTAAGCTCTTTACAAGACCCAGCACATACTGTTAATAGTTTCTAAACTCTTAATGTAACAATTTGCCAAAATGCCAGTTCATTAGTCAAGTTCTATAAATAAAAAATAACCTATGGAAAGAAAAATACTTTGCATCTGGCACCAAGAACAACTTTCTAATAAAGGTCTGATATATAATTGTACATAAATTTATTTACGGTTTTTCCTATTATATTCTTTGGAGATTATTCCTAAGTAAATGTGCTACTCTACTAGCTTCTTATAACAACATACTTTCAAATGACTCTTTATAGATATAGTTGGTTAAGTAATGCTAGAGTATAACACTGTACAAACATGTAAAGTATATCAGTGACCAGGAATGCAAATCTGGTGCTAACCTCTGGTTTAGACTCTAACTCATCTGATAACATCGATTCAAGTTTCCAGCTCCCAAAGTAGATCTAGGTAAGGCATTCGTTTAGGAGATCAACATAAACAATTTATGCTGTGTTTATACACATATTCCAGCCTCACAGGCTAGTGAGGATCATCTAAACCAAGAAGAAACCAGAGAGTAATTCAATATAACCTGAAAAAAAGAAGGAAAATTAACTAATTATACAACAGGTATATAGTACTCCATTATATTATAATAAATTATAAAGCATAGACATGTATACTCTGCATAACTGCACTGATGGTTTTCTTATTATAAAACTGTATCTATTTCTACACTGTACACTTTTAACTAGAATCAAGACTCAGATAAAAATTTCTCTCTCAGAGATATTTTCTTTTCTTTTTTTTTGAATTTCTTTTTATTTTTTTAAACAAACCATAGACATCATATTTTTGAACAAAATATCAGTCAGGTACATAGTCAAAACCAATTCAATTTTCCACCACTCTCATTGTATATTTTATCAAATCTATTTTCCTTCCCCTCTTTTAATTTCATTATTTGCATATCTCTAACATAAAGTTCAATCTAACCCTCTGTCCTGAATTTAACTCTTTAATCAAGTCTAACCCCCCACTTTTTGCCCCTCTTCTTATCTCTCCTATCTACACTGAAACCCTATATTCCCAGTTCCAAATTTCTTTCTTTTCAATCTTTATATCATCAACATCCATAATCATTACACTTCACTAAACATTTTTTTAAAAAAAATCATTATTCTTAATTTTATCAAAAGAAAAATAACAAAAAAGAAAGAACAAAGTAATACCAACTAACGTTCATTATTTCAAAAGATCTCTTATACATAATTCTCAAGAGATATTTTCTGTACAATGGCTCACTATAGGATTTTGAATACATTTTCTTGCTCTTATCTAATTTACAAAATAGTCATTTTAAGGGATTAGAGATTTTTCTGGAAACTAAAACCTGAAAACCAAGTAACCAAAATAATAAATCAAAATAAGTTCATTCCCCCTTGTTTCCAATTTAGTTAGAAGCATCTGTCAGTACAGCATCACAGTTTTCTATATTTAAAACTATGCTAAAACCATTCAAGGACTACCAACCATCTTCAGTTAAGTTCTCTGCATGTCACTGCTAATAAAGAATATTGCTAGGCTTAAGATGGCCTCAGCAAAATGCCACTTATAAGTGCCATGGTAATGATCACACTTTATCTACTGTCCCCCACCCTTCACTATATTACAATTCATTACACTCCATACAACATCTACGGATATGATATTAAAACTGGGGACCACAAAATAAAATTATAACTGTATAAGTGGATAAGAGAACAAAGGACTAAGTTTGATTGCTAATAATAGCAAATATCACCAGCAATTTATTTTCATGAAACAGAGAATTATTAAAAGAATCCTGAGCAGATTTAACGGGTACAGGATATACTTTTATTAAATACTAAAACTCTGTGATCTAAAAATAACCAGATACAAAAAAACCCTCATACTTGGGAATTAAATAATTTTGAGATTTCAGATGCCAGAACTATTCATAATCCTTCCAATCCTGACTGTACAAGGTTTATTCATTTCAGCAACCTAATTGGAGAGGTGATTTGGAAAGGGAGGGGTACTGCTTTGCTATTTTAAATCTGAAGTATGACATTTGTGATGATCTTCCCCAAACTGCACATTCAGTTCTTCTTTCTGCCTGTGTCCTTAATCCTTATTCACAAATGAAATGAAGTTTGTTTTAAGCTTACTTATCTTTGGCCTTTGTATTAATGGCCTCCTGTTTCATGGGTCTCCAACCACTGACAGATCATAAACTCTTTGGGAAATTAGTCTGACCTTTTCTCTGTACAAAGCAAGACATCTCCGGGCCAAATTATATAGGTTGCCACTATCCTCAGGGATTTCAGAGCAGGTTACGCCCTAGAATCTTTTTTGTCTGGACAGTTTTAGGCGATTCCTACAAAGACTCAGTTTCGGAATTGCTAAACAGGACGCGCCATTCAGTCCCCAGCCAAACGCTGGCGGCACTGTCAGTTACTAGGCCAGCTTGGGAATTCGGCAGCCGGTCCACAGAAGGAGCCAAATCCACCCGTATATACGGTCAAGATAAACTCGGCGGGCGCTGGGAGGAGAGAGAGTGACCTACGTGGCGTCTGGTCTCTTACGGCAAGGCCAAGGCCGGCGAGGCCTCTACCACAACACCAAGACCAGCAAAGGAAGAGCGGCTTCTTCCAAGACTGGATTCCCCCAAAGCAAAACGAAGGGACGGGCACGCTGCCGTGAGATCGTTTCCCCTGCGGCTGTTCGCTCTCGTCCTTCCTCTCCGTGCCGGGAAAGACGCGAAGGAGGGAGCCTAAACTCTCGCCTTTTCCCGGGACAATCGTTTCTTACCGGCATCTCAGGACCGTCCGGACATGACGTGACCAGTAATCGGAAACTCCAACTTTCACTCTAGGACAAACCATAGAGTGCGAGAGGGGGCATGAAACGTCTAGCGCAGGCGTCTCCAAACTTGGCAACGTTAAGCCTGGCGGACTTCAACTCCCAGAATTCCTCAGCTAGCTTTGCTGGCTGGGGGGTTCTGGGAGTTGAAGTCCGCCAGGCTTAACGTTGCCAAGGTTGGAGACGCCTGGTCTAGCGCCTCCGACGCAGACTGAACTAAACGACTCGCGACTTAAAAACTATTAGATCAATCGCTGTGCATCATTACCTACTTTCGCCTCTTATTGAAGTGCCTTGGCCGGCTCGGCAGATGGAATGGAAGAAGCAGAGAGTAACTTTAGAGACAAGACAGTAACACAACTCCCAGGATCCCGCTTAGATTCTGCTGCAGCTTCCCCGAAATGAAAAATAACGGAGTCGGGCCCTGCGTGATGTGTACCCATTGCATTACGTTTGACACTCCGCACAGTCAGTTTAGAACCGGAAGGATTAACTAAATCTGCGCTTAATTTTTTTTTTAAAAAAGATTGATTTGGATCGCTGAGTTGATGGCAGGGATCTCTTCAGGCCACGTTGTGCCTGGTTCTGCTGACACATTGATCAGAAGTATATCTGCCGCGAGCAGTTATCGATATTTCGAATCCACACACTTAGTATAATGCTATAAGGAGATTTGGGGATAATTCCTTTCTATGGATCTAATTTGTAACTGACCTCTCACTAGGCATATCAGTGGAGCATAACTATCTCTTACATCACTGGGCCGTATATTTCTTACCTTTCTTTTCTTCTGTCTATATTTTCTACTGAACAAGCACATAGATCGAAATGTGAGAATTAACACTTTACTGCATCTTATAAAGAGGGGTCTGAGCTACCTAAAACTACACTATGAACTGTTAATCTAGCAAGACATCTTTCTTTAGCAGCAAATGATTTCAGAATTTGTCAAAATTACACAGCATATAAAGTGTTTATATTAATTCTATTGAATATAAGCAACATGTTACTCTGAAGAAGTTAGTCAAATGTAATTTTTCCATTAAAAGTTAGGATACCTAAGTGAATTTAGCAAATCTTTAAAAGTCTTTAATAATTAAAGCCAGTGTTTGCATATATTTAATCAGAGAAGTGGCTTGTTTATTTTCATGCAAAAAAAAAACATTCATGGAGAAGTTAAATGCTTGTAAAGTGAGTTAGCAGATCAAAATGGAACAATCCCAGTTTTTTCCTATATTTAGCAAATATCGGGAGCAAATATTAAGTTAGACGGTCATTCCATCACATAATTATGAAAGATAATTTAGACAGTTTGTAATTTTATAAAGCAAACTGCTTTCCCCAATATTGGTAACATTTTATGTTTCATCTTTCCCTGGGGAGAAAATCACCAGACTGCTCTTAAATAATTATCTCCATTCATCTCTGCCAGACAGATGCCTCATCCCGATTTTGATAAAAGTCCAATGTAGCTTTGAAAGCAGTGTTACAACCGATGTGAATAGAATTATAGATGGATAAATACCTATTCTAAGACCGTGTCTAGTTGCTCACTTGCTATGAACTTTATTAATGGCACCAGCATAAAACAAAGCAGGTATTTTGCCTGTACTTCACTTTTGCATGTATCAAACTGAAAACAGAATGAAGAAAAACCACTATTACCTTTGATAGTCATTGTCAATATCACCTGGTTTTTTTAAAAAAAAATTCCTCTTGCAGTCTGCTAACTTGTTTGGCTCTTTGTTTATCCAATCTCATGACTGATAGTTGGGGATCCCAATACATTTCACTGTACATTTCACTGTACACAATACTGTACTCTGAGAGCATATGCACCAAGACAAATTCTTTGTGTGTCCAATCACACTTGGCCAATAAAAATTCTATTCTATTCTATTCTATTTCAAAAAGATATCATGTTTTGTGACTCAACAGATGCTGGCAAGTAAATACTCCTCCTACCCCTTCTATTAATTTCTCCAGCTGGGAAACAGAAAGCTACACAACCAAATACAATAGGTTAGGCTTGTTCTAAGAAACTTATTGGACATGTCCATAAATTATATTCTACAAGAATTTAAACATCCCTGAGAAAGTCCCAAGACTGCTCCCTGAAAGGATCCAGTTTTTAGGGTTCTACTATCACAAGCAGCTCCAATTCATTGTCATTCTGCATAGAAAGTTTGTCTGTTAAGTATGACAGAAATTGTACCTCACCATCCTTTTGCTCCTCACTTTCAGATTTCCCTCATAAAACAAAATTATCACTTATTGACAAGTATTTTTTTGCTGAGAAAAATGCCACATTTCTATTACAATATATCCTTTTAGCAAACCAATTCAGAGAATGCACCAAAGAATGTTTCGTTTTAACAACTTAGCCTCACGCAATTTGAGCATTGTGAAAAGGTGTCGTATTATTGGACAGTTTCCACCTATCTGGCTTTTATAAATATTTTCATTTTTATTAACAGAACATTTTTCCCTTTCTCGTTCTGCCACCCAGAATTCGAGAGAGCTTTCTTTTCCTTTGCTGAGGAGGCTGCTGGAGCTCGGCCCGCCGAGTCTAGATGATTAAGCTGCGCGACGAGCCACACCGCCTTCCCCCACCCCCCTTGTCCTTCAGTTGTGCTGAGTCATAAAAGCAACAGCACCCGGCTATCCCCGCCCGCTGGATACATTTTGGTATGCTCCGCCCAACCCTCTTCCTTTCTCGCCTTCCTTCCACTCCCAGGGCGTTCGTGCATTCATCCGTTCATGCCGCCACCCTCATCCGGAATCCGATGGTACGTCCCAGGCTCCCCCTGCGGTCGAGTGCGGTGGTAGGCTCCGGCGGTAGCAGAGTCCCGTCCGGTCCCGCCCCGCCTCCCTCCGCCTTGTCATTGATGTTGTTGTTTTTGTCGCAGGAGCCGGAGGGAAGGCCGGGGCCGGGGCCGGGGCCGGGCTTTGGGCTACGGCCGCCGGCGGCTGTGCCGGCGATGTCGTCGGTGTGCGGGGGGTCGGTGGGCGCCGGCTCCTTGCCCAGCGAGTTGGTGGTTCACATCTTCTCGTTCCTGGCGGCCCCCGACCGACTTCGGGCCTCAGCCGCCTGCTCGCACTGGCGCGAGTGCCTCTTCTACCCGGCGCTGTGGCCCCGGCTGCGCCTCAGCTTGCGCGTCTGCCCGGCGGAGCGCCCGCGCCTCGACTTCCTGATGCGCAAGTGCGGCTGGTTCGTGCGCGAACTCCGCGTCCAGTTCGCCGCTGACAACTATCCCAGCGGCGGCGGCGGCGGCGGCGGGAGCGCGAGTGGGGTCTGCCAAGAAACGGCGGCGGTAACGGCGGCGGTGGCCGAGGGGGAAGCGCCGCTCTGCCCTCGCTGGCTGGAGCTCTTGAGGACATACCTGGAGCTCGTGCTCTGCGTATTAAGCAGCGTCCGCAACAACAGGTAGGTGCTGAGCCTTTGGGCCACCCCCCCCACCCCCCACCAGAGACTTCGGGTGGGTGGGGGGGAGGGGGAAGAAAGGAAGAGGCGGCTGGGGTTTCCCCCCCTCCCCCTTTTCCACCCCCCAAACTTTTTGACCGCAAGGTTTCCTTAGGGTCTCAGTCCGGGAAAAGTTCTCGGATGGAGTTCAGAATATGGAGGAAAAGCCACTTGTTCAGAGAGCGCCTGCCTCTCGCCCAGCGGAGGGGGAGCCAGGAAGCGAGGGGAGGGGAGGCGAGGCGAGCGTGTTGCTGGCTTCACTGGGGAAACCCGACGTGAAAGAACACACGGAAAGGAACACTCGTAGCATGTCGCCAACTGCAGGCGAGATCTCTTGCTTGAAACGAGCGAGCGTGCGTTGCTGCTGCTTTGGCTGGGAACTTCAAGTACAGTTTGGGGAAAGGAGGTGCTTTGAAGAAGTGTCGTCTAAACAAACGAGGGGCTTCCTCGGGCACCCCTTTCTCTATAAGCTGCCCCCTCCCCCGGTTTTGATGAGTTGATTGTATATTGACCCCAAAGCCTGTCGGTTCTTGTGACGTTTACCCTGAGGTTTGACCGATCATCGGTATTTTAAAATACCTCTTTTTAAAAGAAAGGGGGGAGGAAAGTGCCCGGTTCTAATTGGAAGCCAGCATTGAAGCAAGTGGGCCGTGGGCTGAAAAACATGATGTAGTGCAGGGATCTCCAACCTTGGCAACTAAAGCTGGGGAATTCTGGGAGTTGAAGTCCACCAGGCTTAAAGTTGCCAGGGTTGGAGATCCCTGATGTAGTGTGTTGGTCTTTTACCAAAATGAAATCTTTCAAAACTGGACCAAGTGGCTTTGAAAGTCTCCATTCTAGTACAGTTTCCAGTTAGTCACTGCAGACATCCTTTAAAGTGTCTTTACCTTTTATTTATATACTGTGTATAATTTAGAGGCTGCCTGACTGCAAACAACTCACACAACTCAAGAAATAAACGTCCATTGGAGAACCAACAAACCTAAAAGCAAAACAACTACAAAGCACTGCAGCCACCTTAGCCTAAAGTCTGGGAGAACAGCCAGGTTTTCAAAGGCTTTGGAACATCATTAGAGTGGGAGCTATATGCATCTTGGGGGGGGGGAGAGTGTTTATATATTATACCAGAAGGAAGTGGCTCAACAGTATTCATTTAGGTTACATAAGATGAGAGCTTTTTAAAAGGAAAACCATATCCAATACGATTCAGTAAAACATAAGCTCACTTAAGCATTCATCAAGGAACTCATCAAAAAACTCTTTTAAGATTCTAACCTTTCAAGGTCGTAACAAAGGACCCAAATTTATACAGTTATGGTCTAAGGCTATTAACCTATCTTCTTCTGTATTTTCATTACTGTTATATCTCCCTACTTCACTACAAATTAAAATGTCCTTTCAGTAAGATTGTGCTTTTCTTCTTCGTGCTGTGCTTTGTCCCATTTTTCTGTTGGAGATAAAACAAAACCTATTTTGCATAATTAATTAATTTCTTCTCTTGTTACTACCTTTTCCTTGGCTTTTATATTTCCTAAATAAAATAAATGGCATAATTGAGCTAATAAATAGGAGACAGCTATGAATTGTACATTACTAGCTTTATAGCTCAAGTCTCTTAGGTACTGTGATGCAACAGCTTTTGTCACAAGAGATCATTAGATTTTTCTGTAGTGAAACATTTTAAGAGTGAGTCAGGAATTTGTGCTCATTGCCCACCAAATTACCCATAGTTTTACCATAGGGTTTTTCTGGCTGCTTCCCATTTTTATTTTTTACATATTGTGAAAAAGCTGCAGTGAAACCATTCAATTCTGGAGTTGAAGTCCACCAGGCTTAAAGTTGCCAGGGTTGAGATCCCTGATGTAGTGTGTTGGTCTTTTACCAAAATGAAATCTTTCAAAACTGGACCAAGTGGCTTTGAAAGTCTCCATTCTAGTACAGTTTCCAGGTTAGTCACTGCAGACATCCTTTAAAGTGTCTTTACCTTTTATTTATATACTGTGTATAATTTAGAGGCTGCCTGACTGCAAACAACTCAAGAAATAAACGTCCATTGGAGAACCAACAAACCTAAAAGCAAAACAACTACAAAGCACTGCAGCCACCTTAGCCTAAAGTCTGGGAGAACAGCCAGGTTTTCAAAGGCTTTGGAACATCATTAGAGTGGGAGCTATATGCATCTTGGGGGGGGAGAGTGTTTATATATTATACCAGAAGGAAGTGGCTCAACAGTATTCATTTAGGTTACATAAGATGAGAGCTTTTTAAAAGGAAAACCATATCCAATATGATTTAGTAAAACATAAGCTCACTTAAGCATTCATCAAGGAACTCATCAAAAAACTCTTTTAAGATTTCTAACCTTTCAAGGTCGTAACAAAGGACCCAAATTTATACAGTTATGGTCTAAGGCTATTATCCTATCTTCTTCTGTATTTTCATTACTGTTATATCTCCCTACTTCACTACAAATTAAAATGTCCTTTCAGTAAGATTGTGCTTTTCTTCTTCGTGCTGTGCTTTGTCCCATTTTTCTGTTGGAGATAAAACAAAACCTATTTTGCATAATTAATTAATTTCTCCTCTTGTTACTACCTTTTCCTTGGCTTTTATATTTCCTAAATAAAATAAATGGCATAATTGAGCTAATAAATAGGAGACAGCTATGAATTGTACATTACTAGCTTTATAGCTCAAGTCTCTTAGGTACTGTGATGCAACAGCTTTTGTCACAAGAGATCATTAGATTTTTCTGTAGTGAAACATTTTAAGAGTGAGTCAGGAATTTGTGCTCATTGCCCACCAAATTACCCATAGTTTTACCATAGGGTTTTTCTGGCTGCTTCCCATTTTTATTTTTTACATATTGTGAAAAAGCTGCAGTGAAACCATTCAATTCTGGAGTGAATCCATAAAATGAAGAAGTAAAAAAAAAGGTAGAGAAGACCATCAGTAATAAAATCATAAGCAATGCATATTGCTTATGAAACCTATACAGATTTATCTTGCAATAAAACCTATACAGATTGAGAATCTAAAAAGGTTAACTTGGCTAATCAAGCCACTATATTGGGATAAATAATTTGACAAATATAACAGTAATTTGCAGGTCTTCGCTGGAAGTAGAAAACCAAAAAAATTTATACAGATTTTTTTTTTGCTCAGAATTGCTATACCCACCAAACTCATTTGTATCTCATGATTAACCTTGGTTATTAGCTATGTATCTCTTCATGCGTGCAATTGATCTCTTCAGGTCGTGTTTGTTTAGAACATGCTCCCAAATGTTATTGAAATAGTCTTATCATCGAATTCGCACACCATTAATTCTGCAACTAATTAAGATTACGGGGTGATCTTTGCTGCAAACAGATTGTAAATGCCATCAGATGCAGCAAATCTAAATAGGAGTCTAATAATGGATAAATGATATTATTAGCCATATATGCTTATGCAGTAATAAGTTGATTGATGTATCTTTTTTAAAAAGCGGTATCTTTTACAAAACATTAAAAGTACTAGTTTGATTTAAAAAGTAGTGAAGTGTCTACCAACAAATTTTAAGAGTCTTTGTAGCCCTCTTCAAGTTCTGTCCTCCCTAACCACCTACAGAGTTTCACAGGTATATATTTACCTTCACAAATACAACAAAACCCCAGAAATTTAAAAGAGGGGAGGGTAAAGCATCTCAGGTCTAAAGTTGGAAAAATAAATAGTTGATGGGGGAATATTGCATACAATTAATTTCATATTTTGTCTTTGAAATTTTCTCTTTTCAAAGCTGCTTTTTCCTTATAGAAAGGCGAGATCAGGCTTTTTGTTTATAATGTATACTTATGCCCAAAGATAACTAAACAAGAATTACTAGGCTTTGTAGTGAACAAAACAAATGTTAGCTGTAACTAATAAACACATGATTCAGGTATCTAATAAGTATAAAGAGATGGTTTGATAAATCCTGAAAATAAGTTTGACTTTTAACTTTTTCTGTGAAATAAGAAATTAACACTCCCCACTATGTATGCCAATTTCAATCTCCTACTCTTATTGTAGGTAATTTATTGAGAAAAGATATAACCATGAAAACTTTGTTCTGCAACAACAATCAACATCATATTATGAGAAAAATTCTGTGGAATATGATAAATCTCTAAATAACATAAAATTGCACCATATTAACAGTGATGGGATTGAAAAGATTTATCGTATGTATGTGTGTGTGTGTGTATCTCTCTCTCTCTCTCTCTCTCTCTCTCTCTCTCTATATATATATATATATATATATATATGGGTCTTGGTATTTTCGGGTCTTTTCCCGTGCAAGGTTGAGAGCATCTTGGCGAAGTTTCAAGGAGGTCTCACTCATCATTTTCAGGTTGGTGTCTTTGGCTTCGTGCTACTCGAGCTCGAGAAGCACAAAGCCGAAGACACCAGCCTGAAGATGATGAGTGAGACCTCGTCGAAACGTCGCCAAGATACTCTCAACCTTACATGGGAAAAGACCCGAAAATGCCAAGACCTACATACCTATACCCGTGAACACCTACGAAAATATATGGCATATTTGGGTCTTTTCCCGTGAGAGTATCTTGGTGACATTTTGATGAGGTCTCACTCATCATCTTCAGGCTTCGTGCTTGTGCGAGCAAAGCGTGGTCGGAGCTGCCGTCTCTATAAATACTGGTGGGGAGGTAGGGAGTGTTGCTGTGAGCGGGTTGGCTGGCTGTGTGGTTGCATCTTGATTGGTAGATGGAGTGGGTGTTTGCAGATTGGTCGAGGTGGGGAGTGTTGCTGTGAGCGGGTTGGTTGGCTGTGTGGTTGCATCTTGATTGGTAGATGGAGATGCAATCAAGATGCAACCACACAGCCAACCAATCCGTTCACAGCAACACTCCTCACCTCGACCAATCTGCAAACACCCACCTCCATCTACCAATCAAGATGCAACCACACAGCCAACCAACCCGCTTACAGCAACATTCCTCACCTCCCACCAGTATTTATAGAGAGACAGCAAGAAAAGGGGGTCTGAATACTTTCTGAATACACTGTATATTGCATGAATATACAGAGTATATGAATGTCTGGTTAAAAGAGTTTTCTCTTTTCTCCTTTCTCTTTCTCTTTCTTTTCCTTCTCTTTCTCTTTCTCTCTCTCTCTTCTCACTCACTCACTTTCTCTTGCCTAAGGCTTGAACTCATAGTCTCCTTGCCTACTTCACAAGCAGTTTTACTGGATTTCAGTCATTACTACATCTATTTTTACAGCTGCAAAAATGATTAGATCAGAATGTATACTATAAGTGATGGACCATATGTAATAACTGAGAAGCTTTTAATAAAACAGCATAGATTGTTTAAAAAAGCATACAATCAATAAGTTGTTAATTATGAAATAATTAGTGTCAAAAGTAATAGATAAATTATAGTCATTGACAAGGAAAAATCTCACTAGTTATACATTTAAAAAGTTTGTACAACAAGGTTGTTTTGAAATATTAACAAACAAAAATATTAATGTCCCTGAAAGACAATATGTGAGGAAGATCTGGAAGAAATGGGTTGATTATATGTTTTATATCTATCATAAAAGACTAGATATACTGGATTTTGACGAGGAAGGACTAAAGTTGAATAGATTTTGTAATTTTCTGTATTGAAATTTTATAATGTGTTGTACTGAATTTTAAATAGAATATTCTCGAAAGATCTTATGTAAGAAAGACCTGGGGGAAAAATTATATGGTTATAGAAGCTATAAGGGAGATATTCTCTGAATGGGATTGGATTTTTATGCTTTAGCTGGTTTTAAATACTTTAGGATTAATTTGTTTTATTGCTTTACATATCTTATTACTGTTAATTGTTAATTTTTTTTTGAAGGATTTTGGTTATGTTAGGAGGAAGTCAGAGCTAGAGAGGAAAAATTGGTATAATAGTTTTGGGGAAAATTTTTCTTAGCATATGTTTGTTTTATTTTTAACTATACCTTGTGCTTGTTCCGGGAAGTCAGGGGGGAGGGGGGAGGGGATTAGTGAAGGGAGGGGGTTGGGGGGAAAGGGGGGGAAAATTTTTTTGTAAAACTTTTTGAATAAAAAAAATAAAAAAAAAAGTTTGTACAAGAAATAGCACTTGGAGACCAAAGATCAAATCCAGACTACAAACATAATCAACTGGTTCTTAATGTAATTTCAGCTCACCTCTCCAGATATTTACATAATCCCAAAATCTATCAACAGAAAAGAAGCTTCCGTAGAACCTTCCTCTGGTTATGTGCCAAAATAATTGATTTTTTACAGAAGCCAAGTTACAAGGGAATATAGTGAGCAGCTAAAGTGTGTGGAGAAGAAGCTGTCCCAAAATGTGCCAATTGTGCTAGAGGAAAAAGGATGAAAGCTCTGTAGCTCCTTGTTCCTATAAAACTAAATCAGTTAACCCTTTTCTGTCATTGCTTTACTAAAAAATCTAGTTCCTATTAGAAAACATCCTGACCCAAGAATTAACAGGCTATGTTTAATTTTTTACATAAAAAAAATCAGAGCAGAATTAATTTTGTGAAACAGTTTCGACAAAATGCTCTAACGTTTAGGTATATTCCTTATCTTAAATTGGAAAGAATTTCTTATTTATTCTAATGTTAATATCCAACATTTTTAATAGTTGCTTTTGTGTCGGAGTACTTTTATAGCTAATGTTTAATTAGCATATTCTATATCTCAGGATTTAAAAACATCCTGCATTTACATAATCTAGCTCCTAGTTTCCTATTCCTGTTACCTGAGGGACTGCAGAATTCTGGGCATGGTGTGACCTGAAATTGGCTAATATGCTTTGAGTGGCTTTTTTAATACATTTTACTAGAAGTCCTGCTGAGGCTTTTGGAATTCTGTCTGAAATAAATAACAAACACACATGCGTGCCAGAGGAGGGTTTCAGCAGGTTCTGACCAGTTCTGGAGAACTGGTAGTGGAAATTTTGAGTAATTCGGAGAACTGGTAAATACCACCTCTGATTAGGCCCACCCCCATCTATTCTTTGGCTTCCGAGTCCCAATTAATTGGGAGGAAATTGGGATTTTACAGTATCTCTCCCCTGCCACACCCACTAACCGGTAGTAAAAAATTTTTGAATCCCACCACTGATGCACGTGCACACACACAAACACACACACACACACAAATTATTGTGGTCTAGCTAATAACCTACCATGCCAGCACACAATTACATTTTCTATCAGACTGGAAGAGTATGGTAAATTATGTGCGTTAAACTAAAGGATTCTGTATCTTGCAATATTTTAGAATTATACAGGCAAGAGAATCTATTTTAATCTATTATAGCATTCTTAACTCTTTAATAGGATATTAAGGATATATCAGGATACATGATTGCCTGTGGATTAATTTTTACAATACTAATCCTTAACAATAAAGAAAACATAATTAAGAAAATTCCTGTTAAGAATTTCTGAAAATTAAAATAGCTAAGTAAATGAGATCATTTTTCTATGCTTGTCTTCATTACTATTTCTGTTTGTGTATCAATTTTGTCCATTGTGTTTATATTTCTGTTTGGAATTTTTTTCACATTTTGAAGGAAGCAAGTTTGGGAAAAATAATAAATCTGTGTCATCATATACAATAAACCTCCACTAGTTGTGAAAGCTTGCTGCAGACTTATTTTCCACACACAATCCCTGGCCCAAATGAGGAAAACCGTGTTTTGTATTTGCAGCAAAGAAAGCAAGAATTATCAGGATTACCAAAAGTTTTTGGCTGCTTTAGACAATTTTCATACATTGCTTCCTGTCATCATTAATTATTTTTCTAAGGAGTGGTACATGATAAGGTAACAATTTTTGAACCAAGTTAACTTAAATGTGCTCACTTATAGAATGTGTCCAAAATCTGGGATCAATGATTTCCTTAGAATTAAAATTTGGCAAACTGTATAAAACATTTTATGATATAAAAACCATAAATTAGCAACCTATATAAATTGTTAATTTTCCTATCCAGTTGGACAAGTTCTCAAGATTGTAATTTCTTTTTAGATATCCGTCTGGTAATGAATAGGAAAGTGTTTTCCTAAAAAAAAACGGTATCACCCTCCTCTTCAATGAAAGGATTGTATCAGATTTAGATGGCTTCTGAATTCCAGAGTAGAAAATAGGTCAAAGTTGGGTGACTGTGTCATACCATTAACTCTACAGTCAATAGTAAATGAACCACTCAATATTAAAATAGGACCCCAAATTTCTTTACCTTTCTATCCTTGGTTAACTCTTCTATGCCTGGCTTTTCTTTGTAATGTATAACATAATGTTGAATAAAAACTGAAAATAGTGATGTTCTGAAATTGGATGGACTGTAAATTATGTAGTACTTATAGTTTATGGAATTGTGTATAACTTTCAGATGACAGTGCTGTTTTTCTAGAATCTACTGTACCTGAGGCAAGAAATGCTAATCTGCAGAGTTAAAAATAGTGATAGTGCTTAGTGTTCTTAGATGCTAGCTGTTGCTTCTAATTAAAATATTCACATCTGGAGATCAGTTTTCTACATGAAGTATATAAATCAGATATTAAAGCTCGCCCATTAAAATGTTTGGAAAGCAGTTTATATATTTTAAAACTATATGTGTTCAACATATTGTCATGATTTGAACATGGATTTATTTGCAAAATGTACATGTCTTTAAATCTGTGTTTTTATGCAATGATTGGGAAAATTGAATAGAGGTTTAAATACAGCAGTTCTGAATAATGTGTAGCCCTTCCATTGTTGATAAACTTTAAACCCCAATCAGTTCTACTAACAAAGCTAGTACCATAGGGTTATTTATATACTGCCAAAACTCTCGTTCCTGTAGTATTAAATTGACTATAAAACAGTTTGTGACATAATACAAAACTTCATTAAAAATTCCTATGCTGATATTGACTGTGATATATAGTTCATTATGGGCTGTTTTCAAGGCAGATACATCTCTTAATATTTCCCAGTTTTTCCAGTGAAGGTAATTCATTAGAAACTGTCCTTTGTGAAAGGTATTGAGGAATCTGGTAAGAAAATATCTGTGAAAGATGACACAACTGATCACAGGTTGTCTAGCTGTCTACATACTATTAAAACTCTGATTCCTGCGGCCTTTAACTGGGTAAAACATGTACCACAGGGCACAACATTTTGAATCAAGTTACCCCAAATGGGCTAATTTATAAAATGAGCCCAAAATGTGGGACACATTACTCCCATGGAATTGAAGTTTGACATAATTTTTATGATAAAGCATTTTATGATACAATACAAATGTCATAAAAGATTTCCTATGATCAGTTCCTGATGCTTGAGTGTGCCATACAATTCATCATGGGCTACTTTCAAGGGAGATACATCTCTGAATATCTCCCTGAATTTTTAAAGAACTTTTCAACTACATTGAAAGCTCTGCTATTGTTGAAGGCATTGAAGAATTTGGGGAAATAGTGGCTATTTCAGTGCTGACAGGTTGCTACTGCTTCAGATCAGCCAAGATGCTGCTGAAGTCACATGATGCTCATTTTGAATGTTCCACGACAGTTTCCCAGCCACTCTCACAATCCCTTGCTCCCTCCTCCATCCAACAGCAGCCCCTTACCTACCTGCTGGAAATTACTAATTAGGAAAGTCTGAAATAGGATTTTCACAACATATAAATGTTTCTGGATTGGGTGTTTTAATTGTTTCCACAGTTCTTACCAATAACTCTGTAGCAAGCCTACCAACAGAAACTGATTGTACTTACCAGACAGAGGAGAAGTAATATATTTTCCTAAGAATTACTGTGGATGATTGCCTGTGCCTGTGTGATATTATCTTGCACTTGATGAGAAGAATAGAACAGTGGGTATAACTTGCTGCTACTCCAAAACGATTACTTGTCTGCCAAGTTTCATTATTTTTTCAATAAAAAAAAGTATATGTAGCTCAGGATTGAACTTGATTTTTATTACCTAACTAGGTAACATAA
This sequence comes from Ahaetulla prasina, assembly GCF_028640845.1. Lineage (NCBI taxonomy): Eukaryota > Metazoa > Chordata > Lepidosauria > Squamata > Colubridae > Ahaetulla > Ahaetulla prasina. The sequence continues at coordinate 319,548,179 of NC_080539.1, read as the reverse complement.
TAATTGCCAGTAAGTGTTAGGTTTGCTCCCTGTATATATACAATAGCTTTCCCTGCCAGTGTTAGTAGGTATGTGCCTTTCTTATTAGTAGTTCCTTGATTGAGGTACTGTTTTCTCCTTGAGTGTTTGTCTGATGTTAATCTCTGTTTATCTGGGTGTTGGTTGCTAGAGAAGATATGATATGATATGATCTTTTTTTTCCTTTTGAATGGTGTGTAAATGTAGTTTATCTCTGCATCTATTGATGACTGATTCGTCTGAGTGCCAAGCCTCCAGGAATTCCCTAGAATGTTTGGATTTATCTTGGCCTAGGATACTCATAGTTTTCCAGTTGAAACTATGGTTGAATCTATCCATGTGTCATTGAGATTAAGGAGTGTTCATCATTTAATCATTTTATAATCCTTAAATGGATTTCTACTCCTTTCCTTTTTCCTTCCCTGTCCACTTGCCTTTTGCCTGTACTTTATCTGTACTCTGTTTGTTCTCCCTTTTTATCTTTCTGTGACAGTGCAGCTAAATTTATCTCTCTTATTTTTAATTGTTTCTGCTTGAAAAGGAGGAAAGTGTAGGTGTCAGAATGGTTTTGTGTAAGCAAGAGAACTACCATATTCTATTTGCAAATTGATCTAAATTAATTTAACAAATGTACAGTAGTTTCTTATTTTAAGGCAGTTAACTGTAATTAGTAATTAAATTATTAGCTACTAATATTAATATATATTTTTTTCTTTTTCTTTTTGTTCTGGTCCTCCCATCTGGCACACACACGTGCACTCCTGCATGTCCACATGCACACATACACACATTGGCTAGCCCCAGCTGAAACCAGTGGTGGATTTTACCTACATTTCCAACAATGAATGCCTTCATACCCTACATAGTCATTCTCTGAGTCCAAGGGTATCCTTTTGAGCTTTTTGATTTAACTTACCCGAATCTTTAAAAAACTTTTCTAGGTAATTTGGTTCACATACTGCAATATTTCAATGTGGTTTTACAATTAAAAATTGCTATATTTATAGTTTACAGCATAGAAAGCAAAGCTGTATCTGGAAGAAAAAATCCTTTTCAAAAGCTGATAAAGATTAGCCAGTCCATCATGATTATGCATGATGCTAGATAAGATTTGCCAAAAACAGCTCCATTGTTACAGTAGTTTTTAACCAGAGGGTGTGGCAGTCTGAAAAATGATTGAAAGAAATAACTGCTAAAATAATATTTCCCACTTATTTTCAATTAATTTCGTGTATCAAATAGGCTCTTTGGGAAAAAGTCTGCCATTTTCAAGGTGCTCTGCTACAGATAAATAGGCATAGGAAACAAATAACAGTAATGTAATAGGAGAACACTTCCATTAGTTTGTTGGTATAAAACCCTAACCCTAACCCTAACCCTGATCTTCTTTTGGCTTTTCTTTTCTTGCTAATCTTGGACTTTGACCATCTCTTGTTGTTCCAGGTCTATATCTGGACCAAGCACCTATGTTCTAGTTCTGTATCTAGAACTACCCGTTCTGTATATCTAAGGTTTTGGATAGCCCTAGAAAAGAAAAATGTTTTTGAGGTAAATCAACAAATAGATCATTAAAATGTAAGTTTTTTTCCCTTTTGAATTTTTTTTTTCTAAATAGGAATCTTCAGAAATTAAGTCTCTTTGGTGATATAAGCATTCTGCAACAACATGGAATTATATCAAATACATACCTCAGCAAAGTAGATCCAGATGGCAAAAAGATTAAGCAGTAAGTTATCTGCATCATTTTACTACAGTATTGTAAACTGAATGTAAATATTTCATATAAACAGAATTGTAAATACAATGGTTTTACAAAGCCATTATATAGTTACAGATCTAAATTGCTCATGATTTTGCAGTATCTGTATTACATACACGGTTAGTTGTTGCGCAATTCTTCTCAGAAAGTAGCCATAAAACAGGATTGAATGGTAGATGTAATTAGTAATATGTGCATGTGTATATAATGCAGTGGTGAAATCCTCTACCAGTCGCCACTGGTTCGCTGCCTGCACATGCGGAATGCATGCCAGATGCATGCTGCGCCCACATCCGCAGTGCGCACCAGATGCACACTGTACGTGCGTGCACAATCCCCACCAAATGTATGTTTTTCCTGCTTTTTTTTTTTTACTTGTCGCAAGAATGTTCCGATGATCGCGTATCACTCAGCTAATCTTTGGAACTTTTTTTTTTTACTTTTTAAAGCATTTTTTTACTACCGGTTCATTGAACCAGTAGCATTTCACCCCTGATATAATGCCACATTACAGGTAGTCCTCAGCTTACAATCACAATTGAGCCCAAAATTTTTGTTGCTAAGTGAAACATTTGTGAGTTTTGCCCCATTTTACAATCATTTTTGCGACAGTTGTTAAGTGAATCACCACAGTTTTAGTAACATGGTTGTTAAGTGAATCTGGTTTCTCCATTAACTTTGCTTGTCAAAAAGCCTCAAAAGGTAATCACATAACCCCAGGACACTGCAACTGTCATAAATATGAGTCAATTGCCATACATCTAACTTTTGTTCACGTGGCCATGGGGCTGCAACTGTTGGAAATTTGAAAGTCATAACTCACTTTTTTCAGTGCTACTCTAACTTTGAACAGTCATTAAACGACTTGTTGTAAGTCGAGGACTTATCTGTATTAGCTGTCCATGGACTGTGGGTTGGACATACCTGGGCTATACTTTTTTCTAATCCAGACATTCCTGTTGTAAGACCTTTTCTGAGCAGGCCTGCAAAAATGTTATTTGATCTATAAAAAAATAAATGCCTTTCAAATAAGTGCATCCCAGTGAAAGGAAAGTTGAGTGCAAAAATTCTTTAGCAGTGACTTTCACAAATTTACCTAAATCTAGCAATTTTATGTCGTATGCAGAATATTCATCTGGATGAAGAGAAAGATATGAAACAGTATTGTTTTCAATGGCATAATACCAAACAGATAATTAATTAATGCTAGTTGAAATTTTGAATTGTTCCTGAGAATCAACCATTGCTGCCAGTGACTTAATATTTAAATAATCAGCAAATAATGCCATACATTGTAGCTTTACTCACATTCTTTCTCACAGAATGTCTCATTGCCTACAATGTTTCTCAGAAAATAAGACTCGGTCTTATTTACTTTTAGACTTGAAAAGAAGCTTATTTTTGAGGTAGTCTTACTTTTTTTGAGGTAACAGTCCAGATTTGGTGAGCTGGATGTGGTGTGGATGCACTATCACCTCCATTCCGAACCTTCAGAGTTCAGAATGGAGGCTTTTTGGCAAACAAGAGGAAAATGGGGAGGGGAATTTTCCTGCCTCTCATCCATTCCTCAAACTCAACACAGACTGAGGGAAGGATGGCAGGCAGGAAAATCCCCCTCCCCATTTTCCTCTCAAAAAGCCTCCCACGAGCCTCCCAAAAAGAGGGAAAAAGCAAAGCAGCTGGCCACGGAGCTGCTGGCTTCGGGGAAGTGGCCCAAAAAGCAAAAGTGCTGCACCCAGAAAGAGAAGGGCAAAAGTGGTATTTGCACTGCCCCAAGGGGCCAACAGGCTGCAGCTGCAGCCAGAGAGTTATGCTGGCCACACCCAACCACCATATTTTCTGGTAGGGGTAATATTAGGCTCATCCCCAAAAAATTAAAGTTGGGTTTATTGGTCGTGTTTTCGGAGAAACACGGTATTCTAGCCAATTATTTCAAAAGAATATTTTGTAAGCTTTGAGTAGTAATTGCATGGCTACAGATACAATTAATTTATCAAGAAAAACTTTCTAGAGATCTTGTAATACAGAGTTCCTCAACTTTTTTGGCTTTGCGGACAATTGGGAGCTGGAAAGAGAGGGGATGGTTTTGTGCAAGCAGCGGACAAGAGTGCGGCAGCTCCCATTTATGTGAGCAGCACATGCACCCACAGCACACATAAATGGAGTGTGTGCTGATACGCTTGCCAGCTGCTTGCGCAAGTGGGAACGTGCATGCATGCATTCACCCACTGGTCATGTAAGTGAGGATCCGTGTGAGAGCTTTCTTTGGCTGCTTCCATGGCCTGGTTCCGAATGGCTTACGACCCGGGAGTGAGCCACGGTCCAGGGATTGGGGACCCCTGTTGTAATACCTCTCACATAGTGCAATAAAGGATGCAAGCATCGCTGGATTCCTATTTTCCATCAAATAATAAAATCTTGGGCCACATAGAATTCTGTTCCAGAATCTTTTATCTTGCAAAAGCATATTTGTGTGTGTGTGCGTGCAAGAAACTGTGGTATAAGTGGTGTATACACCATTCAAACCTTATTAGATTGTGCTTTTATTAATTTAAGAGAGAACATTTATTCTCAAACTGACAGGAGGGAAGTTCAAAAGTAATGTTAGAAAGTATTACTTCACAGAAAGAATAGTGGAAGCTTGGAATCAGCTTCCAGCAGATATACTGGATCAGTCATCAATAACTGAGTTGTAACATGTTGAATAAAAATTAAAACATAAAAATAAATAAAATGCAAAAATAATAATTAAAAATAAGTAAATAAATTAAACAGAAAACAAAGCAAACTCAAAGTGCAAATTCAGTGGACCACTAGGTCTTTTTCTGCCATCAAGTTTCTATGTTTCTGTGTTTCTATTATAAATTTTTATTTTGAAGGCATTTCTATTTTCCAGAGGGCCGTAATTGCCTGTTTGCAGCTTTCCAAACAAAACTTTGTATGCAGCTTCAAAATTTTTTGATATGAACTAATTAGATGGCTGGATTCTGATCTCCAACCATACAGCATGTTTGCTTACTGTCGGCTAATCACTACTTTTTGGACTAACTTCTTTCACAGAGTAATTAGAGTGCAATGTACATTAGGAAATCCTATATAATGGCTTGAGGGAAGAATGTGGTAATTTTTATCATCACTGTCATGTGAACTACATATATAAAGAACAGTTTGTTATTACTATTTTTGTAGTGCTTTAAGGTGAATACATCTGACAAAATAAGTTTACTAATGTTCAATCACGACTGGAAAATGAATATTATATGACAATGTTATCAGGAAATGTCACACCCACCTATTTATATTCAAATCAGTTGGTACATTGAATATTTCACTTTGGGATATTATTTAAATGAGAAATGTTGATAGCATGGAATAGATAGGTAATGTTATTTACTTCATCAATTTGCATTCTGTAGGAGTTCTAGCTGCGTATGGTAGATAACCTGAGCATATATTGAATAAAAAGAAAGGGGAACAGAGCAAGTTAAAATGCAGAATTTCAGAAGGCAAACATTGATTTTATGTTATATTTATTTAAAATAAGCAATTAAGAAACTTAAGTTCTGAATCGACAAGTGGATTTTCCCTAGAATAGTATAGTAGTACAATTTGTACTTCAGAAATTTAAGGATAGCAATTGTGTAGACAATGCAACATCGGAGAACAGTGTAATTTCCTTGCTTACTTTTGCCTCTGAATTTATTATGGAAGGTTTAAACGTTTGCTTTTTTTTTTTCTTGCAGAATACAGCAGCTATTTGAAGAAATTTTGGGAAACAGCAGGCAATTGAAATGGTTGTCATGTGGGTTTATGCTACAAATTGTAACACCCACATCTTTGTCATCTCTCTCAAATTCCATTGCCAGCACCATGGAGCATCTGAGCCTACTGGATAACCACATTCCGGGTAATACCACTCTTATCACAGCAATTGAAATGGAGCGCTTTATCAATCTACGCTCGCTTGCCTTGGATTTCTGTGATTTTACAGGAGAAATGGCGAGAGTTTTGGCTGACAATAACCACGTGCCTTTGCATCGACTATCTCTTCTGGTCCACAATATTTCTGTAATGCACAAATCCTTGGAGAACATGCCAGAAGATGAAGATTGGAAAGCCCTGACACGCAACAGCACTAATCTTCGGGTCTATATAATAGCTTTTGATATTAAGAGTGATGACATGTTAAGGATTCTTAAGCCTAGTATCCCACTGGAAAGGATTCACTTTGACAGCTACATTACTTGCGTTTCAGGCGCTGTTGTTGATCTCATATCTAGGCAGTATGATAAGTTCCTCACTCACTTCATATTAATGAATGATGTGATAGATATGTCTGGCTTCCCAGATCTCAGTGACAACCGGACCGAAGATCCATTGGTTTTATTGGCGTGGAGGTGCACAAGGCTCTCTCTTCTGGCAGTACATGGTACGCAGTTCCATAGGTGAAAAGTATTGATCACTTAGAAAATTACTTAGCGTTTATCTCTAGTATATGTTTACAGATATGCAATTGTAATCTCAACTTTTTCTTTTTTTTTCTTTTGTTCTTTTTTTCTTCTTTTTTCTTTTATTATTACTTTTCTTTTTTTTTCTTTCTTTTTTATTGAAAAAGTTTTACAAAACTTCCCCCCCCTTTCCCCCTCATCAACTTTTTCTTATGAGAAAGAAAACTTATATAAAGAGTATAAAGAGGAATTAAGCTTCCCATTGGCTTTAGCACACTCTATTATGCATATAAATTAGGAATTAAAGTGCAAAAATTGTTATAATTCAAGACTGAGACAATTGCAAAACAATCAAATTGGAAGAAAGGAACCCTAGCTTTAAAAATACTTGTTTTTGTTTTAGTTATATATTACTGTTTATTTTAAAACTTCCAGCAAGCAGCAACTGGCTGCTTAATCTAAAATTCTTGTGTGCTATGCTAATAGAGCAGCTTGCTCAATGTACATGTATAAATGTTATGAGAAATTTATTTACACAAATTATCTAGAAATATTATTTTAATAAAGACTGGTAACAAAACAGTAAAAGCCAATTTGTTTAGCATCCTAAACTTTTGAATGAATTCCATCATTTGATCACCAACTGAGAGGACTGTTTGTTAAATGAGAAAATTATTAGATGGAAAGCTAATAGCAAGGCATTAGTTATTCGTTGTTAAATCTGTAGAATAGGGAGGGAGGAAGAAAATTGAAATCCAGTAAAATAATGTGTGATTTTGTGTTTCAGGTTATACTGTTTGGGCTCACAACCTGATTGCCATTGCTCGTCTTCGTGGCTCTGATTTGAAAGTGCTTGAAGTCACAGAAGAAAGCATTGATTTTGACAATGGTGAACTGGCTGATCAGGATGTAGATCCAGTGCATAATCTCATTGAGCAGGTATCCCTTGGATTGGGTCGACCCTGGCATGCAGTCATGGACATAGAATTGCTCAGTGTGTTTACTGAGCCAACTCGTCATTTTTACAGAGAAATGCAAAGCTTCAGTGAAGGCATTTAGTTCTCTTTATTTACAGTTCCTGTGGTTACATATGCAAGTAGGGTCCTATTATGTTTTTCAGTAGTGTGAATTAACCCCTCTTGTGCTGTGTTTAATCAGTATTAGCTATATAGAATTATATATGTATATTCTACTTCTTGATCAAAGAACGTAGTCGGGTATTGTTTAGAAGCTGAAAGTGGCAATGTTTAGGGCTTTCACGGTTAATGGACTTGTCTACAAAACAAAACAAAACTCAGATGAGGCTGAAGGTTATCGTGAGATTGCCAGCTAACTTTCTTTTTGTACTGAGTAACTCTGCAACTTCACTGATTTTACTATTGTCGGAGTTTTTTGTGCTCAGAAGCCAAAAATCTTTTTACTATTCATAGCCCGGTGAATGCGGTCATTGTCATGTAAATTGGTAGCATGCTACTTAAGCTTTTTTTTTTTTAAATCAAGATGATCAATACCATTTGCTGTAAACCTTGCTTTGATTTCACATACAATATCTGAAGCATGAATTACTGCCATTCTGCAATCTCCTCCTCAAATATGAACAGTAGTTTATTGCACTGTGTAGCTTATTCAGAGGTTTACCTGACTCTGAAGGCTATAAGCTGTAGTTTCACTGTAAATTAATTATAGCTTCTTTTTCTCGTGGTCTGTCAGCTTCTCTGTCCAAGTTAGCTTCGGGCCCAGGTTTGAAAAGAAATGTTAAGATTATACACTCCAATGGGGTAAAACCCTAACAATTTAGATATAAATTTATAAGTCTACTTTGCTTGCAAACAAACATTAGTCGTGAAATCCCTAGCAACTAAGTCACTGGATTCTCTCTGTCAGCGCCTGTGTCAGCTGCCAAAGAATAGATTAAAATGAAGAAGTGCCCACATGCTGGCAGGGGCAGGCCAATTTTTGGCCAGCCAGGTACTGCTAGATTGTAATATATAAGGTCGAATTTCGACCTGTGGTACACAGCTGTGCTGTGGCTCAGTCAGCAACCTCAGAACTCTTAAACATGCACCTGTTTCACTGTGAATAGTGAATGTAAAGGAAGGAAAAGAAACCGATACAAACCTTGTTCTATCACAGGTATGAGCTGCTATGATGCATGAAGAACATTCCATGAAGTATGTTTTAAAATCTTGTTATATCTGAGAGGCTTTAAAAGCCGATTTAAACTGTTTCAGGGCAACCGCGGTACAGACGTGGTCTCTGTGAGACTTCCACCTGACCCAAGTTTTAAGTGGTACGAATGTTGTGCATTTAACGTTAAGGACAGTCTGCAATAATAAAGTAAGTGGCCAACGTGGGTGCCCAGCAGTGCTGAGACCTGGCTGCCATATTGTGAGCTTTGGAAAACACAATTTATGCAACAGATGTCCAGATATGATTCTATTTATGGAAAAGTTTATATGTGTTTTACAAATGGTTTTACCATCTTATATTAAAATGACCTTTGACAGGTGTGCGCTGTTTTGTCTCCAGTGAGCACATACCATGCGGATTTTATATGTACATCAGTAGAGTGAATCCACTGGCACAGTGTGTGTATATGCCAGATGTGGTGAGATTTTATCTTATAAATGTGATCAGAGTAAGGTAACTCCTGACAGAAAATGTAAGGAAACCAGCTGAGTGTTTGACTTGATGACTGATGTTGTATGGTTTATGTTAAATGTATATTCTTTTAATCAATGAATAAAGCATCAAAATTCATTGTTGTTAGGTACTTTATTATAGCAGCATGATACATTTCCTATTGGCTCTATTGAACTGATCGTTTCTAGTGATTAAGTCAAGAATGCTTCGCACATCAGCATGATTACAATGTGTGTGTTTTGCAACCTGCACGTATTTTCAATGGTCACAGCATCCCAGAGTTACATGATTGACATTTGCAACCTTCACAACCAGCTTCTGACAAAGTCAGTGGGGAAGTAAGCAGGAAGCTGCAAATTGTGGTAATATGATGTTGTATTTAACTACCTGTATGGATTTTCTTAACAAACAAGGGAGTCTATGTTCCAGATGCTGTCAGTGGAAGATATTCAACTAGCAGGATCTAGAAAGAGAGCCTTCTCTGCTGTTGCTTTCGCCCTGAGGAACAGCTTGTCCCCAGAAGTGAGGTGCACCCCCACTCTCCTGGCCTTCAGGAAGGGAGTTTCCTGATGGCCAGACTCCCCCAACTTCACTTAGAGACTTTGAAGCAATTATTCTTCCTTAATCCAAACTATCTAGCAGGATTGTTGTGATAAAAAAAAAAGAGCTATGTGTACGTTATCACCTTGAACTCCTGGAGAAAAGTGAGTCGACAATTTTAATGTATAAATTAAAAATAGAAATACACTGTGAATTTTTATATACTGCAATGCAAAATTATATGGCTCAAATTTCAAATAACTGTTCATAAGATGCAAGACATCAGAAGGAATAAGATGAAGCTAACTATCATCTTTTTGAGTATTAAAAAGACACACACAGGCATTCTTCCTTGGCAATGCAATAAATCTCCCAAATTCTTGAAGTAACATGCCTATCCATAAAGCTTTAGTTTACATTAAGAAGAAAAGATGGTAAGACTGCTCTTGTGTAGCATATTAAGATGTACTTACTATAGCAGTAGAAAGTACAGATACTCCTCAAAATACAACTGCAATAGAGCAGACTGTTGTATGTTGCAGCAACTTTTTTTGCAGCAGCTGTTTTGCGACAGTCATTAAGAGGATGTCACAGTTGTTAAACCAATGCAGCAGTTGTTAAGCAAACTCACTGTTTGCTATGGTGTTGATTTTGCTGAAAATTCTTCAGTTTTTGGCAAAATCAGCGTAAAACATAGTCATGTGACCATGAGATACTGCAAATGGCTGTAAATGTGGCTGTGTTTCAAGTGCCCAAAATACCACTCCCAGAAGGGGTCAGGAACTGCTAGAACTTTGGAACTGGATCTTAATTCCCTTTTTTTCCAGATAAGTCATAACTTTCAACGATCACTAAGCAAGCAGTCATAACTTGAGGACTATGCAAAACTTTAGAATTGTCATGGAAGATACTTTCAGAATTCATGTAAAAAAAGAAGACACTGACTTTTATTAAATAATCAAAATATTACAAATTATTAAAACCTTTTTATTTTTTAACACCTGCATTTCACCATAATACTCATTTTCACGTGCATTATTTTTTTATGAGACCAGGTGTAGTCAAAAGACAGCTAGAGAATTCTTATTATCAGACTAAATTTTACATCTCCTGGATAAGCAAAATAAAAATATTTAAAAGTTGCTGCTGTACAGTTATAATTTATTCACAGTTAAACCAATATTTACAGATCACTCTCCTGAGAATTACTCTTCAGCTTCAATTTGAGCAATAATAGAGTTGATTAAGTAACAAGTTACTTCAGTTGAGAAGAAATAAATCAGTCGAGAGAATTGTCAAGAACAAAATGACATTCAACCACTTTCTTGTGATTCTTGATTATCTGTAGATGATACAGTTGACAGCTGTGTTAACTCAGCAGAAACCTCATTTCTGTTATCAGATAGTGGTGGTGGTGGTGGAGGAGGAGGAAAAAAGCCAGCCCTTGGAGGAGGTGGATATTGTGAAAAAGGCCTCATAGGAAAGGGAGCTCTCACTGTTCAAAGAGAATTATCAACATCTTTTTAGTTTGAATTTAGAGCAAGACTAGTTAATATTGGACACATAATCAAAACAACTGGTAACAGACAACATTAAAAAAAATCCCATTAAAAGAAAGAGTAGAACAGTGAATGTTTCATTCTCTCAAGCTGCCTTTGCCAAACTGATGTTCTCTCAATATAATGAACTTTTATTTTATTTATTTATTTATTTATTTATAATTTAATTTCTATACCGCCCTTCTCCCGAAGGACTCAGGGCGGTTTACAGCCATATTAAAACACAATAATACAAAATATAAATAACAGATTTAAAATTTAAAACGAAATATTTAATAGGCCAATTCACTAAAACGGTCCTAGACCGATAAAATCCTTTAAAATTTAAAATTATAATAAATTAATTAATTAAAATACACTTAGGCTAGTCCCGCACGATTGAATAATAAAGTCTTCAATTCCCGCTTGAAGGTTCGGAGGTCAAGGAATTGGCGTAACCCCGGAGGTAACTCGTTCCAAAGGGCCGGTGCTGCCACAGAGAAGGCTCTCCCCCTGGGGGCCACCAACCGACATTGTTTGGCTGATGGCACCCAGAGCAGGCCCACTCTGTGGGAGCGCACAGGTCGTTGGGAGGCTATCGGTGGCAGAAGGCGGTCTCGTAGATAACCCGGTCCTAAGCCATGGAGCACTTTGAAGGTGGCCACTAGCACCTTGAATTGCACCCGGAAGGCTACCGGCAGCCAGTGCAGGCCACGCAGGATAGGTGTTATATGGGAGCAACGTGGTGCTCCCTCTATTACCCGCGCAGCCGCATTCTGGACTAGCTGGAGCCTCCTGGTGCTCTTCAAGGGGAGCCCCATGTAGAGAGCATTGCAATAGTCCAGGCGAGAAGTGACGAGGGCGTGAGTGACCGTGCGTAAGGAGTCCCGGTCAAGGAAGGGGCGCAACTGGTGAATCAGGCGAACCTGATAAAATGCTCCCCTGGCGACGGCCGTCACATGTTCTTCTAGGGACAGCCGATCGTCCAGGAGAACGCCCAAGTTGCGCACTCTTCTGGGTCCAACACGGAGGCAGAGCTAGGGTTTAGCAACAATTTTACTAATAAATTTCATGTTCTTAAAAGAGTTTTAAATTAGGAAAAAAATCATGTATCAGAAGTACTTAGGCAAATTAACTGGGATTAAATCTCAAAAGTAAGGGAACTGGATTGTTACTCTATTTAAGTCTAACAGGAAAAAATACATCGGATCCAGATACTTCTATTTCTTCTTGGACTGTACCTCAATTTATTATGGTTTGTTAATGTTTCACTAGAAATTTATTTAGTATTTAGAAACTAGTTACTTACTTGGTAATAGAGGACGTGGCAAACCAGCAAAATCCCTTGGAAAATATTCCTGTGAACCATACACAGAACTAGGAGGTACAGGTGGAAATGGAGGCCCTCTTCTCATGAAAGATCCCCTTGGATCCATTGACATTAGAGGAGCTCTCAAAAAAGGAAGTGGTGGTGGCACAATTCCTGGTCCTAAGGTTTCGTTTTCAGGAGGAAGAGACTGATCGTGTATATGGTACATATTCTGAAAAAAAAAAAAAAGAATGTAGGTAAGTTAACTTTTTGAAAAGCATCTGTCATTTACATGTGCTTTTTGAAAGCAGACAAGAGTAGAAATGGAATCCAAACCAGAGGCACAAAGAATGCATTCAAAAGCTGCAACTGAAAAGACATTAATTAAAACAGGATACAATAGAGTGGATCACAAACGAGAAAGATTACAGTGAAAACTTCTGGGTTAAGTATAGAGTGGAATTTTCATTCCGCCACCTCCTCCTCTGGGCACCCTAAGCCATCCCTGCATCTGTACCCTCAATCAAGAAGAGTTTTCCCTGATTCAAAAGAGGAAGAAATAGCAAGAATTGCCTTTTCTCTTCTGAGAACACAAATATCAAACAATGATGAAATCTAAGCCCTTTTCTCTATAGGAAATGCGGTCCACTTTTTTACCTCATGTTCTTTCTTTCCTTTTGATAGAATAGAATAGAATATAATTTTTATTGGCCTAGTGTGATGGACACACAAGGAATTTGCTTTTTCAGTTATAAAATCATTCAGCTATAGAAGCACTGCTTGAACTAACATTTATTCAGTGTCAGAATATGGAAGCATTCGTATAAATAAAGATAAATGCAAATACAAATTATACAAAATTATAGCACTGCAATTTTTAAATTTAATTTTTTTCCTCAGTTTTTCTGTGTTTTACTTACACTGTCATTTGAATGATCTCTTAATTCATCTCCACTCAAGTCCATTCTTGAGTTATTTTCAGATAATGGTCCATCTGGATGTGAAGGAAAGGAATACACATTTTAACTTTAAGTAGACCCACAAATATATTCTTTCCAGATGGCTATAGAGACAAGATACAATGTCAAATGCAATGTTTTCACACATTTAAGCACAAATGTGAAATGAGAAACATGAATGCTTCTCTGCATTCGAAAAGACAAACCACCCCATATAGATACAAAATAAACAAATGTTAACATTCCTGCACAGAACATTTAAGACTTTCCCTTTCCACACTTGCGTGACTAGTGTGCAAGAATCCAGAATGCTGCATAAATATGCTAGCTACAGAAAATGAAATCATTTATTATGATTTGCTTCCAAGTCTGAATAACTAATGTTTACTAGTGTTGGATTAAATGCAGTGGTGTATTAACCATTAAGCAGACTAAGCACCACAAAGCACCAGGTCCAAAGTGGATTCCACAAAGTTGAGAAAGAAAAAAAACCACAATGTAGATTTGTAAAAAAAAATTGACAAAACTAAAGTAAAACATCTTGTGAGCCTTAATCCACCACCGATTAAGTATCTTAAAAATATATTTAGCATGAAATTGTGTTGAGTGTATTGAGCTGTATTTACTTGTTTTTAAAACAGATTTGTTTTTTCCATATTTCCTTTCTAAGTAAACTTCCCCTCAGTCTCAATCCTGTTCATGTTTTTCTACCTGATTTCATGCAAAGTCCTATGCATCCCCATGCAACATAATCCACCTGAGGGAACAGTCAAGGTTGCAGATAAACTGTTATGGGGCAGCATGGGAGAAAGATTTGTTGCATACATTATTTCCTATTCTCACAACACAGCTATTTTCCACATCTGATGAACGGTTAAAGTAGATTCACTTGTTTCCTTACTTCCAGCACTGCTGCTTTCTATGTAAAACATAGGAAACAGAGCTGTACTATGGAGGGCATAAAACACATACCAAACCTACAATATTACTAACATTCCTAGATGTCTTACTAACATTCTTAGATTATCTTACTAAGAAGAGGAACTAAAGCCTCAAAATGTGCATTTGTCTAGGTTCTAAAGAATTACTTTTAAATTCAAGTATTTAAAAATTACAATTCCAACCTGTTTTATCAACTGAATGCATGTTGTAACTTCTTAGTTCAGCTGGTCCCGAGAGCCTTCCAGAGTTTACAGGATTGGGATAAAATCTTTCTGGTCTTCGAAGAGGAAAAGATTGCTCATTATAGAGGTGACCTATTGTTTAATAAAAAATAAAGCTTTTTCAGAAGAATTCCTGAACAATGCCTATAGTTTATTTTATTTCGCATTCCTTATGCAACAGAACTTACAAGTTAAACTATAATGGATAAGAGGTACATGCTCCCAGAAAAATGTTAATGGAAATCAGATATTTATTACTTACTTAATATAGAATTATAAAACCTTAAAATTGAAAGGGAAAGTGGAGGTCCTCTAATCCATACCACTTGCCTATGCCATCTCACAAAAATTGCTATCCAGCTATTGTTTGAAAAGGTCTTGTAATGGAGCCCCAATGACTCCAGTAAGCAGACTGTTTAATAACTCATGGTCAGGAAATTCCTCTCTATTTCAATTTTGAATTTCTCTTGGAAAGATATCTTCTCTGGAGAATTAATCTGTAACATATGATACTAGAAAAATGATTCAACTATACTAGTCTGAGGAATTCCTGGGACAGCCGATATTTTTTTTTAAAAAAGCACTAGATGAATATCAGTACTATGAATGTAGTTTATATATTTTCAGAAATATATAATCTGGAAATGGTTCTAGGGTTCTAGTCATATAGGTTTGGGATTAAATAAACAAAAAATATACCCCTTAAAATGTTTAAATCAGCTAATTCTGTAAATAAAAGGGATGTATTAGGTATGTTCTCCACCCTGAGTTATTTATAAAATTAATAAAGTGGGATATAAATCAATAAATATTAATTCTGAGGAAAAAACAATGTTTAGAGTATACCACCTTCAAATGATTTATACATATTCATCCACTGAACCAAAATCAAAGATCCATTTCAAAGGAGATCTCAGTAATATTTCAATGTAGTTTCATTTCTGCATTTAGCAAAGAATGGCAGATCATGTTTTATTACCTGGGTGTGGAAGTATTACTCTGTGATCTCTATCCCATGGAGGTGACAAAGATCCAGTGTCAGAAGGTGGCCTGTGTGGATCAGATAACCTACTAGTGTTCAGCTCTCCTCTTTCATTACCAACTTCAGTTATGCCAGGATTCCCCAGTCCTCTTGAACCTAATCAAAAAAATTACCATGGATCCAATTAGCTCAATATCTAATAGTTGTAACTGAAACTGTAAATACCAAAACAATGTCCATTTCAAAACATGTAAATCTGTTGTCTCATATTTATCATAAAATTTACTCATTTATCAAGTTTAGGTGAAAAGATAAATTTGACTAAGATACATAAGTAAAATCTCACTGAAGTTACCAATAGGATAACAAAACATAATGTGTTTGTGATATTTAAACTGACACATAATACATTTATGTAAAATTTGTATCATGCAGCTTGAATACTGATTCTCCAAGATATACGGTGGATATAGAAAATCTAATTAAAATGCCAGATTTTTGAGATATAAAAATATCAGACCAAGATAAACCACTTCAGAATTTTTTCAACTTTTACTATAACATATAAGCTCTATAATTCAATTGAAAAACAAACAGAAATCTTTTAGGGAGGAAATAATAAAAAGTACAATAGCATGGTTGCATAAGTATACTGTCTTATAATATCACATTCAAACTGATGATAAATAATAGTCAGTACACACCTACCATCAATTAAAGTGACTGATCAAACCCATATAAAGTTCAGCTGTTTTGGTAGGATTTTTCTGACATTTTCTCAGTTGCCTCTTAAACCAAAAACCATGGTCTGCAAAGAGCGTAAAAAGTATCAAAGGGATCTCGCTGTTGGACAGTATTAATCAGAAGGGTGCAAACAATTTTACCATGAAACATACTGAAGATAATCAACAAATAGAGAAAAACAGTTATATTACCAAGAAGTGTATATCCTTCCAAAATTTATGGGGGGGGGGGAGGGAACAACAACCAAGAAGAAAACTGGGCTGGGAGGCTGCCAAGAGGCCTACAGCAACTTTAAAGGAGCTTCAGAAATTTCTGGCAAGTACTGATTGTGTACTACATGTACTACATGTGACTACATGTGACAACAATCTCCTATATTCTTTGTGTGTCAGGACTGTGATGTATGATGGCAACATGGAAGCCTTTTCTTACAAAGAAAATCACCCGCTACATTTCCCAAAAACCTAAATTGAGTCTGATAAAGGCATGTGGAAAAAATGTGTTATGGTCTTATGAGACCAAGGTTGAACTTTTTGACCATGATTCCAAAAAGTATGTTTGGTGCAAAAACAACATTGCGCATTACCAAAAGTACATGAAACCAACAGTGAAGCTTTATGGTGGCTTTGGGACTGTTCTTCAGGTAGAATTGGGGCTTTAATCAAGGTGGAGAGAATTAGAAAGAGTTCCAAATTATCAGGCCTCTGCTAAAATACTTGTTCTGTCCTCCCTCGCCTCCGTCCGAATGCTGGCTTAATTAGCCGTAACTATCAGCTCTGGCAGTAGAATAGCCCGCGTCTGCCAAGAGCCTCCGTTATCTTCTATGATGCTGGTGACACCTAGAAACAAACTTCAGCTCTTAATCAGTGGATTTGCCTGTTACAAAGAGACACAGCAGCTCTGGCTGCCTTTTATATCCTGTGGGGTGTGGCTCCATGACTCAGCACTTCCTAGACCTGCCCCACCCTTGCTTCTGTTGTTCCCTCCTCTCCTGCCTACGAAACCAAGCCTGACTGCCATCAGCTGGGTCTGCAGGCGTGGCCTGTGGGCGGAAGAGTCAGGGGATGGAGGCCTCGTTATCTCTTCCACCTGGCCTGTTTCTGGCTCCTGGAGCTGAGCCAGGCAAGCCGGTGCTCCCAAGGCAAGTCCTGACGGCCCTTCCCCCTCACTGTCCAAGTCACTTTCGGGCAGCAGGCCCGGCTCGGGGGGCGCAGACACAACAATACTGAAGATGAAGAGGAATTTCACATTTCAACATATCACAACAACCCAAAGTATCCCACAACAACCAAATCAACCAAATCAACCAAAGAATGGCTTCACCAGAAGAAGATCAAAGTTTTGGAATGGCCCCGTCAGAGCCCAAGCCTGAGTCCAATTGAAAATCTGTAGGGTGGCCTGAAGAGGGTTGTGAATAGGAGATGCCCTTGCAATCTGACAAACTTGGGAGTGCTTTTGCAAGGCATAGTGGGCAAAGATTCCAAAGACAAGGGGTGCCAATGCTGATATGCTCCCACCCCAAAAGACTGAATGCTGTCATAAAATCAAAAGATGCTTCAACAAAGTATTAGTTTAAGGGTGTGCAAACTTATGCAACCACGTTATTGTACACTTCAATTAATTGTACAGTTTATATGTTAAAGGTAGAAAAATTCTGAACTAATTTATCTGAGTCTGATATTTTTTTTACTGTGTTTCCCCGAAAATAAGACTGGGTCTTATATTAATTTTTGCTCCGAAAGACGCCTTAGGGCTTATTTTCTGGTCAAGTCTTATTTTTTGGGAAATACCGTACTAAATGCACCCATCTGGCTGACAATCTTAACTGGGGCTTATTTTGGGGGTAGAGCCTACATTACGAGCATCCTGAAAAATCATGCTAGGACTTATTTTCTGGTTGGGTCTTATTTTTGGGGAATCAGAGTACATCTCAAAAACCTGGCAATTTAACGGGTGTGTAAACTCACAAGACGATTCTTTCGCTGGGAACTTTGCAAAAAAGATAAGGGGGGGCATGAATATGATTGGAATGTGTGGGAAGCTGTGAGGGAGAAAAGGAATTTACGTGAGTTATTTGCAGATTGAGAAAATTTCGCAAGCCCAAGGTCAGACACTGAAGACTTTCGAAAGGTGCAGTCTGTTTCCCCAAAATAAAATGCTTAACCTGGATTGGTGGACAGTGGACGTTGGGTGGCCCAAGTAAGGAAAAGGAAGTTCTACTATGCTGGGTTTCACCTCAACACCTTAGAACTGGTTTTGCTGCGTCTGTGCCTATATGGATCTGTCAGTAAAGTTTTACTCCCAGGAGTTTCTTTTGCTGTACATCCCAATGGACAGTTGACACTTTCTATATCCACTGCAAACACCCACTGGCCCAATCTAGAGCAGTAAAACCTCTGAAATTAGAAAATTCACATATGTTTTGGGCATTAAATTTTAAAGAACTCATCATATAATTTTTAAAAAGGGCATGTGTTTCCACTTCCACGCATATTCTAATCAGGATTGGGCCAGTGAACATGTTAAAAAAAACCAGAGTGATGTACCGTACATTTTATATATTGTGTACTTTAACTGTAAGGCAGTCTGTAAATGGCTCTAACAAACCTCTTCTTTTAGTATTACTTGGTTTCAATATTATTACGGAAATGTTATATTCCTGTATCTTTTCTATTATATAATGTTACTTCAGCTTTAAGAAGTGAAGATTTTCTTTGCCCTTGTTTTACTCATGGTCATCATGGATTTTAGAAAAGGACAAAATCATATTTTATATTTTACTTTACTTTTTTACTTCATATTTTCTTCCTTCTTTTACTTTACTTTTTCCGCCTTCCTTTTCCTGTTACTGTAATACATCCTCCTCATGATCTTTTCCTCATCACAGAAGAGATTCAGACTTTCAAACAGAGATCAAGTAAGACTGCCTTTTAATTTCTTTCATCAATAGTGACCAGGTCTTTGAGATTGCCTAAATAAGTCCCTTCAGTTTTCTTGGCAAGGTTTTTCAGAAGTGGTTTGCTTTTGCCTCCTTAGGGCTAGAGAAAAAATGACTCGCCCAAGGTCACCCAGCAACCTTTTTGTGTCTAAATTGGGACTAGAACACACTTTCTAGCCTGATGCCTTAAACACTACAACAAGATGGCTCTCAGATAAAAACTTTTATCTGACCACAAACATGCATTGTTGAAAGTCTGTCTGTTTATATCCCTTAAGACTTTTGTTAACTGCCTAGAACTCTAAAAATACTGTGAATCTTTGAATGTTCTTAGTTGCTGTTAAACACTCAAACTTTTCGTCACTAAAGTTCACCAGGGTGTTTTTTTCTGCCACTGCTTCTACAATTGCCTATGTTTATATTGTTCTATTGACCTTAAGCTTATATATGAACAGGATATAAAAACTTGTATTAACATGGGGTAGAAGAGTGCAAGTATGATAAAGCGAGGAGTATTATTGTGTTTTGTCCTGTCTGCAAAAGTTGCAAATTTCCTTAGTATTCTCTTTGTCTTAGATATGCAATTGTTCAGTCATGTCAGGATGCTGCTTAGAAAACCACCATCACCCTGAAACAAAATCCACATTATATTAAGATTCCTCTTGTAAAGCAAAGGAAGGAAGGAAGTCTTTTCATCAACCCAATCACTATGTATTTTGACACAAACATTGCTCAATTCTGTCTCTAACCCAACCTCCTCCAAGAAACCCATCACATCTTTTAAAGAGGTTAAAAGAGTTTTTCTTATTTTAGAAGAATTAGAAATAAAGCACTTTGAACAGGTAGGAAAAAGAAACCGAAACCATATTCAACCTTATTCAACCTTTTCATTTTTAATTAATTGTAGTTCAAAAGCAGGTAAACAGTTTGAGTATCTTATTCTGATTCTCAAACCATGGCATGGTGTTGATCTCTTACTTACTTCATTATATGGTACTTGTTCATTCCAGACTGTCTTATACCAGAAGTTTTGGAAAAAAGTATAATAGTTATAAAGTCATCTTTAGGCCACAATCAACCATCTAAGATGGAAAAGCCCATACAGTATTTTATTGTAACATAAGGATAATATGACCTGCTTTTCCTTTCATCTCACTTATTTTAGTTTTAAAAACTACCATTTGGTTGTTTTTATTAATCTAATGAATAAGCAGTATTGGTTTAGGACTTTTAAAAAGTAAATTGATTTCAAAACTAATCTTTATGCAAATGGCTTCACAGGTACTAGTAGATCAAAGATTTACAAAAAGTTTCAGTCAGGAACAAGTGTAAAAAAATCCTTTCATTAAACAGGAGCCTTCTTTCTGCAGGTTTTCCATAAAAATATGTAATACATAAAGTTGGATATATGGAATTACTGCTCTCAGCTCCATGCTAGAGACCATTTATAGAGATAATACAAATTTAGCTGAAAAGGGTTTTTTAAAGTTGATTTTAAAGAACTATTACCAAGAAAGGAGGGATAGACTAAGAGGAGAGAGAATCCAGAATCATTAAGTTTTCAAATTTAAGAAGTGTACCTCTTCCTCCTCCACCTGGAAGCACAGGTGAAAGTCTTAAGGGACCCTCCAATAGGGTTGGGGGGGAAAGAAAAGCTCTTGTTTCAGATGAAGGTCTGCCCATTGGTGAGGGTCCATATGGGGACTGCTCTGGAACAGTTAAAACAAAATACTAAAATTCACAAAGTTAATGTTAATGGGTGTATAGAACAACAATTATTTATCAGCTCAGATTTGAAGTTTAAATTGGATCATAATAAAGTCAATAGATTGACTTTTCTTATTAGCCCTGCAATTACACAGCTTAGTTTTTGCTAATCATTTAAGGAAGTATGCAGGTTTGATTTAAGAATCACTGGGGGAGAAATTAGGTATTGTAATTCAATGAAATGCAAATGTTAATTATACTTGAATTGGTAGTTTGGTACATTTATTCAAAAATTAAGGAATTTAATTCTTTAAAGTACACTGGAAATTAAATAAAATGCCATACCTCTGCCAAATGCTGTGGCTGTATCATCATAAGCATAAGGATCTTTTTTCAAAAGGTTGTGTTTAAATTCTATTTCTGTCAAACTAAAGAAAAGAACAAAAGCTATCATCTTCCATATGAAGGCTTCGACCATTTAGTTTTTCTACCGCAAAGGAAAAATCAGTTCCTCAGATAGGTCACAGGCGTTGGCTGATTCAATGATTTATACATACATATGATTTGGATGGCTTCCCAACTTGCAAAATGATTTTGAAAAGCTAATTTAGGATTAAAAACTAAACAAAATAAACATAAAACATAATATAAAAACAGCACAAACAGAAGCACTCAACATATCCAAAATCTCAAATCCATTTTCCAGCAGGCTCATTCACTGGAAGGGTGGAGGAACAAAAGGGAAAATACATTTTTAAAGTCTGACAGAAGACCAGAGCCTTCCAAATGTCATAGAACATGCTGTTCTGAAAGGTAGGAAAACATGACAGAGCAAGTACCATTAAATAACACTGTTCTATGAAGTGATCTTAAGTATGCCCATGAACTGTATCCAGAAGCCTACAGAAAGCCAATTTAGCTCATGTAGTAGTGTTGTTATGTGGTCATGGTCCTGGCTACACAACAGTACATTACTGATTAATTCTGGTTTCGGGATGGTCCGCAATTTGCAAAAATCCAAGTGTAATCTGATCAAAGCATGAGTGAACTGTGAGCAGGGCTTCCTGTTTAAGAATCAAGTGCAGCTGGCATACAGTAGAATTTGTGGAAAGACCCACTGCATCTACTCCCACTAATTCAAGACGACCACCAAAATGCACAGCAGTTTTTTCTCGAGGAGTGCAACTCCGTACAGAACTAAAACTGGTTAGTTTTCAGAAAGGGAGAGGGTCCTAAATCTCACAATCATTCTGAGTTGCTTAGGTTTAGCCAAAACCTGTGCTTTCCCATTCACACCACTTCATCCTCCAGACACGAGGTACAAAACTTGACAGCATCACTTGGCTAGCCCTGAATACAGATACAAAGCTTTATATTATCAGCATATTGATGATACTTAACTCTGTCCCAATTGATGACCTCATTCAGTGGCTTTATGTAAGTGTCAAATAGTGGTGGAGAGAGAAAAATAAGTACCACTGCAAAGCAGGGACTTAGGCCTATACGCCTCCCCTATCAATGTCAAGTGAACATCATGGCCCTTTTATCAAATCTGAAACTGTCTAGGAAGATACCATGATTGATAAAATCAAGCCACTAAGAGATCATCCAGGGCCAGGAAAGATGCGTCACCACCACTACAGTATCTACAGCATCTCTCTAAAAATGGAAGGTTGAAGACTGGGTGATTATCTAGAACTGTTAGATCCAGGCATGATTTCTTTAAGAAGTGATGGACTATCCCAGAATCACCCCCTTGTTCAAAAACACATTCATAACCACCTGGATCTAACCATGTATTGACTTTTTGGGAGGTCTTCCTTTTGTTAATCAGGACTGAACACAAGGCTTTCAGGATTTATTTATAAATAAGAGTTGAGATACGGAGGAAAAGATCATTTGTTGTTTTAAGAGAAGTTGATAAATTTTGAAAATTATTTATACTTGTGATGAAGAAAGAAGTAATTTCTTTAAATACTATAATTTTTTTCTTTACTGTACTGTTATTTTTTTTCTTTTCTATTTTTTTCTTTCTGCACTTTCTATTCTTTTCTTTTATGTTTATTTCAATTGTTAGCCTTTAATTGTAATGTTTAATAAAATTACTGTTATAAAAAGGATAATGCTAGGGAGTAAACAATAACCCAACAATAACTTATGTTTAGAGCTAATGCTAAAACTTCTACACATGAACATCTTTATACTTACTTTTGTCTTCTGTGTAGATTTTCCTTTCTCATGTCATTCAGTTGTCTTTCAGCTGCCCGGGCTGTCAACTTCAAATATATAGCAAATATCAGAATTTTGTCTAAATAAATAAACGTGCTGTAATTTTTGAAAGTTCAACAAATATTTTGAAAATCAAGTATATAATAATTTTACTTAAATCTAGAATAATTACCTTTAAGTCTATGTATTACTTTAAATAACAATCAGATTAAGCATGCAAATCCAATGTGTTTAGGTTAACTGTAAACCAGAAAAGTCCAAATTCTAAAGCTTTATAGGTATCAGTGCACTCTAAAGGCCTAAATACTTTTAGCATTAGGTATGAATCAAATAGTTTGTTGCTTCTTCATTGTTACTTTCTTTTAAGAATTTCTCCATTCATCTTCATGGAACTCCTGCATTAAGTAAGGCAACTGGTATGCACATATATTATCATGGGTACTTATCTTTGGATATTATTATTTTTATAAGAAAGGCAATGCCAAAGAATGTTCAAACTATCGCACCATTGCACTCATTTCACATGCTAGTAAGGTTATGCTTAAAATCCTACAAGCTAGGCTCCAGCAGTATGTGGATCGAGAACTACCAGAAGTACAGGCAGGATTTCGTAGAGGCAGAGGAACTAGAGATCAAATTGCCAACATACGCTGGATCGTGGAGAAAGCTAGGGAGTTCCAGAAAAACATCTACTTCTGCTTCATTGACTATGCTAAAGCCTTTGATTGTGTGGATCACAACAAATTGTGGCAAGTTCTTAAAGAGATGGGAGTACCAGACCATCTTATTTGTCTCTTGAGAAACCTGTATGCGGGTCAAGAAGCCACAGTGAGAACTGGACACGGAACCACTGATTGGTTCAAAATTGGGAAAGGAGTCCGGCAAGGCTGTATACTATCACCCTGCCTATTTAACTTATATGCAGAACACACCATGAGAAAGGTGGGGCTAGATGAATCAAAAATTGGAATTAAGATTGCTGGAAGAAATATTAACAACCTCAGATATGCAGATACCACTCTAATGGCAGAAAGCGAAGAGGAACTAAAGAGTCTCTTGATGCGGGTGAAGGACGAGAGTGCAAAAGTTGGCTTGAAACTCAACATTAAGAAAACTAAAATCATGGCATCCGTCCCTCTCAATTCCTGGCAGATAGATGGTGAAGAAATGGAGGTAGTGACAGATTTTATTTTCCTGGGCTCCAAGATGACCGCAGATGGGGACTGCAGCCAAGAAATTAAAAGACGCTTGCTCCTGGGGAGGAAAGCTATGGCAAATCTAGACAGCGTATTAAAAAGCAGAGATATCACCCTGCCAACAAAAGTGCGTATAGTCAAAGCTATGGTTTTCCCAGTTGCAATGTATGGCTGTGAAGGTTGGACCATAAGAAAGGTTGAGCGCCAAAGAATTGAGGCCTTTGAACTCTGGTGCTGGAGAAGACTCCTGCGAGTCCCTTGGACTGCAAGGTGAACAAACAAGTCAGTCCTAGAGGAGATCAACCCTGACTGCTCTTTCGAAGGCCAGATCCTGAAGATGAAACTCAAATACTTTGGCCACCTAATGAGAAAGAAGGACTCACTGGAGAGGAGCCTAATGCTGGGAAAGATTGAAGGCAAAAGAAGAAGGGGACGAGAGAGAACGAGGTGGCTGGACGGAGTCACTGAAGCAGTAGGCATGAGTTTAAATGGACTCCAGAGGATGGTAGAGGACAGGAAGGCCTGGAGGAATGTTGTCCATGGGGTTGCAATGGGTCGGACACGACTTCGCAACTAACAACAACAAAAATTTTATATGTCTGGATCAGTGCAACAATCTTCATATTATTGTACTAACTCCATCCTGGGCACTACTAAATAACAGTTTGGCACCTATATATACATTTGGTTTTGGAAATAATTCCTTCATCTGTTACAGTAGTAAAGACAATTCGCTTAAAGAATCTTTTTTAACAAATAGGGACTATTGGTATTTAAAGAAAATAGATTTGAAAGTCATAATTCAGCGAAGAATGTACGTAGCATCCAGAAACAGAAAATGATTTTAAGATTGCACTTTTGATTTATCTTTTTTTAAAAATCTGGGAAGATATGTATTCAACTGTATGGGTAGCAGTTCTACACTGAAAACTTTTGAAAGCTTTGATGAGTACTCTATTTTTTACTCTATCTTTAGAGCTTTCCTTCTGATGTGCTATAGGAAATATGGTTAAGCCTTTTTTTTTTCTAAAAGTACAGCCAAGCATTAAGAAAAAGTGAAAAAAATATTATCTATCTTGGTGAGGTAGATTGGCAGTTTGTAAATCTGATAAATAAAATAAAATTTAACATAAAATGTAAAGAAACAGGGCCATTTTGAAACATCTATAGCAGTGGTGGGTTGCTACCGGTTTGCTGCGGATCGGGAGAACCGGTAGCGGTGGCACCGGGAGGCTCCGTCCACCCGCACCCATGAGTGAACCAGTAGCGGCTGAAATTGAAACCCACTACTGATCTATAGCCACAAAGAACAATCATATGTCTTTAAGAAAAAAAATCTAACAGATGAACATGTATGTAACCTTTGTTATTGAAAACACCCTACACCAATGCTGTAATTTTTTTCAAATGGACAGTAAAACAGTGCTTTAACTTACCCAATTATCATGAGCTTTTTTCTCATGTGAGTTAATCTATTAAAACAAAACTATACATTAATTTAGAAGTAAAATCAAACTGAATGACATTTTATATGTTCTTTTTAACAGAAATCAAATATGGAACACAATATTTTAAGTATTTTATAGAATAGAATACAAGCGGTAAAGCTACAATAAGTTGTTACTTCAACAAAACTCTGCCGCTAAACCAAAAACAATTAAAACCACACTTCTGTGTATATTTACCAGACAACAAATTTTACTGAAAGGATTCAATAAAAGTCATGTCAATTTGCTTTCATGTACATTTGAAATTCAGCCTTAGTTTCTCTGTTGTAGTTACATAATACCTTTAGTTAAACAAAAAGTTACATTGTGAAGTTTTAAATATGATTAAGTGGATATAAGCTCCTGAATGAAAGGAAGGATATGAATAAAAGAAAATCCCAATTGAAATAATTCAGAACAGCACTGAAAAGTAATTTCAAACAACATTTTTCTCCTCAAAGACGCCAATGAACTTAAGTCATGTTATATGAGGTAAAAAAAAACTTTTAGAAACTTTTCAATTAAGAAAATACATACTTGTTTCTCATAAGAACAAACAGTTCTTTCCAGTTCTTCTTCAAGATCTTTTACCCGATACCTATAAAATATTTACAAGGAGAAACTGTTATTATTGTTGCAAAATTTTATTAAATAATTTAGACGTAAGTAAATTGGTTTTATTTTTAAAAAACTAGATGAATTGGCAAGACAATTGAAAAAGGAGACCAATCAGATATCTCTAACTACCAAACATATCAGAACCTCCCTTTTGCAATTTCCTTGCTTGCAAAAACTCAGTTGTTCCTAAAAGTGACAGGACTTGTTGTGAATGGAACTATTTTTAACTGAAGTTTCTTTGAATGACGTGCTCCTATTTATGATCAAGTGAAAAGAATAAACTTTAGCAGAATTATCTCCTCTGCTGAAAATAAATAAGCATGCTAGTATTTGTGATTTTAAAAAGGTATAATAAATAATTTGTCTAACTGATTCTTAGTAATCATCAGTTATCTAAATCCTTTGTCCTCTTCCAGAGAGATTCTGAATGAAATCTAACAGGATGAAGGGAACTTTTATGACCCAACAGGGTTTTTCTGGCTCTTTTCTGATTGCAGTCTCTTGCATCTTTCCCAGCTGTGCCTTAGGATTCCATGGTCCTCCAGACTAGTTGGGAATGTACCATAAATAACTACAACATGCATAACCTGCAGACAACATGCACAACATGGAGATGGGAGTTCTCTTTGCAAGAGTAGGCCTCCCTTTCAATTTGCAAGGGCATCTTTGAAAGCAAATATAGGTGTTTAATGTTATGTCATAGATCTGTGGGCCTCTGACATAAACACTACTAAAAATATCTCAAGTACAATACTAGATTGGTGCTCTTCCAATTAATCTCTATTTCTTTTTCAAAAATTTGGAATTGTTTAATATAATAATACTTGGTGAAATTACCGATAAGTATTCAGTTCCTCAGCAGCATGATTAATTTTCTCATCGACTTTGGAAAGTTTTTCTTCTTTCTGTAAACGTTCTTTTTCTTCTACAGTTAATTTTCTTTTAAAAAGTAAATATTACATTAGTCATAACTATTTTTTTTTCGTTTTCACAAAAGCCACTTTCACAAAAATTATTTTCAAGAACTTGCAAGGTAATTCTGTTGTGTTTTGCAATTCTAATAATAGATGACTATTTCTAATAATATAATAGATGATTATTTCTAATAATAGATGACTATTTACTAAATAAAGTAAAGATAACTATTTACTAAATCTGCACTACTAGTAATCTTCTCATTGTTCCCATCACCAATCTCTTTCCACTTATGACTGTATGACTGTAACTTTGTTGCTGGTAATCCTTATGATTTATATTGATATTGATTGTTCCTGATTGCTTATTTGTACCCTATGCTTATCATTAAGTATTGTATCATTAAGTGTTAAATTGTACCCTATGACCATCATCTGTGTTGTAAATGTTGTACCTTGATGAAGGTATCTTTTCTTTTATGTACACTGAGAGCATATGCACCAAGACAAATTCCTTGTGTGTCCAATCACACCTGGCCAATAAAAATTCTATTCTATTCTATTCTATTCTATTCTATTCTATTCTATTCTATTCTATTCTATTCTATTCTATAAAAACTGCAAAACACTTGTGCTTACTATAGAATTTACTCTATAAAAATGTGAAATTTCCAAATAAAAATATAGAATTGAGCAGTGAAAGAACTTGGATAGTCTCTTTAAATGATGCATGATTTTACTCTGAAAAGTTTTAATGCAGAACCTTGTTGCATGCGGTGTGTTTATGTGTACAAACAAAACTCTCACTATTTGGTGTCACTATGTTCTTTAAGTGGTTGGCAAAATCAGACACAAAAAATATTCAATTTCTGTATCTAAGCTCTTTATCTATTCAGGCTACACAGTGAAATTACATTCAGGTAAGCTTTTTGAAAAAATTCAAAAGCAAAATTCAGTTCTTTGTATGACACTGATTGATCATACTGGTCTCAAAATAAGTATTTGGTATTCTAAAATGATTTCCAATAAACCAAAAAACATAGTAAATAAATGTTGTAAAAATACTTCCTTTAAGGTAACCTGTAGGATTTAGAGTAACTGAATAACTCTTGTAGATTTAATATCAGTCTATTCAATATTGGCACAAGAAAGTAAACTAGTAAAATAATTTGAGAAATTTAGGTTATAGATTGTGCTACAAATTAAAAACATTCAATTACAGAGAAATAACATTCCGTAACAAATTAATGAGTGATTTATTAACCAATGAATCCACTGCCAAGTAATACCTGTGAAGATTCATTTCATTTTCTTGGTACAGTTCTGTCATGACTTGAAGCTTTTGCTGAAGCTTTTGAATTTCATTTTGAACCTCTATATTTTCTGATTGCAAAATGACATGTTCCTTTTGTAGTCTTTCAATCCGTTCTGTCATAAAGAAATAAGTACAAATATTGGAACTATAACACTGTAACTCAGAAATTTAATGTGCTCGTTCTGAAAACAAATGGTTTAGTTTGATCAGGAATATTTCATTCTGCTTTATTGTTATTCCACAATATGGTACACATTGCTATAGCTTTTTAAAGAAACTGTCCTGAATATTAGTATTAATATAATGATATTAATATTAGTAGCTGAAAAATAACTTGTACTACTACAAAAATGCAAAAAAAATTTTTACTTCCACATGTATCTGAGGATTGAGTTTTACTGTTGGCTTACATAGGGACACATCAGTTTAAAACAGGAAAGAGCTGTTATTCAGTGACATATTAATGTTCAAATAATTGAAATGGGCCAAAATAGCTGATGTGTGGAATTGATCAGTCATAGAAAATGTCTGATGGAAGAGCTATTGCTATTAACAGTATACCACCAATTATTAAATCTAAGCCTTCATATTCTTTTTCCAACAAAGACAATGAATGCTGCTTCAATGTATTCAATAAAAACACAGCACATAATGCTCTTTAGAGTGTTATTAGTGAGAAGAGCTTTATCTATTAAGATGATTTAGATGAAAGTTCAGGTCATACTATAGGTCCTAGCTCTAAAGCATTCACTACTAGCCACTGTTCATCAGTCTGTAAAGGCAAAAGCCATTAGAATATTTTTTTTCCTGCTCTAGTTCAAATTCTATCTGTAAGAAGATTCAACTACTGTTTATTGATTTTAAGAGAACAAACAGAAAAAAATCTATTTTTTCTGCCTTAATGTGTTAGTCCATCTTTTATTAGCTTCAGTGTTTACAGATTCATTCCTATAAAAAAATAAAATAATATTCTTGATTTCAGTTTTATCAATTCTGACGTTACCATTAAGATTTTGGGCGTGACAAAAGAAAAAGGAAAAAGGAAAGAAAAACCAGACAACTTGGAAAAAACTTCACTAACTTTCGAGCAGATGACAACTGTTTTCTAAATAATTAGTGCAGAATACCATTAAAAAAATCATTAAAATTTAGATTCTTATGAGAACTGAGAAATTGTTTAAAATATCTTACCTCAGGGAATAACTCTCATTTAAAAGATACCTAATTATCTAAATAAAACTGCTATTATAAAAAGCTAAATCCAACATGTCCAGTCATAGAAAGGGACTTAATTTTCATCTGCAATTTACTCAGTGTGTGCATAAGCAGATTTAGCGAAGGAAATAACTAAGAATTGAATTATTTTTTTCTAAAGTATCACTTTCAAAAACCTTAATTTTAAAAATAGCATATTCAGCTTAATTCATTTGAAAATCTATGAAAAAAATTGTGATTACTGTACCTGCAAGTTCCTCTTTTGCTTTCTTTTCATCACCTAACTTTGAATATATTTGATTCCTTTCTGTTTCCACAGATTTTAAATGAGCATTTAGCTATACAATGAAGAAAGATAAACTAGGTAAGATCATTACTGCTAGAAAAGAAAACATTTGTACCTCTAGAACAAATATATTAATTCCAGCTTATTTTCTGTCTGTACTGTAATTTACAAGTGCAGGGAACATTCTCAAATGAAATGTGATCAATGTATAGTTTTGTTTCTAAATATACTATTTAAAAATTAGCCTGAATCCAGAGCTGTATTCATGTGATGTTCTTTCTGAAGGAGAATGGAGGGCAATGTTGACAAGTATAGCTCCTCCCAAAGGTTCTTGAAAAGATGGGTCTTAGAGTTGGGAACTTCTAATGTAATAGGTAACCTAGAGTTGTAGTGCACTTCCTAACTGTAATGGAAATTCCCAAGTCTTAAGAACATCTTTTCAAGAACCTTGAATAAGGGAAAAAAATTTCTTAGCTCTTCTCCTAACTGGAGATGTAACTGGTTATCAATTCCTTTAGCAAATAGCTTCTGTAATTCTGGGATCAATCCAAAAAGTTTAAGTGACTTCTTAAAATTGCTTAAATATTTATTTCATTAACATCCTGATATATAAAATATTTTCTCATGGTCCAAATAACTTTTTTTACATGCTAATCTTTACAGATTTTAAAATAATTAAAATCTTCACAATGTTATCAAATTACCTTCGCAGCATAAATTAGCTTCTTTACTGTTTCTTTTTCTGGAACATCTGGTTACAAAGAAATCGAGAGAAAAAGTAAAACTCAGAGAAATAATCTTGGATTTATGAAAATAACACTAGCACTACAAATATTCTTTTTGTCCTTTCCCTTAACATTTTAATGTGCCTTTAGACAGGAATGTAGGGATTAGCGATTTATTTATTAAGCTTCTGAGAAGCAACAGAATTTCTCATTTGGCTTTAACATTTAACATTAGTTCATCCTTAGAGGTAAATGTAGCTGACCCCCAGTGGATGCTGCAATTTCTGCTTAAGAAGTTGGGGTATAAGTGTAAGAAGACAGGACATCCATTTTACTGTCACTTTTTATCTTACTTCAAAGAATGATGTTGAGAAAAACTATTCTGATTTTAGCATCATGTAGCCCTAAGAAATCCAAAATATACTAATATAAAGCTTTTGGAGAAAAAAACATTTTGCCTTGAATGAAATAGGCTATTCTCTACAAACATGCGTTATAATTTATTTCTTTTTGAAGACAAAGTTTATAATGACAGTGGTTTTCTATCTGAAATCTGAAAATATTTTTACCCAAGTCCTGCTCGTTTTCTGTTTCATTCTTTATATCATTATTCTTGTGGTTGTCACCCACAGAATCATGCTCTCCTGTTGCACAGCTCCAGTCTTTCATCCTTAGCAAACAGTCTGTCAGTGACTAAGTAGTATTTTAGAATAAAGAGAGGGAGGGAGGGAGGAAGACAATGAATGAATCTTGGACTCTATTAAACAAATATCAAGGTAATAAGTTTCATGCTCAAAACTACACTTTTATGGGTACTGTGAATCTTCATTTGAGAACTTCTTCCAAGAGAGAGAAAAAAGTTTTTAGGCACGACTGTGGCAAGTCAGGACCCTGTTAACATTAGCAAAAATGAATTTATTTATTTTTTATTCGCATTTATATCCCGCCCTTCTCCGAAGACTCAGGGCGGCTTACACTATGTTAGCAATAGTCTTCATCCTATTTGTATATTTATATACAAAGTCAACTTACTGCCCCCCAACAATCTGGATCCTCATTTTACCTACCTTATAAAGGATGGAAGGCTGAGTCAACCTTGGGCCTGGTGGGACTAGAACCTGCAGTAATTGCAGGCAGCTGTGTTAATAACAGACTGCATTAGTCTGTTGAGCCACAAGCCACAAGAGGCCCCACAAGAGGCCCCTCCCATTTATATATTTCCATTCAATGGAGATTTTTAAAACAGAAGCCAAAGCATGAAAGCGTCACAAATCTGCAACTACCAGTGGTTTATTTGATTTCTGAAAGAGCCACTTGCATTTACCTTAAAATCTGTTGAATAAATTTTCTGAGAACAATCGCTATAATTTTCTTTGCTTGACCACTCAATACTAAAAAAATGAGAAATATGTGTACCTTCACTTGACTTTCTTTATTTTTAAGAGCTTCCTCTAGATTTGCTTGAGATGATTCATACATTTTTATCTGCTCATTTAGTTCATTAAATCGTTCATTCCATCCTTCAGCTTCTTGTAATAACTAGAGAGGGAAGTTTGAAAAATCATATATTATATCGAAGAAATGTGATATAAATCAAACAAAAAACAAAGTGAATTGTAAAAACTGAGTTAGGAGCTTGAAGACATAATTTCCACCCTCCACTCCCTTTTCTACATATGATCTTCTTTCCACTTTCAACTGGCCCAGTAATCACCAGATAGGTTATAAATGGCTTCACAAAGGACTTTTTTCATCAGTACTGAATAAATTTATCTGCTAAAAAGCAAAGTCTCAAAATTTAATTACTTATAAAAGCAGAAGCTTTGCAAAGCCTTCTTCCTTTGGATGAATTTCTTCTTTTTCTTACAATATTTAACAGTTTAAAGAATAAAAGTCTATGTATAGAGTCAGTGAAAAATACACACTTGTTTTTCACTTTCATGAAGATGTCTGTTTTCCTCTACTGAATCTTGCAGTGATGTCTTCAATCTCTCTCTGTTAATTTCATGTACTTTTAATGTGGTTTTGGCCTAAATGACATGGAGACACATAAAGATGCATGCATCAATTTATTTATTTATTTAACAGTGTTGCAGCACCTTCCTTAAATCAATAAGGACCTTATTTATACGTAGAATGCAATGTATCATATTGGCAGTGGTCTTGAAAAATCAACCACAGAAAATGCAATTCTTCTGACTCATAAACAGTCACTTGTCTGATTGTCTTTGACTGAATTTAAAACAGTACCTTCCACATGAATCCCCAGAAATACTGGGATAAAAATTGTAGAAAGATTCCAAAGTAGTGCTAATATAGCTCTAGCCTTCCTTACTGGAAGACCTATTAGGCTACGCTACTAAGAAATATACACAAATCTTTTATTCAAGCAAAGGAATATTATACAACACTGTATTTTCATGACACGGGATTAAGCAATGGGTTAAGTTCTGAAAAGGAGATAAGATGCTTTGGATAACAAAAGGACGATCTTGTAGAGATTCTCCCAAATATTTGGGCAGATCTTAATCCCTTGAGATTAACATGGAGGTCAAAAAAAGAAAATCAGAAGATGGACTTTGAACCCGCATATACTAGAAGAGAAGGAATATTTGCGGAAGATTAAAAAGGAATTAACTTTATTCCTCGATCTAATAAAAAACAACACACCTCTTTACAGAACCCATGGGGCACAATAAAAGCGTATACAAGAGGAATAACAATATCATATATGTCAAAGAGGAATAAAGAAAAATGGAAACAACAGGACATGCTAGTGAAAGAATTAGAGTAACTAGAAAAAAAATTCAAACTAGGCCAGGTGATATACAATTAAATGAAGAATTAACATTAGTGAAATCCAGATTAAACGTAATAGAACAAACACAACACGTTAAAAACATTAAATATGCAAAACAATATCAATTTGAAAACGCAAATAAACCGGGGAGTTGGTTGGCGTATAAATTAAAAAAAGAAAGGGAAAGTAGGATAATACATCAATTACAAGACGAGGCAGGAAATTTACAAAACAAAGAAGAAGAAATTAAAAGTATTGTATTAAAATACTTTAAGAACTTATACAACCAGGATGAAATTGAGATAGAAAGAATAAATGACTATTTAAAAGAGGAAAGTATGCCCACCTTGGAGTAAGAAAAGAGAATGTTACTAAATAGGGAGATAACAATGAGAGCTAAAAGAAGCATCCAAAGAGAAAAAAACAATAAGACCCCGGGACCAGATGGTTTACCAGGAGAATTTTATAAAAACATAGGGGAACTAGTAGAAACCATACTTTTAGAACTGTATAATAAGGTTTTATTGGAAACAAAAATGCCTATCTCATGGAGAGAAGCATATATCACAGTGATCATGAAAGAAGGTACTGAAGCAAATCAAATTCAAAATTACAGGCCAATTTCACTTTTGAATGCAGATTACAAGATCTTTATGGCTATAATAGCAAGAAGGATGAAAAAAATATTAAATGAGATTATTCACTGCGACCAAAATGGTTTCCTCCCATCAAGACAAATTAGACATAACACAAGAACAGTACTGAATATATTAGAGTATTACGAAGCACATCCAGAGAAACAAGTTGCGCTTGTTTTTCTGGATGCTCAAAAAGCATTCGATAACTTAAACTGGAAATACATGATTAGACAAATTAGAGAAATGAAATTCGGCAACAAATTTGAACAAATGATTGTTTGAATTTGAATTACTCTTCCCAAAAAACAAGTATAATAATAAACGGAGAAATCACAAGAACATTTGAAATGAAGGAGTTCGCCAAGGATGCCCATTGTCACCTCTGCTTTTCATTCTGACATTAGAGTCGCTATTGATGAAAATTAGAGCAAATCCAGAGATTAAAGGAACTAAAATCAGAAGGGAAGAATATAAATTAAAGGTGTTTGCAAACGATCTGGTATTCTTGGAGGACCCAAGGGAGACAAGACCCATCTTAATACGGGAGATAGAAAAATACGGGGACATATCGGGCCTTTAAATCAATAAGGCAAAAAAAAAAAGATAGTTAAAAATATAGCATCACAACAGGAAAAAGAATTAGAGAAAGAATTGAGACTAGAGAGTACGAGAAAAATCAAATATCTAGGAATTTTGCTGACAGCAAGATGTTCTTCAATTAAGGAAGACAATTATGTAAAATAAAAGTGGATTTGGAAAGATGGGGGGCATTACATTTCTCTATATTAGGTCGAATTGCAACTATTAAAATGAACATTTTACCGAAACTGCTATATTTTTTTCCAAACCATACCATAAAATTGGGTAAGAAATTTTTCACGGAGCTGAATCAAATTACAACAAAATTTAAATGAGCAGGGAAAAAAAGCAAGAATAAAACTATCAGATCTTCAGGATAGTAGAAGCAGAAGTGGCCTAGGGCTCCCGGACTGGCGATTTTATTATAAAGCAGCAATCTTAATTTGGGTTAACGAGTGGATAAATTTGAGAAACAAAAGATTATTTACACTAGAAGGACATGATTTTAAAAAAGGATGGCATGCCTTCTTATGGGACAGCGAGAATAAATCTCATTTATATTTTTTTCAACATAAAGTACGAGAAGCTCTAATGCAAACATGGCAAGAAATTAAGAAAAAACATTATATGAAAATTCCTAGCTGGGTCTTGACGATGGAAGCAATGATTCATCCCAATACCCTGGATATAAGCAAAATGGCCAAATACAATGAAATCCTAGATAGTCAGGGGAATTTAAAAAATAGGCAAGAACTGGAAGAACAGGGAATAAATATAGACTGGTGGCCTTACTTGCAATTAAAATCATGATATATTAAATATAAAGATGCATATGGAATTGAAATGCTGCCACAACAAATGGATAAAATATTGATTGGCCCGGAAGAAAAATTAATAACCAAAATTTACAACTATTTATTAGAATTTGATAGAGCCAAAGACATAGTAAAGGGAGCTATGATAGCTTGGGCAAAAAATGTTCAGCACAATATTGAATTAGGGGATTGGGAAACAATTTGGAATGGAAATTACAAATTAACCAGATCGGCAAAATATAAAGAGAATCAATATAAAATGTTTTACCATTGGTATTTGGCACCTTCTAGATTGGCAAAAATATACCCAAATTTAAATCCCAATTGTTGGAAATGCAGACAAAAGCAAAGTACCTTCTTTCATACATGGTGGTTATGCTCCAAAACAAAAAAAATATTGGATGAAAATACATAGTTGGATACAGGAAGTAACAGGCTTCCAGTTAGAATACACACCAGAATTATTTCTTCTAGGAATAATGAAAAGGAAATATGGAAAAAAAACCATGTATCATTGTACACATGGCAACTGCGGCAAGATTGGCCTTCACGCAATGTTGGAGAAGCTCAAATATACCCTCTGAAGATTTAATAATTTAAAAAGTATTGGATTGCACTGAAATGGATAAAATGACACTAGAATTGAAAGGATTGATGGACTCAGATTTTTACGTAATATGGAAGAAATGGTTCAATTGGATCAAAAATAGAAAAAAGGAGAAAAAAATAAAATGTAGACTTAGTAAAAATGTATAGAGTATGGGTGAATATTAGTGTGATGATATGTAAATGGTCACAGTCATGCACAAGAAGTGAATAAGAATTGTTTAATTGTAAAAACTCAATAAAACAATTTTTTTAAAAAGGATGATCTTGGTCAGATTTATCTGAAGTACTAGACAATATATCAGAACATAAACAAAGCATTCTTATTTCCCAAAAAAAATACCTTATTACTGTCAAAGCCAGAAAACTAAGGAGAGTTAATCTATTTATGAGAGTATTGAAACATTGAATCCAAGCAATGCCAGGAGGATAAAATAAGACATTTTTGGTGCATGTCAAGCTCAGCTTTCCTGTTTGATCTTTTACATTAAAAAAAACCCTCTAAAGTTAAATAGGAAATTAACAAGTTGTCAAATATCAACATCCAGAATCAGCTTTATTTCTAAGGATGCTACTGACTCCTCAATCAGCCACATCACTTTTTAGAGAGAAAAGAAAGAGCATTGTCAAGTACACTGTTTTGAAGCATGCCCACTTGCCCATACAAACATCAAGTTAAATACTGGCTTACCTCAGCTACTTGAAACTGGATAGATTTTGCTTCTTTTTCTAAAGATGCCTTTCTTTTCTGTATTTCAGCCATCTGCAAAAACATTAAACATTTTTTTACATAAAACTTTCTTCAATGTAATTAAAATTGCCAACTCAAAATGTCTGAGCACTGAATGTTTTAGTTTACCATTACATTTTTTTTTCATCTAGGTAATATTGTTCAAAATTATTTTCAATTTTTAGGATGCCATTACATTACATGAAAGAGTCAGTCACTGTCATGAAATCTTTTCACCTTTTCCTCTTTAATGTTTTAAATATTTTTAAAATATTTTTAATATTTTTAAAAAAGCCCCCCAACACTCTGACTTGATAAATAGTAACTCCTCCATTTTCCAAAAGAAATAAATAATTCATTCTAGTCATAGAGATAGCCAGATTTCAGTTTTTAATATCCTGTGATACTTAGTCCCGCCATTTATCCACTCTCTTTCTAACAAAGTATTTTGGAGCCAATTTTTTTTAAAATGTGCAAGACTGAACAAAGACCTTAGATTAATAGATACTTTTAAAAGTAAATATTCTAAAAATATTTTAACACTTTGATCAAGGGCCTATATTGCCGTCAAAATATTGCTTTAATTACAGAGTTTCCTCATAAGATTACCTAGTAGATACCTAGTTAGTGTAACTAACTAAGTAACTAACACAGAAAAAAAATGTTAGATTCTGAGACCATACTGAGTCTATCTAAACTATGAATACCACTAACATAAGAGAATCTAATTCCAACTAGCATTTATTTTTATAGAGTATCTTGAGTACAACATAGATAAATTCTGAGAAAAATATACACAGAATGAATCAATTAATCAAAAGCACTGTGTTGAAAATTAAAACATTCAAAATATTATATTGTTATTTCTTTTTTCTAATCTTCAACTACCAAGTATCAAGAAATAATATTTGACATATTCTCTCACAAGGATAAATAATTAAATAAAAAATGTTTAAGAAACTAAATTATTAGACGTTAAAAAATTAAAACAAAAGCAAAATGTGATGTCTTGTATATTATATAAATATATAACATTTATATATATATATAAATGTTATAATATTGAGGGCAAAAAAAGAAAGGGATGACAGAGAATGAGGTAGCTGGATGGAGTCCCTGAAGAAGTAGGTGTGAGCTTTAATGGACTCCAGAGGATGGTAGAAGACAGGAAAGCCTGGAGGAATTTAGTCCATGGGGTCACAATGGGTCGGACACGACTTCGCAACTAACAGCGAAATATTTTTTCTTCCAAATATATTTTACTTTTGTCAAAATAAGCAAAAATGAATCAACCATGAGATATCCATTTTTTAAAAAAATGAAAGAATAAGATATAGACAAATTATATTGTAATATTTTTTGCCTCAGTTTACTTTGTATGGAAGACTTACCAAATCATCCTGTTCTGATTGTTTAGATTTCTCTTCTTTCAATTCTTTTTCTAAGTGTTCTATTTCATTCTTGAGTGCTGAGTTTGAACCGTTCAGTTTTTCATACTCTATCTAAAATACCAAGTTTTAAAACATGCTGACATTCAGAAATACATGTAATCTAGAACACAATAATTATTAAAAACTTTTAGCTGTAATTAATCATCATAAATTAGGAGCAGCCCCATAAATAAAATATAACCATACAAATTTATCAAGCTGTATATATATGTCATAAAAGTGACAAATTCAAGACTATCTAATCAAATTCTCTAAGTTGACTCAAGAGTTATATACAAGCTTGCTTAATTTATAGCCTAATTTTATTTCAGGAACCTATAATAAATTAGACCTTTAATATTAGAGAATATTAATAATCCATTTCCTGAACACCTTACATTATGGCTTAAGCTCCCTTATTTATTTCAAAATGGCTCAAATCTTTTCCTCAATCTTATTTGCTAGAAATGCTATAATTTTCAACATTCTAGATTCTACCTTTACATGAGAAAAAGTTAACTTGATTATGCTGCTCAAGCAAGAGACGTTTAATAATGAGCATAGTATTTAGCAAATATTTGTGTAATAAACTATCTTTAACTGTACTATGTGGGATTGGAATTCCATTTACAACTACTTAGTTGTAAACTACTTAGTTGTAAGCACAAATAAATACTAAGGGACCTTTGAATAAACCTGCATAGTTATATTTGAACCAGAAACCAGAATACCCCACAAGTAGTTCTCTCTCTTCCAATTTTACCTTAATATTTGATGCAATGGTTGACTCCTGTAGAAAGCTGCCATCTTTCAGAGTGTTTTCTAACTCTGCATACTAGAACAAGAACATCATGTTAAATTTGAAACAAAGAAAGAACAGCAGCACTTCTCATTTTATTCCAATGGGTCAAAATAATTTGTTTTAATTCTTTTTAATGACAGACTGATCCAAAAGCAATCTGAGATTGCACAAATGAAAAATTATTTAACACAAAAACTAACAGTTTCTAATAAATTCTCAGAAAAACTGGTCTAAAACTGTTTATCATTTCAAGTTTAATTATTCTCAAGCCACTTATATGACATTGTACATATTGAATAACTTTATTAAAATTATAAGCCATAGTTTCCTTTCAAGAATAACATGTTAGGGATATATTGTAGTATGAAAACCAAATTTCAAATAAAAGATTTAACTATTTTTAGTTTCATCAGGAACACTGCTCCTTCCACATCATCCCTGAAGGCAAAATTGGTTTCATGTGCCTTTCTGATATAATATGTACAGAAAAATATTTGATTTAGTGAGTCAGAAATGCATCAGATTTCAGTTATTAAAATGGATACTATTATAGACAAGATACAATTAGAAATTATGATGACAAAATCCGAGTGAAAGTCCCTCTTAAACTCCTTATATTCCTTACCCTGTCAAATGCAGGACAAAATAATAAGAGACTTAACATTTTCTATTCATTAAGACCTAGATTCTGAAGGTCAGCAAAACTTGATTAATGTTAATTAATTCATTCCATTTGGCAGAATAATCACTCATGTGCTGTGAGAGAATTAAACACTCTTACACATTATATATTTGGCTACAAGCATATTGTTCTCCATTTCAGCATTTTTGTTACTGAAGAATACATCTACTAAAGTAGAGCATTCTTACTGCTCTCCTAGCTATCCTGGCTAATGAGGTTAAGTAAAAGAAAAAAGGGGGAAAGCATTAATTACTAGGAAAAGGAAAAGAAAAGAAAATGAAAAAGAAAGAAGATACTTCATTTCCTTAAGTCAAAAGTTAATCTCTATGGATATTTAGCATAGCTTTGCCATTGTTTAGAAATGGTTTGCTAATACAATGGAACCATAGAACTGACCTAAAGTAAATAAGTCAAATCATACTGATGCCCAAAAAGTTTGACAGTGAAACTATTCAGTATTGAGCATCAAATAAAAATATATTAATTAAATTTAATCTAAAAATACAATAATTGGGATAAATGTGACAACCATGAATTGAGAAGGTTAAAATTCTTGTTCTTTGTTAAAAGGGATGTTGAAATGTAGCGCATCTAGATTTAGCATTAATTGAAATTACTGAACAATGTTTCAGTAATCCTTTGCTAGGGATGGATGGTGTAAGTTCATCATTCTTCCCTATTTCAAGATTTCTTAAGGTATGACTTCCTGTGTTTAAGAAATCTTAACTCCCAATAAATACACATTGGAACTTAAACCATACTAACAAGGAAGAAGCCTCACTAAAATAAGCTGAAATAAGCCTTACTAGGGGAAAAAAGAGCATGTGGGAATATATGGACACCTTGTTATCCCATTCATGGAGATAGCAAATCTCTACTAAGTTGGACGTAAAAAAATTACTGCTCTGACTAGAGCAGGAGACCTTACACTGATGTTACCAAAAAGAGTGACAGATTATTTAGGGCTCGTTTTAAACTTTTCTCTGGGCTTGAGGAAATTTAAAAGAATGGGAACAAGCAAGCTATTCCGATTCTGATCCTTAAATCTCTCCACCACCAAATGGCCCAGGCCAAAACCATTCTGTTCTGTTTTCAGCTCAATCCTTATATTAGAAAAAAGGGCATAATTTACATCATCATATTTGGCCATTTTGCTAACAAGTTCTGATAGTGAAGCTCATAAATAGCCTATCTTTCCATACCTATTTGCTCACATTTGAACTGTGAAATAATTGAAATTACCTCTTTTTTGTGGAGACTGAGTTTTTCCATTAATTTACATCGCTCTTCAATTAGTTCAGCAATCTCACCGGCAAGCTTCTTCTCTCTTTCTAAAAAAAAAAAAAAAAAAAAAGAAGAGCTGAGTATTATAATCTTTAACAGAAAATAGCTCCCACACAATCTACCAGGCTTAACCCATAGAAAATAAATTAACTTACTTAAATAACGTCTACTGTTAACCTGCAAAAAAAGAAAAGAGCAAATATTGCAGTTTGTTCACAATATCACAGGAGATTAAAACTCGATTTTCAATTTAAGTTTTAGGATTAGTGTAGTATAAGAAAAAATAAAGTAGGTTTTTGGTGTTGTAGCAAGCATAACATGAACCTTACACTAATTAGATGAGAAATCTAAAATGGGTGGAATAATATGGTTTTTCCTAGAATGTGTTTTCTTCAATCATAAGACATTGGCTGAAACAAAACAAGATTAAAGCTAATAACATTCACCCAATTAGCTAAGATTTTTAACCTTAGTCTTAAGCATAGTGAATAGTACTGAAAGTAAATTCCTTAAGTTGGGGTTTCCAGGGTGACCCTGTGGGCCAGATCTAGCCTGTGGTGTTTGTGTCAGCAAAAACAGATCGCGAGGGCTATCAGCAGCACTCCTGAGTTCTGTTTTCGCTGAGAGAGGGTTGCAGGAGGCCGTTGCAGGCGAAAACAGAACTTGGAAGCCCATTTTTGCTGGCAGAGTGCTTGGGCCACCACAGATGCCCCCGACATGAGCGACACTGAGATAGCCACGCCCTCCCTGGCCACACATACCCTGCCCTCCCCAAGGTCAAACACAACCCTGATGCAGCCCTCAATGAAATTGAGTTTGACATCCCTGCCTTAAGTGAAGTTAGACTTATCAGAGAAGAAAACATATGGTTTTTCTCTTTTGCTCCCAAGTAGAATAGGAATGTGGCATTGTATTGTCTTGGATTGTGCCTGAGCAGCCTCTGCTCCCACGGTTCCACCACTCCTCATAGTATATGGAGGTTTTGAGGAAGTTAAAGTGGGATAAGAAGTGCCTAAAGTACTGCTGGCAAATGATGGGCACTGAAGATGATCACATAATTATTTCTTTGTTCCTATTGCATCTGCAGATAGTTGCCAGGGCCCCTATTCTGGGTGACAAGGTCCTTCCCTGAAGGGAACAATACTGGGACTTACTTGCAGGGTTCTGTGAGGTAATATGCTGTGTACTTAGAGGATAAAGTTGCTTGTATTCACTCTATGTTGAACTTTAAGGCAGTGCAAGTAGAGGCTACAAAAATGAAGTCTTGCAAGGGTATTTGAGGTGAGTTTGGTCCTGCTGCATTTGAGGAAGTGGACAGGGCTTTTGTGGCTGCTAGTTTGGCCACCTCTGTATTAGATCAGTGTCCCTTCTGATTGGTTAAGATGGCCTGGGAGGGGACAGGTGATTGAGTCTGGGTGGTGACTAATAACTCTTTGAAGGAGGGAACGGTTCCTTTGGCTCTTAAGGAGGTAGTGGTGTGTCCTCTCCTGAAAAGGCCATCACTTGATCCAAACAATCTAGATAACTTTTGTCTAGTGTCCAATCTCCTCTTTTGTGGGGAGGTGGTGGTTTTCATGGTTTCTTGCCAGGCCGTGAAGACTTGGTTATGTGCCCGGGCCTGATACTATATATATATTTATTTTGTATTGTCTAATTCAGAGTTCCCCAACCTTTCTGGCTTTGCAGACTGACAGGGAGGGGGAAGAGAAGGGATGGATCCACATGAGCGGTGGGCGTGTACACAGATCCATTTGCACAAGCAACAGGCATGCATGCACATACACGCGTTCACATGCTGCTTGCACAAATAGGGATATGCACACATGCATGTTTACCCCACCATTCCATGGCCCAGTTCCGAATAGCTCAAGGCCTGGTAGTGGGCCACAGCCCAGGGACTCCTGGCCTAATTGTCTTAATTTTTAAAATTGTTTTTATGTTTTATGAGATATTCTTGTTGAGGTCGGCGGTTATAGAAATCAAATAAATAAATCAAAACAAGTTGGTTTAAAATTACAAGCATTTTCCAAATGGAGGCAATTCTGAAATGTTGCAAAGTTTTCCCATAACTTATTAGTTGTATTATTTTATAAAACGTATAAGCAAAGAGTAAAGCACATTTTGTATGATGCTTTAGGTTACAATGTGATGTTTACCAAAATATTT
This sequence comes from Ahaetulla prasina, assembly GCF_028640845.1. NCBI lineage: Eukaryota > Metazoa > Chordata > Lepidosauria > Squamata > Colubridae > Ahaetulla > Ahaetulla prasina. Next base: position 319,504,914 of record NC_080539.1, on the reverse strand, counting down.
AAATAGGACAAGGAAGGAAAGATTGTATAATCATCATTTCACAAGACAGAGATTTTACAAAAAGCTAGTTTAAGGAAGAAGGGAAAAGAGTTTATATACTTTATTATAATTTACATTTTGCAAAATGCTGTTCTTATATATGGTAATTATAAATCACAAAATTCGATTTGAAAATGTCAATTATGCTGTGTTAAATATTCCAGATCAAAGGAAGTTTAGTCAAAGAAAATAAAATTTGCTAATAATTCTCAAAAATGATTGAGCTTAATTTTTTTTTAATATTTTCAATATATATTCTGATTGAAGAGAGGAGCATCCTCCTGAATCTATGTAGTGATTTAGGGTTACAGTTTTAAACTTAATTATCCATAAATTGACCTACTGGCAAATAAGCACTCATAGGAACATGGTATAAAAATCTTCTCTAACTAGATGCTTAGCAGAATGATTTTACAGAATTCCAATTTAATAACACACTGCATACTTACTGATTTATACATTCTGCATACGAACAGTAAAACAGTAAAAATGGCAACCATAACAATTTCCCATGAAAAACCAAAGAGATCTGGACCAGGTCTCATATTTTCAGGGAGTGATGAGAAAACCTTTAAAGAAGGAAAACAAAGTTAAAGCCTGACAGAACAATTGTTAACACAATTTTCATATTTTGATCATATTAATTCATAATTACTGCATTTAATAAAATGTTCCCCAGCTAAATTGCATAATAAACATAAAAGGGAAAAGGGAATAGTTACATTACATTAATCAGGGCAATTGCACAAATAAATACCAAGTACTATTTATTAATTGAGTTGTCAGTGTTTACTTTTCTTTATTTTGTGGAAGTGACTACAGTATTTTCAGAAACTCTTATCTTTCAAATTTGTTGAATATATGCTGGCAAATAAATATTAATGACTTGAGAAACGATATCTCAAGTAACAATCATATAGTGAAGTAAGTTAAATTTGACATGTCCTAATATTTCTTTACTCCAATATAAATCTATTAGCAGCTTACATATAAGCGTGCAAAAAAAATATGGCCATAAACAGCAATCCTGAACAAGTAAATCAAACTAACACCCAATTAAACATGCAAAAGATTAGGCTGTTAGTCCACTTTCACCTTTTGTCACAAATGATGCCCAGAAAATTTTATAGACAAAATGAGAAATATAGCTATGAAAGTTAGCATTATAAATTTTCCTGTTTTCAGTGCCAAGGGCAAAACTGCTGAATAATTAAAGATGCTAAGGAGAATTCTGCTAGAAGCCTGAAACCAAGGATTTGGCTGATAACTGAAATCAGTATGTGGAATTCAGCCTCTAATCAGAATATATTTAGGGCTGTCAAGTAACATTGTTGTACCACTGTAATAATAACTCACAATTGCTGGGCAAAGTCTGTTCTGGCTACAGCATCTACCTGCTGATCTAGCAGGTATTATGAGACCAGAAATCTTCCAAAGTGTGCACCTGTTCCTTCACATGTACAGTCCATATGGAATGATAGATATAACTAATCTGGAGCCAGAGGACTTCTGTACAAACAGCAAATCTGTCTTGATTCAACTGTAGCCAAAGTGTCTCCTCCAGTTACCAACAGTTTCTAAACACTTGATCAGACTTCTATCCATTTCCTGGTTGGCCCTGGGTGATGGTAAACTGAGGACACCTTAATCCAAACTGACCGATGTCCCCAGCAGATTTTTCAAAAGATTTTTCTTTTTTTAAAAGAAGGGGAGAAAGCTCAACTCTTCTTCTTCCGCCCCAATTTGAAATACCTGCTCTGAAGAAGTAGAACCATTGTAAAATATTTTCTACAACTATTGCAAGCAGTCCAGAAGGATACTGCAATTAATGGTACTGAACCCCACTAACAAATTCAGTAGGAGCATAAAAACCATTATGTCTCCATTTAGATCCTGCCACAGGTCATCAACAAAAGTGACATGTATGGCTTCCTTGTTTTATATACATAATCAGAGTACACATGTATAAATCCTGATTTTACAGGTAGAGCTTATTAATGTTTTATTAGTTACACAATAATTCCTGCAGTAGACTTTATGCCAAGCAAAATTATAATCCCCATCTCATATGACCTCAACACTACATGCTGAAAGACAAATCTTTATTCAATTTGGAGACTTGAGAACTGACCAACTCCCAAAAGATTCTGGGTGGTTTACAACAAAAAAACATGCAATCTGGAAGAATGCAACAGCTAAACATACCCCAGAGCAGCCAAAACTAGCAAAAGTTTGGTATCCATGCTAACCCAAGCCAAAGACCACAGCCACAGTTTTAATATCTCCAGAAAGCTATAGCCGGGAAGCCACGAAACAGGAGGACGCCATTCCAGAAGGCATCTATTGCAACAGATAAAATGCACTGCCTAAATGATATTGTTTCAGTAAAGTGATCTGAAGCATGACCATCACTTTGCTCAATTGCTCTGGCTGATTAGAAAAACGGTATCTCAAATAACAATCTTGAACCTGGACCTCCTTATCTATTCTCAACACAACTCAAACATCCAAGTTTCATCACCAACATTTGTGCAAACATCTGATTTATAATGCCTGTTTCAGTTATAAGTCATGCCCAGCATTGCCTAGCCTGATGTCCTCCAGATATACTGGACTTCTGTTCCCATCATTAATTTTCCAAAGCCACCAGTCTGGGAAAGTAATTGGGCCTTGGTAATATGTATACCTAAACAAAAGACAGGAGCAATTCTACAGACCTGTAAAGAGGCTGAAGTTTTTTCTATTTTTCTACTAAGGATAACGTGGCTTTACCTACAATTCGTAACACCAAGCTTTACTGATAGGGAAGTTTCATCCGAATTACTGCCTCATGCAACTACTGAAAGAACAGGACTTAAGACACCGGGGTTATTTTTTCCCTAGCTTTGGAGGCTTCGTTTGAATCTGGTCTTTATCACAGAAACCAGGAGCAGCAGCAGCAGAATATGGGGAAATTTCCTTATCCTTGCAGAACAACGGCCACCGTCCCCTATGAGGAACTAGGGCCGCGCGATGTTGAAAGCTTCAGCACACCGCCACGTATCTTTGCGGACTCCTTGCTCCTAGAAAACTAAGCGTCTGCTAGAAGTTGCGCCAAATCCCGGGGAACTCGGCAGGTTAGCTTCGGCCAAGGGCCGATCGACCCTCGTTCCACATTGTTTCACAATCAGTCCCCTCTGTCCCCCACACTCACGCTCCGAGCACTTCTCAAGGCCAAGCCATAGTAGTGCTGAACGCAGTCCCTCCAACCCAGCCCGAAAATCCCGGCGACAGCGCCCTCCGGACTGCCCCCAGCAACGGCGACATTAAAAGACGCTGCCATCTTACTGCATCAGCTGCGATTCTACCAAATAAGCCCCGATAGCGCCGCCAGCGCCGCCTCTTCCTGTCTCGGATGGCTATCGGGAGGTACCACCGGCAGCGCCGGGGAGGGGAAGAGGAAGAAACCATGTCTGCTCAAAGAGGAAGAGACCAGCAGATACAAAGCAACCCCCAACTTGTCAACAAATAATTCCCCCCCAAGAAGTAGTAGGGAGGAGAGGGCGAAGTACCAGATTGGGCCAGAAGGACTTCTTCTCCGAAGGACGGACCTCTACTACCTGACGCAGATTAAAATTGAAAAATATCGCACTTGTTCAGAAGATAGCACAAGTTCGGATTCCCTTACCTCTGATTAAAAAAAAAAGTTAATTAAACTGTTATCCGTAGATGCATGTTGATTCTATTATCCATAGGCATGATACCATGAAGACAATGCAGTACCTGGCATTGCAACTAGCCACTCTCACATGCTCTACCTGCTAAGGGAGTGTTTTTCAACCTTGATAAAATTTAAGAACTGTGGACCTCAAAACTCAGAAAATCTCCAGTCAGCATTTTGACTGGGGAATTCTGGGAGTAGAAGTTCAAACTTCTTAAAGTTGCCAAGGTTCAAAAATTCTGTTCTAAGGCAGACTTTGAACATTCCTTGACATGTTCTTGCAAGGTAATGATATATTAGTCACTCGGAAGACAAAACAGTTCATTCAGTTTATTCAGGAAGGTCAGACTGCCCAAGGAACTGTGGATACAGTTCTATAGAGGAATTATTTAATCTGTCATCTGCACCTCTATAAATGTCTGGTTTGGCACTGCAACCAATCCAAACACAGACTTCAGAGGATAATTAGAACTGCAGAAAAGACAATTGCTACCAATCTGCCTTCCATTGAGGAACTATATACTGCACAAGCCAGAAAGAGGTCTGTCAAAATATCTACACACCCCTCGCATCCTAGACAAATTGTTTCACCTTCTACCCTCAAAACGACGCTATAGGGCACTGCACGTCAGAACAACGAGACACAAGGAGTTTTTATTTATCTGCTAAATAACTAATTTCCACAATACTGTCAAACTATCTAAAAAGGCAGTATTACCATCATTATTCTCATTTTCTCTATCACCTATCACGTTATCTTCTTATGACTATAACTTCGTTGCTTGTATCTTACAATTTAAATCGTTTAATTAGTATCCTAGTATGATTTATGTTGATTGCTTATTTAGTATCCATGACTATCATTAAGTGTTGTAGCTAATGTTTTATGATGAATGTGTTTTTACAATGACTATGATAATGATCTATCACTATTGTATATATACTGAGAGCTTATGCACCGGAGACAAATTCCTTGTGTGTCTAATCGCACTTGGCCAATAAAGAATTCTATTTCTATTCTAAAAAAAATCACCAAAAACAGTTTATTCTGTTGTCTGAAATCACTTTACCATATAGTTAATAGATTGGGTTCTTTCTGGAAATTATATTATATAATCATTTGAGGGCTCTCAAATGATTTTTAAAAATAATGTTAATTGTATCATCTTTGAAATTTAATAAAAATATAAGAATGCTTATGCTATAACACAGTGAAAATCTTTTGACCAGTTATGACACAAAATGTCAACATGTCTTTAGATCAGATGTTTCTTATTTAAATTTGAAGAGTTGGAATACATAAGCTCTTCATATGAGGTAAGATGACATATTTAAATGCATTGTCTTTAATGCTTAGGTTACACAATCATGTTGTTTTGGCATAAAATCTGGACTGAAGGAGTAAACTTTTAATAGAGAGGGCCAGGGAATAAATAGTTAAAGCCATCAACAATGAGATGGATTCAGATGTGAAACAGTACATCCAGCAAGTAAACATTCTGGCTTTGAAATATAGGCTGAGGATATTTGTTTTTTCAAGATTCAATATACCACTGCTATATATATCTTTATAACTGTCACTTTATACACAACATCCACTGCTGGGATATGCTTTTCTTGCATGGAAGGGAATGTTTTGCATTTGGCAAAAAATAATTTTATAGTAACTATATTTTTATAAGATCTGTATCAGCTGTTTTAAACATCTCTCTCTGCTTTTTACCATTATGATTAATTACTAATCAATGGTATTTAAATATAAATGTAGCAAGAAACCAAGCAAAATAGCAGGTTCAGATAAAACATGAAACTTGTATAACAAGTTCCTGCCTCAATGTCATTCATTCCACTAAGAAAATTATGTCTCAGATATGGCATTTTACTTCTAAATGCAACCTCTTCCATTTTGAACAGACCTAGGCCATAGGTTTATGTCATTTTTGCCCACCAGCATACATAGGGCAGCAAAAATTTCATATTGTGTTGTGTACTGTATATAGAATTTTATTTAAATTGTTTAATTGTTTTTAGATTTGGTATATCACCATTCAGAACAGATTACATATAACTGATACATTACCCTCCAGAATAGAGACTTACATGCTGTAAAATAATATTTAAAATTTAAAATGAATTAATATGTAATATGTAAATACAAGGGTAGATAGTGGGGATGCAAAACTAAAATGCTAAAGCATACAATTAATTTCTAATAAAAAACCTGACAGAAATCAAGGCTTTTTGCCTGATGCAAGAGATATGGTAAAGGAATATCACTCAATAAAAACATCCTTTCTAAAGTTGCCCAGAAGAAAATTAAAGACGACTATGTTTTCAATGATATGACACCTATAAAGCAAACTATCCATAAGATTCACATTCCTGGTCTTGCTTGTTGAACAAAAGAGAAGAAGAAAGGGCAAGAGATGTTAAAAGTTAGAAAATTATCAGTGAATTTATGCTAAAAGGGAACTGAGATACATAGCATGGATATAACATATTAGTCACGGATTTATGTATGTGTGTTTTTCTATGCATAGATTTGTTTTCGCACCCAAAATAGAAACCAATATTTCATACTCTTGACATTATAGGATAGAAATAATAGAAAAATTAACTAAAGCAGCCTCCCCCAACTCACAGATTGAAAAATAAAAACGCATCTAGTAATTGGAAAGTATGTACTAGGAAAGCATCTGGTACAATGACTATGTGGCAGTCCAACAGGTTGGTATCTTTTAGATAAAAACATTCATAGTCTCATTTTCCATTTCAAAGTTTAACTATATCATATACCTCCTCTCCCATTTGTGGAATGGGAAGTTTAACTCTATAAGATGCTATAAAAGCATTAAATTATTTCAATTTTAGAAACTCATAACCCAGATGATAAAATCTTAGATAGTATTTGCTTCCAAATGGACATGAGATTCTCTACTAATATTAATGCTTTTAATGCAAGAGGGTGCAAAAGAGAAGTTTATGACAAACAATCTTTTAGTTTATCACTGTAGTATACCATAATTGGAAAATATAGAATTATTTATTTATAGAAAATATTTTAAAACATTTTAACAGAGAGGTTTTGTAGTACTGTTCTACCACCCTCCCCCAACCTGCAAAGTAAAACATTTAGACTTATGACAGTGTTGGAAAAAATAGACTATCAGGCTGACAATTGTTGAAATAGACAAGCTGGTCTGCAATAATAATGCATATATCCCACTTACATAGAAGCGCTAGTTCATATCTACCAGTATTCCTTTTTATATGATTGCTAAAGTATTAAGTGCCAAATTAGCAGGTTTCATTCCTAAGCATACTTACTGAAAACTAACCTCCACTGGATTTGAATTTTACTTCTAAGTTAGGACTGTTTAAGAAGCATGGAGTGAGGCTGTGTAGGGAAAAACTCTTTTCACTGCCAGAATTTTGAGTCCTTTAATTTCCATCAGTCAATTAAAAATAATACATTTTGCCAAGTCCATCGAAATTATAAAATGGAATTATTGCAATTATGTGTATTTGTTTATCATATCCCAAAAAGTCTGGGCAGGCTGTGATAGTACTAATTTTTTTTAATTTGACCCTGACAATATTTTTAATAAAATTGGGGACTTTTAAACATATTTATGTTGCATATACACAGCTCTGTGCCCATATGATCATAAAGCATCATCTGCATTGAATAATTTTACTGACTTTGTTGTGGAAGAAAGAAATTGCTGGGAATTTAATTTTGCAGCTACAGTTTGAATCTGTCCACTCTCTATAATTGCTAGGTTATGTTATTCTTACACAATCATTTTAAATTTCCTTAAATTTTCCCCATACCTTTTCCATCCCTGTTTGACATGGATGTGAGTGGGAAAAATAGCAGGAGAAATGCAGTGCAAAATGAGGTCACCTCTGCTTTTGGAGACCAGAAGAAAGGTGTCAGACTGGAGTAATCTTGCTGTCATGGCCCATCGGATCCCAGTTCGGAAGAGGAGGAGTTGGAACTGGGACTGTCCAACAGGGGATGGCACATCTCCCTTGCAATGTTTGGAGAGGCCAGGGGCTGAGGACAATACTGGCCAGGCTCTCAGGCATTGGGGGAGGTGGTCAACTAGATGGAGAACTGCTTGTTCTCACAGACATGGGGAAGGATCGGCTGCAGATAGGCAATGGTGCTGAGAGGCAGTAGATCCCCTCTGATGAGGAACAGCTGCCTCCCCCACTCCATCTGAGGGCAGAGAGAGTAGAGTGGAGGCAAGCTCAAAGAAGGTCTGCCAAGCTGCTGGGAGAAGGTCGCCCTGCCCCTCCTCACAAGAACCACATGACACGGGTTGACTTAAGCAAAAGCTAAGGGAGATTGTCTTTTTTGGGAATAATTGTTTGCTTTGGCATACACTCCCCTAGGTTTGGAAAAAGTTGGCCTTGACTTGTGTTTCTGCCTCTGCTTTGCCTTATGCCTTTGCCTGGTGAACTTGCCACTTGCCTTGTGACCTTATCCTGTGGACTTTGACTATGAACCTTGCCCCATGAGCTTGCACCTTCTCTTTGAACTTCCTATCTGCCTTTGTGAATTGGTTTTTTGCTTGCTGGCTTTTGTTTCTGGGACTGAGGGTGTCTGCCTTCAGGGTAGTATGGGGTAGAGCCTTAACAGCGGTTGTAGGGCCATTTCTTGTGGAATTAATAGAGCAATAAAGGATTCTATTGAAGCCTGCCTCTGCCTAGGTAATACTTGCCTTCTGATATCAAACACTAAAAGCTGTCCAACACAAATTATTTACATTTAATTTATTAAAGTGGAATATGTTAATTATAATTTGAATTATAATTCAGGTCCATAAGACAAACTATATCTACCTTTAACTATCTTGAAAAATATACGCTTAAAAGGCATTACGTGCAACACTTTAAATGCCAAATAAATATTTTTAAAAACTGTCATACATGAACTGCAAAAATCTTGAAAAACATGCAAGAACAATAGAGATCCAGAACATTATGTGTCTCTTTGCTGATCTCTATTTGTCCAGATTTTTGGCTACCTAGACATGGTAGCCATACTACATTTTTTATGATTAGCATTAGCATCAGAAACTAGACTCATATTAAAGAAACTTACCTTTTTATCTATAGGTATCATAGATGAAAAAATAGAAGTTATAATGGTACCAAATGTATTCAAATCCGGGATTATTTGAAGTAGCCTTTCATAGTCTGTTTCATGCACAAGAAAAAAAAACAGTTCTTACCAATTATCTTTACAGATGAAATATTTTTTAAAATCTGGTCTTTTAATATTTAGATTAAGTTTGCTTACCATTACTAATGATACAACTTTGATTCATTAGATTGTTCTCTTGTACTTCTTCTTTGACAGCCTGTTGATCTAGATATTTTTTTCCTGAAGCATTTGGCTTTTTCTTACTATTTGTGGGAGGTGGGTTTTTTTCAGAATACTGATCATTCTTAGCTTCCTTACTTAAATTCAAAGGATTTTTTTCTTTGAGACCATTGCCAGGTAATTTCCCATTATCTGCAAAGAATTCTATATTATATTTTTAATTTATATGACATTTTAGCTGGCTGTATTCTGCATCATTAACTTACATCTTGAAAAAATGTGGGCTTTTCTATTCCACAGTTTTTCCACAGAAAATAATTTAGAAAAAATGAATTTTATTATTAGAATTCATGCTAAATTGCTAATAATTTGCCACCCTCAGTCATCTCAAAGTGAGATGGGTGACAAATAAGTCTGAAAAACATATAAATAAAATTATATATGAAAATATCAGTCCTCTATCCATTTACTTGAGTACTGAGGAATTTCTGATTGAATATTTATTGGATGTGGAGTAAAGTATCAGATAACAATTTAAATTTCAACAGCTAAGTAAACTGTAACCATATATACACTTACAGATATCTTTGAACCTGGGAGTGGGTGGATGGAATTAACAAGCATGGGATAGATTAGGTAGTCCTTTCCATTTTTCACCTGATCCTCCATTTAACTTTTTTCTCATTTCCATTATAGTGCTAAAAATAATTTTGGTTAATTAAGATTGCCATGAATCTGGGTTCACAAATCACGCCATGACATGGTTTGTTTAACTATAATATATAAGCATAGTTGGGCTTGCTCAATATGTTAAGACTCAAATCATCGTTTATAAACAAAGTGGCTGGATCCACACATTATGCTCAAGCCAGCACAAGCAAATCACATTTGGGTTTATTTTGTTTTTATTGAACAATATTTAGAGCACCATGTTTGGAACCAGATAACACCTAGATTTTTCCTCAGTAATAAACAACAAGCACATACAATAATGACATCATTCCCAAGAATCCCCCAGAGTCAAAATTGATTTTTGAGTGAAAGTACTTGGGAGCTAAATCCATATAAGTAAAACATTCCTAATAATTGTTAGAGTCCAGGCCATTATCACTATCAAGACATTCAGAAGGTCCTAAAAATCAGGATAATTTTTTGAGAATAATTATTTATCAGTCTTATGAATATGAAATAATATGCCTTATAAAAAAGGGGAAAAAAGAAAATTAAAATAAGAATTTTCAGAATTGTGGGAATGATTCTACAACATTCCACTTGAATTGTTCACATTTGGAAGTCTTTATCTTCTGTTCATTATGAAGACAGGAAATATATTAGAGACCTGATTTCCAGACTGATGCAGAATTAAATGTAGTGTTCCTTTCTAATATATATTAACAATTAAAATCTGAATGATTAAGAACTAGAATGCATTTAATAGTCCAAGTCATGTATAAATAATACATCTGCTAAAATTATGCTTACGTTGTGGAAATATTGCACTTTTTCTAATAATTGAAAACATCAATTTGTTTTTTATTTTAAATCATGTTGCTTCATCCAAAATAATATCACACTTAGGAGTAGGGCAGGGGTGTCAAACTTGATTTCATTGAAGGCCGCATCAAGGTTGTGATTGACCTTGGGGGGGCCGGCTGGTCATGGCCGGAGTAGGCGTGGCCAGGGTGGCCATGGCCACCTCGATGTCATTTGTGTCAGGGCACCAGTGGTTGCCAAGTGCTAAGGCAGGACTTCCCTCAGACCCTCCTTCACAATCACTATAATCTTCCTTCCTTCCTTCCTTCCTTTTCTTCTTTTTCCTTCCTTCTTCCTTCTTTCTTTTTTTCCCCTTTTCCCTTCTTTTTCCTTCCTTGCTCTCTTCCCATTTTTCTTTTTTTTTCTTTATCTTTTCTCTTTTCCTTTCTCCTTTTCTGTGCCTTCTTGCATGCTCAAATGCAAAAGGGGAAACATTTCTCCTTTTGTTTTTAGTTAGTTTTGCTAGCTCTCTGCCAGCAAAAATGGGGCCTGGGGGGATGCGCATGGCCCTCCCGGGCTCCATTTTCGCTGGTAGAGGTACCGCAGGCTGGTCCTTTGCTGTTTCCAGGGCGGCCCTATGGGCCAGATCTAAGCACCCCAAGGGCCGGATTTGGCCCACAGGCCTTGAGTTTGACACCCCTAGAGGAGGGTACTATCTTGAAGTTTTGCCAGTGTAAAAGAGCCATCAATTTTTGTTGCATTCTCCCTAAAAAAATAGAGGCTCTTTGCTTTGCTTAAAAACAAAAATTTTCAGGAATGTTTGATTTATCTACTTTTATTACCAAAACAGTGGCCTAATACCTGATTCTGTCTTTTGGCTTCCACAGTTGTTTCTGCTATCCCATATAAGACTTTGGACTTCTGGCAGTAAATGCATTTTGGTCTTCATACACTTCCCGTGTCCAATATTTAATTTATGTTGATGCTCCACCAAAGTTGTTGCTTGTTTTCTTTTCTTGTAAATATTTTCACACGAAGAAATGTTGTACTGAAGCTTTTCAAGCTCTTGCTGTAGTTCCTGCAATTCATCTACACAAATATTTGCTTGAAGAATCTTTCTTGATTCCTCAACTAGCTTTAAATTAAATTCCTGGACTCTTAAGGAGGAACTGGCATCTTTCCAATCTAAGCCTATGTTTGTTATCAATTTACCATTTTGAATTGCATTCTGGAAAATAGACTCTCTTTCCAGAATTGGGAGTCTGTCAGTGTTTCTGTTATCTTTTTCTGAATCTGCAGTAACAGATTTTTTCCATTGCATTACTTTATTAAAATAACAAAAAGCATTCACATCCTGACATTCATATTTTGTTTGTTCATGGGCATGTTTAGCCTTATGTCTCTCTGCTTTAATATTTTTATTAATTTTATGTTTTTTGAAATCATCATTATCATTAGTTTTATATATCTTTCCAAAATAATATGAAGTTTTATCAAAAATATTGCTTATAGCAGTTTGCCCTATATTAACATTTCTCCCATTTTTGTTCCTGTGCACTATGTTTTTCTCACTTTTCTTATCTTCCTGGCCCTTTTCTGGCGTAACTTTTTTATGTCCATAAATAAATAGTTTATCTACATACTTTAAGTTTCTAAAACAAACTGCTTTGTCTTGTGTAAGCATTTTATTATCAGAACCAACAACTAAATGGTGTGTGTTTAAACTACCTTTCGTGTACTTAGGAGTGCGATCCATAATATGATTTATAGACTCAAGATGATGGAAGATCTCATCTGAGGAAAATTTGCTAGGATTAATACTAAGATCTGATTTGGAATCTTCCCTCTGAATGTCTAAATGTTGCTCTAGATCTTCACTGGCAAAAGTGTCTACTAGACCATGCTTTTTAAGAAGTAAATTATTATAGTCAATGATTAAACTGCATTTAGTATTCTTCTGAGATACAGATAACATTAGTGGTACCATTTCTTGCTGAAATTCAGATTCAGTATCTCCAGTATTTAAAATGCCATCTTTTTTCTTACGTTGAGTTAAAATTTTAAACTCCTCATTTTCTAAATTAGGTGTTAAATATGCTTTTGTGGTATGTTCTGCCTGATTTATATGCTTTCTATCAGACCTTGTACCTGTTATAACGCTTTTCTCTCTATCTGATTGAACAACATGAGAAGCTAAAGTCTTTTGTTTGCTTTTTAATTCTTTTTTACCTTCTTTTGAATATATTAGACTTTCATACATGTCTAGTAAATGCATGCTTTTCTTAGAAAAAGTATGAGAATCAGGATAATGTGAGATAGTTTGTTCTTGGAGAGCATAATTTTCAATAGTTTTTGGTACTGAAGAAACATCACAATTTTGAGCACTATCATAATATTCTTCTTTTCTTTCTGAACTGTTTACTTCATTGCTTCTTTCACCTATCTGCATTTGTGGATCCTGAAAGTATTTCTTTTCCACACTGTGAGTGACAAAATTCAAATTATGTTTAACAAGTCCATAAAAATTTTTTTCACATTGAAGCAGTTCTTGACCTGTAGTGAATGGAGATGGCCCTTGCTGCTTTAAGTTATTTGGATACTTTCTAGTTGTTCGCATCTTTTTGCTATCTTGTTGACTGTCAATAGTCAACAATTGCAAAATTTGTTTTGATTCATGAATTGCTCTTTTTTGAGAAAACTGATTCATACTTTCTTTAGTTATACTTCTGTTCTGCAAATAGTCTTCATCATAACTTACGGAAAAAAAATTCACGGTACCAGGTGACATGTTTGCTATATTCTTCACCTCAACAAATTCATTTTTTTTATGAGAAACTATGACATCTTCTTGTATATCATATTTTTCTGAATACAAACAAACCAATGGTTCTGAAATCTCAGTTTTCTTCATAACATCAGTGTAACATATGACAGGTGTACTTTCATCCAAACCTTTTAGGTTTAAATGTTTAAATTTGTTTATGTATTGTTTTCTAGATGAGAAAACTCTCTTCACATATTTATACTGTTTTGTTGATCTTTGCAGACTAAGTTGTAATTCTGAGGTTTTGTGTGGTTTGTCAAAGTTTTTGTCATATGTTTTTTGATCCTGAAATAAAGGTTCTATTATACATTCTGAAAAATGTTTTTCAAATGAAGAAAAAATTGTTTCTGTTAATAACCTACCATCTTTTGTTACATTTGCACTGCCTGCATTGTTTTGCATTGTAGATGAAAGTAAAAAGATACCGTTGTTGAAAATATCTTCCTTCAGATTTGCTGTTTTCTGATGTAATATATTTTTCTTTTCTATTTCTTTGTTTTTCTGTAGTGATTCAACAATAATGTTAGATTGGCTATTTTTAACCTTGGTTCTTTTAATTTCTTGCAAAGAATTTATGGTTTTGTCTGGAAAGTTCTGAAAACTAAAGAGATCTTTATAATGGCTAAAAGAAGAAATACACTGGAACTCTTCAGCTTCACTGTACTGTACTTCAGAATGTATGACTGAATCTGGAGAAAAACAAATAGAAAATGGAGACTGAGCTAACTTCCTTGCATCCTAAGTAACTCCTTGCTTTTCTTTTTCATTATGAACATAGCTTGCTTTAATATCTGCAGCATCGTTGGAGTAGTTTTCATTAAAATCTTCATTATTCTATTACAATACTCTTCATTAGTATTTTTTGGCTTTTTGCTCTCTATTTCTCTCTTTTATATCTCCCTTTTCTATTATAAGTCTTCTTTCTAATAAAGTTTCTTTTCTTCCCCCCTGTTATAGCTAATTCCCTACTGTCTAAAACAGCAATAGATATTTCATTGTCATCTGGAATATCCTTGCACTGTGAAAAATTCCTTAAAGGTTCATCTAGCAGCTAGATGAACCCTTAAGGAATTTTTTACAGTGCAAGAGCTAGATTCTAGCTCTTTGAAAAACAATTTTCATGCATTTCAAGACTAATTTTAATTTTTTCTTGCATACTTTAGACATTCTTTCTACAGATTTCTGACACCTACAAAAGTGAATTTTCTCCTTGTTCTAGTTTATCTCATCTAGCTTTTCCCCCAGCATTCTTTTTTGTTTCGTAGCTTGTTGCTCTGGAAGTGAATTAGCAACATTTTCTACCTCTCGATGAGATGGTTTCTTGAATTCTAGAATGTGAATAATCATCTTTTCTGGATTAAAGTGTTTCAATATTTCCAAACTCTTTCTTTTCTGATCCTGACCCTTTTTATAATTAGTTATTTTAACTTAGGATTCACCAGCAGCAAGAGTAGTTTATTAACTTCTACTAATTTACCATTTTCAATGGTTTCTATTTTTTTTCCACTAGCTTTTGCTGCTAAAGAAGACAAGAGAAGGTTTTCCTGAGAAGTATCAGTATTTTGATTTTCTAATTTTTGATAATATTCTGATTTAGTAGGAATTGCTTTTTATTTTTTTTACCTGTAGAAAATACTGCTTCACTATTTTTAGGTTGTCAGTTGTACTCATTGGATTTTAGATCTATCTCCAAAGTGTCTGCATTTTCTTTAGCTCTAACATACTGAAAATCTAATACATTTGTATAATAGCTAACAGAGTAGAAAAACTGAAGCCTTTTAGAGCCATTTTAATTTTCTTCTCCTGCAATTTGGATATTTAATAAAACTGTGAGAAGATGGAAGCTACTCTACAACTGAGCTCTGAATAGCTGGAGACTCATGTCCTACCTAGCCGAATAACTGATATGGCCTTATTAACTTCAGTTATATTATTATATACGTTTTCATACAAACCTGACTGGCTTTTTATTCTTTCTGACTCCGGAGTATTTTCAGTGATTTGGCTCTCTGATACTGAAACTTGTTCTGTACTGGAAGATTTTAGATTTTCAGCAAGTTCAGTGGAAAAAGAAGCAGTATTCATTAAATCGGGATGTTCATTTCCTAAAGGAAATTCAGTATCTGTAATATCTGGGCTGGTCATTTCTTCATGATATTTTTCTTTCTTTTTATCTACTACCGATTCAGGTGTTTGCTCTATGTTCTTTTTAACATATTTGCTTTGTTCTTCATAGAGCGTTTGCTCTACTGCTTCTTCTCTCAAGCCATCCTCCACTGGGACCGATTTTATATTAGAAGGCAGCGGGTCCTCATTTTGATCTACTTCTCCATTTGCAAGCTGTTCTTTGTCTTTTTGAGTGTACCCAAAACTTAAAATATCATTTAACTTCAGATCAAACCAGTTTGATTCAGACAGTTCATTATCACTATGTTTCTTTATTCTTGCTTCAGAAGCTGCTGTTCTGCCATGGTGGCCACTATTAGAAGCAGTGTTAGAACTGCTATGGAAATCTGGATCACCATCTTTGTACAGCAGATCATGTCCTGATTTTTCATTTCCGAAATGAAACAAATCTGTCAAAGTGCTCTGAAACCAGCTATATGGCTCCATTTTACTCTCTTTGGGTTGTTTTTTAATATCAGCATTGTCAGCTATTGCTATTTTTCTATGCCTAAATGTAATTTGTTCTGAAATCTCTGAGGATTTTCCAAAAGCCTCCTTATTTTCTTCCCTTCTCAAACCAAGCCAACCTGCAATACCAAAAACAGTCCAAGTTGACTGAGCTGGGACCGGATTCAGAGCCTGGCCGACTGGGTCCTCTTGGTGGCTAGACTCATCTTGATCAGTCTTGCTGTGACTGCTATATTCTTTTGGGATAGAAGTATCTGGGAGTTTCATGATTTCATCCTCAGGCATGTTAAAGTCTGAGTCTTTACCATCAGTGTAAAGAGATACATCATGCTCATTTTCTTCAGCACGACGATTAAATATGCTGTCTTCATTTTCAAAAACATATTCTTCACCATCAAGACAAAGGAAATCAGTTTCCTAAAAATTAAAATACATGTAAAATGAATACATTTTTTTTACTTATTTAAAATATATTATTTACCTAGCTTTCTTCACCCATTAAAAAAAGCATTTGAAAGCCTTCTGAAAAGGCCCCTTTGTATATTATCAACTCTCTCTCTCTCTAATATAAATATTAATATATAAATATAGATAGCAATAGTTAAGTGTTTCCAGGAATATTCTCCTATAACTATGTATTCATTAATAAAGCATAAAAAAGTGATCTGGAAAGGAGCTCTGTCACTGCAATGAGTAACTTCAGCCTGAGCTCTTAAATGACTATATATGACTATATGACTATATGACTATAACTTGTTGCTGGCAATCCTTATGATTTATATTGATATATTGACCATCAATTGTGTTGTAAATGCCGTACCTTGATGAACGTATCTTTTCTTTTATGTACACTGAGAGCATATGCACCAAGACAAATTCCTTGTGTGTCCAATCACACTTGGCCAATAAAATTCTATTCTATTCTATTCTATTCTATTCTATTCTATTCTATTCTATTCTATTCTATTCTATTCTATTCTAAATGTTTTCCAGTCTTTTTGAAATGGTTTAATGCTGTTCTAGAATAATGTTGCTTTCCAGAATAGTGCTATTCTAGAACAACACAAAACTTTGCTATTAGCTGATGAGTTCCCTTTGATCGTACTCATTCAAAACCTTTCTGCAAAACCTGAGCACATTTGGGCAGTTAAACTTAATCGTTTAATCGTCTATTAGAACTGGCCTTCTCTTCCTCCCTATCTCTTATTAAGGCAGCTAGTGATGTTTGGTGGAAGGGGAACTGAAGCTAGCACTATCCACAATCATTTTCCTGAACTTATCCTGCATGCATTTTGTGAGAACAGCATGAGAACTATTAAATATTGAATCATCTGGCTTCCTAGAGTTGTGGGTGATCCATCACTGGAGGTTTCAATTAAAGGTTGGACAACATTTTATCTGGGATAATCTGAGGATTGCTGCCCTGGGCAGTGAGCCCTTTCCAACTCTATGAGTCTATAAAATCAATTGTCTATTTGAATGAGCTAAAGCAATCTATCATAACAGAGGAAGAATAAATTTCTTGTCTCCATTTTTCAGTTCCATGCATCTTTAAATTCTAAAAGTGAAAAAGGTTAATCAACAATACTGGAGGGTAGAATCCAGTATCATGTGAAACTCTGTTGGCATATGGAACTTTAGGGGCTTTCCATATTGTTTCTATTTGCTTGTTTTAAAACAAAATAAAATAAAAACACACACTGAAAAAAAATGTTGCCAATACAGTGGTACCTTGGTGCTCAACTGCTTTAAAACTCATCAAATTTGGTACTCAAAATATTTTGATGTGAAAATTTGGTCCCCATATTCATCATTTGCTTCCTACTCAACGCACCAACTAGAACTTGTCAGTGTCTGCTGCCTTGTAACTCACTACATTATTCCTTATGGGAAAAATTTGTTTGATACTCATTGTTTTTGGTATTCATCACACCTCCTGGAACTAATTAACAATGAGTACCGAGGTACCCGTATATGCAGAACAAATCAAGTGTTATGTGTTATAAGGAGGGAGCTGAGGAGGGTCAATGGGTATAATTGCATTGGTCAAAGCTCCTCTTCTCACTACACGCGCGCGTGCGCGCACACACACACACACACACACAGAGTATACTGGAACAATTTATGAATCTAATTGTGGTCTTTCTGTCAAATGGGATGGTCTAGTTTTGAGAAAAATCCAGGACCCCTTGGAGATTAACTGTTATTGATGCAAGTGTTGACTGCTGGCAATTGCGTGGAGTAGTTTATGCAGATTTCAGGGCGAGATTTTGGAAGTGATTTGCCCTTGCCTCCTTCCTAAGGGTGAGAGATTGGCCCAAGGTCCCACAGTTGGATTTGTTTTCCAAACCTTTTTGACCTTGAAGCAGTTCTGGAATTTATAAATCCTTGTCTTCTACTTTTGTGCCTTAACTAAAATGCCAAACTGACTATCTAATCATACACATTATTATGTTTTAATAATGTTTTGAGTAGATCATGATCAGGAAAGCAAGATCCAGCATAATTTTATGAGCACAGAAAATTAAAGGATTTACATTAGGCGTGTCCAACTTGCAAGCTGCATGCAACATAGACAGCTAGTAATGCAGCTTCACAAGGTTGTAAACTTTTAACATTATTAATTTATTTATATAAATTAACTCAATACTTTGTATGCAGCCCAAGGCAATTATTATTTAGTTATTAAAATTATTTGTTGCCTATCTCACTGTGGGGCTATTCTAGGCAGCTTATACACAAACAAACAAACAAACAAAGGCAAACAAAGGCATGAAAAGTGTAAATGTAAGCAAAACAGAAGCAAAATAATTGAACAGTAAAAGAAACAATGAAAGACAAAACAATAGGAATACAACAATGCACTAACAAAAGAGCAGAGTACTAGGAGGGGAGGTCGAATCAACCATAATCTAGCAGCCACCTCTAGCATGGAACTCCCCCATTGTGTCTCCAGGCTAACAAGCAGAGCCAGGACTTCAGGCTCCTATGGAAGGATGGGAGGATGACGCCTGGAGGGTAGGCTGTTCCAAAGGGCGGGCACTGTGGCAGAGAAGGCTCTTCTGGATCCCAATAGTCAGAGTTCTTTGACTGATGGGATCTACAATAGGCTCTCTTTGCTGGCATGAGTAGGATAGGCTTGTCCTAGTGGCATGAGACTGTTCAGGTAGCCTGGATCTATGCTATTAAAGGGTTTTAAGCTAATAACCAATGCTTTGAGCTGCACACAGAAGCAGACCAGTAGCCAGTGCAGTTCCCAGAGCAGAGATGTAATATGGGCTGTTCTAGAGGCCTAAAGACTGCTCTCACTGCTGCACTTTGTATCAGCTGGAGCTTCTGAATGGATTTCAAGGGTAACTCCACGTAGAGTGCACTGCAGTAGTCCAGATGAGAGATGAATAGAGCTTGAGTAACTAAGCACGGGGACTCATGATCCAGGAAAGGCCACAACTGGTGCATCAGCCAGATCTATGCAAAAGCCCTCCTAGTCACACCCACCACCTGCTCTTTGAGCGGGAGAAATGAATTCAGGGTAAGCAAAATGGATCTGAACAGGTTAGTATCACCCTGTCCAGAACTAAGGATGACAAAAACTTGAATCCTGAGGCTCCATGCACCCAAAGTTACTCAGTCTTGCCAGGGTTCAGCCGAAATCTGTTGTCCCATATCCAGGTCTCTACAACCTCCAGGCATCAAGAGAGGGCAGAGAGAGCATTACTCAGATCACCAGATATAGATCTGGTGTATGTATCTTCAACATATTGATATCTCAACCCGTGGTGACAGATGAGCTCATCCAATGGCTTCTTGTAGACGTTAAATAGAAGAGCAGAAAGTATCGAGCCCTGCAGGACATTGTAAATGAGCAGTCAGGGGCTGGATCTCTCACTCCTTATTAACTGATTGGGACCAACCTTGAAGAAAGGAGTTGAACCAGCCCTAAAGTGTATTGCCCAACTCACATGGCTGACCCAAAAGAATACCACTGTTGATGGTATTGAAGAACGCTGAGAGGTCAAGGAGAGCAAGAATGGTTGCAACTATCCCCACCCGACTCTTACCAGAGATCGTTCATAAGTGTGACCAAAGTATCTCTGTCCCATAGCCAAGCCTGAATCCTGCCTGAAAGGGGTGCAGGAAGTCCATTCCATTTAAGTCAGCGGTTCTCAACCTGTGGGTCGGGATCCCATTGGGGGTCGAATGATGATTTGCCAGGGGTCGCCTAAGACCATCGGAAATATGGGAAGTATACTTGCGAGTTGAAGAATCGTGCTCCAATGGTTGACTCCACAAGCCAGCTGCAGGCTCTTCAAATCGCTAGCCGAATTCAGCTTCAGGCGCGATGAATTAAAAAAGAGAGAAATCTTTGCTCTGATGTCTCCCTCTCAAGCCAGCTGCAATCACTCCCAATCGCTAGCCTAATCTGGCTTCAGGCGCGATAAACTTAATAGGGGAGGCGTCTCCGCTTTAATGCCTCCGTCCTCAAGGCAATCGCAAGCAGTTCAGATCGCTAGCCAATACGGCTTCAGGCGCGATAAATTCAAAACAAAAATAATTTTATGGTTGGGGTCGCCACATCGTGGGGAATTGTATTAAAGGGGTCGCAGCACTATAAAGGTTGAGAACCACTGATCTAAGTCCTCCTGGAACTGAAAAACAACCACTTTTTCTATCACTTTCTCTAAAGAGGGAAGATGGGAGACTGGATGCAAATTGTCCAGTCAGGTTGGGTCAAGCAATGATTTTTCCTCTTCAGTCAATGTGGTCCAGGCAAGCCAAAAGGTTGGGCACCTATGATTTATATGAACAAATCAATACCCCAAATTATCTCCTGAGTTTCCTTTGAAATAATACCACTAGATATTTTGAAATGTTCATGAAGCATTTTAATTTACCTTTGTGGGCACTTCTATTTCTCCTGTAACAAATACTTCTTCTGTTTGGACAGCATCCATTGGGAAGTAACCAAATTCTTTGCCTTTCTATAGTAAAAGGAAAAAATGGCATTTATGAACACACTGTGATTTCTACTTAAAATAATGAAACAAAAATTTTAAGAAGAACCTCTAGAATTTTCTTTCTTATGTTTGGGGAATAAAATTGTTTTTTCCTTGAGAAAATTTGCTTCCTCCTGGTTTTTTTTTAATAGTAGAAAAATGTTTGTTTTTAGTTTATATGCCATAGATATTATCAATAGTGGTCTTGCTATTTTATCATCAGTACTTTTTCTTCAAATTATGTCAATAGGTCTCAGTTTCAGTTTAGAAGGAAATAGTCTTATCATACCACCAAACCGACAACAATTCTGTTTAAATTAAGGAGAAATAGGGATGTGAACATATGGGCTAAAAAAGGAAGAAGGTCAGTGGTTCTCAACCTGTGAACTGCAGACCTCTGAGGGGCTGCGATGTTGTCACAGGTGTGGGGGCTGTCTATGAAGGCTTGAAGAAACGTTATGATTTTAATCTTAAATCTTGGGAGGTTCTCCAGCCACAAAATGTACTTAAAGGAGGTCCATAGTGAAGAAAAGGTTGAAAACCAATGGTATAGGTTAATAGCGAGGCTCTAGTCTAAGTTTACTAGCATAATTATCAGAAACAATGGCAATAATAATTGAAAGCATTCAAAAAGATACTAATCACCATATTAATATCAAAAAGTATCACTATTAGCACTGTTAAATCAGATATTATAATCTGTGCAGTACAATAGCATTTTGATCCACCAGATCAAGAGACAAAATGATAGAATGTTATGGCTGTTGATCTAATATTTAGCAACTAGAGTCTTTACATCTGTTTGTTGAACCATTATGTTGCTTTTGGTTATAATTGCTAGAGCAAGATGGAAGTAACTTCCCAGTACTTTTGGAGGATGCTAGTAGTTTTAGAATGGTATGTTAGTCCATGTTAATTAACCTCTGTGACAGAGGTGAAATCCAGCAGGTTCTGACAGGTTCTGGAGAACCAGTAGCGGAAATTTTGAGCAGTTCAGAGGACTGGCAAATACCACCTCTGGCTGGCCCCAGGGTGGGGTGGGAATGGAGATTTTGCAATATCCTTCCCCCAGGAGTGGGGAGGGAATGGGGATTTTGCAGTATCCTTCCCCTGGAATGGAGAGGGAATGGAGATGGAATGGAGATTTTGTAGTATCCTTGCCCTGCTATGCCCACCAAGCCACGCCCATCAAGCCATACTAAGCTCACCAAGCCACGCCCACAGAACTGGTAGTAAAAAAATTTGGATTTCACCACTGATCTGTGGTTAAGAGGCCACTGGTAAGCAACAACAGAGGCATCCTCAGAGGAGGAACAATTTATGAAAACCATAAGCTGCTCATTTATACATGCACAATAATGTTGTATAAACATACAAAGGGGACAGAGTTTGTTTGGTGATAATGCAATGCTGCCTTCCTCATTTTGACAAAAGTATCAGATGTTGTGAACTCTGAAGGTAAATTAGACCCTTTGTTGCTTTCAATAAGCCAAAGGATACCCAGCTGCAGTTGTGTGCATAGGCAAAAGGAATGTTCAATGATTTTAAAATTCCAAATGTATCCTTCTGAAGGCAATTGCAAACTATTTTGTCAGGACAACTGCATGGTTATAATCAGGTATTTACCAGCAGCAAAGATCAAAAGGGGTCTCCACCCCCTTTTTTAAGCTTACTGAGTGTACCTCCTCCCAAATCAAGGACATATGTAGTCCTCCAACTACCAGGTAATTAAAAAAATAATAAATTCAAAAACAAGACTTTTCTTGATAGGCAATTGAATATGAACTGAGTCATTCTGCCTATAGACCAAGGGTCTGCAACCTTGGCAACTTTAAGACTTGTGGACTTCAAATGCCAAAATTCCTCAGCCAGCTTGAAGTCTACAAGTCTTAAAGTTGCCAAGGTTGGAGACCTTTGCTATAGACGGAGCCTCCTCTGTTTTCAATTGAGCTCAAAATGCAATGATTTTTAAAAAAACTTTCTTTCAAAAAGAACTACTTTTTAAGCAGTTGGTTGCTTATATAGAATTTATATAGAGTTTTGGGTGCTTGCTGCAAATAACTCTTTGTAGCAATGTTTTTTAAAGTGTTACATCAAAGTATATTTTGTCTAGGACCTAAAATATACTGGAATTTCTGTTATTGACTCTAAAATAATAATTATGCCTGAAAGAAATAGTTTATGTATTTTTTCCAACTTTTAAAATCTTTGAGATTCCTGGGGAAACAGCTTACTTTATTTCTGTGTTCTATATCAATATGTTTCTTCCTTCATTGTTTTTGATTACTGAAGTCAATGGACCAGGAAGCAGAAATATTCAGCAAAACTAAAAATATATTATTGATTAGTTTATAACTTTGAATGAAAAGTATTGCTCCATCTAGTTATTTAAAACATTCACTCAATTTTGAAAATCCTTCCTCCTGTCTCCAACCTTGGCAACTTCTTCCCTCTGCCCTAACTTTCTTAAAACCCTTAAAGTTGCAGCCATATTATAAATAAAATTATAATTTGCCATTCTCAGGCAAATTGCTGACTAATACTTACACTTCCTGCCCACAAATCTTCCCTTTCTCTTGAAAGTTTGAAGTATACCATTATTTCTTCCCCACTTTTGAAGCTCAAGTAGCGGCAGTCAGGCCCAGTGTAGTCTTTAATGGCTAACACTCTGCTCATAGTTGCTGGGTAAAAATTAAAAACAGAGGCAGTATTTTAAAGACCTTTCTTATATCATATAACAAACACAGAACCAAGCAACTCTTTAAATCAGATGTGTTTCTTCTCAGAATTGCGAAAAGCATTAATGTGATCTTGGGAAAAGATGCAGCTGCTTTAAGATGCTGTTTGCATGAACGCGGAAACATAAACACGTTCTCCTTATATGTGACAGATGATCATGGTCTAACATTTAATCTTAAATTATCAACACTTGTCCTGTTACCAGAAGTAAACAATCATAGAGTCACTGGGAGTGAGCTGGGCAGCCATATAAATTTTCTTAATAAATAAATCTGAGTTTTTCTTACTTAGTAATTACTTTATCTATTTTGCTAACAGGATGGTAGATATTTTTTGACAAGACACTTTACTCCCAAAATTATTTTATCACTTACTACTATACAGAAGTGAATATAAAAAGTCTATACACCCGTTAAAATGCAAGGTTTTTGAATTGTAAAAAAAAAAAAAATCAAACAGAGATAAATCATGTCAGAATTTTTTCCACCTTTAATATAATATATAAGCTGTACAATGGAACTGAAAAATAAACTGAAATATTTTAGGGGAAAATAACAAAAAAACTTACAATAGTGTGATTGCATAAATGTGCACATCCTTAAATTAATATTTGGTTGAAGCGCCTTTTGATTTTATGGCAGCATTGTACAGCTTATATTCATTAACAGGGCTGTGTATGTAGACTTTTTACATCACTATTTTCAAGCATGCATAGTTGATTTAATAGGGTTTACTTCTTGCAAAATAAGTAACTTGCATAAAAATGTTTGAGGACTTTCTAGTAACATATTTACTCTTAACAGTTTTGACTAAAATACTAAAAAAGAAAGCTAACCAAATATATTCTCCTTATATGCTCTATAAATTTACCAATAATTAATATTCATAAAAGCATAATTAAACATTACATTATTAACTTATTATTTAGTCAATAGAAGGATACAATTAATGCTGTTGTGTTCTGAGGTTCTATTTCTAAGGTCTGTTAACAGGTTTGCTATTGAAGTTTATAAATTCAAATTTGTTAACAGTAATTTTTCAGGCTATGGAACTTGTTAAAAAAATTACAGAGCTCCATATCATGAAGCTAAGCTCTTGTGATAAAACATTGGCTGAGCTTGATTTCTAATCTAATTATTGTTTTTGCCTTTAGTCTTTCCTGGAACTCCATCAAGTTCTGCAGAATCATGAGGATGTGCTAGTTTGAAGAGAGTTATATTATTTATAATCTCAGCAAATGACTCCTCTAACATCCTCATGTTAAAAAACGATTAATTAATCTTTCATAAAGTGGACATATCGGTAGCACTTTCGTTATAATTTCAAATTAGTGGTTAAACTTTTCAAATTAACTTCCCAAAGTTTTTCAAATAAATATACTGGTAGAGTTTTGCAGTGTTACTACACTGTTGAATAGACTTAAAGCAAAGATCTTTGTACTTACTTTCACATTCTGAATCTCCACACTTTTTCTGTGCTGAAAGCACTTTAGTACTCTTCGTGTTTGTTGACAATGAAATAATTAATAGTGTAAGACTGATGTCTAAAATCTTCAACATTCTTTAAAATGTTATTCCTGAAATAATGTTTAAAAATTAGAGTCTCATGAGCAGAATAGTTTTTCAATTCCTTTAGTTAATAAGCTTTTAAAGATAAAAAGAACTCGTCAATTCATTTTCTTCTGTTCTTTAGACTCTGCTCCCACAAATGCCCTTTCAACAGCGTTTTGAGTCAGCTGCCCTGCTTTAATAATTAACCACGTTCAATACATGGATTACAGTTTTAAAATAAAGTTATTCCCAGAAGTTTTTAATTAGAAAATCCTGTTTTACCAGTATACTAATCTGAAAATGCAAATTGTTTGTGTGACTTGTGCATCATAGGAAGAAATGTTTCTAATTAATATTTTTTTTTCAAAATTGTGGTTTGAGTTCTGTACTTGTTTGAATCCCTCTCTTTCAAGCCTGATGACTGAATTTATGTTTTTGTTTTAGAGCATGACCCTGGACCTGGGCAAATTCACATGGATATTATTGCACTTTGGTGGTTATTTCTGTCAATTAAGCATGAATAATAAGACTGTAGTTTCAGTTTAGTACAGGAGTCAGTTCACTGAGTTGTTTCTTTTGTTTGTTGGCTATACTACCGACACCTAAACATGCATCTGGTAGGTACACAAACCTACCCACACACATGTATATGTTTTTAACTGATAGAGAACAGCCATACTTCCCAATTGAAATAAACCATAAAATCAGACCATATATTTAAAAATACTTCGCTTCAACTTGATGTGAACAAGATTGCAATTGCAACCAATGGAACAGCTTGCCTTCAGAAGTTGTGGGAGCTTCATCACTGGAAGCTTTCAAGAAAGACTGGATTGCCATCTGTAAAAAATGTTGTAGGGTCTGCTTGGGCAGCGGGTTGGACTAGAAGACCTCCAAAGTCCCTTCCAACTGTTATTCTGTTACTAAACATTTTAAAGCAGTTGTTCTCTTTTTCCATTGTTTACCTACACCCAGTTTATCTGGCCAACAACCAAACACTGCCAAGCCTTTAGACATAATATCTCTATTGATCCCAAGGATTTTTTTTTTTAATTTTTAGACCGTTCAACTCCAAAATGATTCATGCAGCTAGAAAGCACAACCCCATTATAGAAAAAGAAAACAAACTCACCCAAGAGAACAGATTTTAAAAGCACTCTTCCTCATCATTCCTAACCTAACAGTGCAAGCTGTGCACTGTTTAATATATTTTATATATGAATTACCAATACTTTAAAAAACAAGACAAAAATGCAGTGGAATGAACCCCACAGATGAAAATATGTCTCCCGTTTCTGTGCAACTGTTAGAGAGAAGCTTTGTTTGTTCATGCATGCTAATTTAGAGCTCATTGATTAAATAATTGAAGAATATTCTGTATTTTAGACAGAAAATGATGCCACTGTTTTGTTTCAATGCTTTAGTCCCATCTTGATTAACTACAGTTGCAAATCTTTTTCCCAGAACATGTTGAGATTAGATTACGTGTTTGTTCCATAAAAGTAGAGTAAAATTTTGAAAGGCTTTCAGATGCATCTAGAATAATAAGTTACCAGTGATTCAAAAATTTAAATAGGATTCGAGATCGATTTGCTTGGTTTTTATTTTTTGATTAAAAGAATTTGTACTGCAAATAAAACAGCAAGGAACAATCTAAGGAAGCTAATCGGTGAGTTACAAAGTTTCATAAAATTCTGACCTATTTTTTCTCTCTTCTCTGCTTACTGTCTATTCTTCAACTGTCTTCCAATAGTACTCAACTGCCTTTCTCCAAGGTTCCATTGTTTTCATATTTAAATCTACTCTTTCATTAGTCAACACAGAAGTTCCAAATGAGATTGTACAGCAGAGCATTATATTAACCGATTCTCCAAATAATGAAAGAAACAAAAAGCTTTGAAATTATATTGAAGTTTCAGGTTCAAACAAATCTTAGAGTAATGATTTTCATTTCCTTCTTTGATAAAGTTAATAGCTTCATAGATCATTTTGTAGACATCATGTATCTGGGCCTCAGCAAAACTTCAGAGTACTCATCTTGAAATTGTATTTTTATTTATTTTTATTGCACTTTTTTTATAGATAACTGAAGGTGGCAAATATACCTAATACTTTTGCCTTCTTGTTTTCTACACAACCCTGTGAGGTGAGTTGGGCTGAGAGAATTCAATAAAACTCCGAGGCAGGAAATTTCCTCAAAAAACATTTTATTGGGACATATCAAATTGGCATGTTCCTGGTGAAAAACCAGCTCGAAGTTCCTACTGTTTTTTCACCCAATTAAAAGTAAAACTTTGTCACTCCCCCCCCCGTCTCCAGTCACATGGTCCAATCAGCATAGTCCCAGTTGCTAGGTGACCTCAGTCTCCACCTTTCAAACACCTGCACCAATGTCCTTGATTCTCATGGAAAATAATTTTATTTAGGCTACAATACCCCAGCTAGCTCTACACCCACTTCTCTGGCTCCTTCGCTCCAGGCTGTGTAAGCCCTAAAGCAATAAGAGAAACTTCCCTAGAGAAACTACAAAAAGGAAAACGGTCAGTTTGGTCAACTTCAGGGTTGACAGCTAGTTAATGGCTCAATTTAACTTGAGAGAGAAATTCTGAGTGAAGCGACTCTGTGCTCTTCTGGGCCCTCTGCTGTTGAACATTTTATCAGTGAGTTAGATGATTGAACTCAGACAATATTTACAGAATTTAGAGGCGATACAAAACTCAAGAGGAAATACCCAAAAAGATATAGAGAATTGTTGCCTTCAAACCTCGAGTTTGGCATGAAGCTTTGATCCCCGAATTTGATACATTTTTACCTTTGTAAAGGTCCCACTGGAAGTTGGCAAATGGGCCATTTCTGGCCTCTGGGGGGGTAGGGAAGGCCATTTTTGCCTTCCCCAGACTCCTGGAAAGGCTCTGGAGGCTGGGAACAGCAAAAAACGGGCCTTCCAGTCCCACCGGAAGTTAGCAAAGGGGCCGTTTCTGGCTTCTGGAGGCGTGGGGAAGGCCATTTTCACTCTCCCGACTCCTAGAAAGGCTCTGGAGCCTGGTGAGAGAGAAAAACGGGCCTACCGGGCCATCACATGCCAGCAGCGGGGGAAGTGGGGTTGTGCGTGCATGTGCATAGATTTATGGGTGTGAGCACATGCACAAGTAACCCCCCTGCCCTGCCTTGTGGCATGTGATGGCAAAAAGGTTAGCCATCATTGTCCTACAGAAACACCATTTGTATCTGGGCAATTGATGTATTTTGAAAATAGATTGGGACATTGGAATATTCTTGCATAATAGCGAAATCAAATGCCATGTGATTTAGCCACCAATCAGTATTTAGATTACAGGAAAAAGAGGTATAAATGCCTCGCATAGACTACCTGAAGGTTGAGGTTTTGATACTCTAATATCTTGCAGGTGAACCTGTTATTGAAATCAAGGATGATAGCAATAAGATTTACATACCACTTCATAGTGCTTTACAGCCCTAAATGGTTTACAGAGTCAGCATATTTCCCCCAACAATTTGGATCCTCATTTTATCCACTTCGGAAGGATGAGTCAACCTTGAGCAGGTGAGAATTGAACTGCTGGCAGTCAGCAGAATTAGCCTTCAATATTGCATTCCAACCACTGTGCCACTATATGATGTGTATATCCTGATGGTATAGTTAAAATGTAGAAACAAAGTGTGTTTCTTGCTCTTTTAATGGATTTTAAAGGTTTTCCTAGTTTCACATTACTAGAATTCTTATATTGACAGATAAAGAACATTTTATTAAATAATAGAAAATACAAGCAATATAGATAAAGCTAACTTTATTTGGACTATTACAGAACAGGCTAACAAAGACATTAATTGTATAAAAAGCTTAAAAACAGAACAATACCATTCCATACCAACTGTACTGCTATTTGCTTTGTTACAAAAAAGTCCAAGTTTCAGTTTCCTCACTCAACAGGCATTTTAAGCACAACATTAGCTCCAAACAAACTATGCAATCCATTTTATACTGCTATTTGAAAGGGTGTGGATGGCCAATAATAATCTAGCTTTACAAGATACACATGGCATTCTTCTATCATACAGCAGAACACAGAAAGGCAAGTTTTTTCCTTAAAAAAAACCCTACACTAAGTATCATCCTAGAGAAAGGCAAGGTTTATGTAACTATAGGAATCACAAAACAGAATGTTATGTGTTCAAGAAAATTATAATTAGCCTGATGTACTTATTTTGCTTTCATACATCTGAAGAAACAATAGTAAAAGCTTGAATCAAATTTAAAAGAAAGCAGACTTGCTTCTTCATGGGATTTGGGAATTCACTTTCTTCTTTACAATCAAAAAGGAAAGACTAACGTGCAGAATATTAAACACTCTGCATGGAGTTTGCCAATAAAAGGAGAGTTTTCTATGCAAGATGAAGCAGCAACAGGCTCTCACAAACCTCTGTAAAAGACATTTATTTCTACAAAAAGAGACTTATGATACAATTGAATCACACAAATTTAACTATGTACCTTTTAAAATATACAAGAAACTTTGAAGTAGAGGATACTTAAAAAATGGAGGTTTCAGTATTTTATTTTACACATCTGCATCTTCACATAATTTGATAAGTAACCTTTTACAAAATCATGTAAAAAGCACATTTGCCTGGTAAAGAGTCTTCAAAAGATTTTACACTGCATGCAATTAAAGCAGCCTTTTCTTCCTTATACGGACTCTTTTCACTCAAGTAATCTTCTGCTGCAAAAATTAGGGTAGCAGCCTGGTCTCTTCTGTTAACGCCTTTTGTCTTTCCTGTCTGATTTACGGTCTCTTTCATTCCGTGAAGTCCTTTTGCCTGACCAACTACTTTCTGATATAGACCTTTTTCTGTCCGACCTTGAACTTTTATCCTTTGATCCTTTTGCATCTCTTCTGCTACCTTTTGAAGACTTGTGACTTCTATCTACTCCTGAATTGTCCCTTCGCTTCCGTTCCAAACTCCTTCTATGCTTTCTATCTCTATTATGTCCTCGCCCCCTGCTTCGACTTCTACTCTCACTGCTACTAGAACTACTAGTACTTTCTCGACTACTAGTACCACTACTACTGCTGCTGCTGGAACTGCTCCGACTACTACTTGTACCACTGCTAGAACTGCTCCCACTGCTACTACTTGTAGAACTAGTACTACTAGTGCTACTACTAGTACTCCGACTCCGACTCTTACTGGTTTTGTTTCTTGCCCTACCTCTGCTTCTACTCCTAATTTTGTTTTTAATTTCTACACTTACTGCCTGGACTTGATCTGCCTGCATTTCAGGCACCTTTTCAGACACTAGAGATTCTTTGTCTAATTGTGGTGCTTGGTCTTGAGTGGTCTCCAAAAGTGGCAAAGGCTGTGGCCAAATCACAGACTCTGACTGAGGCTGGACCTCAGCCTCTGATACTGGAATGGATTCAGGCTCCTTCTCTTCTGACTCCTCTGGTTCAGCATCAACTTCTGGCTTCCTGGGTTCCTCTTTTTCCAGGGCAACCATAGGCCCTTCCTGTTCTGGCTGTGCATTACATTCCATTTCTGGTTCAACCTCTGTGCTAATTTCATTTTCTAATGGCTCTGTATAATCTACCTCATTAATTTCCATTACATCCTGCTCACCATCTATTGGCTGAATACCTTCACTTTCTACTTTCACTAGTTCAACTTCCTCAGTTTGGTTATCTGTCTGCCTGTCATTCTCTTTAACTTCAGCTTCCTCTTCTACTTTAACTTCCATTTCCTCTTTTTGCTCTTCCTCTTCCTGTTCTATCTCCCCATCACTATGACTAGCACCTACTTCCTTTTCTTCCCTTACCTCTTCCATTTCTATATCATTGCTCTTATTACCTGTCTCCATCTCCTCCACCTGCTGTACCACCTTACCCTCTTCCTGCTCCTTGTTCTGGTCTTCCTTCTTTTCTTCTTTCTGTACCTCCTGGTGTTCTTTTTCCTTCACAGACTGTCGTCTGGGCCTGGCTTCCATTTTATTAATTTGCTCAGCAAATTCAGTGCGTCTATTTTCAAACAGTGCTGAAAAATAAGAAATGTAGACAGCAATTAGATTCATAGTTTGGATAACTCCCTTTATGTAACAGTATCAGAGAAATTATAATCCATGTAGGAAAATCATGAACTCCACCTCTAATTCATTTTATGACCAGCACATGTTATTTTGCCACATCTACTTGCATACAGAAGTACATGTTTAAGCATTCAGCATTGCCAATTTATAAACGAAAACATCTGTATAAGTAGGTAGAGCTAACAATCTACACATTATTTCATTTAAGCCAAGTTTGTAAGACATTGCCAATCTATGAGAGAAAACTTCTTTCTATATGTAAGTAGATGCAGCTAACAGTCTACACATTATTTCATTTAATCTAACATAGTGAACAGACCAGGAATTCTCAAGAGTTTCATGAGAAACTAGAGCTTCAGAACTTACATCACAAACTAAACACATGTTTATAGCTGCTTATAATTTTCCAATATGGAAGGAATGATTTTGTTTTGATGTGACATGCACAATCTTATCAAAATTATTGCTTTTACTATGGCAATATAGAAATAAAAAGATAACATACCATTTAACTTTTTTTGGGAATCATCAAACATCTTCTGGGTAGCAGGGCACATTCTGCCAGGTATATAGAACAGATGAGGTTTTGTCTTTGTTCTTATATATTTAATTATTTTGGCATTATGTTCATTCCAGTCTTCTTGCTGAAAAAAAAATGTTTCTTTTTGTTTCTGGTTCTATCCAGAAGGCAAATATGCAATAGCTACCATGTTTCCCCAAAAATATGACCTACCCCAAAAGTAAGTCCTAGCCTGATTTTTACATGTGTGCCCAATATAATTCCTACCCCCAAATAAGCCCTAATTAAGACCCTGCCCACTTCAGAGTGCACAGGTAAAAATTAACCTAGGGTGGGGATGGGGGTGGGTGGAGCTGCCCTACTACTTACCTTTGGACAGTTGCAGCCACACCTCGCACACCCTTGCAGCTGCCTTGCTGGACCATTTCTTCTGCAGCTAGCAAGGCTTTCCTGAACGCCTGTGCAGCCGATCACAGATCCGGATCGAACCGGAGCTCTGTGATCAGCTGCACAGGCCTTCAGGAAAGCCTTGTTGGCTGCAGTAGTAGTTCCTGACGGCCTCGGACAGCGAAAAGGAGGCTGCGGGGAGGGGGCAACATGCGCAAATGAAATGAGTCAGATTATGATAGCCCCCACCCTCACGAAAATAAGACCTGGTGTCTTTTTTGGTGAGAAAAAAAAAGTCAGGGTCTTATTTTCCAGGAAACATAGGTACTACATTTCCACTCACCAACTGAGCAAGTTCAACTTTTTGTTCCAATAGTCGTAGTTCTGTTTGTTTAGCACGTCTTTCCTCAAAGAGTTCTCGTCTTTCGTTTTCAACCTGCTTTCTTTCTTCTTCTGCCTGCACTTCAAGTTTCTGCTCAATTTCTTGTCTTCTTTTTTGCTAAGTTAAAATGGCTTAAAGTTAATTCAATAGCAGCATTCTTATTTAAGTCAGTCATCATAATGAATTCAATTGTTTTAAGTCAAACAAAAGTATTCTTCCCCAACACATATACTGTAGATGGGGATCTGGTCTAAGGAGATTAATACTGAAACTAAAATTGTCCCCAATGTTATGTAAGATTAATACCATAATCAAAAGTAGTATAGAATTGCATAAAATACAACAAGATCAAATGTATTTCAGATGTTTCTTCTAATGATATTATGCTGATGGAGTTTGGAAAATTTATTTACCTGCTCTGTTTTTCCTTTGCCAGTCCTAAGAGTGAACTCACAACAAATTATATAGAGAAATTCACCTGAACAAGGTGAACCATGGCATTAAGAAACGGAGATCAAATATGCTCAGATGGAGGTAAATTCTGTTACTGGAAGCTTGTTCCTCTGGTGGAATGACACTACTGGCTACAAACTACAGGACTTATCTGTCACTTTTCATGACCAGTAGGAGTTTGCTAACTTCCAGCTTCACTGAAATAAAACAGTTCAGATCTGTTATATCATGGCAAATGCACTACTGATTTCTCTCCTGCTAAAATTAGATTTTGATGATCTCAAATCCTTATTTGTAAATATGAGAAAATGTACCAAATTTTTTTGCTTTCTGGGATAATTAAAATGTCCTCCTAAAAGTTGCTTCAAAATAAAACATACATATGGCTGGAATTCATATGGCTACCAGATTGTGTATTTTTCTATTATACTGAAGTATTATTTTTCCTGCACAATTTACTAAATGTGAAATTAATACCCTCTCGGTAGCAACTGTCGATTCTTGTTTAAACTTCTGAAGAGTACCCATCAACAGGCCAAATATACGCCGATTCCTGACAGAATACAAAAAGAAAACATAATTATACCACAAATATTGGTATTTTATTATGTATACATAGTTTTTTCAAAAATTTCCAAGGTCACTAGCAGCTATAAATACTTATTGTAAAATACCAGGGCTCTGTGGCTGAATTGGTAGTTTTAAATGTGATTATTAATAATTCACCAAATAAAATATTTTTTTTAAAAATCAGCAACCATGACTGCCCATGGCCTGGAGTACAATCCTGATGGCACTCAAAGTTGAATCAGTCTTCTATCCTTTCGAGGTTGGATGTTATATTTCACTGTATATGTTTAGTACAGTTAGTCCTGACTTTTCAACAGTTCATTTAGTGACTGTTCAAAGTTACCACGGCATTGAAAAAAAAAGGGACTTATGACCATATTTCACACTTATGCCAGTTGTAGCATCCCCCTGGTCACATGATTTAGATTCAGATACTTAACATCTGACTCACATTTAAGATGATTGCAGTGCCCCGTATTCATGTGATCCCCTTTTGCAACCTTCTGGCAAGCAAAGACAATGGGGAAACCAGATTCACTTAACAACTGTATTACTAATTTAAGAACTGCAGCAATTCACTTAACAAATGGAGCGAGAAAAGTTATAAAATGGGGACAAAACTCACTGAACAAATTTCTCACTTAGCAACAAAAAATTTGGGCTCAGTTGTGGTCATAAGTTGAAGACTACCTGTACATTTTAACTAAGTACTGCCAAGTACACTCAGAAACTGGTTTGGATCATTGTTCTAAAGGCATTTTGTAAAATATCCCCGTTCTCAGTTCAGATCAAGCTGAAATGAAACAGATAGCAAAAATGTCCAATCCTAGTATCAAATATCTTTGATATTTGGAAGGTTGGTGGGTACCAAATGTTATTTTTGCTTATGTATGGCCAGATATACTGTGGCTCTGCTTGTTGGAAAGACAGTTATAGATGATCTAGTAAACAACAGTTTCAGCTGAATTGCTTAGTATTATTCACAGCACAGAATACTGTCAGCATTTCTTATCAACTTATACTACCTTTCTTCAAAGTGATAGAACTGCTTTTGTTTCTTGCTGCTGGAATTGGGAAAATTTTAAATCACATGAAAGAGCATGCAATACCTTTGTTTCCCTTTTTCATCCATATTTTGATCTTGAATAAGGTCTCGGCGTGTTCGCTCTTTGGAGGTAGCAACAACAGAGGACTGCAACGCTGGCTGCAGAAAAAGATCAGTTAGGTTAATAGAAACCTATTCATTTATTAAACTTATGCTGCCCATTTTGCAAAAGGCAAGTCTTGCATTTTATATTTCTCTATCCTTAAGCCCCCAATAACATTTCAAATATACTTTACTTTTTTAATATCATCATCCTCTGCGTCGCTTTCATGGCGTGATTCTTTCCTTGTCCGACGTTCACCAGCCAATCTAAATGTAATACAAAGTGTAGAAGCAACCAATGTAATTGAGATAATCAAACTTGTGCACTTATGCAGAATTCCAGAACTTGGCATTAGCTGATAAGAGTTTCTTTTCTTAAATTGCGATGTGGAAGGAATATTTTGAAAACAAGTATTTGCATTCTCAATTCCAATAAATATCTAATAATGAGGGATGCTGATCTACAGATAGTCCTCATCTCACAAATGTTCATTTAAGAACTGTCTGGAACTAGATTGGTACTTTACAGTCCGTAAAGCACTTGCAGCCATCACAAAATGTTGCAAACTCCACACACACACCTATGATCACGTTTGTAATTTTGTCACCTGGCAATTGGCTCACATTTACCATTGGTTGCAGTAACTGCAGTCACATGATCACAATTTGTGCCTTTTTTGCTAGTTTCTAGCAAAAGATGCCCACTAGGAAGAATGGATTTCTTTAGCCATTGTATGATTTGCTTAATAATCATCATAAAATGATTGAAAAATTGGCCATATAGTGGTTGTAAATCAAGGATTATCTGTAATATCAGGAAAGACCTGGTACATGCAAATAACATTCCTTCATGAACTGCACTGGTTTACTTCCAGGTGAGATTCAAAATGCTGGTCATTACCTACCCTGTTTCCCCCAAAATAAGACATCCCCGATAATAAGCCCAATCGGGCTTTTGAGTGCATGGCAATAAGGCAAAGCTCTTATTTCAGGGTTAAAAAAATATAAGACAGGGTCTTATTTTAGGGGAAACATGGTGTAAAGTCATACCTGGTATAAGGCTTGTGTAATACTTGAGGGATCACCAGTCTCCCATATTATCTGCTCAGCTGAACTGATCTGGCAGAATTGGGGTGCTCCAGCTTCCTTCAATTAAACAATGCTATCAGGAACCACACCTTCTCTACAGTAGTGCCTGCCCTCTGAAATGAGATTTCCTCCAAGATTAAGACAGCCCCCACCCTTCCTAGTATTTCAATGAGTTCTAAAGACCTGGCTCTTTGTCCAGGCATAAGGCATGCGTGATGAAGCCCCCTTCTCTTCTTTGGAGCTCCACTTTCTTTTCCTTTGTTCTCATCTGAAAGGTTTGCAGTCTTTTCTTTTTTAAAAAAAAGTAAAATTATTTTCAAACTGCCCAGAATTGCTAGGAGTCGGGCAGGATATAAATTTAATAAATATTGATACCTGCTAGCTTAATGTGATGTGCAAACCTGCCAAATGAAGCTACACATTGTGGGTAAACTAATAACTGGGCACATTCTACAGTACACTATGTATCTTGGCAGAAAATTATCCAAAATGTAGCAAACAGATACACTGAATATGGTAAGATATAAAAATAGTTTAATTCTTCAATCTAGGTGTAAGTATTCTCTGCTTACCTATTCGTCGACCCTTCTAGATCCCTCTGTTTGGCTGGGGGTCCTCCTCCGCTATCCGAGAATCCACGCCTAACATAAAACAGCAAATTAGCTTTCTGAATGCATACATTCAGGAACACATAATGCTCTATGAAGCTGTATACAGTATTTAAAATAGCCAACTGTTAGTTTCTTCATGAAAGGTAAAACTGAAATGCAATAAATGAAGCTAGTAGTATTGTTAAGCAAGAAACATTTTTCTAGTAAAACAAATGTTTTATAATTGGCGTAGTAACCCCCTCCCCCCCATGCATATATTTACTAAAGCATCAGGGTTCTAAAGCTTCTGACTATCCCTATTGTGGCATCATGGTAGTAGACTACAGCAGCAGAATATATTTGCATTTCACTGATTTTTTAGAAAATTTATATAGCCGCCTATTTGCTCACAGCTACTCTAGGCAGCTTACAAACAATGATCATCCTTGATGTTTGCTTGTCTACTCCAGAATTATAATAGAAACCTACAGATCAGCTGAAGTCATTTCTGTGCTGGTTTTTCTGCAAAGAGCCTTGCATAATTCCAGTATGCTTATCCAAAGTGCAGTTGATTATAGTTCCCCCAACATAAGCCTTTTTAGAGAGGTGAACTATCTCCATACAATATTCCCAGGGCAGCAGTAATAGTCCAAACAAAGGATAAGCATCCCAAACAGTAACACAGCGGTGACTTTACAGTGAGCCGCTTGCCACCCAGTTATGACTATCAGAAACACATATCTTGCTGCTTGTTTAAAAGTGCCAAGTCAGACTTAAGTTTGAGTAGCCTTAAATTGATACCAATGCTTTCATTTGGCATCAACTAGTTAAAACGGAAGCTGAATTTCCACATCGCAAAAGAATTGCGGGCGGTATTAAAACAGATCGTTAATCCTCCGACACTTACCTCAGTAATAGGCTCCCGCGCCCCCTACCTCCACCAGGGCCTGTGATGGCCAACAGTCTACCTTGAGCTGGCCTGGAAAAGAGGGGAGACACACAATGAAATGCCAATCACCGGGAGGACGAAGGAAGAACAGAAAGGGAACACCCGCCTCTCAAGAGCAACGCTAGGAGCCCCGTGTTTGCAGAGCGCTGCAGCGCTTCCCAGCTCATGCCGGCACCCTTGGCTGATGCAATTTTTAAGCAAAATTTCCGTCCGTGTGGCCTCCGCTCCTCTTTTTATAGCCCTTCTGAGCATTTCCATGCGGGCGCGGGGAAAAAAATCGTCGAGGACGCTCACCGCGGGCCTCTTCTATTGGAAGGCGCCCGAGCTGCTTAGATCCGTAACGTGCCCAATTGCGAGGCCAAAGACACCCCGGATTGGTTTTTCGAAGGGAAGGCGCGAACAAGGCCTCGCGGTGAGAAGTCAACCGCAAAAGCAGCCCTTCAAGTAAGCGAGCCTTTTTCGAAGCCCCAACCCTTCTTCCCCCGCTAGGGTCTCACCGCACATCGTTGGGGTCCCGCCCCGTCAGTTTGCGGATATTCTCATCGACGTGCTTGAGGCTTTCCTTGGCCTTCTCCAGCTGCTCCTGAAGAGCCCGCACAGCTACCGCCATGCCTGCCACCACAACCGCGGCCTACCCAGCCGGAACCCAACGGAAAGCACGATGAGGTTAAGGGGGCAAGGAGATAGGCCAGCTTCGCGTCGTGACGTGGCTCCGAGAAGCTCACCAATAAGAACTCGACGTTTGGAGTGATGTCCTTTTTACCCAAGAGCTATTCGTAACCTCTAGCGAATGGCCAACCTATGAGGTAGAGTGGCACGGCCTTGCTCCAATCGACGCGCAAATTCTTAACCAATGAAGAACTGACATTAAGAACGTAACGTTACTCGCAACCACTTAATCGCTCTGCTTCTGTAATCCTGCCAATAG
The DNA here is from genome assembly GCF_028640845.1 of Ahaetulla prasina. NCBI lineage: Eukaryota > Metazoa > Chordata > Lepidosauria > Squamata > Colubridae > Ahaetulla > Ahaetulla prasina. Next base: position 319,466,505 of record NC_080539.1, on the reverse strand, counting down.
CTAAAATGCCCGAGTAGAATGACATTTTTACAACCAATCAAGTGATAATCACTTCTCAGCGCAACCAATCCGTGATTGGTGGAAGGGTTAGTGCTTCCTTTTCCATGCTAGGACAATCCCTACTAAAATTCGCGCGCTTCTGGGGCTTTCGGCAAAGCATCAGGAGCTGTGATTTGAACTTCAAAGCGTATCACCCCAATTAAAACGATAATTTTTATGGATGTATAGACAGAACTAAATGTCAATGACTTCAGGTTGCTTCCTTTTAATTGCATTTATAGTTTTCGGCATTACGTTTTTGGGTGTGAAACATTTTATTTTCTACGAGAGCCGGTAAACAATTCCCTCAACACTCAAACTACTTATTAAATCTGCACTACTATTAATCTCATCGTTCCCATCACCCATCTCCTCTCTCTTATAACCTTGTTGCTTGTGTCCTTAGGATTTATATTGATATTGTTTTCTGATTGCTTATTTGTAGCCTATGACTATTAAGTGTTGTATCATTAAGTGTTAAATTTGTACCCTATGACTATCATTAAGTGTTGTAAGTGTTGTATCTTGATGAAGGTATCTTTTCAAGTCGCGTCTCGGCTCCAGGCGACTGCCCGATAAGCTTCCTATGGTGTTTTTTGGGAAAGATTTTGGAAGTGGGTTTCCCTTGCTCCCCCCTTCCCCGCCCTAGAGGTGAGATTGACTGGCCCAATGACTGGCTATACAGCCGCCTTTGTGCCTGAAGAACTAGAACTCTTGGTTTTTAGCCATTCTCTCTAGCCCAGGGCTCTCCAACCTTGGCAACTTTTAAGCCTAGCGGACTTCAACTCCCAGAAGCAAAGCTGGCTGGGGAGTTGAAGTCCGCTAGGCTTAAAAGTTGTCAAAGTTGGCGAGCCCTGCTCTAGCCAATAGCAACAGCCCTTAGACTTATGTACCGCTTCGTGGTACTTTCCAGTCCCCTCTAAGCCAGGGATCTCCAGTCTTGGCAACTTTAAGACTTGTGGACTTCAACTCCCAGAATTCCTCAGCCAGCTTTGCTTTGCTTTGCTGGCTGAGGAATTCTGGGAGTTGAAGTCCACAAGTCTTAAAAGTTGCCAAGGTTGGAGACCCCTGCTCTAAAGCGTTTTACAAAGAGTCAGCCTATTGGCCCCAAAATCTGGGTCCTCATTTTACCCACCTCGGAAGGGCGGAAGGCTGAGTCAACCTTGAGCCGGTAACCACAACTAGCCATTGACCCACCCACACCATAATAAATTTTATTTATTTATTTATTTATGTATTTATTTTTGTCACAACAATATACATCAGCATCACACAAAATGGTTATATAGTATATAAACATATATATGAGGAAATATATTCCTATTACATTTTTTCCCCTTTCCGCAAGAAAATCGCCCCATTATTCCGAAACGAACGAACCCATCACGTCTTCCGAAAGCGTTTTAATATCGCCCCTTGCCTATTATCGCGTTCGCTACAAGAACACCCTACTCCAGGATCCGCCGGTATGCGGTAACTAAAGCGAGGCCGGAACGTCCGGAAGCTCCGCCCCGGCAGGCCGACGCCGGTTGCCTTGTTACGCTGCCTCGGCTCTCAAACGGAGCGGCCGGGGGCTCGGTTTGCATCGATTGGCTCGGGGTGGGCAGGGCCCGTGGGTCTCTTCTCTAGGCGAGAGAAGAGCTCGGCATGAATAAGTCGGAGATGGCGGACGAAGCTCTCTTCCTCTTGTTGCACAACGAAATGGTGTCCGGGCTGTACCGCGCCTCCGAGCAAGGCGATGGGGTGAGGGTGAAGTTTCTTCTCGCGTGTGGGAAAAAGAAGGGAGCCCTTCGCGATTCCGGTGTGAGAGCAGCTCCTTCATCTCCTCCTCCTCGTCCTCCTGAAGAGCCCAGGGCTGCTTCCAACTTCCAAACTGCTCTTTAGCGGGGCGCCTCTTTGGGGATCGGGCGGCGGGGGTGGGGGCCTGCCCGGAGTTTCTGTCAGACTTCAGGGGCTGAACAGATAACTTTTGACGGCGAACCCGGCGGTCTTTTTGGGATAAATCCGAAGAGGCGGGTGGGTAGCGCTGAATTCACACCCGTCGTCGGCTGTGGAGGCTCTGGGTAACCCGGAATACTAGTGGGAGGGATGATTTGACGAGAACAGGACATGGTTTGTTGTCATATTCTTATTTTAGCCTAAGAAACAGTCTGAAAAATTAATGTCCAACCTTACTTTTCTACTGGTAAATGTATGGCTTTGTTTTTACAGGTAAGTCCTTGACTTATGACCCCAGTTCAGCCCAAAATTTCAGTTGGTAAGCGAGATAAGCTTTGATCCATTTTACGCCCTTTCTCGCCATCCTTGTTAAGTGAACCACTGCAGCGGTTAAGGTAGTAATGCAGTTGTTAAGTGAATCTGGCTTCCCCATGGACTTTGCTTGTCAGAAGGTTGCAAAAATTGATCACATTTATTTATTTATTTATTTATTTTATTAAATTTTTATACCGCCCTTCTCCCGAAGAACTCAGGGCGGTGTACAGCCAGAAATAAAATACAAGATATATACAATTAAAAGAAATTAAAATATAGCAATTACTAAACGGCTGATAGTTAAAAATGAATTTAAAATTTAAAATATTAATAAAACCCCAATATAAAATCAAACTATTATGCTAGTCCCGCTTGAGTAAATAAATATGACCCTCCCCACCCCCCACCCCGGGACACTGCAACTGTCATAACTATGAGTCAGTGGCCAAGCATTTGCATTTTGATAATGTGATCATAGGGATGCTGCAATAGTCACAAGTGTGAGAGCTGGTGTTAAATTACTTTTTTCACTGCTGTTGTAACTTCAAAAGGTCACTAAATGAACTGTTACAAGTTGAGGACTACCTGTACTTATTTCTGAAGTTCCCTTCCTATAATGCACAATACTGGCTCCTTTTTTTGGGATAGAATAGATTCTGTCACTTGAATGAATGACAAAAACTGCCCCTTTGGAGGAGTTGTGAATCCCTATTTCTGCCACGTCTTGTTGGATGACTTACAGGAGAGGCAAAGCCCAACAGAGTTGACTTCTCATGAAAGCTGACACAGTCTTGTTTCCTTTCCTAGTGGAATTTACCTTAATGTCCATGAAATGGCTTTGGGTACCTCCTGCCCCCCCCCCCCATTTATCCACAGTAGCAGCCTTTTTGCCATATGACTGTGTTTTTGCTACAAACACTAATAATTGTCCCTTATTAGCACAATACTGTAGAAGGATAACACGTGCAATGTTTATCTCAGATGTATTGCTCTTACATGACAAATGTCACAATTGCTTTCATTTTGATTTTACCTTAAAACAATTAAGAGAATAAGCAGAACCATTTAAAACCAGTTTAAAATAGATTATTTACAACTGTAAGGTTCTCTTTTTGTAATTATAGGAAAATGGACGTTGTATTACAAAATTGGAAAACATGGGGTTTAGAGTAGGACAAGGATTAATAGAAAGGTAAGTGCAATGTTTATTTTCTCTTTTGATTATTTTCTTTTTTTTTAACAATGGGGTTGTGCAATCTGTGGTGCCAGGCTCAAATGCTATTTCTCCAACCCTTTTTTTAGTCCTTGGACCACCTTGGCTAAAATGTAATTGTTTTTATCTATTTGGAATGAGAAATAGCTGAAACTGTAGTGTAATGCCTAAAATAGGTGTATTATACTAAGAATAAACTTTTGGGGCTCTTGCTGACATTATCCAGTTTATAGTCTTGTGAGCTTCTAAAATTATTAAGTATGGCCATTGGCCATGGCTCCTTATTTTAAAGGATCAGAGTTGGTAAAATAGTAAAGCTAGATCTTGTATTGCCAGTTAGGAAGAAAATGATTGGGATTGATGTTTTTATCATTGTCGAATACATAGGTTGTTATAGTTTATAATTAATGTCAAGGAAATAAAATGAAAAATAGCTCCCATCGCTGCAATTTAACTTTACGAAAGTTGGTAAGTAAAGTGCGAAAAGTTAATTGCATATTGTATGTATTAAAATTTAATGGTTGCAATAGCAATAAAGTTGCACTTTTTCAACGTAGCCCATGGAGTTCTCTATATTCTGCATATAGAATATATATTCAATCACTTTTCTCATCCATCTCCTGTGTATTTAAGATTTGATTGGGATGTGCATATTTTTTAACTGATTGTAAACAGCTAAGTGTTTGTATATGAAGATGATTACGTGCTGCTATGATTTGTGTTGCTTTCTCTTAGGTTCACGAAAGATACTGCCCGATTCAAAGATGAATTAGATATAATGAAGTTTATTTGCAAAGATTTTTGGACTACTGTATTCAAAAAACAAATTGATAATCTCAGGACCAATCATCAGGTATTGTAAGAATGAATAATGACTTGTAGAACAAGGAGTCAAACTATATTCCATTGCTGCGCTAGTCTGTTCCTTGTCAGACATTGCAATTCAGTGCATTCAATCCATGCAGGTAAATGAATGTTATAAATAAGAGCAATATGCACATAGGAGTCAAGTTTATTTTCATAGCAATGCAGTTATTTTTCTCCTTGATGAGTATCGGCAATATTTATAGTCTTGAATAATATTTGGCTACACTTTCATTGTAATCTTAAAAACAATAAAAAATATAGTGAAAATTGTTGAATATAAAAAGTCTAATATGTAATTTACTATGGTCATTATATGGGTAAGTAATATCATTTTAAGGGTAAGTTGATGATACCTTACACAGCATAATCCACTGACTTCTGCTGTCCACATTTCCTCTGTACTCAAAGGAAATGTCCACATTTCCGTGAATCTAGGATGTATTCCAAGTCTGCTAAATACATATAGATGCATAGTAAATCACTTGATAGCATGCTACTAAATGTTTGAGTTAGCTAACAATCCCCTTTCCATAAAACATTGATTTGAAGATTTTAAGTAATAACAGAGACTCTTTTTGTCTTTCTAGTCATGCTAATAAAATCATAAATGCAAATTACTGCTTCATTTATCATATCTAGATCTCAGTTTGCCTGTATACACTAATGCAATGTATATATTCTGCTTTTCAAATACATCTTTTTTTCCTATCAAATTTCTTAGGTCATGTTTGATTACTAGTCGTCTTTCTACCCCTTCGTTACCTTTTTAAAATCCCTACTTTTCAAATTGAGCCATTCCATAATCTTTAGCTATCTGAAGACTTTTAAAAGTTTTTAAAAAATGTTTGTCTCTTTCTTTAATCACTGACTTGATTCTCCCATATTTTTTGGAACATGAGTCCAGTTGGACTGAAAAACTCTGAGAACAAGGCACTGACGGATTAATTTTTAAAGTTTGAAAACTTATTTTAAGTTGATTGAGAATAAAAGGACTATAGTTATAGTAGCAAAACTGCTAATGCATTCCTAACGAAAAATGTACAAACACTAATTTGGCTAAATATGGGCAATCTTAACTAATTATATTGATATGTGGATCAGCTTTCTAAGAAATGTCTGAATGTAACATTAAAATGAATAGCAGGATATAAATGTATTAAATAAAATTTAAAGTGGAAAATTTTCATTTCTGCAGGGTATCTATGTACTTCAAGATAACAAATTTCGTCTTTTGACTCAAATGTCTGCAGGGAAGCAATATTTGGAACATGCCCCTAAGGTATATGTATTGTATTATAGTCAAAGTAGCTTTAAAATATCAGTTCTTTCATGGATTGTTATTAAGCCCTCTCCATGTGTATGTGGGAAGGAAGATGAAATTGTGGTCTCCTTTCCCCCCCCCGCCCCCTTTTTCTCTTATGTACACAGGTTACATCTTATGTATATTAGGCATAATGTACATAATATACAACCTGTGTTTTAGGCCTTATATGCATACTGTGCTGATTTTTCTGAATATATGAGGAGCTAAAGCCTGGTAAGGAACTGTGTAGTGTAGGAACTGTGTAGTGCCTGCCAATCTTTTCCTCTTCACATCCAATTGAAGAAGAGTTCTGTTTTGATTCAATGGCATTTGAGTAGAAATCTCTGCAGACTTTGCTATTGAGTATTGCAAAATGTAAAAGTGAGGCATAGGGACGAATGTAGAAAGGGCATAGGATATTGTGCTAGCATGTGCAGTCCAATAATTCTACTTGGGTTAAAATGTTATTTTTACCTTTGAACAATATAACCACCATACTGTTGTTTTTAATTTGTGAGACTGTTGTGTGAAATCTGGAAGATAAATATTGGATGGGAAACATGTATCTATAAAAAATGAAACACATTCTAGCAATTAGATATGCATCTTTATTACCAATATTATAAGACAAAAGAGATCTTTGGTTCTCTTTATAAGTTCTTTATCATCACATCTTTTTCTTTGGAACTACATTCAATCTATTTTGAAAAGGGTCTTAAGTATAACATTAACAATTACAAGATCTTATTTTGTTATTGGAAAAAGAGCCAAATGGCCTTTGCCATTCAACATGGGTATGCTGCCCACTCTGGCCCACCAACTCATTTTTCATGCAGTCCGCATGGCATGCCCGGATCATCTGCCTCCCCCCCAGGTCTCTGCCTCCATCTGTTGCTTGGACAGGTAATCAACTCACCTGCGTTGCGTGGGCTGCGCAGCCCCAGAGTATGCTAACCAAGGTGCTGGTGGGCTGCAGCTGCTGCCGAACACCTTCAGCCCCAGTGTGCTTGCTGCCTCTTGTGCGTGCATCAGTGGGGTGGGGCACCCAGCCTGCTATCGTGTTTTCCTGAAAATAAGCCCTAATGTGTCTTTTGGAGCAAAAAAAAAAAGACCAAGTTTTATATTTTTGGGGAAACACAGTATTGTATTATATACATTTAGGATAGCTAAATATGCAGCCTTCTGCCTTTAGTAGTTGATTGCAAACTGAACATGAGGTAGAAGTCTGATATGGCTGAAAAAAATGAATGTAATTTTACATTGTGTCAACAGAAGTGTAATTTCCAAATCAGAGGAAATAACCCACACCATTCCGTATCAATTAGCGTCCAATTTGAGCATTATTCTGGGCAATATACTTCAAGAAGGTTTCATAGAAGTTGGAAGGGAAACAAAGATAATTAAGAGTTCAAATCAAGATGTATAAAGATACATATTGTTTATGATCACATTCTTTAAGTACCTGAAAGGTTGTTACATAGAAAATGAAGGGAGTTCTTTCACAGAATGGAAGGCATTTCAGACACAAAACTGTGTCTAGTTGAATTTTATTAAAAAAATGGAACAGTAAAAATAGCTTGACATTGAAATCCATTACCCAAAATGATAACATGCTTGTGTTTATTGGTTGTGCTTAAGTGAAGGGTAAATAGCCATTTGTCTGTAGTGCTTTAAATTGAATTCATGTACTAAATGCGGGATTGGGTTTGATGATCTAAATCACTGATTCTCAACTGAACAAAATTCTCTATTTAGGATATTTCAAGGTGGCCATAGGTGAAAAACATGTAATGGGAGCCATGGCATGTGCTGAGGGGGCTACAGAAATGTATTATACTGCATCTTGTTGATGCCAGAAAATGCACCAGTTACTCTACTATGTATGCTTTTGGTAGTAGGACCTGGAGAGAGGAAGCACAGAGAAAAAGTTGGAAGGAGGCTATGGATGAAAAAGGATTGAGAAACGGCGGCTTAAACAATAGCTTTCTGACCCTGTCATCTTCTGATTTTTAGAAAGATATGTGTAGTAAAACTTCCATTGGAACTTGGGCAGAAAGATAAAAATTTGTTTCAGAAATGGATGAAGACCCAAACCTTTCTATTTCCCATACATTCCCTCCATCCCTTTACTGTTAGGGGAGGAAAAACCATGCTAGCTCTATTATGTTGTACTTTATTATCCTTCTGGGAATAATGATAAAAATATTTTTAAATGAAGTATGAAACAGAAGCAAATATAATTAAAAGGGCCTGTCCAACTTTTACCTCATTGAATCATTAATTGTTTGAAATTTGGTGCAAGCTTCTTCCTTTCCAGGCTAGAAAAATAAGTTTGTATTTTCTCAGTGTAAGTTTTATAAATTACAGTACTGTATTTTAAGATTAGAGTTTTACCATGAATATTCTGCCTTGATATATCTTGCAGTATTTGGCATTTACATGTGGACTAATTAGAGGCGCTTTATCAAATTTGGGAATAAAGAGTATTGTGACAGCTGAAGTTTCAACAATGCCTGCATGTAAGTATCTGCTGTATTAGCAAATAAATCTGCTCTCTCCTGTGTAATTGTAAGATAAAGTAAGTGAAATTACAAAACAGTTGCTTTGAAAATACTGATACTAGAACCGAAAAGTATACTGTACCTTAATGTAAAATTAGTGAGATGCCCAAGAAATAAGGTAACAGTAGTTATTGGCAGTAATGACCAGCAAAAATTGTCAAGTTGAACAGGACACCTGCTTCAATTCACAAATCTTTTCTAAATGTCTGGAGAGAGTTTTTCTCTACATGTGGTACAAAGCTGCACACAGTATATTTGAGGCACCAGGATCAGAGCTAACTAGCTCTTAGTTCTCTACTAGCTTCCACAATTATGGTAGTTTCTTTGTTTGACAACTGTATGAAAATAGAGTGCTAAATTATGTTCAAATTTAGATAGGAAAAAATGGGATTTTCCTAATGTGAAATAATCAGTTGAGGAAGAAACAGATTGTAGTCTCACATTTTACTTAATTCCCGATAAGTTCTACTCATCAAGGCAGTGAACAGATTGCTTTGTAAAATATAAATTGAAAAGCTTAAACCTGAATATTAATAGAATTTATAGAAGTACATAAGGTTTATTTTCTGATAAAATAAATATTCCTTAACATTTTTTTTTTGTTTGCAGGTAAATTTCAGGTGATGATACAGAAGATGTAAATATAAAATTCATTCTGTTGCTTTGTAAAATGGCAAAATGAGCTGTATTTTATTTATAAAGCATGTGAAGCTATCCTTTATTGTATTATTTGTCTAATACATTTTTCCAGAAGTGTTTAAATGCAATTTTTCATAATTTGCTGGAAGATTTTTAATTATCTACAATTTGTGGCCATGAATATGAATTTTCATGTTTGCAAGGATGAATAAAATATCCTAAATAAATGCTAAATTGTAGTATAGCCAAATCCTATACAATTTCAATTTTGTAGTGTTGAAATGGGTAAGGACCATAGAGCTGAGAACGGTACGCCTGCTTTTCAGTTCCAGAAAGATAGTTTAGATAAACAATAAAATTGCTTCAAATGACCTTGAATAGTACTTTAAATGATGCACTTGCTTATCTAGCAGAAAGTTTCAAAATTGCATAAACAATGTTAATTTAACAAACTTGAACTGGGTAGTTATTATTCCAAATCATATTTAATGGGTAGTATTGTCTGCTAGCCATTCAGGTAATACAGACAAGTCTTATGCATTGCTAGATTTTACATTTTGATTTGCTGGATTTTCTTGAGGTTGAGAGTTCAAATAAGAACTTCGAATTAATGGTTTTGACGTATTGAAATTAAAAACAATGAAGTGGCAGCAGGGTAACAACAAAGCTGCCAATGGGCATGCCCGAGTTAAATCTTGCTCATCAAACTGAAATTTACAGAACATGGAGACTAATAAGTATTGGAAGGTAGAATGACCAAAGACCTTATATTCAAGAAGTAACCTTTTGCTCATAACCAAATACATCTCATAGAAACAGATGCATAGACTTTGATCTGGATTGGCTAAGGCAGGGGTAGTCAACCTTTTTTATACCTATTGCCCACTTTTGTATCTTTGTTAGTAGTAAATTTTTCTAACCGCCCACCGGTTCCACAGTAATGCGCTGTGTATCATCGTCTGCACATGCCTCTCGTGCATCATGGATTGGGTTTGGGGGGGCCGCTGGCTACCATCTCTGCTTGTTAACAGCTGGGTGGTGTGGGGGGAGATGCACGAGCTATTCTGTGACGAGGCGCTCTTGTTTGTGGTTGCACTATAGCGCCATTTAGTTTCACTTATGTAACATGAACTAAACTTATGCGCGGGTGATACAAATTGTATATTTTCAGAAATTTAAATTTCACGGGAAATTTTATGAAAACCTAATGGAAAATGTTTTTAAATAATGCTATGAAATTTTTTTAAAAAGTCAATTAAATTAAAAAAAATGAAAGTGCTTCAGTATTGGACAAAACCCCTATCACCCATCATGAAAGCTAGAACGCCCACTAGTGGGTGGTAGGGACCAGGTTGACTACCACTAGGCTAAGGAATTGACATAATGGTCAGAATCTAGCATAAATGTTAGCAAGAGGCATATCGTTCATTATAATCTGTTTCTAATCATATGAAAAAGGTTATTGCAGTAGTTGGGTGTACGATTTGCAGATTCCTGCTCAAAGAATAGGTGGCAGGCATGGCTAGGAGATTCTAGATACAGATTATTCTGGAGTGTCAATTGCATCCTTTCCTGGACTGGAAGGAAATTTGCTCAGTTACTCAAGCCTTGGTTACCAGGTGTTTGGATTTCTGCAGTATACTCTAAATGGGACTGCCCTGAAGACTTGGAAGTTGGTGTGTAATGTGATGATGCATGTGGTAATGGGGGCTCCTAGGTTTACTCATATATTGTGTGATTTGCATTTGCTACGTTTACTTCTGGGTGCAGTTCAAGGTGTTATTACCTTTAAAGTCTTACAGCACAAGGGCTAGGTGATCTGTGGGAGTTCCTCTTCCGAAGAACATCTACTGATCCTACCAGATCAGAAAGGGTGGGATAAGTGGTGGGATTTATTTATTTATTTATTTGTACTTTTATACCGCCCTATCTCCCTAGGGACTCAGGGCGGTGTACAGCCATATAAAAAACACATAAATATACAAAGTAAAACATTCATCTAAAAAACTTATTATATAGGCCAAATATTTAAAATAGACATATAAATAATAAAACCCAATTTAAAACCACATCTAAAATTTAGCCATTTAAAATTTAAAACTCTAGTCCAGTCCTGCGCAGATGCAGCGTATGAGGCTAGAGAATCGTTGCCTATTGGCTTATAAATGAGTGGCCATCATTGGCCAACAGGTGATAGCTGCTATATAAGTAGCAGCTGTGTGTGAAGTTGGTTTTTGTTCGGGAATATTGCCCTATTTTTACTCGCTGTTAGTTTGTTGTTAATAAAGGATTTTTGCTAACCGTCAAGCCTCCATTCCTTCTTCATTCTTTGAATGAAGCACTGGCGACGAGGAGGTGGGATCCCTGAGGCGACGGTTGAGTACTGGTTACGGTAGGGGAGTTTATTTATCCTCTATCCTTGTCAATCCACATTGCTCCATGGTGGCTAAGATCTCTTTCGCTCCCTATGACCCGGCCTACGAGACGTGGGATGCGTATGTTGAGCGTTTTGACTGTTATCTCTTAGCCAACGATTTCACCGAGCTCTCAGGAGATAGGAAACGCGCCCATTTCCTGAATGCCTGTGGCCCACAAATGTTTGCAACGGCCAGAGCTCTGTTGGCTCCTCAATCAGTTTCTGCGGTGCCTTGGGCCACCTTGATGGGCACATTGCGAGCTCATTATGCGCCAGCTCCTTCGCGCATTTCCAGATGGTTTGCCTTTCGCCAGAGGGTCCAAAAGGACGGGGAGTCCATCAACTTGTATATGGCGTCTCTCCGGACCGCTGCTATAGAGTGTGAGTTCCCTAACTTGGATGACTCCCTTCTTGAGCAGCTGGTGTGCGGTGTGAGGAGTTTGCGATTGCAACGCCGTCTTTTATCTAGAACGGACATTACCCTCCAGTCTGCCTTGGATGAGGCACGTGCCTATGAAATGTCAGAGAAGTCATCGGCGGAGATGCATAGGGTTCCGGCCACGCATACGGTGGCCCACTCTGCTTCCATTCACCATGACGATGTTCTCTCAGAGGATTTCGAGGGTGAGGAAGACGAGGTGGGTCGCCTCCGAGTAGCCCCGGGAGCCAAGCGGCCACCAGAGCGGAAACCACAGACGGCGCCGTGCCTGGGATGCAGAGAGAATCACCTCGCCGTCGTGTCGTTTCAAAACTGCAGTTTGCCGCAAATGTGGCAAACGGGGACATCTGGCTAGGGTTTGTCATTCTACCCCACTGGACAATATTTCATCAGGTCCTCGTCCAGCTCGACGGTTCCAGAGAGGTCCTTCCGTGTCCCAAGATGATTGCTTCACCGTGAACCGAGGAAACACCAACCCTGCAGTGTCGATCAGCCAGGCTTGACTGGCTCCAACAAGAAAATTTTTCTTACTATCAAGTTGGAGGTGCCCTGTAAAATGGAGGTGGACACAGGCTCTTCTAAATCTATTATTGCCTGGAACACCTTACAGAAGATAGCTCAAGCTTCACTGAAAGTCGGTTGACTGCCTGTACTACCAGACTGAAGGACTATCAGGGAAATGATATTCCCATTCTTGGAGGTGCCCGCCTTTGGGTGGAGAAAGGTGTTTTCTCCGGTCGCCTCCCATTGCTTGTAGTTAAGGGTGACCTACCCAGCTTATTGGGGTTGGATTGGTTCTCAGCATTGGGCCTTAACATCACCGGCATTCATTCTACCACCACAGATGGGTTCGAGGCTCTGATGTCTGAGTTTGCTGAGGTATTTGCTGATTCCCTGGGTCAATATAAGGGCAACCCTATATCTCTAAACCTTGATCCCCAGGTGCCTCCTATTAGGCTTAAGCCTCGACGGGTGCCTTTTGCGCTGCGTCCAAAGGTGGACAAGGAACTGGATAAGTTGATTGCGCAAGGGGTGCTGGAGCCCACCGACCACTCTAAGTGGGAGACTCCTGTTGTCACCCCCATTAAGTCGGATGGTTCGGTACGCATCTGTGGTGATTTTAAATGCACATTGAACCGTGCTTTGCAGGCACACCCTTATCCAGTTCCTGTAGTCCAACACCTTCTCCACTCTTTGGGCCAGGGGTCTATCTTTGCTAAGTTAGATATGGCACAAGCTTATCAACAGCTTCCTGTGGATGATGCCACGGCGGCTGCACAAACCATTGTCACTCACAGGGGCGCTTTTAAATGCCGCCGCCTGCAGTTTGGGATCAGTGTGGCCCCTGGGTTGTTTCAGAGTCTTATGGAGCGGCTCTTGCAGGGCATACCTGGAGTCGTTCCATATTTCGATGATGTGTTGGTCTCTGCCACCAGCCAGGATGCCCTCCTTAGCCGCCTGCGACAGGTTCTTACCCGTTTCCAACAGACGGGCCTTAAGCTTAAAAAGTCTAAGTGTACATTCGGGGTGCCTAGGGTTGAGTTCCTGGGGTTCCTAATTGATGCTGATGGGTTGCATCCAACCCCGTCAAAGGTGGAGGCGATAAAAAATGCCCCTACTCCTACCTGCAAAGCAGACTTGCAGTCGTTCTTGGGCCTCCTTAACTTTTATAGCGTGTTCCTGCCCCATAAGGCTTCTGTGGCAGAGCCTCTTCATAGGTTACTCGATGGTAGGACTTCTTGGTCATGGGGCAAAGCCCAGGCCTCTGCTTTTGCTGCTGTCAAGGCTCTCCTTACCTCGGATGCCGTGTTGGTCCAATATAGCGACAGTGTCCCCCTTACTTTAGCTTGTGATGCCTCTCCATATGGCGTAGGGGCTGTTCTGAGCCACCTCCTACCAAATGGATCTGAGGCTCCAATTGCTTATTTTTCTCGGACTCTGTCGTCGGCAGAGAGGAATTATAGTCAACTAGATAAGGAGGCTCTGGCCATTGTAGCTGCCGTTAAACGGTTTCATGATTACATTTATGGCCGTTTTTTTCAATTGTTCACTGATCATAAGCCTCTTTTGGGGTTGTTGGCTGGTGACAAACAGACCCCTCAGATCATGTCTCCTCGCCTGTTAAGGTGGTCTATTTTTTTGGCAGCGTACAATTATCGGTTGATCTATCGCCCTGGGAAAGAGCCCTGGGAAAGAGCTTTCCAATGCAGATGGCCTTAGCCGTTGTCCTCTCCCTTTGGGGGTCGAGGACCCAGCCCCTGCCTCTTCCGTTTTTTTTGTGGATGAGCTTCCTGCCTTGATGACTGCGGATGATATTGCATATCATTCCAAGCGTGACCCTATTCTGGCACAGGTTCTGGATTGGGTACGACAGGGGTGGCCACAAGACCGCCTGCCGGGGAAGTTCCAACCCTACAAGACTAGGCAATGTGAGCTGTCTGTCTTGAGGGGCTGTTTACTGTGGGGCAGTCGGGTAGTGGTCCCTCATCCCTTACGCACCTCTGTATTGCAATACCTACACGAAGGTCATCCGGGCATTGCCAGGATGAAAGCTTTAGGCCGCAGTTATATTTGGTGGCCTAAGGTGGATCAGGCCATCTCAGAATGGGTAGAAAATTGCCGGAGTTGCCAACTGTCCCGGGCTGTGCCGCCTGCGGCCATGCCTACGAGGTGGGAGGTCCCTGGAAGCCCTTGGTCCCGGGTTCATATCGACCTGGCTGGCCCGGTCCATGGGCACAATTTTCTGATAGTGGTTGATGCTTACTCTAATTGGGTGGAGGCAGTTCTTATGGCATCAACCACGTCTGAGGCTATTAAACGGGCGCTGAGCAAATTGTTTGCCACCCACGGTTTGCCTGATGTCGTAGTTTCAGATAACGGGCCACAGTTCACCTCGGCCGTTTTTCAGATGTTCATGGCTAGTTTGGGCATTAGGCATGCCCAGGTTGCGCCCTACCATCCGGCCAGTAATGGCCGGGCTGAACAAGCTGTCCGGTCTGTTAAGGATGCCCTGACCCGGTTTGGATCGGGAACATGGCAGGAGAAATTAACAAAATATCTCTTGGCGCAACATACTACCCCATGTCCGATGACCAATCGCAGCCCAGCCGAGCTTCTTATGGGCCGGCGCCTGCGAACGACCCTAGACAGATTACATCCCAATTATGTCTCTGATACCCCATTGGCCTCGACTAGCCGTATCAGGACCTTTACTGAGGGGGAACAGGTTTTTGTCCAGAACCATGGGGGTTATCCCTTGTGGTTGCCGGGCCGAATTGTCCAAGTGACGGGGCCTCGTTCTTATAGGGTGGAGCTCGAGGATGGGCGGATTTGGCGGCGTCATGTGGACCAGATTCGGGGATGTAAATTTATTGCCCCTGCAATTCCCCAAGATTCGCCTGGCAGGACTCCTGATGGATTACTTTCGGTTCCTACTCTTCAGCCGGTTGGCAATTTCGATGTCTCACTACAACCAAAGTTTCCGATGGCTACTTTATCGGATGGTTCAACACCTCCGTCGGCTAGCCCTTCTGGGGTGCCGCCCTCCAGTCCTCCTGCAGTGCCGCCTTCCAGCCCTCCTGCGGTATCGCCTTCATCGGTCCCGGTTGTTCCTGCGGTTCCAGAGCTACCTCCTTCTGTTCAACCTGCTGGAAGCCCTGAACTGCGTCGATCGGGACGATTATGCCGGGCGCCCTGCATACTTGCAGGATTATGCATGTGCCATCCATGGGGGGAGGAGTGCAGCGTATGAGGCTAGAGAATCGTTGCCTATTGGCTTATAAATGAGTGGCCATCATTGGCCAACAGGTGATAGCTGCTATATAAGTAGTAGCTGTGTGTGAAGTTGGTTTTTGTTCGGGAATATTGCCCTATTTTTACTCGCTGTTAGTTTGTTGTTAATAAAGGATTTTTGCTAACCGTCAAGCCTCCATTCCTTCTTCATTCTTTGAATGAAGCAGCAGATAAATAGATAATAGATAAATAGATGTGTCTTAAGCTCGCGGCGGAAGGTCCGAAGGTCAGGAAGTTGACGAAGTCCTGGATTCAGCCAGTTCGCACCACTTCGGGAGAACCGGTTGTTAACTTTCTGAGCAGTTTGGTGAACTGGTTGTTGGAAGAAATCATTAGGGCAGAGAACCGGTTGTTAAATTATTTGAATCCCACCACTGGGTGGGATACTCTTAAGGCAATCTACTGGCATCTAGAAAGTATGCCTTTTCTTGAAGTTTGTCCAATAGGTGTTTTTTCAAAAGGCAAGTTCTGAAGAATTAAGGAAACAAACTGAAGACGCTTCTTGGATAAGAAGCAAAACATCTTCAAGGAAAAACAAAGTCCAATTGCCTTTTGAAAGAGCACCTTTCAGACAACCATGACCTGGATGATTGAGAATCTCCAGACACCTTGAAGTCTGGTAGGCCTCTATCCTTCTAGACTTCTGTAAAGTATGCAAGAAATGGTTCTCCCAAGTGGGATAGGATAAGGTGGATTAAATGATTTAGTATGGATGTTGGGACCTTGAGCTTGTTGCCAGGTTTTTAATATAGTTCAATGTATTATGCTGTTGTATTGTTTTAATTATTGATTGGGAGCAGCCCAGAGTTTGATAAAAGATGGATGGCTATATATAGTAAATGTTTTAAATAAACACATAGATCAGTGTTGAATTATGGAGTCCTTGTGGTCTCTGATGTTACCTAGTTGGGTAATTAAATATCTGCAGGCGAACAACTAAGACCGGAGAATACCTACCAAGGATCGGGGTTTGCCACAATTCCACATATAGAATTAGTATTTGATTTTATCAACATATTATTCAAAGGAAATTTATTTTTTTTAAAAAGTTCTACAGTATAGGATAGCTTGGTATCATATATGACTGGTTTTACGGAAGGATCAAAGCAGATGGGAACACCTGAATGAATTTTGCTGTTCTTAGAAGTTAAGCAGGTTTGTACCCTTGTTCAGACTTGAAGAGGAGACCAGTAAGAAATCCTAGAATTTTAGGGTAGATTGGACAATCAAGAAACATTCTGAAGAAAGGCAATGACAAACTATTTCCATAGCGTTTCCAAGAGAACATGGATGCATTGTCTGAATTAAGACAGTATTTTAAAGCCTTCATGTTTACACTTAAAATGTTTTTAAAATGTTATTGTTCAACATAAATAGCCTTTTTGATTAGTTTGCTTCAGTTCTGCTGGGTTTTAATAAGATAGATACTTATTGATTCATTGTGTAGTACCTCAAAGAGATACACATAGTTTGTATGTAGATCAAGCAACCTGAATTATGGATAATAATTTGTAAGAAAATATTTTATTAACATCTCCACTTGCTAAAATCAGTCTGGTTTTTTAAAAAAAACAACACCAAGTATACAAGTATCCACTAAGGTCACATTGGAACATGTAGTGCATCCATTCTTCATACTTCAGTCATGAAAGTACTGCCTGAGAAAGATTAACAACTTGTGCATATATAATGTTTATCAGGATGCCTCGTCAGCCAGGTCATATTGGTCAAAATACCTGTTAGGTGGGAGGAAAAAAATATCCATGAATATTATAAATATTAGTAAAATCTTCAGACAAATCTTGAACAAATGTATCAAAGAACGGCAGAATTTCACTGTATAGCTTGTCTAAATTTCCATTTAGTTGAATAGTGGTATGAGAATTATACTATCTTAACTACTCTTCAGATGCCTTTCAATGCAGGACATCCTGAATTGATCTTTGCATGAAATCAGAGCATGTGATTCAAGGCCTAGCATTTGAAGCTAAGATCTTATAAAAGAAGGTGCAATCATTATTGAATTTGATTTTGCAATTTTAAGCTCTCGTCTCTTAATAATACACAATACCGAATGAAGGGACATGAGAAAGGCACAGATGAAATCAGAGAAACACATGATATGGCTATATATTAGTTGCCGCCAATAAACGTTGTAATATTATGTAACATAATCCAATAATTTACTTTTTAAGTAAATTAAATTCTATCTGGAAAGATAGAATTGGGTAAAAATTACAAGTTATTATTGCAAAACAAGGGTCTATGTAAGTAATGGTGCAGACACTTGAGGATAATGCAGAGACTGATTTCCTTTTGTAGCCAACTTAGTACACTAATTAAAATAATTTGCAATACCTTCCAACCAAACAAATCAACAAGTTTAGAGCAGAGAGTTTTTCATCATTCTTGTTCTCCTGCATTAGAGGGAAGAAAAGCATTTAAATAGTTTGTTTCACCAAATTTCAAGCAATTGTTTTATATCAACTATTAGAAATTTCCAACAAATTATAATGGATTTTGGCAGCTGCCTGTGATTGATAGCTCTACTAAATATATTTGTAGAAAACATAACTCTCTCTTTTAGATATTCATTAAATTCATCAAAGACTGTAAACAACTCCTCCATATTTTGAACATTTAAAATAACTGGTATTATCCTTTTCTCAAGTTTTGACTATCATTCTGAAATATCAACATAACAAGTGAAAAATGTACATATTTCAGGGAAATGATGACTTCAAACAATTAGCATGATCAGGATCTTCTAGTATTCCCCTTCAAGGATCAACTACTTAAGCTTACCTCCAGTACTCTCACTTCAGAGCATTGCCTAGCCAGTTGTCGAATTAGAGAGTGAGCCTCTGGTAATAATGGTTTCTCCAGACAAGCTAACAAAGCATAAAGCCATCTGCCCTGGAGAAATTTTAAGAAATTGCAATAAGAATTTAAACATAAAACCATCTTTGCATTGTTTCTTTGTATCTCCATGAACACATCCATGTCAGTTTCTTGGCAACAATGCAAATAATTTCCCTTGCCATCTGTTTTTTTGTTTTTTTTTGGCTATTGTCTCGTTTTCTACTTTTCAGTACAGATTTGGGATTTCTTAATGGTCCCTGCTTCAAGCAATAATTAGGTTCAGTCTGGTTATTAAAGTTTTTTAAATGAGATTTTAAGAAACCACTAAACTTTACTTAGAGGAAAAATAGATTTTGTTTTTGAAGGCATGGTGATAAGACCACAGGTAAATAGGAACAAATTCTGTATTTCTTAGATCAAAATCAATTAATGCAGATATTTAATAGATCTTATAGATGAAGGAGGACCAGTGTTTTCAGAATCAGTATGGCTGCACAGGCCCTGTACACATTTTAAAAAACCTTATACAGTAATGGTTTATGAAGCTTTGTGGGAAAATGGCAAATTGTTTTACAGATTCACATGAGAACGATAATATTTTGTATTTGATTGTTCAAAATATTTAATGAGAAGGATTGTGAGAAACCAATTCAGGATGCAGTGGGTGTTGACTTGCTATTCTTTTTATAGTCTTGTGCACAGCATGAACTACAGAAATTAAAATATGTTTTAGTGATGTAACAAACAGATTTGAAAGTTAGTTTTAGAGGTGTACCATATTTTTTTGGAGTATAAGACGCACCTTAGTTTTAGAGGAAGAAAATAGGGGAAAAAATCTACCCATCAGGTATTCATCTGGCTAGCGTCCTTAGTCTGGTAGGCTGCAGCACATTATTTTGCTGGTTTTGAGCATGCGCGTGCCAGGTTGGAAATAAAAAACAGCTTCTAAAGCACAGCTGATCTTCGGAGAGAGAAGCACTGAGAAAAGCAGGCGAAGCATGGAAGATTGCTTCACTCGCTAGCGTCTTGTTAGGGATGAAAAAAAGCTTTGAAAAAGCTATATTCGGAGTATAAGATGCACCCAAAATTTCAGCTTCTCTTAGGGGGGAAATAGTTCGTCTTATACTCCAAAAAATATGGTAATTTAAATTTTACAGATTTTTATACAACTATGGCATACATTGAATCTGTATGAAAGGAATATATATAATAAAAACTAAAAGCAATTCAAAATTCTAAGAGAGACAATTGAAATCACTCACCTTAGGGGGACATATCCTTTTTATAGCTTTACTAAAAGCCAGGATTCCAGATTAAAATAAATTATTAATAAATAAATGAGTTTCCTTCCATTTTAATTTCAATGGGGATAATGCCTCTTATAACATAAAACTGCAAGTTACCAGCTCTGGAGTAAATTCTTTTTCCACCAGCCAGTTTGTCAAGTATTCCAAGACACTGGTCACTGTTGCCTTTTGGGATAGAAAAACAGCTGTTAAAATTTTGCATGGTGGTTGTTTTCTTTCCTAGTGCACTGAGCAGATTTATAATTAGGTATTTTATACAAATGCTAGACGAATTCAATATATGAGTAATTATTAGAAAAAAGTAATATTTTACAATCTTATGAAATACTTGCTGAAACAGCTTGTCCTAAAAAGGATTTTAAAAAGTATGCAAGATACCCTGTTTTCCTGAAAACAAGACATTCCCTGATAATAAGCCCAATTGAGCTTTTGAGTGCATGCGCTAAAAATAAGTTCCCCCCCAAAATAAGCCCTCCCTGAAAATATATAAACGCAGCACTGGAAATCAGGTAAGACAGCAAGAGGAGCCCCATCTTGCTCCACGCACCCCAAAACAATAAGACGTCCCTGAAAATAAGGCCAAGAACTTATTTCGGGGTTCAAAAAAATATAAGATAGGGTCTTATTTTCGGGTAAACACGGTAGTATAATGAAAATACATAATATAGTTTTTATTTATTAAAACAAATTAAAGATCCACTAGGATTAGACAAAATCAAAACTGCTTTTACCTCTTCCATTAATCTATTGTTTTGTTTAAATCTTTTTATAATGCTATTTCTTCTAGTGAATGTTACTGGATTCTTTGGGTTATAGGCTCTCCTAATCATTTTTTTAATGTTCACAGCAAAATGGAAAATTGTTTTGCTGCAAGTGAAAAGGGCTCATGTAAACTTATTTAAAAGTGGAAATAACTATGCCACCAACTGATTCCTATTAGGATACTTTCTATTATAATTATTAGTAGGATTATTAGTAGGAGACCTGAGGCCAGAAAGCAGTGCTTCTCCATCATAGAACCTATGGTACAGAACAGCCTCTCTTCAGCAGTTAGAGTGGCCCCCTCAGTGAGAATTTTCCAGAAGCTTTTCAAGGCACAATTAATCTGGAGAATGTCTAAGAATTGGTTATTTGCCACCTGTATGTTATTTATGATGAGCTATTATACTGTAGACTTGTTTTTACAGTGTACTGCTTTCTGTTATTCTTAATTGTGTAAAATTAATTTGTTGTCAGCTATCATAAGTGTAAAAAATTCAAACACATATAAATTAAAACAATCATTCTATATCTGAATAAATGATGGAAGAGCTATAAAAATTTGGCCATCTAAAAGGCAAAAACAAACAAACAAAAACCCCAACCCTCTGGTGGCTCAACAGATTAATGCAGTCTGTTATTAACAGCAGCTTGCTTGCAATTACTGCAGGTTCAAGTCCCACCAGGCCCAAGGTTGACTCAGCCTTCCATCCTTTATAAGGTAGGTAAAATGAGGACCCAGATTGTTGGGGACAATAAGTTGACTTTGTATATAATATACAAATGGATGAGGACTATTGCTTGACATAGTGTAAGCCGCCCTGAGTCTTCAGAGAAGGGCGGGATATAAATGCAAATAAATAAATAAAAATAAATAAAATATTACCGTACTTTTTGGAGTGCAAGAAACATCTCCCCCCCCAAAAGTGGGTGGAAATGTCTATGCGTCTTATACATCTAATGTTGCCAAAGCCCCGCCCACCTACCAGCCCCCACCCTTCAGCCATTTTTGGCCTCTGCATGCTCCATTTTAGACCTGTTTCAGGCTGCGGGGATTGCCACAGCACATCGCTGCCTCTGTGTGTTGCGTTTTTGGCCAGGTCCAGGCGGTGGGGATTCCTGCCGTCTGGAACTGGCTGAAAATGCAACGTGCGGAGGCCGAAAACGTGCATGAAGGCCAAAAACAACACGCGAGGCAGCGATGGGCTGTGGTGATTCCTGCAGCCTGGAACAGCTGATTGGCGGTATTCTGGGAGGCTGACCAACTGCCAATCAGCTACTTGTGCTGAATCAGGCTGAGATAACATGCTGAAGCTGACCAGGCTATTTGCTGCAAGGACGCTAGCCAGATGAATACCAATGGATGCTGGTAGGCAGAGGCAGAATTTTTTTTTTCTTGTTTTCCTTCCCAAAAACTAATGTGCATCTTATACTCTGGAGCATCTTATACTCTGAAAAATATGGTGCTTTACTGAACTCTCTGAAATTCCTCATGCTTTGTTAGCTGCAGCCTAGCAGGTCAAAAAGGGAAATGGAGAATTCTTTTGTCTCTCTCCATCTTTACTGGGCCTTTAAAAATCTTCCCTCTTATTACAAAACAATTGAGATATAACATATTTAAAACATACTTATCACTATTTTAAGGCTAAGAATCTTTAGGGTTCTTCAGATCTTGAGCAATTTCTATTTGGGGATCACATGTAGTCCTTGACTTACAACCATTTGTTTAATGGCCATTTGAAGTTAACAATGGCACAGAAAAAAGTGAATTACATCAATTTTTCACACTTACGACCACTGCAACATATCCATGGTCACATGATCAAAATTCAGGTGCTTGGCATTTGGTTCATATTTATAATGGTTGTAGTGTCCTTTTGCGACCCTCTGACAAGAAAAGTCAATGGAAAGTCAGAGTCACTTAACAACTGTAGCAAGAAAGGTCATAAAATGAGGCAAAACTAACTTACCATATATACTCGAATATAAGCCGATCCGAGTATAAGCCGAGGTCCCCAATTTTACCCCAAAAAACTGGGGTAAACTGGGGACTCGAGTATAAGCCGAGGGTGGGAAATGAGGCAGCTACCGGTTGGGGAAACCCTCCCTCCCTCAGCCGAGAAGGCTGGTGGCTCCCCTGCCCCGCCCTCTCACTGCACCGGCAGGGCTTCCCCGCGCTAATGCAAAAGCCCGCCAAGTTTGCGCCATCCGGTATAATGTGAAAAAAAGAAGAAAAAAAAAACCTCGAGTATAAGCCGTATATACTCGAGTATAAGCCGAGGGGACGTTTTTCAGCACAAAAAACGTGCTGAAAAACTCGGCTTATACTCGAGTATATACGGTAACTGTGTTATTTAGTAACATAAATTTTGGGCTCAATTATGATCGTAAGTCAAGGACTACCTGTATCTAAGTTCAAGTGTTTCAAGCAAGCTATGGAGGCAGGTAAGAAAAAAAAAAGGTAAAGCTGGATTCACCACACCAAGACTGAATGGAAATGAAACCGACAATAAAAATAAAGTACCTGATTCATTCTGCTAACAATGCTCAACAATGGAGGAAAGCCAATCTGAATGAAAAGAAACCAAAATATGTTGGATTTTAAAAAATGGTTGGAAATCTAAATACTTAGGTTAATTTTAGAACTGAACACTAGTGTGCAATTGTCATTCTTATGAGATATAGTATAGATATTTTGAGCGTTGAGAGCTTTGTTAAACTATATTTCATTTATTGAAAACATTTACATAGCTGCTCATCTTATTTCAACTTCTGTGTGGCTTCCATGTAATTAAACTCTAGAAATATATGGAACAATTACCATTTGCTTCTCTTGAAACTTAAATTTTCAAAACCAGTTCCTGATATCTATTTATCTAAACATTAAAGCCTTCTTTTCTAATGTATATTCATAGCTATGTTCCCCACAAGTAAAACCAGTACATAATTAAATTCATTTGAAAGAGAAATACAAAAAATACAATCTCCAATACAATAATATTCTTCTTCTTAGTAATAGTTTTCTAAAAGGGTTCCCAGGGTAGTGTGGCCATTGGGAAGACCTGTTTAACCCTACCAAATGTGCCTCTAGTATCACTGGAATTCTGAATATTTTTCTATTTAATATATAAAATCAATATTGCAGGTATATGCAGCCACAGGACAGACCCATTTTGTTGGACAAGGGATTATATTGTAAATATTTTAAGAATGATGTACAAACTTCATACATATTTTACAACATGCATGCAAACTTTGGATCAAAATATAGTTATTTAAAGGTGATATAATTATCTAGGACAGATTTAACACTCACCTGTACATAATCAATTCCTGGACTTTCATCATTTGAGATTTGATCTGTTAACTCTAAATACAACTTTTCACCTAAGCAGAATTTTTTCCAACCTTCTTCATCATCTGTTGTGGGCTGAACAATTGAAAAAAAAAGTCAAGTTATTTTTCCTATTTAATAAATTGATTTGGTTTTCCCCCCAACCTATTTTCCTTTATTCAAGGTTCTGCAGTGTTTATTTTTAATTTAAAGTAGTTAATGCAAGGTTGACGCAGGAGATTCAGGGCTGGGCTGGGCTGGCTGGATATCAGCAGCAGCAGGAGCCACCCACAAAGTTAGGGGGAGGGGAAGGAGGCTGTCAGAGGAAAAAGTTTCATGATTTTTAGCTGAAGAACGCTGTCAATGCATTCATAAAGGCCTACACATGAAACAAATATAACTTCTGAACTCTATTTGAGTCTGAATGTGTAGGGTTGCAAGGCATCAGGGTAGAAACCAGGAACTGAGTTCTAACCCTGTCTTAGGCATAAAGCCAATTGGGGAACCTTGGGCTAATCACTCTCAGCCCTAAGAAGGCGGCAATGCAAAGCACTTCTGAAAAATCTTGCTAAAAAAACTGGACTTGTCCAGGCATTCTCCGAGAATCTGAAACAATTGGGAAAAAAAAGCTTAAATGCAAATTGACAGTATTCTGAAAATATTGTTTTACTTGCCATTGTTACATTGCTGTCCAAATGCTGTGCTTTCCAGTGATCCCTGTGCTTGTTCACACTCTGAAAGATAAAATTTTGATCAATTAAAAGATTCTAATAAAACAAATATCTGATCACTTTAACACACACTTGCAGGTGATGGACACTATACATAGAAACTGTATTTTTTTCACATACAACAAAAATACCTCTGCTGTGATTATGCTTGCTGAACTTTTCGTTTGGATTGATAAACATTCCTTTCTGCTTTAGAATGGCTATTCTTAGCCCTATGGAGATTTAACTAATTCCTTAATTTATACAATCAATTAAATTTAAATCAGGTTATAATAATAATAATATCAGAGTTGGAAGGGACCTTGGAGGTCTTCTAGTCCAACAGGCAGGAAACCCTACACCATTTCAGACAAATGGCTATCCAACATTTTCTTAAAAATTTCCAGTGTTGGAGCATTTACAACTTCTGCAGGCAAGTTGTTCCACTGATTAATTGTTCTAACTATCAGGAAATTTCTCCTTAGTTCTAGGTTGCTTCTCTCCTTGATTAGTTTCCACCCATTGTTTCTTGTTCTACCCTCAGGTGCTTTGGAGAATAGTTTGACTCCCTCTTCTTTGTGGCAACCCCTGAGATATTGGAACACTGCTATCATGTCTCCCCTAGTCCTTCTTTTCATTAAACTAGACATACCCAGTTCCTGCAACCGTTCTTCATATGTTTTAGCCTCCAGTCCCCTAATCATCTTTGTTGCTCTTCTCTGCACTCTTTCTAGAGTCTCAACATCTTTTTTACATCGTGGCGACCAAAACTGAATGCAATATTCCAAGTGTGGCCTTACCAAGGCATTATAAAGTGGTATTAACACTTCACGTGATCTTGATTCTATCCCTCTGTTTATGCAGCCCAGAATTGTGTTGGCTTTTTTGGCAGCTGCTGCACACTGCTGGCTCATATCTAAATGGTTGTCCACTAGGACTCCAAGATCCCTCTCACAGTTACTACTATTGAGCAAGGTACCACATATCTGGTACCTGTGCATTTTGTTTTTTTGGCCTAAATGTAGAACCTTACTTTTTTCACGTTTCAGGTTACAATCCTATTATTAAATAGGATTTAACAGGGAGAGCATGCTCCAAATTCCTTCTATTAACTAAGTGATTTTGTTGGATCCAAAAATTCCCCCTTCTTTAACTATCTACCCTGTAGAAAGGCTATCCCTCTTGAGATTTAGACGGTCCCAATCCTGTTAAATTTTCACATAGCATTAAAGGCTGGCTGTTTCCCCTTAGCAATTGGGGCAGTAGACTAAGTGAGTTCTATTGGCTGATGTTGTTTTTATGGTAAACTGGCATTGTGTTTTGAGAGTTGTTTACAAGATTGGAAATTTATTATTTGGATTTTTATTCTAACTGGTTTTAACTTTGCATACCAGGGCCAAACGCTTCAGCTCATTGATCCCCTTCATAAAGTTTCAAACTGTTCATTGATCCCCAAGCACTTATTACAATAAAATTCATATTATTTTTACTATTACTGCAAATAACAATGATCAATAATACCATCAAATATCCATACCTGTCTATCCCAGGTCCTTGGGAAGGACTTGATAGCAAGACAAAAAAGCCAAATCCAGTCTGAATAACTGCTGACTGCGATAAACCATAATAATAACAAAACCACCCTGCTTGAAACTGCCCATATTCTTAGATGCCACGTTAATAATTTTTACATCCTTGGTTAGGACTTGAATTAAGTCTGCAGTCTTAGTTTGTAAATCTAACTGTAGATTACCCCACATAATAGCCAACAGTCCTATAAACTTTGGGGATTGATATTGACCAGAATATTAACCAGTGTCACTTTTCTTTTTACAAACCGTATAAATAAATAAAGTTATTTCATTTTGGTGTGCGTGTTTAAGCCTTCAAAGTGGAATATTAGTACCACTAGTACTTTTAGTACTATTTTATTACATATGCATTTATATGTAAACGCAAAATAAAACCTAACTTTTTCCATAATATCATGTTTGTGAGGTATATTTGGCTGAGAAGCACCTAATGAGTTCTACACCTTGGAAATTCTCACTGATAGCAAACAACAATAGTAGTAAAGTGCCATCTTCCTAAAAATGGGAATTATGCCTGCAAAGACCAGAATAAGCACTGTCATAAGAAACACTCAACATAAAATCACTGAATTTATATACTGGTATGTATGTATACCTGGCGTACGGTTGAAAAATGAGACACTTGTTGCTGTTGCCATTTCAGAGTTGGAGAATATCCTTCAGGAGCAGGTTGACACCCTGAAATCTAAAAAAACCACAGGCAACACAATGAGAATATTAAGAATGTCATGTTATTCACATATACAGGAAAATTTTTCAAAAAAGCAGGACTATCTACAATGAAGGATTACACTGTAAAGATGAAAGAATTTGCATAAATGGCAAAATTGATCTGCTTGATCATGGAGGAAACAATAAGTACTTTTCTAAAGGACTGGAAATGCTTTATTAAGTTTTTTATTGAAAATGGATAAAAATGCCTTAATGATTTATGAATTAGCTGATTGAAAAGGATCAAATATGGGAAGAAGTGAATTATGTGATGTAACTTGATAGGAGAGGAGTGATATTAAGTATGCGGGTAATTGCTGTAAGAAAGATCAGAAGTTGCTTCTTTAAATATTTTTCTTTTTACTGCATTTTTAAATCTTTCTTAAACAGAAAAAATATAGAAAATAGAATTATTTTGTTTAAAAATTCTAATAGTAATAGTAAAAGAATGTCATATTCAATTTTAAAACAGCCACTTTCATTTTGTAGGACTCGCTACCATGCAGATGGATTATATAGAATTCTTAATTACAAAATTGGCAATCTCTTAAAAGTATATTGTACTGTTAACATCCAATCATCATGAGCAGTATACTTGTAATGCTTATAATAATGATTTTTTTAAAAAACGTACTGAAATATTTACAGTCTGCTTCTTTTTCAGTTTCTTGGGATCAATCTGGGCCACAACAACATCAGGACATTTTGCAGCTTCAATTCTAAAAAATAAAAATGTTTGAAATTTTAAATACTTTTTGATTTCTAATTAAACCTAATTTAGGAATTAAAGAATTAAGCCTGGAAAATCCTTAAAAATCATTCCAGCTTCGTCTGCTCATCAGTCTGGGTTTTTCAAAATGAGACAAAGTGGATGGGATTGTTACATATCAAATGTAACAATCCATAATAATGGATTACAGTTTGAACAAAACTAGGCTATATGATGTATTCTTTGAAATGCTGCTATAATGAATTTAGTTTTAAAATTGATTTGGATTCATGGCACAATGCAGAAATGTTTCAGATGTTTTTCATTTCCATTTCCACTGCAGATCATTTAATTATACCAGGTCTGCATGTCTTATTTATCATTTGGACAGAAGGTTTTTTTACTAGAGTAAAAAAAAACAAGAATTAGCAAAAACCCAAAGACATCACTATGAAAAGGACAGTACGAATGGATTCAAAGCCGCATTTCAGTGTTATCCTTCCTTATAGCTAAAAGTCTGTAGAGATTCTCAGTCATCCAGGTCACAGTTGTCCCAAAGGTGCTTTTTCAGGAGGCAACTGGACTTTCTTGTTTTTTCTCTTGAAGATGTTTCACTTCTCAGCTTTGACAGGATAGTGGGTAATGGAAGGTTTTATATTCCTTGCAGAGAGTTTGTAATCTGCATCCTTTTAGGGTCACTGAAGCACTTGGAGGTTTATCTGTGTCTTCAGAGTCACCTGAGTAGTGCTCCTGGCTTCCTTAGTCTGCAATTTTTCTCTGGAAATCCATTCCTAATCCCACACCACTCAAAGCAGGAGCTCAGGTGATCCTGAGGACACAGATTTACCTCCAAGTGCTTTAACGACCCTCTAAAAAGGATGCAGATTACCAGCTGTCTGCAAGGAAGATACGACAAATCCTTCCAATCTCCGCTATCCGGTCAGAGCTGAAGAAGCTTCTGGGTTGAGAAGCGAAACGTCTTCAAAAGAAAAAACTAGAAAGTCCAGTTGCCTCCTGAAAAAAGCACCTTTGGGATATTTTTCCTTTTTCATGCGGGGGAATCCCACCACCACCAAAGCAAACCGCCATATTGCATTAGCAGTAGCAAGGCTATACTCAGGCGAGCCTCTGAAGTACTTTGTCAGGTCCTACCAGAACCGTTCACCATTATAGAAGAAACGCTTTTACTTCCATGCAAGCCGCAGAGGAGTAAATATAAATACAGCGCCGACTCCATTTCATATAAATATTAGCGCCGGGTTGACCTCATCCAACTTCGCCCACCCAACCAAGCGCAGTCCCATCCCCAACCCGCCTCCCCCTCCCTCGGCGGGAGCCACCACCGGCCAGTTCACTTACTGGACCCGCTTTAAGTACTCTTGGGGAGTTCGGGGGGGCACCGTGGGGTCGAAGTCTTCCGCGAGGTCGCAGTCCTCTACGGGTAAGAGGCGGGGCATCAGCTCCTCCACCGCGGACTCCATCGAACCGCTCGCACCGTGCCGCGGCCTCGCCCAGCACTGGCAATGCACACGCGCAGAGACTACCCGACGCTCCTGGCGGCGCCACGTTTGCGCCTGGCGAGTCGTTCCCAACCCGAGTGCGCACGCGCGCGGGGGCGGATCAGATCGGCGAGCGGGCGATTTGCTTTTCTTTAAGCTTGCTTCTTCCGTTTCGGAACCCAATAACTCGGCGGGACGTTTTATGTTATGTTTGGAAGCGTTTCTGTTTGTAGTTCTAGCTCTAACTAGTGGAATTTCCGCAAGGGAGGTTGCCTAAATCAATTGCAGGTAGTCCTCAACCTACGACCACAATTGAGCCCAGCATTTCTGTTGCTAAGTGAGACATTTGTTGTCAGGTGGCAAAAGGGGATCACATGACCCCAGGATACTGCATCGGTCATAAATATGAGTCAGGTGCCAAACGGCTGAATTTTGATCACAAGACCCTGGGGATGCGGTAATGGTCATAAGTGTGAAAAATGGTCATGTCACTTTTTTCAGTGCCCTTGTAACTTTGAATGGTCACTAAATGAACTGTTGTATGTTGAGCACTACCTGTACATTCACACTTGTTCATTTGAAGGGTATTTATTTCAGGAACTTTTACAATCGTTTGCGAGGGAGAGGGCGACACACCTGGATTGTAAGGCAAAGTCCCATGATGTGACAACTGCACCATCACGATTCCGCTGTTAAGAACCAGGATTTGAAAAGAGACTGCGTGTCAGTCCTCACAAATGGCTTGAATCTGTATATGCACAGCCTAGTTCCGAATATAGGCTTTTATGAAGATGCAGGAAAAATGCTAAATGAAACATGACCTTTTTCAGAAGCAACGCTAAAGTAAAATTTTGCAAGAGCTTTTATTTATTTATTGAATTTGTTTCCCATCTTGCCACAAGGCAGCTGTGCTGTTCATCTTAATGCTTCTCCCCCATCTCAAGATGT
Organism: Ahaetulla prasina; assembly: GCF_028640845.1. Lineage (NCBI taxonomy): Eukaryota > Metazoa > Chordata > Lepidosauria > Squamata > Colubridae > Ahaetulla > Ahaetulla prasina. Next base: position 319,436,552 of record NC_080539.1, on the reverse strand, counting down.
TTAACTGACAGTTATGCTAAAGGAATCCTGCAAAGCAAACAATGGCCTCCAATGTTTGTAAGGCAGATTGTGATTTAAAGAGCAGAAACTTTTAAGTTGCTGTTTTTGGGTGAAACATCACACTGAACCTAGGATTTTCAACTCCACATCCGACAGCAATGCCTGTTAGCACCCTGAGGGACACTTTCCACCATGCTTCTATGAATACCCGTACGAAAGAAATACATCACTGGAGGTTTTTAAAAGGAGACTGGACAGCCATTTGTCTGAAATGGTTTCCTGCTTGAGCAGAGGGTTGGACTAGAAGACCTCCAAGATCTCTTCCAATTCCATTGAAAAGACTTGTTCATATTGAAAGAATGAGAGCTGCAAAGGAAAACCAATATAGGAAGGAAGTATGACTAGGTTGAGAGGAAAGAGAAGGCTGAGAAAATTGTGTTTGGATGGAGTTAATGAGAAAATGAAAGAAGTGAAAAGGTTAGAAAGAAGCAGTGTATGAATACTGTAGAAGCAAAGATAGTTGCAATATTGGTGGAAGCTAGTTTTAGTTCTAATTCCTTTTTGTATCCAATACCTTTCATTCTTTATTATTTCTTTTTGTGTTCTGCATAACATTGGTTATTCTAAAAAGAAAAGGTGTGATTAGCTTGAATATATGTGCACATCAGTGGTGGGTTTCAATTTTTTTTACTATCGGTTCTGTGGGTGTGGCTTGGCAGACATGGCTTGATGGGCATGGCAGGGGAAGGATACTGTAAAATCTCCATTTCCTCCCCAATCCAGGGGAAGGTTACTGCAAAATCCCCATTTTCTTCCAATCAGCTGGGATTTGGGAGGCAGAGAATAGATGGGAGCGGGGCCAGTCAGAGTTGTTACTATCGGTTCTCCGAACTATTCAAAATTTCCACTACCAGTTCTCCAGAACTGGTCAGAACCTGCTGAAACCCACCTCTGGTGCACATGTATACTAGTGTGGATAGTAGCAAGGATAAGAGGCAATTTGATTTAAGAGCAGTGACTATTTTGCTGTAGAATGACTACACTGGATACTAATCTTGTATTGGAATTTTTTATATTAATTACTTTGTTATGTAAAAAACTACTCAAGGCAGGTTTGTAAGGAACTGTTTATTCAGTCTATTTTAGAAACATCACTGCTATTCATTTTATTTTAAAAAATTATAAAAATACAGCTATATACATATTAGCATTCTCCATACCTGCTTACCTATGGAAAATTTCTACATTAGTAATACTATTCAGTAGACTGTCATCTTTAGAAAAAGCATTAAGCTATGCACTGCAACAAAGTGCATTAAGTTCACATTAAAATTTTAACATCAAGTATATCTACTATAAATCTAAAATATGATCAAAATTATTTTAAGAGATAATATGCGGCAGGGGTTAAATTTATCACTACAGATGTTAAATCAAGGCTGGTGAAGCTGTGTCTTTTAGCTGTTGATGAATTTTAACTCCCAGCAGCCTTTAAAACATAGCCAACATTAAAGGATGTTAGGAGCTACAATGCAGGTAGTCCTCAACTTACAACAGTTCATTTAATGACTGTTCAAAATTATAACAGCACTGAAAAAAGTGACCTATGACTATTTTTCAAACTTACGACCATTGCAGCATCCCCATGGACACGCGATTAAAATTCAAACCCTTGGCAACTGACTACTATTTATGAACATCGCAGTGTCCTAGAATCATGTGATCACCTTTTGCTATCTTTTGGCAAGCAGTAAATGCGGAAGCCAAATTTATTTCACAACTGTGGCAAGAAAGGTTGTAAAATGGGGCAAAATTCATTTAACAAATGTCTCAGCAACATACATTTTGGCCTTAATTATGGCCTTAATTAGGACTACCTGTAGAAGAACAGCTGACGAGCAGTAACTTTCACAGAAGTTATACGGTAGGAAATAGTACAAAAGTCTTTATCAAAAGAGCAACAATGTTCTATTGCACAATTCATAATTAGAATTGGTCTTAATTTCAAAAAGCCAATATAATAAATGTATTTAATTATTTTGGCTCTCCCCTCCCCCCAGTATTACTGGAAAGAGTCTGTGTGAAACCCTAGCTCTACTATTTAAAAGTTCAAAGTTTTCAGAATTTAACCATGTAATTCATTCAAATCTGACAACATTATGTGCATTTGTTTTGTTCTCATAAATAAAGTGAATACTTGATTCACAAATCCAAAACTCTTCAATATATTTGATGGGCTACATTAGACCCATTAGTAGTGTTATTACCAGTGCCTTGTTCATGAATTAGATACAAACATTTGTTTGTTATGGAACATAAACTATAATCTACAAAATGTATTTCCTACTGATTGAAGGAACTGTACACTTAGTCTGAAGTTACACATTAAAAAAAATACATATCTACAGCAGACTTCTGGTATCCTAGAAGACTGAACAAATTGTTGGAGGGAGGTAGATTGGAAATATAAGTAAAAACAGCTTTTCCTACTTAATACTCTCTAGGTGTATTGGAATTACTACTTCAAAAATGCCGCTATCTTGAAGCTGAAATGCCAAGACATCCCGGAGCTACCAGCTTGGAAAGGATGGAATAAACGCCTGAGACAGGCGTTTACAAGTAGTAGAACTTCTAATAACAAGTACAGGTAATCCTCGACTTAGAACCATTTGTTTAGCAATCAAATTACAATGAGGCTGAAAAGGTAATTTACAATCAGTCCCTGCAGTCATGTGATTGCAATCTGGGTTTCTGGCAGCTGGCTTGCATTTGTAACAGCTGCAATGTCCTGCAGTCATGTGCTCACCATTTGCAACCTTCCTTGCCAGCTTCTGATATGCAAAGTCAATGGTGAAGCCTGCAGGAGACTGCAAGTCACAGTCATGTGATGTTTCAATGACTGATGAGAGATTTGCTTAACGAAATCTTAATGAAAAAGATTGTAAATTGGATGCAGCCATGTGATGCCTCAATTAACTGTACAATAATGACTTTTCCAGTCCCTACTCTGATTCCAAGTTGAGGGCTACTTGCATCAGAGTAAATAGCAATGGATAATCAATTTTTAAAAAGAATGAAAAAAAATACTAGAATTGATTCTATAGGAAAAGGCAGAAAGGAGTGCAAATCCACTCAGCCTAAGTAAAGCAGGCAGATGCACAAGATTAAATTCCTAAAACGAGTCGAGGGGGGTGATGGGGAGTTTGAGCTGTATCTTTTAATCAGTACCTATACCTCATGCATTGTGTGATTTTTAACGATCTGTAAAACACTGATATCACAGCAAAACGGGTTTTTTTTCCAGTGATCAGTTAGTCTGGATCTTAAAAATCCTACCTGGATTAAAGTATCCTCAGAGTGTACTATGAAAAATGGAATGAAGGCTTCCTAAGGTCATTGATATAAAGTAAAAAATATATATCCAGTTTTCATATCATTTCAGCAACAGTTACTACATTTGGAATCTCTCTTGAATGATATGTACTGAAAATGTATTTTCCGAAGGAAGCATCATAAGCTTTTAGAGCATTCTTCTTGATCGCTGAAATCGATGTTCATTATTGCCATCCAGTCTGGGGAAGATTTGCCTGCACTGAAAAAGGTGTTCCAGATGTTCCTGCTGCTGGGGGATATGCACTGAAACCTTCAGATTGAGAGCCATAGTTTTCTAGAGCAGAAGCAGAGTGTATCTTTAAAGAAAGAAACAAGAAATCAATAGTATGTCTACAAGCTGGATCCTTGGCAATTCCAGAATCCAAATTTGCCAGCAAGAAAGATAAAATACAACTCTCAGAAAGTTTAATTCAGTGTTTCAGAATATGCAAATGACAGTTATCTGCATCAAATTTCACACTTGGTTCCTAATGGAAAAATTAATGGTTGAGGATATTTTATGATATAGCCGAATAGTAGCACTAGTATATTGATAAAAGAATACAGTTACAACTATAATAAAAATGAGGTAATGAGGCTTCACTTGGATGTTCAGAATAAAGTGTGACTTCTAGAGGTGTTGGATAGTTCCCAGAATTCCCAGTTAAAGGCCACATTGATAGAATTCTTCCAGCATATATGAAATATGCTAGCTTGGAAAAAGTTACATTAAAATTTATAACCACAGTATCAGAAATTTGCAATTTAAAAAATCTAAAATGCCAGATTTCATGCAACAATCCACACTTAATGCTTCTCTATCAGGGGCAAGAGAGTGTGTTATTATCAAGGGCTTTTCTTATAGGAAGGATTTCTGGATGCTGATGTTCTGACTATTTGACTCCAAGCACCTACTGGAAATCTATAAGAGAGCCAGAAGGTACCCGGGGGCACCTTCTTAGCTGATCCTTTCCACGCAGAGATCATTAGTTCCAAAAAGGCTATAGAAATGTAGCCATTTATATACATACACATGAATCGTACATTCCACATAATAGCCTATAACTACATATTTTGTAAAAATTTAGAAATTTTTCCACCAAAATAATTCTCTGCTTCCACCATACAATCCCTGGTGTTTCTTCCTCACATCAAATTTTAAATAACCAAAATAGAATAAAACCTTTTTGTATTTTTGTACATATAATACTTTCATTCTTACTGTAGATGTTGGAACACTGTGTTTTTTCCTTATCATTTCTCTATTCTTCATGTCTATCTTATATTTTTTTATTTATACATTGCTTTACCTGCAGTAATGCTGACTGTGCAGCTGCACTGTGCTGAAGTTCCTGGAGGGAAGATTGTGTTGCGCTCTGAGCAAGTCCAGGGATGGCAGGTAGAGACAGAAGTCCTGGAAAAACTGTATTTCCAGGGGCCTGGAGTCCAGATGTCAGGCTAAAAAATGCAGAAGCAAAACATTTTCAAATTCACACATGCAACACTACAAAAAAAAAATACTGATAATTGCTACATTCCATCCTATGAGCATATAGCTTATATAGATGCAGTGTATGGAAGTGATCAACATTTGATCAAGAAGTGTTTTCAATGTGACCATTTATTTATTTGTATTTATTTGTATCCCGCTTTATTATTTTGAGATATATCTCCTTGGTCCCTTTGACTTTTGGACTTCAACTCCCAGAGTCCCTCAGCCAGCAAAGCTGGCTGAGGAACTCTGGGAGTTGAAGTCCAAAAGTCTTAAAGGGACCAAGTTTGGACACCCCTGCAATAAATGGTCACATTGAAAACACTTCTTGATCAAATGTTGATCGCTTCCATACACTGCATCTATATAAGCTGTATGGTCTTAGGTTAGAATATATATATATATATATATAAACAAACCTTCCTCTTCCTATTTTCCCCTCAACAATCCTGTGTGGTAGGTTGGGTTGAGAGAGTGACTGGCATGCTAATTTGGAACTGGTTATTTCAGAGTATGTAGTAGAAATATTCCAATATTTTATTCCCAATTAGAATATTTCTCAAAGATTCCAATCAATTGAAAACAATTATATATCCTCTATTAGGATAAATCTTCCCCTGCTAGATTAAGGAAATTAAGAAAAACCATAGACAGGATCTGTCAACATTTAACAATGAGAGAATTCAGAAAGAAAGCATAATAATAATCAGTATTTTATAATTCACACCTAAGACTTCACATTGCACATTATTGTAAGAAATCTGCCAAAACTACTTTTGACTTTTCGGAGTAAACGTACCCAGCCTGTGCCACAAGTGCAGAGTTGAAGTTTGAGCTAAAGGCCGAGGCAAACCCTGGCAGCACCGGAGCTGGAGATGGGGCTGTGGCAGCTGCTGGCAGGGGTGCAACTGCTGCTACTGTAGAGGATGCCTGGAGCCCAGGGAAAGAAGGGAGAGCAGGAGTGACAGAGGGTGTGTTAGAGACCGGGAAAGGAGGGAAGGATGAGTTGCATGAGCCCAGGGGCACTTGAGGAACAGAAAACAGGGAAGAGACAGCACTGCACAAGTTAAGGGAGAATGGTGGAGCCGGGGCAGCAGCTGTGGCAATGAGTGGCGGAAGAACAGGGCCTGAGGAGCTGACATGTGGGCCAGAGGTAGTTGTCGGTGGAATGGACAACAGAGGCCCCGTCGGAGTAAGTGCTGGATTGCCAGTAAAAGCAAAACTGTTGGTCAAGGAAGTGAAAGGAGGAAGTGCGTTATACACCGGAGTGGATGAAGCGTGGGAGGGAATAGATGGGGAACTGTTCAGAGAAGAGGTCAAAGCGGGAAGTGCTGGATTGAGGGAACTAGTTAAGCTGCATGATAACGAAGTAGCTGAGGAATAGGCATGCCCAAGGGCTGCCAAGCTTGAAGTGCTGTGATTGGACCCCCCTGAAGGGGTTGGGATTTTGAGACCTGAAAGAGTCGGGCTTGTGGGTTCAGTTTTAATCAGAATTGGGGCAGGTGGAGCGGAGGAAACTTGCTGTTCAGGGTTGGCGGAGCTTGGACAATGTGGAAGACCCACTGAGGAGCCACAGCTGACCGGCAAATTGGATGATGACATTGTTGTTAAAGGAGACTGCGATGACAACGCAGGAGAAGTGGCACTACTGCTCCCTCCTGGCTGGCAGGCGAGGCCTGAGAAAATGGAGAGTCCTGGAGCGGAAAGATGCTGAAGGGAAGAGGTAACAGTTGGAGTGTAACATTTGCTACTGGATGAAGAAGCGGCTTCGGAGTTCTGACTGAGAAGACCAGATAAAGAAGCAAGCTCAGCAGTCACAGTCGAAGGCAGAACATTTGGATTAATTAATGAGCTATCGTTCACTGAGAGAAACCCCTTTAAAGCTGATAAAAGTGGGTTAGGTAAATTAACTGGGCAAGGTAAACTAGTGGCAGGAGAATTGGCAATGGTTGATGAAATGGAGCTAGCTACTCCCTGAGGATTGGGGGTCAAGGACAAAGGCAGGCCAGCAAAAGCAGATGACAATGAATTAGGATTATTAGCTGGGGCAGTGACAGACGCTGCAGAAAAAGGAAGGCTGGCGAAGGGTGCAGGGGCAGATGCAAAGGCTTCGTTAGGTGCAGGGGTGGCACACAGCGTGGAGAGCCCTTGGGGTGCTGCAGCGGCAGGCAGCACAGAAGCCAGTCCAGAGAAAGCTGCAGGGAGCGGAGCAGTGCTGGCACCGTGAGCAGATGTGGTAGGAACTGCAGGCAGCGAATGGGATTTGACAACAGTAGGAACAGGAGTGGATGGTTGAGGCGGATGGATGGAGGAGATAACCTGCCCAGGGAAGACAGGAAAGGCAGGGTTGGACACGCTTATCCCTGGGACAGCTGGAGATGGAAGTGCTGATGAGTGGCTTATTGCCTTAACCGATGATGGGGTTGGGGCTGGAGTAGCAGCAGGATTAGAACCATGAGGTGCAAAGAGATGATTCATTTGTGTGGCAAAAGCTGGAAAGAAACAAAATCAGTAAGAATTCTTGGGAGGCAGTAGATATGCTTGTATTCAACATGAATGCATTTCAATACAGTTTACATAGCAATGGATCAGCATAGGAGCAAAATAAAAGATGCTGCTACAACTACCAAAAAGCAAAATGGTATGCAAAATGCGACAAAATCACTGGTTCAATTATTCTGCTGTCTGAACTGTTGCCCTACAATTCAATCACAATCGATTTGGTAGTAATTTTACTCCCATATCCCCATTCTAGCTTTTGTTGCTTTAGTAATATGGCCATTTTAAAAATTTAAGGTTCTGCATTTTTGTGTTCTACTATGCAATGTTTTTTCTAGATGTTTATTTTTCCATTGTTTTGTTATTTATTAGGTGCCCAAAGCAATCTGAGCATTTTAAAAATCCAAATGAATCAATGTTCACACAACCTTTATGAGTTTAAGCTTTTGTGGCTGTCCATTTCTTATTTGAATGCAAGTCTCCTATTTTGAACTTAATTTTTCCCAAACAGAAATAACTGGTGTGAATATTCAGAGGGTTTTATACTATAAAATGGGTATCTTAAGATTTTTCAAAAACTGAAAAATGCTTTATCTCCATAATTCCTTCTTACCAACACACACACACACACACACGCACACACATACACTCATACAAAGCACCCTGCACTAAAATTTTCAGGTCTGATCATTTGTGAGAATGAGGGGAATAGAGTGACCATCCCTGGACTAGGTGGAACTATAATTAATGTTCTCCTGGGCATCTTCAGGACTGTGTTCTCTATGTGGAACTAATTCATCCTGTATCCTTGCTCCAAACTTGGAGCATTGCCTGTGTATGTGTGATGAGTGGGGATCAGCAACATTCTTCTGTGGCAAAGCCAGAGGTTGTTGGCATCATTCCAAAGTTCACCAAAATGGAACTTTCTTAAAGGACTGTTATGTACACCTGAGATTATACCTATGATTATTGGTTACTAGACAATCTGTGACCCATTGGGTTATTGTTTCAGAGATAATTTTCTTAAGTGGAGAAACAGAATGACCGTGTGCAGGCAAAAAAGCAGTGAAAATAGAAGCAACTTTGTGTTAGCTTCCCTACTGACTTCTCTTGTGAGAAACTGGCAGGGACTGTTGGAAATAATAAACACATGACTGTGGCTAACTGTGGCAGCAAAGTGCACTGAAGAGGCCACAACTTTGCCAAATTTTAATCCCAGAAGAGTAATGGGTTTCCAGCTTTTCTATGCATTTTTAAGTCAGCCCATTGATTCAAAAACTGTTGTTTTAGAATGCACCATTTTGCCCAACTGAAGGTTACAAACAGATGTACAGAAGAGTTTTAGTGGTATATAGACTATTTTATGGCTCTATTTTACTAATTTCATTTTTATTTTGTCTGTACACCTTTGTGATGCAGTTTGATCTGGTAGTATACAAGCATAAATAGATAAATATCACTGAAAGTAGAAGGAACTCAATTATGTTAAATGGGCCTAATGAACTCATAATACTTTAGAAACTCTGGAGAGTTTATAGTTTAGAAAGTATAGGGAAAAGCAGCATTACTCCAGAAAATATAATGGAAGGAATTGTACAGCAAAACTGATGAACCATTAATTTGAGATAAAAATAATAGTTTTTAAGCAACTGCATTACAGAACATACCTCTGACTATTTCTGCTAAATAGGAGAAAAAAGGAAACCTTTCTGACTTTAAAGCAATCTTTTTAAGTACAGTAATTGGATCCATGACTGTTGCCAGTGTTTCCCAATTTTCTTGTGAGACAGTGTTAGGAATTTTCAAATTGCAAGTATATTCAGTTATTTTCTCTGGTAAGGGTAAATGAATACAAGGGGACAAAATTGCAATTATCCATGAAACCCATTATTGCTGGATAGAATTAAAAAGTGTATTGTCTCATAGAAAGTATGTCAATGGAGATTTTAAAAAGTTTTGTGGTGCATAAGGCACTTAGTGTAAGACACTTCGTTTTATCAAAGGACAGCTATTTACTTTTCCAGCAAGCAATAGGAAATAATTTCATTCTCATCTGTGACTCAATGCTAGAATTATACAATACCATACATGTTGTACCGTTCACATTTGAGACATACTGCAGAGAACAGTATGCAAAAGCATGTGAAAGGCAGAATGATTTTTATACACATTTTCATTCTCCCGATTTATTCCTGGTTCACCCCAAGTTTAGTTTAATGATTTAATCTTTAATCATTAAACAAAAGCTTAATTATTGTTCAACTGATACTTCAATTGTTCTTGGATACTTTAATAAAAAAATAAGGCTTCATGAATTCTCTTTTATACTATATTCATTGTATTGTAAATTGTTAAAGAAAGGACTTTTTAAAAAAGTAAAATCTTGTGCATGTTTACCTAGATATAAGCTCAAAGGGGGCTTACTTTCAAAGCACAAATATTTTTAAAAGTATTTAAAAGAAAACTTGCATCTTATTCTTGTAAGTAGAAATTCAACTACCTATTGATGAGAGCAAATACAGTTTTTACCCACTTGTGCTAAACAAAAACTTTCAATTAATAAAGTCAAGTCATCTCACTGTAGAAAAAAAGACTCAGCACTAACTGTACTTAGCTTCTGAGTCCATCCAAATCATTATCTAATCAAACCTATGAACAAAAACAATGAATTTTTCACAATAATTCTCAATGTGATATACATGCAGGACTGAGTATGTATATACATATGAGATCGATTATCAGAAAAAAAATGTGTCTAATCAGTTAATAAATTTGGCATTTATACTTTATCTTAAAATTGCTATTTTTTAAAATCTGCATTAGATTTATGTATTTGAAATTATATTTGTCTTCGTAAACAGATAGCTTACCTTGACTTTGGGAAGATTTTGCTTGATTGGAAAGGTCTTCATTTTCTATATAAAGAATATAATGAATTAAGGAAGAAGCAAATACTAAACAGATTACTTATCAAATGCAAACAGAAATCTAAGGTTTCCTTTACGCTGCTTTGATTACCAACTGATCTGAAAGAAGAACCAAGACATTTTTGCTGAAGCCTAGTACAAGTAGTCTTCGACTTACAACCACAATTGAGCCAAAAATTCCTGTTGCTAAGCAAGATATTTGTTAAATAAATTCTGCCCCATTTTACGACGTTTCTTACTTGTTAAGTGAATCATTGTAGATGTTAAGTAACACGGTTATTAAGTGAATCTGACTTCCCCATTAACTTTGCTTGTCAGATGATTGCAAAAGGGGATCACGTGTCCCTGGGACATTGCAACTGTCATAAATACAAGCCAGTTTGCCAAGCAGCTGAATTTTGATCATGTGTCTGTGGAGATGCAGCAATGGTCATAAATGTGAAAAACAGTCATTGGTCACTTTTTTCAGTGGCTGTTGTAACTTTGAACGATCACTAAATGGTTATAAATCGAGGACTACCTGCCAGTAAAATCCGGGTTCAACAATGTTAGGGAGAATAACAATTTGCTTCTGCTATAATTTGAATAATTGGTCCAAATAACTTCTAGGCTCCATCTAGTTAAAAAAAAGCCATTGTTCTGACTCAAGCTTCCCCTTTATTAAAGCTCTGAGGTGCGAATCCACCCCCCCAATGTGATTTTTTTCCAAGCAGAAGCCTCTCTTGACAAAGTAGGAAAGTAGGAAAAATACCCTGATAGATGCACCTCATTTGACATTTCCCTTTCAGAACAGCTGCAGCCAGGGATGGGTTGAGGGACCTGGCTTGCTAAAACCAAGAGCAGGAAGCTGTCCCAGTCTTTTTCTTTCTTTCTTCCTTTCCTTTCCTTTCCTTTCCTTTCCTTTCCTTTCCTTTCCTTTCCTTTCCTTTCCTTTCCTTTCCTTTCCTTTCCTTTCCTTTCCTTTCCTTCTTTCCTTTCCTTTCCTTTCCTTTCCTTCTTTCTTTATGTTGTGACTCATCCTCCCTCCTCTCCTCAGCTGGGCCCCTCCCGTCTCCAACCGGGTCTTTTATCAGACTCCGAGTCTGATAATGAAGATGAACGGCCTGTCATGCCTCTAGTCCCCGGCCCTGGCCCCATGCCCGGAGAGGATGCCAGGAGTGAACGAACAAGCCCGATAAACCTCACTCATACGGCGTGTGTTCCTTTGGCTCAGCCATCAGAGGAAGCCAGCCAGGTGCTGGAATTACTGACAGCAGATCCGGCTGAAGACAATTCAGTGTGGAGGACCCTCGCTTCCGGAGATCTGAGAGGCGACACCAGCAGAAGGAGGAGTGGGGCAGGCCTGGATAAATGCTGAGTCATGGAGCCACACCCCACAGCCTATATAAAGGACCTGCTTTTGGCATTCCAACCTTGAGTCAAAAAAAGTCTTATCGAGTTTGCTGATACCGGACCCTATCACTGAAGTCACAACTTGGACTCCTGCCTGCCCTGATAAACCTCGAAGGGACTTGGCAAGCTGCAGATGCTTCATTGCCAAGTTTGCCACGGACTTCCTTGACTCGTTCGTCGGAGTGGGGGGTGGGACACTTTCTTTCCTTCTTTCTTTCTCTCTCTCTCTCTCTCTCTCTCTTCTTTCTCTTACTTTCCTTTAACAAACTTCCTAACAAGCTTCCTCACAAACACAAGCTTCCTAACAAACAGGAAGCAGCAGGTGAAGCTAAGCAAGATCACATCAAATTAGCACAGGGGCCCCCCAAGGCTGTGTGCTCTCCCCACTTCTCTTCTCTCTGTATACCAATGACTGCATCTCCAACGATCCATCTGTTAAGCTACTGAAGTTCGCAGATGACACAACAGTGATTGGTCTCATTCGAGACAATGATGAATCCGCATATAGACGAGAGGTCGAACGACTAGCCTTGTGGTGCAACCAAAACAATCTGGAACTGAACACACTCAAAACCGTAGAAATGGTGGTAGACTTTAGGAGAAACCCTTCCATACTTCCACCTCTCACAATACTAGACAACACAGTATCAACAGTAGAAACCTTCAAATTTCTAGGTTCTATCATATCGCAAGATCTAAAATGGACAGCTAACATCAAAAACATCATCAAAAAAGGACAACAAAGAATGTTCTTTCTGCGCCAACTCAGTAAGCTCAAACTGCCCAAGGAGCTGCTGATTCAGTTCTACAGAGGAATTATTGAGTCTGTCATTTGCACCTCTATAACTGTCTGGTTCGGTTCTGCAACCCAACAAGAAAGACACAGACTTCAGAGGATAATTAGAACTGCAGGAAAAATAATTGCTACCAACCTGCCTTCCATTGAGGACCTGTATACTGCACGAATCAAGAAGAGGGCCGTGAAAATATTTACAGATCCCTCACATCCTGGACATAAACTGTTTCAACTCCTACCCTCAAAACAATGCTATAGAGCACTGCACACCAGAACAACTGGACACAAGAACAGTTTTTTCCAGAAGGCCATCACTCTGCTAATCAAATAATTCCTTCAACACTGTCAAAACTATTTACTAAATCTGCACTACTATTAATCTTCTCATCATTCCCATCACCAATCTCCTTCCACTTATGACTGTATGACTGTAACTTTGTTGCTGGCAATCCTTATGATTTATATTGATATACTGACCATCAATTGTGTTGTAAATGTTGTACCTTGATGAATGTATCTTTTCTTTTATGCACACTGAGAGCATATGCACCAAGACAAATTCCTTGTGTGTCCAATCACACTTGGCCAATAAAAAATTCTATTCTATTCTTTCCTTTCTCTCTCTCTCATTCCCCCTCCTTTATTGTTCCTATAAATAACTCAAGGTGGCGAACATGCCCCATATACCTTCAGAACAACCCTGTGAGGTGAGTTGGGCTGAGAGAATGTGACTGGCCCAAGGTCACCCAGCTGGCTTTAGCCTGGTGCCTTAATCACTAGACCAAACTGGCTCTGTCTCATGTTCTTTATCATTTACATGTTCTTTCTTACTTCTTGGCTTGGTTGAAACATAAACTGGGCACCTGGGCTTTTCAAGGATACCTGCTTTACCTGTTCCTACAGTACTAGAGGTATATGATGGTGTAGTTGGCAAACCAGGAGCTATGACGTTAGCCAGTGGAACAAGACCTGCATTGTTGTAAGCACCTAGTAAGGAAACAGAAGACACAGAAAATTGGAGAAATAGTAAGTTAGCAATATTCCTATTGGGTTGCTCTGTTCATTATCTCACCTTAAGTAGCACATGTGAAAATCAAAGTTCCTCCACAAGGCTTTAAAAATATTTTAACATTATTTACTGATGTAAAACTATTCAATCATATTATACATTACCTGTATACTGTCTGCAAAAAATTAAAAATAGCTTAACTTATATTATATTGGTTGTATAATACATAAAACAATCTTGTTGATTTGGCTTGGAAGAAAAATGAAATGTACATCTGGTATCCAATAAATGGAAAAAGGTGCTGGGCAAGAATTATCACATTGTTCGCTCTCTTTTCTTTTATTCTTTTTATTGCTATTTATGAAAGGAAGAGAAAATGGGGTAGCTTCAATTCCTAGCACACAACAGATATTTTGCTTAATGTCAATAAAACTCTCCAGGGAGAAGAGTTTTCAGCTCTGAGCACCACCTATTATTACAGGCTATTAACTTATCAGAAAAGATTGGAGACAAATATAAAAGAAATATACAGAAAGCAAGCAACCTCAGAGAAAACAATTTATATATAAATAATGCATATGAGGCTATCAGCTATCTATGAAAAGTACCAATTAGGTACACAGTTAGAATCATTGTCAAATAACAGGACCAAAGCTTACTTGGTGCAATTGTTGCATGTGGTCGACAAGGAGGAATCGGATACGGAACAGGCTTGTGTGGATTGTATGTTGCTGGGGCCTAAACAAGAAGTTCAAAGATTATATGCAAAGCTATCGTACTTAGATGATACTTAGATACTAAGATACTTAGGGATGATTCACACCCTGGCCAGTGTCTCTTTTCGTTTCTACCATCGGGCAAAAGACATCGAAGCATAGCCAGCTGGACAAACAGGTTTAAAAACAGCTTCTACCCATAGGCTGTCATACTCTTAAACACAATCACAATCACTCCACCACATACCGAAATGTATGACTAGTCTTTTTCCCCCAATTACTTGTATAGGGATTATTCTCTACACTATTTATGTTGTTTTGTATTTTCAATTATGAATTCCACCAGAGAGGCTAAACCAATTTCATTGTATATATGATGTACAATGACAATAAAGGTTAGGCTATACTCTACTCTACTCTACACTACACTATACCATGAAAATAGGCTACCCAAGATAGTGCGCAACACACACTTGTGTGCCAAATGACACATTTGGCTTTGACAAAGTTTCTTCTTTCCTGAGCTCCTTTCACTGGTTTTCTTTTGATTGTAAATCTGTTCATTATTTGATTCATCATCCTGTAGGCTTTCTTTTCTTTTTTGTCTAAATTCCTCCTCTGTGATCAGCTAATCTAAATCGTGGCTTACTTCTGCTTCTGTTTTTTTATTCCTGCCCTTTTCTTTGAATCTCAATAACTTTAGCAATTGCATAGCGAGAGAAAGTACGGCTGTACCTCTTGCCCAACACCATCTATGCACTGAGGAAACATGTCATGTAACCCTAGGATAATGCTGTAACAAAGCCTAACAATAGGCACTGCTGGACTAAGTAGGCTCCCTAACTTATACTTGTGCCTGCAATTCCCACATTCTACATGCACAATGTTGGGCACAAATTATAAAAATTATAATCCTAAATAACTGAAAGATACCAAGTTGGGAAAGTCTGTTCTTAATAATCAAATTTCTGCTTTCCTTCATTTAGAATGAACTTGAAATACTTTCTTTTCATTCCTTTTATGAAAGTTGTTCTTTCTTAATAGCTAATTTTATAGACATCTGAACAAGGTTTTTTAAAGAACAAAATCTTAGATTTATATATCAGCTGCTATCTGTAACAGACAGGAGTTGTATTTGTCACATTTGTATGTCTTAGTTAATTCTTTTTCCTACTAAATTTATTTAGTTTTCAATAGCAAAGTCAATGGTATCTTTTGATCATGGCATTAATGTGACTTACTGGTTTTGATGGTCCAAGAATGCGAGCTGCTATTCCCTTGCCTTCAGTAGAATAGTCCTCATTTTCCTTCTTAACAGGGGAACCCTATAAAATAGATTTTCCATTAGTGAATATATAACACTATGTATGTTATATATAGTGTTATATATTCACTATGTTAGAAGCAAAAGGATAGATTTGGTTGAAGGAGTACTGTATAATAAGTTATGATTTGCTTATAGATATGTGTATGTCTGAAACCGGAGTGTAATATATTTTAAATTTATCAGATAAAGGAAAATATATATGATGATAAACAGCATGACAAGACAGTGTCCTCTACATTTATGATGCATGGATACAATTTTATGAAATAAGCTAGAAGTTAAATAACATGCCTTCTTTGAGATAACCTGAGCAGAATAAACCTTCACAGAGGGAGGATACAGTTTTCCACAAAACACGATTTATATGTTAAAAGACATATAATAGAAAATTCAGACGAATGGAAAGATCAGTAAGACCATACGTACAGGAAAAATTCCATTGATACGGCTAGGCTTCCCTTTTGGATAAGGGTTCCCAGGAATCATGCCACAGGAAGATATCATAGCATGAGGTGCTTTGCATCCTGCTTTGGAAGCCTAAAATATAACGAAACAAAGCAAAACAAAAAACAAACAAACCACACACACACACAGAGGAAGTCAGAATGAGTATTTCAACTACTGTGAGACAACCCAGCACATTCTACAAAACACATGAAAGGGAATATTAATGTACTATCTCTATTTCCAGATTGCAGATGAATTATGCTTACTGCAGCAAGATCAAGACAAGCATAGCCTGTATGGCAAGGCCAGGCATATCTTGTTTTTACATGCTTTTTCTTTTTTCAAAGGCCTTCAACTAACACTGCAGCCGTACAAGGAAAAGAGGGCAGCTGTGGGCAAAGGCCAGCAATGCTTTTCTTTTCTTTTCTCCAGCGGCTAGGAATACCATCCTAGGCATGTTTATATTTTGCATAAAAATCCTCTCTAGGAATGATATTCCCTAGCTGCGTCTTAGTTGGTATCATCTGTTTTGCCCTACTTGAAAGTAGTTCTGAAATTTGTGGCAGGGCAAGGCAGCGTCAGTATTAATTAGGTAGTGCCAATAGGCAAGTTCCCAAGAAAGATCTTCTAATAAATAATCATTGCTGAAGAAAAATAAGGAAACTATAGGGAAGGTATTTCAGCGACTACTATATAATAGAAACCCTATATGTAGAAACTGATTTTTTTAAAAAAAAATTGTGCTCTTTTCTTTCCAACTTATGAAACAGGCTGCCTGGCCCCCTCATTTGAGTGGGACGGCCTGTTTCTTCTATCCCTTGTTTTGCATAATCAGATTTGCTATCATTTGTTTTTCATTCGCTGTGTGAAAAATAACATTCACATTTTAACAAGCACTACCTGAATTCTCAGACATTTGAAACAGTTGCTTCAGTCTCTGAGTGTGTGCTCAGCTGGACTATCTGGGTGAGCAGTCAGAGGCTTCTGGGTTCTCTCTGTCAACTTTTCTTTCAATAGATTTAATTTTTAAATTATGCTCTATTATGGAACTTCCCAACTGATTTTTTTTTCTTTGATCCTTTAAATAGGATACTTGCTATTTACTGAGTGAAAGAGCCTCACACATTTTGGTGTCTTAAGAATTAACTCAAGCCAATTGTATCCCTCAGCAATCTTTCAAAATGCCTCTTCTTAACTTTAATCTCTAGCAGGCATCTCCCAATTTCTTTTGGTTATATACTCCTGGTGACTCCTACTTATAAGAATTCCAGGATTCATAATTAGCAAGGAGGCTGAAATTTCCTCATGGCTAGAGGGGTGTGGAAGTTCTATTTACAAACATTTTCCACAGCCCCACTGTGGTTATAATGACTAATTTATATTTGTTAAAAATTAAGTTAACAATTTCGTGAAGTTCAGAAAATTATTTTTCTTTTCTAACCAATTGGAACATTTCCACATCATTAAAATTCTTCCCATGCACATCTGCTATATTTCTTCTGAGAAGAGCTCAGGGATCTTTTTCTTTGACTAGTTTCATAAAAACTCTAAATCATACATGTTCCTTGCCTTAATACCTGCTCAAGAATTCTTCTGCATCTCTTCTTCTCAGACATATTAACTCTGAAGAGGTCTTCAATAAGACGATAATTCTGAGCATCAATTATATTGCTATAAACAAACAAACAGTTTTAAAAACTCTTTATAATCCTTATAGCCAAAATCCATTTTATAATTTAATCTTGCTTCACTATATTTTTTTAAAAGGAAATAATAAACAAAAAGCTAATATGAATAGAGAGCAAAGTGCTGTAATTTTATCTAAATGTTTATTGTTCATGTACAAAATCCAGTTGTACAGAGCAAGATTATACAAAATAGTTACAGCCTTTTAGAAAAAGTGCCTTAATTAACCAGGTTTTTATCCAATTAAACATTAATGAGACTTAAGCTAGTATATGTACTCCTCAACTTACAACAGTTCATTTAGTGACCGTCCAAAGTTACAACAGCACCGAAAAATTGATGTATGACTGTTTTTCAGTTACCGCCTTTGCAGCATCCCCATGATCATGTGATCAAAATTCAGGCGCTTGGCAAATGGTTCATATTTATGACCGTTGCTATGTCCCTGTGATCCCCTTTTGAGACCTTCTGGCAAGCAAAGTCAATGGAGAAGCCGGATTAATTTAACAACCGGGTTACTAACATATCAACTGCAGTGATTCACTTAACAACTGAGGCAAGAAAGGTCATAACATGGGGCAAAACCAGGGGTGAAATGCTCCTGGTTCGGACCAATCTGCTGATCTGGTAGCGATGGTGGCGGGTGGTTCAGAGAACCAGTAGCAAAAATCCCTGCTCTCCCCCCGCCCATGCCCAGCTGAGCCACGCGATCATCAGAATAGATTGTTAAAAAAAAATGTTTTTAAAAGGTAAACAAAAAGACTCTGACGATCCCAGCTGAGCTGCCTGGTCGTCAAAGCCTTTTTTTTTTAACTTTTAAAAGCATTTTTTTACCACCTCTTCGGCTAAATAGATTGTAAAAAAAATGCTTTTAAAAGTAAAAAAAAAAGATCGTGCGCCACAGCTGATTACCCCCCCCACTGTTCTACTTACCCAATGCCTCCTTTTGGCGTGCACTGCACACGCACCTCGCATTTGGTGCATGGTGCGCACTGCGCATGCGCGCTGTCGGTAGTAAACCGGTTCAGATTTCACCACTGGGCAAAACTCACTTAACAAATGTCTCATTTAACAACAGAAATTTTGGGCTCAATTTTAGTCGTAAGTCAAGGACTTCCTATATTAATAAGAGTATGCATCATCAACAGTGAATACTTACGAAGCCAATAATTCTAGTGCAATAAGTTTGTCTTTGCTAAAAGTGAAGCAGTTGAGGATATTAACCACTTTTGCTGCAGAAACAGCTACCATTTTCTAGAAACAGAAGAAAAGCGGCCTCAGTCCATGTTACATTCTTGTTTTAGGCTCAAAGGACAAGCATTTTAATCTTATAATATTAAATATTATAATACAATAATATTGTAAACTGCCCAGAGTTACCTCATGGTAAGATGGGCGGTCAATAAATGTAATAAATAAATAAATAAATAAAAATATTTCAGCTTCTGGCAAAAGAAATTTGAATCAGAGAACATAGTAATGATACATTATGAAAACATGCTGTCCCCAGAAAAGAGACTAAGCTATAAACGATATGAATGCAGGAAAGACAAATTAAAAAAATCTTCAGCGGGATAAAATTTATTATTACATTAATTGTAAGAAGTCATTGATTCTTCAGAAACTTACATGCTGTAATGCCTTCATCGCTTTTAATTGCGGTTCAGCCCAAGAGAAGTACCTCAACAGTTCAACAATCTGCAAAAGAAGCCATTCTATCACACACCATGTACTTATGCAAGAGAATTTATTTCGAACTACTGTCTTCTGTTGAACTAAAAGCATTTTCTCTCATCTTCAAGGCTTCTAAATCGGGGTCTCCAACCTTGGCAACTTTAAGCCTGGAGGACTTCAACTCCCAGAATACCCCAGCCAGCAAAGCAGCAAAGCTGGCTAGGGAATTCTGGGAGTTGAAGTCCACCAGGCTTAAAGTTGCCAAGGTTGGGGACCGCTGTTCTAAATTCCTCTTTAATAGGCAATAACAAATTCAGTATAATCTGAGCATTTAATATCTTTATGATATAAACATTTTGAGTAATTAGAATGTAAAATTTTCCTCACATTTAATTGATAAGTAAATAATTTATCTCTATAATTTAATTATTGGTGTTACAGATACTCCTTGAATTTTGACTGCATTTTGGGAGTCGGATCGCTGTCATGAAGCAATGAAGTTATGAAGTGTGACATCATGTGACAGCAGTCCAGCCATTCCTGGTTGTTGTTGTAACCTGAAGACAAGGGGGCCATTAAGTGGGAAGCAGATGGAAGTACTGAGGGTTGCAAAGGAGGATGGGGTGAAGACTGGTACAGACCAAATGCAAATTAGGGTGGTACTGCAGGGTGGGGAAAGCTGAGGGAGGGAGTGGGAAGAGAATGCAGGGTGTGTGTGCACGTGCGTGCGGGGGGGGGGCTGGGATGCATGCATGTGTATAATTGCAGAGAAAGACGATATGGGATGTGCACGTGGGAATGCTGGTAAACCCAGGGAAGGAGGGTGCTGGTGGGTGCAAGTGAAGTGAAGAAGGACACATTGCTTCAAGTGAAGATAGCCCAAGGGGTTGGGATGGGAAGACACTTGTTCAAACAACTTGTGATGTTCCCTGCTAGCTTCCCCCATTGACTTTGCTTGTGAGAAGCTGGCAGAGAAGGTCAGCAATGGAGATTATAAGTGCAGAATCCTGCAACTGATCTTAGGTGCAAACTAGGTGCCAAGTGCTTAAATTTTGTTCAAGTAACTGCAGGAGCACTGAAATGGCTGGAATTTTGAGGACCAATCATATGTCTTTTTCAGTGCCACTGTAATTTCAAACTGTTGCTGAATGAATGTTTGCTTGAGGACTACCTGACATTGATGGTGAGCATTCAGTGTTAAGTCTGTATCAGTTCCCACATTCAGCACAGCACAAAACAGAATATATAAAGTACAAACATCTTGTATTGTTCTTTCATACAGTACACTTCTTACAATGTTGGATTAATCAAGGTTAATCTCATGAGCTCTTTGCACAATCCATTGTCAAATGCTGAAAGGAAAACAAAATACATTTAAGTGCCTTTTTCATGCTGCAGTAAACTTCCCTTAGTTGTAATGGTTTATAAAACAGTTCGTCTCCCTTACCTGTTCACTAGAAAAGTATCCATGTACATATTCAATTGCTTTTAATTTGTATTCCATCAAAACAGCCTATAAACACAAAAATAGCATTTGTTAATCTTACAGGAATTAAAATGGAAGGTTTCTGACAAGTCTGTTAGGTGGACAGAATATGTATCAGAAATGAAGATTCTATATGTTTCGTAATTTATTTTTTCTTCATTGTTAGCTATCTCAGGTACAATTATTTGGTAAAAAGGGAGGATATACAGGTAGTCCTTAACTTACAACAGTTCATTTATTGAACTTCGAAGTTACAACAACACTGAAAAAAGTGATTTATGACTGTTTTTTACATTTATGACCAATGCAGCATCCTATGGTCATGTGATCAAAATTCAGTCAGTTTGCAACTGGCTCATATTTATGATGGTTATTTATTTATTTTATTTATTTATTCAAATTTGTATACCGCCCTATCTCCCTAGGGACTCAGGGCGGTTCACAGGCAAGTAAAAATACATATAAATACAGAGTAAAATATCCATTAAAAAACTTATTTGATGTAGCCAAATAATTAAAAGAACAATATATATAATAAAACCCATTAAAATCTAAATTTAAAAATCTAAAAATCTAGTCCAGTCCTGCGCAAATGAATAGATGTGTTTTAAACTTGTGGCGGAAGGTTCGGAGGTCCGGAAGTTGATGAAGTCCTGGGGGGAGTTCGTTCCAGAGGGTGGGAGCCCCCACCGAGAAGGCCCTTCCCCTGGGTGTCGCCAGACGGCACTGCCTAGCCGACGGCACCCTGAGGAGTCCCTCTCTGTGAGAGCGCACGGGTCGGTGAGAGGTATTCGGTAGCAGCAGGCGGTCCCGTAAATAGCCCGGCCCTATGCCATGGAGCGCTTTAAAGATAGTTACCAACACCTTGAAGCGCACCCGGAAGGCCACAGGTAGCCAGTGCAGTCTGCGCAGGAGAGGTGTCACATGGGTGCCACGAGGGGCTCCCTCTATCACCCGCGCAGCATTGGTTACAATGTCTTGGGGTCATGTGATCACCTTTTGAGACCCTCTGACAAGCAAAGTCAACAGGAAGCCAGAGTCATTTAACAACCAACTTAACAGCAGTGATTTACTTAACAATTACGGCAAGAAAGATCATAAAATGGGGCAAAACTCACTTAAAAATGTCTTGCTTGTCAACAGAAATTTTAGGCTCAATTTTGGTCGTAAGTAGAGGACTACCTGTAAATTCCTTAAATAATTGGGCCAAAAGTATCAGTATAATCATTCTAATCTGTCTTCTAAATTCAGTGAAGCTCTCACCTTCTGTATATCTTTATTGTACAAACATTGATTACCTTTCTAATTTCATCAAGAACTGTCTCAAATGCTTTTTTATCCATCTTGTTATCTTCAGCCACAGCCTTTTGTCTGTTCCAGTCACCTTTTACTGCAGAATTGTCTCCTACTGTAGGAACAGAAAAGTTGTTGTTGGGAAAAAAATTTAGGAGGATCCATTCATAGGACTGTCAAGCAATGCAGTTGTCTCTGTTAGACTAACAGAAACTTCTCAGGACAAACAAACATCCATACCGAGCGCATCTTGTACATTATGGTCTTAAGCAGAGGCAACAAGTTAAACCACTTGCAATTGTCTTGTGAAATACGCCTTAGATTTATAATGCAATTCAATGCATTTTAGATGGCTAGTCTCTCTGAATACAACAGGACTCACCTTGTAGTAAAAATGAACCGAACTCATAACATGCTCCACTTGGGTCTTTTTTATAGACCCAACCTCTAATTCTTATGAGCCTTGTTTTCCCACACTAATACAGAGTCCATCACTTGTTTATTCAGTACACTACATACAGAAATCGTGGCCCCAATATGTGAATGTCATGGACATTTAATTTTTGGACCTTGTTGTTGTACCTTGATGTTGTACCTTGATGAAGGTATCTTTTCTTTTATGTACACTGAAAGCATATGCACTAAGACAAATTTCTTGTGTGGCCAATACAAATTCAATTCAATTCAATTCAATTTCTATTCTATTCCTATTCCTAATTCTATTCTTCTCATACTAAATGAGCAGGGCGCATGTTCCAGATTGAATTCCTGTGGCGACATAGGCTTGGCATGCTACTAGGAAGTTAAGACTCCGAGACAGTTTACTCGTAGGTCAAACCTTCCTTGGGTGGGTTTGGCTTTAAGGCAGGGGTCTCCAACCATGGCAACTTTAAGCCTGGAGGACTTCAACTCCCAGAATTCCGCAGCCAGCTTTGCTGGCTGGGGAATTCTGGGAGTTGAAGTCCTCCAGGCTTAAAGTTGCCATGGTTGGAGACCCCTGCTTTAAGGAACGGCATCATTGTAGGCAAGCGATCTCCAAGAAATCCTGCACCGCTCGGAAATGCAACCGCTTCAATCTCGAAACGAGCGAGGCAGGCAGGCCCCAAACCCTGCCCGCAAAAAAAAGGGGGAACACTCGAAGCTCCGTCGCCGGTCCTCCAAGCGCGGCGCTCGGCTCTACTTACCATCCGAGGCGGACCAGGGAGCAGGAGGGGAAAAAAAGAGCCGCTGGCCGGGGACTGAACCGCCCGCGCGAGTCCCCCAGGCGTCTCCCCCCCCGCTCCGCTCGCACGAAACTTCGTTTCTCGGCGCGCTTCGGGTGACGTCATCAGATAGGTGCCTCCAATGAGGATCCTGCTCGCCCGATTCTTCGTTTCACAGGGAATGCCGGGAAAGTTGGTCCGGTGCCTGGTAGCCCCGTACGGGGCTAAGTGTGGGGCTCCACACGAAGAAAACGTCCCCACCAGCGGGATTTAGGAGGGATTTACTACTCCCGGTGGTCACTAGCGGTTGGAATTCAATTCAATTCAAACCTTTATTGTCAGAATACAATATATTCTAAGGCAGGGGTCTCCAACCTTGGTCCCTTGTTGTTGCTGGCAATCCTTATGATTTATATTGATATATTGATCATCAATTGTGTTGTAAATGTTGTACCTTGATGAACGTATCTTTTCTTTTATGTACACTGAGAGCATATGCACCAAGACAAATTCCTTGTGTGTCCAATCACACTTGGCCAATAAAATTCTATTCTATTCTATTCTATTCTATTCTTTAAGACTTATGGACTTCAACTCCCAAAGCTTTGCTTTGCTGGCTGAGGGACTCTGGGAGTTGAAGTCCACAAGTCTTAAAGGGACCAAGGTTGGAGACCCCTGTTCTAAGGGGCGTGCATAAGAGCACCAGCGTGCTTACCGTCTCTGTCCTAATGTTCCCTTTAATTGTATTCATTTTATGTATTCAATTCATGCTTATACTTATATATATTATTTAATATGTATTTGACAAAATAAATAAATAAAAATAAATAAATAAATAAACATGTACAAATATGTACAATGAGATTGGCTGAGCCTCCCTTCGTGCACTTGGAAGCAAGAATAACTTGAGAATTGACCGTATTCAGCGAGCGCGCATTTTCAGACTTAAGTTTGCCCTCCTGTAGAAGAGTTTGGCTTCAGATCTTCCCGTCCCCATCTACTGCCTAGAAATGACAGGAATTGAAGCTTTGTATGGAGGGTGCCGACCTGCAGAAGCCTGCTGGGGCTGCCTTCCTGTTCATCTTCTTAGGGATAAAATGCCAGTTATTGAGCTCAGAGTGCAGACGAAGTTGCTGGGAAGATCCCCCATCCCCACCCCGGCTCAGTCAGGCATCCGCCGAAAGGATGCCGTCTCGGAGTTGCGGAATCAAAGAATTCAGTCACGTCCAAGCAGGCGGGTAGGCGGCCGAGACACAAGACGCCTTTTCCATTCCCTCTGCGATTGCGCAGCGTCGCATCGGAGCACACCAGAGAACTCGTCAGCGGCCTTCCGCCTCCTCCCCCCGCGTCCAACTCGCTCTTCAGAAGGACGAGCGAGAGCCAATCGCCAAGCAGAAGAGGTTTCCCGGTACATGCAAATAAGCATCCTCGCAGAGCATGGTGGGAAGAGCGCGAACCGGAGCTCGCCTCCGTTGGCGACGCGGCGGAGCCTCTGAGAATCTGATCCGTTCAGGAGAAAATGTTTGTAAGCGTGGGGGTAAGATTTTGGCGGAGCATTGCGGGCCACCGTGACCTGAAGTGAGTGGAGCGATCGTGGGAGCGCGTCCCGGCGCGAAGCAAAGCATACTTACCTGGCAGGGGAGATACCTTGATCACGAAGGAGGTTTTCCCAGGGTGAGGCTCATCCATTGCACTCCGGGTGTGCTGACCCCTGCGATTTCCCCAAATGCGGGAAACTCGACTGCATAATTTGTGGTAGTGGGGGACTGCGTTCGCGCTTTCCCCTGATTTTCCTGGTCAAAGAATAGATGAAGTGGTTTCGTTTTTCGGACGTACTGTGGAGCTTATTCTGAGGGTGCGGTTTTCCAAATGCTGTTTTCTACCAAGTAGTTCTGAAATCTACTTTTTCTTGAACAAACGTGGGAAAGAGGCTCTGGTAACTTTGACCAAGTTGCATCATTTGCAGTGTGGATGACTGGAAATTGCTGAACAAACAGCCAAGTTGCAAAAAAACCGATGTGGCAACAAGGTTTGCTTTGTCTCAGGCTCCGGAGGCTTTCCTAGAGCTTCCAGGGGAGCGAAAATGGCCGTCCCGGAGGCCCTCTGGAGGCTGGAAAAGGGCCCGTTTTCAGACTTACAGTACTTTGGATAGGTCCTTTTTCGCCCTTCCCAGGTTCTGGAGGCTTTCCGGAGGCTCTCAACCAAGGCCTAATCAAAACATTCAAAATAAGTTGCTCAAAACAATAAAAGGAACACAAAAATAAAACATCCTAGATCTGAATGAATGAAATATTCTTATTAAATACTTTGTTCATTACATAATTGAATGTGCTGACAACATAATCACACAAAAATTATCAACCCATAATTTTAATAAAATATTTTATAATAATAATTATAAAATTATAATAATAATATAATACTATATATTATATATATATATATATTATATATATATATATATATATTATAGTAATATAATATTATAATAATAATAAAATTGAGCAACCCATGGAAGTCTGGATTTGGAGTTACACTCAAAATTAAAGTGGAAAACAACACTACAGGCTGATTCAACTTTGATATAATGTCCTTAAAACAAGTCAAAATGAGGCTCAGTAGTGCGTGTGGCCTCCACTGCCTGTATGACCTCCCTACAACAACTGTGCATGCTCCTGATAAGGTGAGGGATTGTCTCTTGAGGGATCTCCTCCCACACCTGGACTAAAGCATCCCTCACCTCCTGGACAGTCTGTGGTGCAACGTGGCGTTGGTGGATGGAGCGAGACATGATGTCCCAGATGTGCTCAATTGGATTCAGGTTTGGGGAAGGGGCGGGCCAGTCCATAGCATCAATGCCTTCGTCTTGCAGGAACTGCTGACACACTCCAGCCACATGAGGTCTAGCATTGTCTTGCATTAGGAGGAACCCAGGGCCAACCGCACCAGCACTGCTCCTCCTGTCCCTCCTTGCACAAAAGCGGAGGTAGCAGTCCTGCTGCTGGGTTGTTGCCCTCCTATGGCCTCCTCCACGTCTCCTGATGTACTGGCCTGTCTCCTGGTAGCGCCTCCATGCTCTGGACACTACACTGACAGACACAGCAAACCTTCTTGCCACAGCTCACATTGATGTGCCATCCTGGATGAACTGCACTACCTGAGCCACTTGTGTGGGTTGTAGACTCCGTCTCATGCTACCAGTAGAGTGACAGCACCGCCAGCATTCAAAAGTGACCAAACCATCAGCCAGAAAGCATAGGAACTGAGAAGTGGTCTGTGGTCACCACCTGCAGAACCACTCCTTTATTGCAGATGTCTTGCTAACTGCCTATGCTTTCCACCTGTTGTCTATTCCATGTGCACAACAGCATGTGGAATTGATTGTCAATCAGTATTGCTACCTAAGTGGACAGTTTGATTTCACAGAAGTGTGATTGACTTGGAGTTACATTGTGTTGGTTAAATCTTCCCTTTATTTTTTTGAGCAGTGTACATTACCGAGCCTCCAAGGGTCTTGCTTCCCCCCTGCCCCACCTGCCAGAAATGAGTCTTTGTGAGACTCAAAACAAATGAGACAGAGAATGCGGAGAGAGAAAGGAAAGAAAAGAAAGAGAAAGAAAAAGGGAAGAGGGAGAGGAAAAAGAGAAAGAAAGGAAGAGGAAAAAGAGAGAATGGGGAGAGAGAAAGGAAAGAAAAGAGAGAGTGAGAGAGAGGAAAGAGAGAGAAACAGAAATGAGAGAGAGAATGGGGAGAGAGAAAGGAAAGAAAGGGAGAGGGGAAAAAAGAGAGAAACAGAAATGAGGAGGGAGGCATTTTAGTAATGACCCACTGCAGAAGCTAGGCTCGGTAATGTATTTTGAATGTTTTGATTAGGCCTTGGTTGAGAGCCTCCGGAAAGCGTCCATAACCTGGGGAGGGCGAAAAAGGGCCTATCCAAAGTATTGGAAGTCTGAAAACAGGCCCGTTTCCAGCCTCCAGAGGGCCTCTGGGGCAGCCATTTTCGCCCCCCTGTAGGCTCCAGGAAAGCCTCCAAAGCCTGGGGAGGGTGAAAACCAGTAGTGGGTTTCAAATTTTTTTACTATCAGTTCTGTGATTGTGGCTTGGTGGGCATGGCTTGGTGGGCGTGAAAGGGGAAGGATACTGTAAAATCCCCATTTCCTCCATATCAGTTGGGACTTGGGAGGCAGAGAATAGATGGGGGCAGGGCCAGTCAGAATTTTTACTACCGGTTCTCTGAACTCCTCAAAATTTCTGCTACCGGTTTCCAGAACTGGTCAGAACCTGCTGAAACCAACCTCTGGTGAAAACGCCCCTCTTCCGCCGTGTTGCTGGAGGTCGAGTAGGCCATGCCCACCCAGCAACCTGGCAGTGAACCAGTTGCTAAAATGTTTCAATCCCCTGGTTTATGATTAGCTATCCAAAAAAATGTAAAATACTTTATGGAATTTTATTCTTTTTACAGTCTAGTATTTTACTGTGAACTCAGGAACAGAAAGCAAGGATAGTTGTTTCCCATGGTGGGAGGTATGCATCGTTTTTTTTGCAACTTGGCTGTTTGTTCAGCAATTTCCAGTCATCCACACTGCAAATGATGCAACTTGGTCAAAGTTACCAGAGCCTCTTTCCCACGTTTGTTCAAGAAAAAGTAGATTTCAGAACTACTTGAAAGAAAACAGCACTTGGAAAACCGCACCCTCGGAATAAGCTCCACAGTACGTCAGAAAAACGGAACAAATTCATCTATTCTTTGACCAGGAAAATCAGGGGAAAGCGCGAACGCAGTCCCCCACTACCACAAATTATGCAGTCGAGTTTCCCGCATTTGGGGAAATCGCAGGGGTCAGCACACCCGGAGTGCAATGGATGAGCCTCACCCTGGGAAAACCTCCTTCGTGATCAAGGTATCTCCCCTGCCAGGTAAGTATGCTTTGCTTCGCGCCGGGACGCGCTCCCACGATCGCTCCACTCACTTCAGGTCACGGTGGCCCGCAATGCTCCGCCAAAATCTTACCCCCACGCTTACAAACATTTTCTCCTGAACGGATCAGATTCTCGGAGGCTCCGCCGCGTCGCCAACGGAGGCGAGCTCCGGTTCGCGCTCTTCCCACCATGCTCTGCGAGGATGCTTATTTGCATGTACCGGGAAACCTCTTCTGCTTGGCGATTGGCTCTCGCTCGTCCTTCTGAAGAGCGAGTTGGACGCGGGGGGAGGAGGCGGAAGGCCGCTGACGAGTACTCTGGTGTGCTCCGATGCGACGCTGCGCAATCGCAGAGGGAATGGAAAAGGCGTCTTGTGTCTCGGCCGCCTACCCGCCGGCTTGGACGTGGCTGAATTCTTTGATTCCGCAACTCCGAGACGGCATCCTTTCGGCGGATGCCTGACTGAGCCGGGGTGGGGATGGGGGATTTTCCCAGCTCCCTTCCGAAGACGGACCACCGCGGTTGGGCTCTTCGGCTGGGAAGTAGGAGAGTGAAGAGAGACGCGCTAAGCTGCAGCTTTTCTCATACACGGCCTTAACGCTGGATGGAGATCGTGTATCCAAGCTACATGCAGACAGACTCAGGGCTCGCAGAAGGAAATATTTATATATCTTAAGTGTATATATAAATACGCCATACGGTTAAAACTATGAAATCTGTACCCAGAGATGCTAATGGCAAATAATCAGGACAGTCTTGAAACGAAGGGTGGGTTGTGAAGAATCAGTTCATCAATGGCTACTAATTTTGATGGCTGTTCATTCCTTTGAGGCACCGTGCTGTAAACCTCCTTGCTGGGATACAACAAGCATACAAACCAGTTCAGATTTGTCAGTTTTTAAATGCATTCGATGCCTAGTGTGACAGGGCTGCACTAAATGCACATACGGCTTGATCCAACTGTACTTCTTCACAGTCCTTAGTTGCGAATAAAGAGTAAAAAAAGGCTCCGGCGATTGCGCACCTCAGTTGTGCTCATCAGAGCCTTTTTTTTTACTCTTTTAAATGCATTTTTTACTACCTATTTGGGTGAATAGGTAGTAAAAATGCTTTTAAAAGATAAAAAAAGGCTCTGACAAGTACAGTTGAGGTGCACGATCGTCGGAGCCTCTTTTTTTACCTTTTAAAACATTTTTTAACTACCTATTCGGCTGAATAGGTTATAAAAATGCTTTTAAAAGTAAAAAAAGGCTCTGATGCTCACGCACCACTGATTGGGTGGCCATGGGGGGCAGGGATTTTTGCTACAGGTTCTCTGAATCACCCCCCCCCCCCCGCCATCGCTACTGGATCGGCCTATCCAGTCGGAACTGGGAGCATTTCACCCCTGATCCAGCCTCTCTTGTCTTGGTAGTCCACCTATTTCCTTCCAAATAATAAGTGACCAATTTAAGAGGCTCTGAAACTTTCAGGCTGCTCTGCATGTTGTTGCAATACTGGAGGAAATACTATTTGAATGTAATGTACAACTAAAGGATGTGTTAAACCCAATTCTATCGCAGGCAGGTGTATAAGGCAAAGACACCATAGCACGCAGGAAGAAATATCGGGGGATGTTGGCACTGGGTGTTTGTGCCAGTGGGAAAGGCCTCATTGAAGAAAACATCTACAAGTAATCTTTGACTGACAACCGTTTGTTTAGCAACCGTTCAAAGCTACATGTCATTGAAAAAAAGTGACTTGCAACCAATTCTTTCACAACCATTGCAGCATCTCCCAATGATCACAATTACGTGATCAAAATTTGAGTACTTGGCAAACTAGTATGTATTTACAATGATTACTGCTTCCCAGGGTCATGTGATCGCCCCTTGTGACTTTTTCAGCAGGTTTCCAACAAGCAAAGTCAATGAGGGAAGCCAGATTTAGTGAACGATTTTATGATTCACTTAACAATTGTGGCAAAAAAGGTAAAATTGGGTGCAACTCACTTAACTGCCTTCCTTAGCAACAAAAATTCTGGTCCCAGTTGTGATCTTAAGTTGAGGACTCTCTGCAGAAGATACAGAGTTACAGAGGGCAGCGATATGCCATAACCAGCATTGAGTCTGACAATTCCTCAGCTCAAGGATACCGATCATCACAGCAGCTTTCTGGACTCCCTCCATATTTTTCAAACTTGGCAACTTAAGATATGTGGTTTCATGCATGCTGGAATTCTGGCAGTTGAAGTCCACACATCCTAAAGTTGCCAAATTTGAAAAACTACTCTAAATCAGGGGTCTCCAACCTTGGTCTGTAGGAATTTAGCACCCACCCCTTCCTAGAAGAATGAAATATTTTAGAAAATATTTAAAAAGGCAGAATATATTTCCCTGGATGAGAAATGGAGAAACATGTTTTAAAGACAAAGCAGCTCCCTTCAACTTCCTGCCACCCCCCACCTTTGTCAATGGGCAATTAAGGCTTCAGCCAAGCTCACTCAATCCCCCCACCTTTGTCAACCATCATCTGCATCATAATAGAACAGAAACTCACCACATGGCAAGGCTCTGGCAAGCTTGAGGGACAACCTACATTGCTAGCTAAGACCCCCACCCCCTGGGAGTCTGACAACCAATCAGGATACTCTTCCTGTGCCCCAGAAAGTTCAAAGCTCAGAAAAAGCATAAAACCAGGGAGCACACAGGATCTCAGCCTTTTTTTCTGTTCAGGAACTCAAGCCATGTGATCCTGACCACCATTAAACCATCTTTCCAAGCAGCCTCCATGTTTCCAGTGTCTTTGTCCCCACTTGGAACTGAACCCAGATGGATATTTCTTCCAACAGGTCCCTTTAAGACTTGTGGATTTTGCTGGCTGAGGGACTCTGGCAGTTGAAGTCCACAAGTCTTAAAGGGACCAAGGTTGGAGACCCCTGCTCTAAATGCAATTTTACATTGTCTTAATTCTGTGGTCAGAATTTCAACAGTTTATATCAGAAGTGAGGAACGATGGTCCCTTTGACTTGTGGACTTCAATTCCCAGAATTCCTGAGCCAGCACGGCTCAGCATGGCTGGCTCAGGAATTCTGGGAATTGAAGTCCACGGGTCGTTAAGGGGGCCATAGTTCCCTGCCCCTGGCTTATATGAACGCCCAGCTAGGAGATGGCAGTGAAGGCGAAAAGACTGCTGGTGTTGAAGTCCCCTCAGTGACGGGGCGTTTAAAGCGTGGCGAGGAAGGAGGCTTCCCGGCGTCTCATAAGACTGCGAGGGCCTGGCGCTGAGGGAGGTGGAGCCCCCGAACAGTGCAGCAAGCGAAAACATCCTCCCCTTCCAGTTTACGTCATGACAAGAGCCTCGCTTGGATCTTCGCAACCAGCCACGCCCCTCTGCCGGCTTCCCTCTGCTTTTTCCCCCCCCCTCCCGCCACTCAGAGCCGGACTAATCGGCTCCAGACCCGCCCATCGCTCGCGGCCCCGCCCCTTTCGCGCGCTCTCTGCCCTTTGACGTGGCACCGGTTCCCCTCCGCCCCTTTCTCAGCCATGATTGTTGCGTCGGCGGCGCTCAGCCTGCTGGGTTTAGTGTGCGCGAGAGCGAAGTGAGTGAGGCGGTTGGAGGCTCGCGGAGCCCAGGTGAGTCGCGAGGACGGATGGAGGGGGCACCGAGGAGGCTCGGTCCCTCGTCGTCTGGGCCGGGGAAGCTGAGGGCGGAGGGCACCTTCTGGGAGACACCCACCGGTCCGGTATAGGGAGCAGGAAAGGAACAGGAAAGGTCTCTTTCGACTTCTTCCGAGCCCGTCGACTCCCCTTGCTGGAGGGGATGCCCTTTCGCGCTCCCTTGCCCAATATATTAAGACGGGGTCTCCAACCTTGGCAACTTTAAGCCTGGAGGACTTCAACTCCTAGCTGAAGCTGGCTGGGGCATTCTGGGAGTTGAAGTCCTCCAGGCTTAAAGTTGCCAAGGTTGGAGACCCCTGTACTAAGATGTCCTCGTAGCCTTAAAGCCGGAGGGGCTTCCCTTCCCTTGAAATCGTTTAGCCTGGTGTTGGTGGCGGTTTCGCCTTCACTATCTTCTGTCCTGCCCGTCTTTATCTGTCCTTCCCCCTTCCTCTTTTTCCGATCACTCCCCCCCCCCAGCTTTAAACCCCAAACTGGCTTTCCGACGTTCGGAGAGGGGGTTTCCCAACTTGGGAAGGAAGGCAGGCGTTGTGGGTGTGAATTGGGCAGATCAGTGAGTGTTCTGCTTGCCTGTTGAAATGGGTGTGTTTGAATGTTAGAGCTGTGGAACTGTCATGTAGAGCCGTGTTTTTTTTCCTCTCCCTCTGTCTTTGACCATCCCATCATCTCTGGAAGGGGGGGTGTCTAAAGTCTGATCCTCCTAGTTGCATTGAGTTGTATCTCTGCAGTCTAACCTCTGGCATCATCCCAAGGTGACATGGTGTACAAATAGTCCTCAACATATGACCACAATGAAGCCCAAAATTTATGTTACTAAGTGAGAAATTCGTTAAGTGAGTTTTGCCCGATTTTATGACTTTGCTCGCCACTTTTGTTAAGTGAATCACTGCAAGGTTATTAAAATCAAAACATTAAGTGGAAGAGAGAGAATAAAGGACTAAGTAGATTAGGTTTTTTTTGGGGGGGGGAGAAGCTTAATAGATTTTTGTAAACTTGAATAGTTACTTTTTATAAATTCAAGTGTGTCTGCTCACTCTGCTGCTAGTGGCAAATACTGCCAGTTGTACAAAATAATACACGTATGGTATGTTCCTCAAAAACAATATAGTTCTGAATCCAACAGTAGCAAATATGGCTTCAGCTTTTGTGAGCCAAGATGTTAGATGCATGAAGAGGAACTTTATAGAATCATAGGATTTAAAGGGGCCTTGGAGATCTTATAGTCCAACCTTCGCCAAGATAGAAGTCATCGTACCATCTTGGACAAATGGTTTTTCCTAGCCTTCCTTGAAAACCTTCAGCGATGGAGCACCCACAACTCTGGTGGGCAGGTTATTCTATTGATTATAGTTCTCACTGTCAAGAAATTCCTCATTTCCAGATTGCTTCTTATCCTTACTTCAGGTGCTATGGAGAATAAATTGACATCTCTTCCCTTTGTCTTCAAGTATTGTTATCATGTCTGCTTTCCGTCTAAACATACCTAGTTTTTTCAGCCATTCTAAAGAAGCCATAGAAAGGCTTTAGCTTCCAGGTCTCTTATCTTTGTTTCCTTTTCTCTTTCTAGGGTCTCAGTATCTTCTTTTGTGTGTGGTGTCAGAACTGAGCACAGTATTCCAAATGTGGCCTTACCAGTGCAATGTAGAGTATATCCCTTGATCTTGATACTATCCCTCAGTTGATACAGCCCAGCTCAGGACTGTGTTGGCTGTTTTGACAGGTGCAGCACACTGCTAACTCATACTTCACTGGTGGTCCCCAGGATATTTAGATTTCCCTTATAGGTATGACGGTTGAGCCAAGTACTGTCTATTCTGTATCTGTGTAACTAGTTTTTCCTGCCTAAGTGCAGGATGTTACTTTTCTTGCCATTGAACTTCATCTTGTTGAATAGGCCCCAATGCTCAAGCCTGTCAACATCCAAGAACTGAATCATGACTCTATCTTCTGAAGTGTTAGCAGTTCCCACCAGCTTTGTGGTAGGAACAAATTTGATAAGTGCCCCTTCAATCCCCTCATCTAGGTCATTTATGAAGACGTTGAAGAGCAACGGTCCCAAGATAAAACCTTGAGGAAACTCATCGCATACTTACCTCCATATAGATGTAGTTCCATTAAGGACCACAAGGGGAGTGTTTTTGGTAGTGGTACTGTCTGTCTTACATTGTTCTATTTTACTGAGAAATAGGCTGTGGTCTATTTTACAAACTGCCTTACTGAAATCTAAGAATGCTGTATCCATAGCATTTCCTTGGTTCATTAATTTAATCACTTTATCAAGGAAGTCAGTAAAAATTGTTTGGCGTGATCTGTTCTTAATGAACCCATGCTGGCTTCTAAGTAATCACCATTTCTAGGTACTCATAAACTAGCTGCTTGATTATCTTTTCCAGAATTTCCCCAGGTATTCATGTCAAGCTGGTGGATCTGTGTTTTCTTGGATACCCCCCTCCCTTTAACAAAAAAAGTTTGGAACCACACCAGCTTTTTTCCAGTCTTGGCTCCAGGAGCTCTCAGATTTCCTTCAATGATTTTACATGAGATTACATCTGTTAGCTCCTTCAGTACCCTGTGTTGTAAAGTATCCAGTCCAGAGACTTGAACTCATTCAGAGCAACTAGTTTCTAACCAATTTTTAAAACATTTTGACCTGCATTTCTCTTTTGTCTTCCAGGGTGCTGTTTTTGATAGGTTGGAGTATTTTTTTTACTTTTGCAAAAGGACAGATGTAAACAAGGAATCAAGCAGTTCTGCTTTCTCCCTACTGTCACCTTTTTGTCATTTTCTCCTACTAGTGAACGTCATTTACTTGACTTTTCTGTAGATCCTTACGTATTGAATTTTGTTGCTATTTTTTGGTATTTGTTGCAAGCCTTAGCTCATTCTTGAACCTTAGCTGTTCTGACTCCGTCCTTGTAAAATTGTGCTATTTTCTGGTAATCTGCTCAGGTTACAAGACCCTCTGTCTATTCTTTATACTTGTCCTCTTTGTCCCTCAGCTTGTCATACAGTTCTTTGTGCAACCATGCTGGTTTCATCAAGTGTCTCTTGTTTCACTTTCTATGTGATATTGTTTTTGCTTGGGCCTTTATTATCTCATTTTTCAGAGTTTTCTATGCATCCTGATTTTTTTTCCCAGCTAGAATTTCCCTCCATGGAATCCTTATTCTTTGTCTTAGTTTGTTGAAGTCAGCTCTCTTAAAATCTGGAACACTAGTCCTTCTTCAGTTACCTTTGCATGCAGTATGGTGAATCCTCATATGACATGGTCACTCTCCTCCAAAGTTCCTACAATTTCCCCTTCCTCAACCACTTCTTCCCTATTAGTAATTATCCAGTGTAGTTGACCCTTTAGTACCCCCTCCATCTTTTGAGTGATAAAGTCAGCTATGCATGTTAGGAACCTGTCAGGGTAGTTAAAGTTCCTCTTTACGACAGTGTTTCCTGGATACTTCAACTAACTGATTTATAAAAAAAAGTTTATCTATTTCCTCTGCTTGGCTGTGTGGCTTGTAAATACATACCTATACAATGGCATTTCTTTTTCCCTTGTATTTATATGTACCTTAAAATTACATTTTTAAAGAGTGAAAAAAGGCAACAAGCAAGGTATGCAATATCTGATTTTTTAAAAATAAAAGACAGTACTGTATCAGATTTTAAAATCTGACAAATTAAGAACTTATTTACTTTAATTAAGGGATTGAAAGACATTAATATTAACTGTGTGTAATGTATTCCATGGGGATTTGCAGAAAAAACAAGTTATACCCCAAGGGACTAATTTCTAGTCATCTGTTTTCCAGCTTGACTAGGCATATTGAAATAGAATTAAATATTTTTTTCAAAGGGATAGCTGAATATGTGCAGAAAGTTGTTTCTTGGACTTTGAACTGCTTACAGTAATTGTTTGAATACACTAATAAGTAGAAATATAGCTGATAAATATGTTTAGAAAGAATTAAGTCCATGAAAGAGAACCAGGTTGATGTAGTGGTTTATTTTTTATTTATTAAATTTCTATGCCATCCAGCTCTCGTACAAGGGACTCTGGGTGACTTACAAATTATAGAAAAAAGCGAATTTTTAAAACAAGATTCAAATAAACTATTAAAATATTAGTAAAAACTGCGCTAAAACCACTCCTACAACAGCCAAGAGATGGAGGGCATGAGAATGTGATCTTCTTATCCCTTCAGCCACCTCCAGCAATGAGTGTCTTCTTCTGGGCACAGTTAGCAAAGCAAAGCTTTGATACCCTTCCAGAAGGCCAAAAGGGAGGGGGCAGTTCTCACCATCAGTACGAGAATGTTGGGGGCCCAGCAGAAAAAGGCTCTTCCTGATCCACCTGCAGAGTTGATTTCTTGATTCCTTAGCAAATGGGAGCCATAGCAAACCTCTGCCACTGGCACAAGTGGGGGAGAGACAGCTTCTCAGATACCGTAGAGCAGGGGTGTCAAACATGAGGCCTGTGGGCCGGATCCAGCCCATGATAGGCTGTGGAGTTGGCCTGTGGGCCATCCTGGACCCAACAAGGACCGGCCCCTGCCACCATGGCCCCAGCCGCACCCACCCAGTCACCCACGATGACCAGGCCATGCCCACTCTGACCCCCCCAATGGCAAACAAAATCCCGATGCAGCCCATCACTGGATCAAGTTTGATACCCCTGCCCTAGACCCATGCCATGTAAGGCTTAAAGGTAACGATCAACAGCTTGAATTGGATCCAGAAGCAAACTGACAATCAATGCACCTTGCGCAGTAACAGTATATGTGCAGCCCTAAAAGCATCCAGGAGTGTGCATGCTACTGCATTCTGCATCAGTACTGTTCAAAGGTAATGTAGAGCACATTACAGTAATCCAGCCAAGAGATGATTAGGACTTGAGTAATCATGGACAGGGTCTCAGTATCCAGGTAAGAATGCAACTGGTGCACAACATAAAGTTGCACAAAGGCCATCCTAGCCACAACTGCCACCTGCTTTTTGAGCAGGAATTGTGAGTTGTGCAAGTTGTCCACTGAATCGGTCTGGGGTAGTACAACTCCATGCAGAGTTGATGAGTTAATGATAATAAATCATCCAGAGATCCCTTGCACAAATTTGAAATTTGATGGTAATATACTATAGTACCGTGGCACCATGTTCTGCTTAAAAGTGAAAAAAATAGCTGTGTTAAACTTCTGATAGCCGAAGTACAACTATTTTGCTGAAAAATATCCAAGAAACTGAAACAATAACTGTATCACAACTGCAGTCATCTGTACATAATTCATTTTTCCCTTAGTAGTTCCTCAGAGAGCAACCATGAGATGTAAAATTGTTACCTATCTGCTTCTAGGGAATTTTAGATACCATTAACTATCATGAAGCTCAATAACTGTTAAATATCACCAGCATTTTATCCTGCCTTTTCCTGATTTGTACTTCAAATGCCTATTTGATTAAGAAATTCTTATTTTATCTTAATATAATACCTAGTACTATTGTAGTTAGTCACTTTTATTTAATTCATTCTGTCCAATAGAAGAGGTGGGCTCTGGTTTCTGCTTCTATTGCATAGTGCTACTGAGCTTGCACTAAATAGTTTCCAAGTTTTGTGTAGTATAACAATTTTCCTTGGTTAGCACATAAGAATGTATGATGTATAGTGCATAGTAAACTAGGTTGAATTTATTAGTTTAAACACAGCAGTTCTTTTAGGCTGTTTTTAAATGAATGCAAGTGATAACCGTGATAATTTGTCAAAGTAAGATTTTTCAAAATGAAGCTACATTGTAGGGTAATACCTTTCAGAACTGCTGTAATATTTCGGAGTGAAACTGTTGCTTCAAGTACATGCGCTTGTGCATTTGGAAATTTCCAAATTTGCATTTTGTTAAGCAGTGAAATAGTTACTAAAGAGAAGAGAGACTCCTAATTGTTATTCATTATCCTTCTATAGTTTTATGGATAGACAGAATGTTCATGGTTTCCAGAGGTCTGGTAACAAAAGTACATGAATTCCCTAAACCTAGAGGTCACCAACATTCGTGGCTTGGCGGCTTGATTGGGGGGTTGGGTAGGGAGAAGAGGGGAAATGGGCTGTGGGAGTGGTGGGCCAGTGTGTATGAGCCCTTGTGCAAGTGGTGGGCCGGCAAGCATGTGCATGCTGCCCTTGAATGAGCGGCAGGCCTGCACATGCTTGCCTGCTAGTCCACTGCTCACATAAATTAAGCTGTGAATGTGTGCGTTTCGGCCAGCACCTCACGCAGCCCAATTCTGAATAGGCGAGGGCCCAGTAGTGGGCCCACACCCAAGGGTTGAGGACCCCTGCCCTAAAAGTATTGCATCGCTTTTAATTTATTCTCAAATTCAATATATATTTTTTGTACAGATACAAGAGCTTCATAATGACAACCTTCTTGGAGTTCATTCAGCAAAATGAAGATAGAGATGGTGTTAGATTCAGCTGGAATGTGTGGCCTTCCAGTCGTCTTGAAGCCACAAGAATGGTGGTTCCAGTTGCTTCTCTGTTCACACCACTAAAAGAGCGTCCTGATTTGCCTCCCATTCAGTATGAGCCAGTTCTCTGCAGTCGCACTACCTGCCGTGCTGTTCTAAATCCGTTATGGTAATGCCAATAAATATTGCGGTTTTTGCTGACACGTTGTGTGATTAAAAGATTGCTTTGTCCCAATTTTACCAATTATGAGCAGTCAGTCTTTGTATAGCATTGTAGCTATTTCCTAGAAGCCCAGGTGCTGTGGACTGTTATGCAATGTGAATAACAGAGCTTATAGAAAATGACAACACATTCATAACCCAAATATTACTAAACACAATAATCCTATTAAAGTATTACGTAGTTGAAAAACATATTAAATTCGTAAGTAATGCAAATTTAGACTCATTTTGAAAATAAGTGAAAACAGCTTGAGGGATAAAACATGAGTTGAGGCTGAAGATTTACGAAGACAATGGAAGAAAAGGATAACGACGAGTAGCAGAAGAACAGATGCAGGATTTAGATGAGTATGGTCACATCACATGCTTCTCTTGTAAATAGCTGCTTATATGGTTTTAAATAAGATTAAAGTGCATGGGCTGCTATTCTCCTTTCTGCACTTTCTTCTAACCATTGCAAGTTCTTCCCAAATGCAATTAGAACTGAAGCAGAATGCTTTTTTATGGTGGCTTGCTGGACCGTGACTTTACTTGACTCCTATCAATTGTTGCAGATCTTTGGTTGAAAATTACTTTGCATGAGATTGAAACAGCTCCTCTAAGTCCTCTTCCTCCACTTTGTCAAACCCAACCTGCTGAGTGAGAGCAATACAGTTTGCTTTTATTTGGAAAACACTTTTATGTGGTCAGCGCCTTTCAAATTATACATAAAATCAGAAGGGCCACCAAGCACTATGACAATAGTCTGTTTTAACCTAATTTTGAGCTTACAGAATAATACAAATTGCCTTCTTTATGTTGAATTGCTGCAAAAATTGAGGAACTGTGCATTTTTATCCTCAGTAGCTGTGATAGCCATCTTATATAACAATGTATAAAGTCAACAAAACTGTGGAGTGAATAAAGCAGCTAACTATTGGGTTCAAATGATTATAGCTTGCTATGTTCATTTGCTGTTTCTGATTGATGCCATATTGAAACTCAGGAAAATTATGTGTAAATCATGCTATGCAAACATTATTCTCTTTATCAATTGTATACGAGTGAATTAGTATTGCATAAACAGTATATGGGAACTGATTCTACAGTGAACTTAGACAGCCCAGCAAAAACTAATCAGGAGCTAAAATAGAGCATCCAAAGGGTCAAACTTAATAAGTTTTGTTAAATAAAACCTAGAGATGAAAGTATGTAAACTATATTCAGATTTGAGCTTGAAACTGCATTATCTCATAATTTATTGAAACATTTAATATTATGTTTGTAGCCAGGTTGATTATCGAGCAAAACTATGGGCTTGCAATTTTTGTTATCAGAGAAATCAGGTAAGTACATTTATATTTGTCCTAGCTATTCTAATATTTTTTTGCTTTATTAAACATACAGATATTATAGTGATAGCATGGTGAAAATAAAAAAATGCAAAAATCATTCTAATGTTATGTAGAAATGAATCTATGTTAAATCTGAAATAATAGTTAAGTGGGCAAACGTTGGGTAAGTAAAGTAAAAGGAACTGTAAATCCTGGAAAAGAAGTGTCATTTTCTTATCTTTGTTGAGAAAGGTTTACATTTTTTGACAAGCAAAATAGTATCAGTAATTTTTTATATGTCAAATGTAGATTAATCTTTCTGATGAAGTATATGGATAATCTTTACTTAATGACCATAATTGGACTAGAATTTCCATCATCATCCCCACCATCGCAGGGAGACGGAACCAATACGTTGGTTCCGTCCCAGGCGCCTGATGGACCCTGAGAGGTTCCTGACGGAGCTTGGCCCATTTCCTGAGGATCTGGCCCACGGCACGGCTGAAGAACTAGTTGTGGCTTTGCGGCCTCTGACCTGTTGCAGATCTCAGCAGGCCCCTTGGTTCTCCGAGGGGCTGAGGGAGATGAAACGCCGGAGAAGACGCCTAGAGAGTGCCTGGAGGTCCAGTCGTTCCGAAGCTGATCGGACACTAGTTAGGTCTTATTCTAAGACCTACCTAGTGGCAGTGAGGGAGGCGAAGCGTTCTTGCGCCTCCACCCTCATTGCGTCGGCAGATAACCGCCCGGCTGCCCTGTTTCGGGTGACCCGCTCTCTCCTTCATCAGGAGGTGCGGGATGACCCTTTGCAGGGACGTGCCGAGGAGTTTAGTGGTTATCTATACGATAAAATCGCTCAGCTCCGGGATGGTCTGGATCGAAATTGGGATGATCCAAGTGAGAGGGCAGAGTCACGTCTTGTTGAGATTGTTTGGGATGAGTTTGATCTTGTGACTCCTGAGGACGTGGACAGGCTGTTGGGGAGGCTCCACGCCACTACATGTTTACTGGACCCGTGCCCTTCCTGGTTGGTGCTGGCCACACAGGAGGTGACACGAGGCTGGCTCCAGGGGATTATCAACGCTTCTTTGTTGGAAGGGGTTTTCCCTGCCGCCTTGACAGAGGCGGTGGTGAGACCCCTCCTCAAGAAGCCTTCCTTGGACCCAGCTATTTTGGGTAATTATCATCCGGTCTCCAACCTTCGCTTTGTTGTGAAGGTTGTAGAGAGTGCTGTGGTGCGGCAGCTACCCCAATACCTGGATGAAGCTGTCTATCTAGACCCGTTCCAGTCCGGCTTCTGACCCGGATACAGCACGGAGACAGCTTTGGTCGCGTTGGTGGATGATCTCTGGAGGGCCAGAGACAGGGGTTATTCCTCTGCCCTGGTCCTGTTAGATCTCTCAGCGGCTTTTGATACCATCGACCATGGTATCTTGCTGCGCCGGTTGGGGGGATTGGGAGTGGGAGGCACCGTTTATCGGTGGTTCTCCTCCTATCTCTCTGACCGGTCGCAGACGGTGTTGACAGGGGGGCAGAGGTCGGCCGCACGGCGCCTCACTTGTGGGGTGCCGCAGGGGTCAATTCTCTCGCCCCTCCTGTTCAACATCTATATGAAGCCGCTGGGTGAGATCACCAGTGGCTTTGGGGTGAGATACCAGCTGTACGCTGACGACACTCAGCTGTATTTCTCCACCCCGGGCCACCCCAACGAAGCTGTTGAAGTGCTGTCCCGGTGTTTGGAAGCCGTACGAGTCTGGATGGGGAGGAACAGGCTCAAGCTCAATCCCTCCAAGACGGAGTGGCTGTGGATGCTGGCACCCCGATTCAGTCAGCTGCAGCCGCAGCTGACTGTTGGAGGCGAGTTATTGGCCCCAAAGGAAAGGGTGCGCAACTTGGGTGTTCTCCTGGATGAACGGCTGTCGTTTGAAGATCATTTGACACCCGTCTCCAGGAGGGCTTTTCACCAGGTTCGCCTGGTTCGCCAGTTGCGCCCCTTCCTTGATCGGGATGCCTTATGCACAGTCACTCATGCTCTTGTCACCTCTCGCTTGGATTATTGCAATGCTCTCTACATGGGGCTCCCCTTGAAGTGCACCCGGAGGCTTCAGTTAGTCCAGAATGTAGCTGCGCGGGTGATAGAGGGAGCTCCACGTAGCTCCCATGTAACACCACTCCTGCGCAGACTGCACTGGCTGCCTGTGGTCTTTCGGGTGCACTTTAAGGTTCTGGTTACTACCTTTAAAGCGCTCCATGGCTTAGGGCCTGGGTACTTACGGGACCGCCTACTGTTACCTCATGCCTCCCACCGACCCGTACGCTCACACAGAGAGGGACTTCTCAGGGTGCCGTCCGCCAAACAATGTCGGCTGGCGGCCCCCAGGGGAAGATCCTTCTCTGTGTGGGCTCCTACCCTCTGGAACGAACTTCCCCCTGGTTTACGCCGAATATCTGACCTTCGGACCTTTCGCCGCGAATTGAAAACGCATTTATTTGCTTGCGCAGGGATGGGTTAAATTTTGTTGTATTTTTAAATTTATATTCCATATTTCTAAATTTTATATGAATTTTAATGGGTTTTTAGAATTTTAAAGGTTTTAAAGTTTTCGGCCAATTGTGTAATAAGTTTTTTTATTTTGTTTTAATTGTATATTGTATTGTTTGTTTTTATTCTGGCTGTACACCGCCCTGAGTCCTTCGGGAGAAGGGCGGTATAGAAATCTAATAAATAATAATAATAATAAAATAATAATCATTAAGCAAAACGGTAACTAGGCAAAGCACCACGTAACCACCCTTTAGGGATGGCAGTTCCTATAGTCCCAACCGTGGTTGTTAGGCAGGACCATGCCATCATTTGGCAAGGATCTCCTGCCTACCACACTCGCTTCTGCTTCAACTCTCCCCATCTGTTCATATCTCCATTACTGCCATTTTGGCCACCCTGTATTTTCTGGTCTTATTCCTATTCTCTAGTTGATTTTCATTATCTTGTTTCATTTGCTGCTGGCTTGGGATCCAGGCACTGGGCAAGGGTAAAGCCCCGCAACAGAGCCTTGCCTGCTGAAGGGAGCTTACTGAGCCTGTCTGATGGGACAGCAAGGCATGGTGTGCTCCATTACCAGGTGAGGTAGGAAAAGCTACAGTGAAGATGGAGGCAATGAGGGAGATCCTGTTCAAGTTGACAACAGAATTGGAGGAAGTTGAAGGCTAGGGACTTCCTGGAGGTGTAGTGTGTGGAGCCACTCCTGGAGAACTGGCCTGCCAGGCTTCAGCAAGGAGTGGAGAAAAGCCTACTGACAAACTAGGCACGGTCCCTCTGTTCTCCTTTGGCTCAGCCTTCCTTCTGCAAAGCCTTGCAAAGGACTAGCAGCTTTCAGTGCACTGAAGCCCACAGACCTGTTCTCCTAGGGCACTTCTGACATGTACTCTGCTGCTCTTGTCTCTCCACTTCCTCCAGTTCTGCTTCTACCCTGAGCAGCACTTCTTGCACAGTCTCCACCTTCATCCTGGGGAGCCACCTCCTCTCCTGCGTAACCTAACAAGGGAGAGTTCCTCCCTTTGCCATCCTGCTGCCTCTTCCCCTGTACGGCCTGGCAAGCTTCCTTCAGCTGACAACACTCTGCCCATCCTGCTGCACTTGCTGTGTATATCTCAGGGCTGCACTCTCACCCAGCTCCTGCATCCTGGCCTTGCAGGAGGAGGAAGAAGACTGTGAAGGTCGACTGGGGGTAGTGGCAGTGAGGGGGGAGGGTGTTAGCAGGAATATATGGCAAAGAGCAGGTGATGAAAAGTGTAGAACCCAAATACTGATCATGTGACTGTGTGGGTGCTGCATTGGCCAGAACTCCAAGGAGGGCTGGTTGTCAGTACGATTTGTTCAATGACACTCTAACTTTCAGTGGTCACTGAACAAACCAAAGAACACAAATAGTAATTTGTTGTCAGCCATTCAGTTGTGTCCAATCCTCGGCCACTCTAATTAATATCAAAATAAGTCCAAAAATAAATTGAGGACTAGCATT
Organism: Ahaetulla prasina; assembly: GCF_028640845.1. Lineage (NCBI taxonomy): Eukaryota > Metazoa > Chordata > Lepidosauria > Squamata > Colubridae > Ahaetulla > Ahaetulla prasina. Next base: position 319,392,654 of record NC_080539.1, on the reverse strand, counting down.
CTTTATTGTGATGTGCACTCCAGGCTAAAATGATAAATGGTAAGTCTGAAAGATTTCAGGTAGAATGATATGGTATGAATATTAAGATGCACAAATAGAAATAAGGATGGTAATAAAATTCAGAATGTGATGTGTTAGGTTTATATGAACATTTCTGTCATTTTTCTTTCAGTTTCCTCCTACATATGCTGGCATATCTGAGATGAACCAGCCTGCAGAACTTTTACCACAATTTTCTAGTATTGAATATGTTGTACAGGTAAATATGATTAAAAATTTAGAGGTGAGTGTTGAGCTAGTGAACAATAGAAGGAGAAGTTGTGATGAGTGATGACCTGTATGACAGCATATTATAACTATGCATTATCATTTGTTAATATAATGGGATAAATCAGAATTATGCTTTTCACTGTTTGGCATAATTTGAGGTGGTATATCATAGAATGGTATGATTTGTTTTGTAAGAACAACATAGATAGTTCTCATATGATAGCATATAGATGCTTGCTCAGCATTATAGATATTACCTATCACATTTGTTCTTAACACATTGAACAGTATAAACATAAACTTGTATTGCACAGAAATATGCTCAAATTCTACATTTGCAGAACTCAACACATCTTTGTGAATATTTGTTTATTGTTTTTTTTAAAAAAAACTAACCATGAAAGAAGAATAGGAGTAGGAATAAGAATAAGAGTAGGAAAGCAAAAAATCAATAAGAGTTTTACAAATATTATAAAACTGAACATTTTCAAAGTAATCTTAGTCTATATATTGAGATGTCAATTTAACAAATTCATATTTTATTAAAATCAAATATAATATGCAAGAATTAATAGCAATAAACGATGTATATTTTTAAAATGAAGATGAGTGAATAATTTCTGTCTACTCTAAAAATTCTATCCTTATTTAGCAAGTCATTGAGAAACTTAGATACTAAAAGTTTAATGTTAGAAGAAATCAACACTCGATATAGTACAAATTCATATTTGGATTTATAATCTGGTAATGCTTTCTATGTTAAACTGGATAGTTCATTGGATAGTTTTCCATCCAATTTGTTTTTGTTTTAACATTGTTGCATACTCCCACTCTAAACTTAATTTGCCATTTGAATTATACACAATTTCCAGTGGGAAGCACAGATTATTCTAGAATTGTAATCAGTTTGATATACTTTGCGAGAATCTGTGGTTTGGTAATTAATGTAAAAGTAGGTGGGAAAGAGAATTCATTCTTCAGAGTTTGCTTTATTTTATTTGGTTATAAATGATCTTCTAGAATTATTGGGCTTTTTACCAAATGATGTGACTTAGTTATTATGTTTAAAACCATTTTTGGAGAATGAATTATATACTATATTATGTATACAGGTAGACCTTGATTTACAGTAGTTCACAGTTACAATCTTTGCAGCTGTCAGGGTTCCAGAAAAACCTCTTCTGCATAAAAAAAACTCAGAAGCCATTGTCTTTCAGAGTTCTTTACTAGCATGAGGAAACTGGCACACGATGAGTGAAATTCCAAAACTGAACTTCCGGATTCTTTTCCCAGTTATACAAACCCCAAGAGTCCCACCTGCCTGACCCCTTTGCTGGTCACATCCGACCTTGACCGCTTGAAGAATGTTACCATACCCCTCAACCCCCCTTCTTCCCCTCAGGGGAAAAATGTGGCAGCGTCTGGAACCCTAAAGTCTAGTATGGTTTCCAGGCCTGACAGCAGCATCCCTATGGTCATGTGACAAAATTCCAGATGTTTGGCAACTAGTTCATATTTATGACATTTGCTATGGATTATGTGATTACCTTTTGTGATCCTCTGACAAAGTCAATGGAGAAGCCAGTTTCACTTAATAACAAGGATACTAATTTCACAACAGTGATTTACTTAATAACAGTGGCTTGAAAAGTCATAAAACCGAACAAAATTCACTTAACAAATGTTTCACTTAGCAACAGAAATTTTGGGCTCAATTGTGGTCGTAAGTTGAGGTGTCAAGCCCAGCTCCCGGGCTCGCCACAGCTGGGAGGGACAATGCTATGCAGGTAACGGCAGGTACGGTAGCAGAGGCAGCAATGGCTGGAGGAAGGGGAACATACCGACGAGTGTACAAGGTGGTGGGAGGTGCCGACGAGCCCATGCCCATCTCAGCTGGTCCCGGGCACTCCGCGGAGGGCTCAATGACGGAGGGCTCAGTGAAGCCCCTGCATCATTCTGAGGGAACTCAGATATACCAGAAACACTGAGATGCCACCGTACAGCTGGTGGGCGGCCCGCCTTACATCCAATGAGACCAGCAGGGGCTGGGAAGTTTACGTGAGGGCGGGTTCCCTTCTGAGGACATGCCAACAGCAACTCTGACTTCCTCTCAGCCTGTCAGGCTAAATGGAAGTGTGTCTCTGCATGAGGTCCCGACTTCTGGGCTGGCCATTTTGGGTTTCTGAAGAATTTACATCTCACCAAACGGCAGTTCTGGTGGTCTTTTTTACCGGTCCAGCCAGACGGTCCCTGACGGGCCGAGACGAGGACTACCTAGTGCAGTATCAAACACATGTTTCAATCTCCAAAATTGGTTTTGGCATTATTGGTCTAATAACACTATTGACAATGATCTGTATTACATGCTAATTTGTCATGGTTCTTTTGTGAATTAATATTAATATTATAATGTTTTTCATTTTACTTAAAGCGTGGACCTCAGATGCCTTTGATATTTCTTTATGTTGTTGACACTTGTATGGAAGATGAAGATTTGCAAGCTTTGAAAGAATCCATGCAAATGTCATTAAGTCTCCTACCTCCTACTGCTTTGGTAGGGCTTATTACTTTTGGGAGAATGGTGCAAGTTCACGAGCTTGGCTGTGAAGGAATTTCCAAAAGTTATGTGTTCAGAGGGACAAAGGATCTATCTGCAAAACAACTTCAGGTAGATATCTGATATTTAATTTGATCACTTATTCTGTGATTATTGTGTCTTGGAAAATAGAAGAAGAAAATGTCTGCTGTAGTGAACAAAGTACTGTAGTTCAGGAGTTAAAAGTGTATTTTCTGATTTTCACCTCCTTTTGATTTTAAAAATGTTTAAATGGCGTGCTTAAATGTCAGGGGAAATGTTATAAAGTTTGAATTACCTGCCCAGTACTGTCAGTGTATCATGCTCAATATTAAAGTTGCCACTAGTACTCATAATTTTCCACTTTAAGATTATTAAAAGTAGTGGAAAGATATAATGCAGATTTATTAAAAATTTGTAACAACTTCAGTAACTTTATACACACATACATGGAGTCTAATACTGAAGTAGGAGGGTGTATTAGCTGGACCCACAGTTTCCATCTAGTCGGGCTTTCCTCCTCTCAGGAATCCTTTTCCTTTTTCTTCTTGAGACTTGAAAGCTCAGTAATGAGTGAATTGTATAAGCAGATGGGAAGAGAAGCCTTGGACAGGTATGTCAGAAACTCATGTTCAAACTTGATTCTTAATTATAAGGGGACATAATAGGATTCAGAAAAGGAAGCCAGATAATTGCTTGAAAATGAAAACAAAAAGCTAATCTTACTAATCTATAATAAACTTTAAGGTAGCAATTTAAGAGCTATTAGCATAGCAATAAACTGCTTAGGCAGAGAGCTAAGTATCTTCCTTAAACAAGGCTAGACTGTAGATTAGTGAGGAGCTAGAAACATACACTTTTCTTTTTTAATTCAAGATATTCCAAATTGGGTTATGGATGGCAGCTCTGTTAGTCAATAATGCTTGTAGGTTTGTTTTAAATAAGCACTGTTGATATAATGAACAGAAGGAATAACCTCAAGGAGCAAGAAGAATTTCAACCAAGGCAATAGTCAGATAAAAGAAATCTGAATCTGGGACAGAAATGTAATTTCAGAAAGCATCTCTGATATTATCCTCTCTAATTCACATGAAGAAAAAAAGGAGGGAGGGGGAAAGCACATTCAGACTTGCAAGATTCTGTTACTATAACCCTGTACTAAAACCCTAGTACTGTATTGGCTTGCATGTCTTTGATCCCCAAGTTTGGTCTGTCTTGGAGACCTTCATGAGAATTAGGAAAGATCATGTCTCAAATTATATTTTTGCCCCAAACTCAGATTTCTTTTATCTGACCCATGTCTTGATTACGGCTCTTTCTCTCCTCAAGGTTATTCTTTCTGCCGATTTCATATGGGTAGTTGTTATTTTGAGTGATTTGCCAAATATATAGCTGTTCTGCTGTACACTGTTCACAGGAAATGCTAGGACTTACAAAAATCAATGTATCACAAGTGGGTCGTGGTCCTCAGGTACAACAGCCACCACCATCCAACAGGTATTAATTTTTATTTTTAAAAATGTGTACTCTAAATTGCTTTACACTAAGTTCTGCTTTGTTATGTATTACTCTATTTTATCAGTGCTGAACCCTTATGAACCAGCATTAATCCTTTCTTTCTGTCTGTTTTTCTTTCTGTCTGTTTTTCTTTCTGTCTGTTTTTCTTTCTTTCTTTCTTTCTTTCTTTCTTTCTTTCTTTCTTTCTTTCTTTCTTTCTTTCTTTCTTTCTTTCTTTCTTTCTTTCTTTCGGCTAAGAACCAAAAGGATTAGTGTAGGCTACTAACAAAATAATATATTATTTTGGTCTGGTATGTGTTGATCTCTTGAATAACTTGGGTTATATCCATTGGTCGTGTGGAGACTATGAACTCCTGAGCTGACCCTGTTTCCTTGCCACCTGTGAGCAGATTGTAGTCTCCAAGAACTATAAACCTGGGAGACTTTACTGTCAGTCTGCTGAAACAATTTAGCAACTCGGATAGGAATTTTGTTGTGGAGCAGGGAGTCTGGTATAGCAGCAACAAGCCAATTACTCCCTAGAACCCAGCTTCAACCAGAGTGTCTTACATCTGTTCATCTATGGAACAGGATAGCTGAAAGTCTTTGGTCTTAGGGATGACCAACTGCTACTCCAACCCATGTCACCCCATCTGGCTTGTGGCTGATGCTAAACTTGACACCTACATGGTAATATCGTTGAGAGGGAAATTCCTCCCAAATCATCCAGGTCTTGGTTATACATGTTAGATCAGCTGCTTCATCTTATGGTGGATGTGCATGATCTTACTGCATACCAACTTGGTAACAGCAAGTCAGCAGAGTAACAGCAGACAGAGTCCAGGACCTCAACAATCCCATGATGTGGACTCATACTTGGAAGGCAAGACACATCTTAGTCACTGACTTCACTATTCTTGCAAGCAGCCATCCTTTGCTTCTCTCCATATCTTCCTCTTTTGAAGTGTGTGTGTGTGTGTGTGTGTGTGTGTGTTTGTGTGCATGTGTGTGTATATGTATATGTACATATACATATCGTATCTTCTTCCAAATGATCAGCATGTTAAATAAATATAGATTGAGAATTTCATCCTGTCATGAATTATGATCTTGTTCAGTTGTGCAGTAGATTACAATTTTACAAGCTTAATAAAACTGCAGAATGAATGTAAATCAAGTTTGAGAAATTGTACATATTTACCAAAATGAAATCCAAAACATTTTTTTTGGCTAGAACTGCTCTCATTGGCATTATTCTTTTCTTTTCCTTTGACCCTCTTACTCATTGTCAAAACATTCTTTAGAACAGATTTTGGGTGGGAGACAGGTGTAGGAAAATGGGAAGAACTCATAGGATGGATTTTACCTCCCAATTGAAAAAAGAAAATTTTAAATAGTGTCCCTAAGAGCAAAACTGTTTTTATTCTTTCTAGATTCTTACAACCAGTACAGAAAATAGACATGAATCTCACGGATCTCTTGGGTGAACTGCAACGAGATCCTTGGCCTGTTCCCCAGGGGAAAAGACCTTTGCGATCTTCAGGAGTGGCTCTTTCCATAGCTGTAGGACTGCTAGAGGTAACAAGTTATCTCTGATATAGGAAAATAAGTTATGTGAGTTTGATTTAAATTAGAAAAATAACTCTTTTTAAAGATAGTAAATAATTTTCTGACACATTTTCTTATCACAAGTAATAGAATTTGAGCAATAATTTTTCAACATTACATATCTAATTTGGACAGTGAGATGGACAGCAAATTTAATAAATAAATACTTGATAGTGCAATTCCTTTTAGAACATGAATAAACAGTTCTAAATATTAATTGAATATTTTGAGCTTCAGGAAGCTCATTTGTTTCTTGACTTGTTTTTATTATCCTGCAGTGCACTTTCCCTAATACTGGTGCTCGTATAATGATGTTTATTGGTGGACCAGCTACCCAGGGGCCTGGGATGGTTGTGGGAGATGAACTTAAGCTCCCTATAAGATCTTGGCATGACATTGAAAAAGATAATGCCAAATATGTTAAAAAAGGTACTAAGGTAAGAGATTCAATAAATGCTACTTTTTATTAATGTTAGCTAAGAAGTGTGTTTGATACATTCCAAAATGACCTGGTCCTTAGATTATATATATTTTCCAGAATTAAAAAAAGTCTTTAAAATGTTTACAGTCTTTCTAAAAATATTCTGAGAAACATTCTGACAGTTATAAGCTTCAGATGGTATACTAAAATAATTGAATTAATATTGATGAACAGTATATCAATTTATAATAAAATAATATTCCATGAGTTGTGTTTGTATAACATGCTTAATAGATATAATTTTGAACATTTTGTTGACACCTTATGTAATCATGGAAAGAAATAAAGCAAGTCAATACTATCAAAATATACTGAGAAGGATTAAAAGGGTGTAAAGCAGGGGTGAAATGCTCCCGCATCGGACCGGCTTGCGCAATCCGGTAGCGATGGTGGCTGCTGGTTCGGAGGACCGGTAGCAAAAATCCCTGGCCCCGCCCTCCTGCCTCTGCTGAGCCGCACCATCTGCAGAGGTTTTTTTTTTTACTTTTAAAAGTCGGTTTTGCTTCAGCCGAAACAGGCCTTTAAAAGTGAAAAAAAAAAGCCTTTGAGGATCCCGCCCCTCAGCTGAGATCGGCAGAGACTTTAAACTTAAAAAATAATAATTAAAGTCTCCTCTGGCGATCTCACCTGAGTTCCTCATCAGCAGAACCTTACTTGTACTCTTACTTGTAGAAAACATGTTTTTTACAAGTAAGAGTAGAGATTCTAAGGTACTTACCTGATTACTGATGAACGCATGGCTCTTTTTCCAGCCTGAAAGCAGTTTCACTTTCAGCCAGACAGAATCAATCACTTAGCTAATCTATTTCCTCGGTGATCAACTGGCTGGCTTTGCTGGCTGAGGAACTCTGGGATTTGAAGTCCACAATAAAATAAAATAAAATAATAAAATAAAATATTTGTGCAGCTTTCTGAGATTTGGTGTGTTTCTGTAGTGTGTCACTCTAACTACACAAACACACAAAATCTCAGAAAGCTGTATGTGGCATTTTGTGTGTGTGTGTGTGTGTGTGTGTGTCAGTTGTGTGTGTGTAAAGTGTGAAAGTTGGTTTTTGAGCTTTTTGTGGCTGTGTGAAGTGTGACGTGCAGCTGCTTTTACATTGTGTGTGAGTCAGTTGTGTTGTGTTGTGTGTGTGTAAAGTGTGAAAGTTGGTTTTTGGTACTTCTTATTTTTTTTTTATATTTGTTAATTATTTTTATTATTTATTGTTATTGGCCACACCCACCCAGTCATCCAACCACCAAGCCACGCCCACCAATTAAGCTACGCCCACAGAACTGGTAGGGAAAATTTTTAGATTTCACCCCTGGTGTAAAGCATTTTATATTCATTTTTTTGTGAAAGAGCTGAATAACTTGTGTTAATGAATGGCTATAGAAACTCAAGTAATTGGGAAAATTTTTATTTTTTTGTATAGCATTTTGAAGCTCTTGCAAATCGTGCTGCTACAACAGGTCATGTTATTGACATCTATGCCTGCGCATTAGATCAGACTGGTCTTTTGGAGATGAAATGTTGTCCTAATTACACAGGGTATGTAATATATGAAAGTATATAATTTACCAAAGAAATATTATTTCAATAAACTGTCAAACACATTCACTGTATGTGCTAACTGGACTTGCATATATGAGCATATGTAGTTAGTATGCAAGCAAAAACTTTTGATGTTTGTGAATAGACATCATAAATATGATTTTTTTTAATTTACTCAAAAGTTAAGTTCTATCATTTAATTCTGGAGAGCCCTATTAGGTTACAATTACAATTTTAGCTCAAATTGCTAAACAGGATCTATGGGTATTGCTTGACTCATTTGGGACCATCTACTCATCTCTTCCCCTAAATCTATGTATTAGGCAGACATTAAATTTCTATCACACGACTACAGAGTTGCTGCAATAACAGTAACTTCAGGCATGATTTGTAAATCCATTTGTTCAGTTTTTTGTAGCTTTGAATGTCACTAAATGAATGGGTGTACATTCAGTGCTATCTGGACCTGCTCTTCAAAAGAATTTTATTCACCTGCTTGGTGAATTTTATTTCTTCACTAGACAATCCATGATCCATGGGCCATTGTTTCAGAGATGTTTCCTTATTAGATTCCTCAATGCCTTTAACAACAGTAGGACTTCTAATATTTCTTTAAAATTCAGGGAAGTACAGTATTCAGAGATGTATTTGTCTTGAAAGACTCATATTGAACCATATAGCAACATTAGGAGTTCACCACAGGAAATGTTTTATGACATTTTGTATTATATCATAATGCTTTATGATAATTCTATATAATGAACAGTTTTATGAAATTTTTCCAATTTCAATTTCATGGAAGTCATGTGTCATGGATTTTGAATGCATTTTGTAATTTAGCTATTCTGTAATTTGAGACACTGTGCTCAAAATTAATTACTCTTATGATGCACCGTTTCACCCAATTAAAGGTTATGGGAATCAGAATTTTTATAGCACATAGATTATGTATGCTCTTGAGTAAATTATATATTAAAAAGTCAGTATATGTAAAGTAAAATGACAGATTCCCCAACATTTGTTTACTTCTGATGACCACTTTTAAACATTACATTCACAAATATGAAAAATTGTAAATAAATATAAAAGAACAGAGGTTTTTCCAGATGCAGATATGGGCAGTTGCTGTTGGAGACCAGGTTCTGAAAGCAATAAATGACAGTGTAACTGGTCTTTAGGACTGCCCATATCTGTGTCTTACTTTTTTTTTTTTTGTCTTCATGTAGAGGTTACATGGTAATGGGAGACTCTTTCAATACATCTTTGTTCAAACAAACATTTCAGCGGGTGTTTACAAAAGATGGACAAGGGCAATTCAAGATGGGATTTGGAGGTACCTTAGAAATTAAGGTAAGAAATGACATTTACTATAAAAAATTAAGGTTCTGGTGTTCTTATCCCATAAAATCTTATTGTGCACTCAGAGCTAAACAGACTTTTATGGAAAGAGAATATTGCTACCAGTAACATTCAGCTTAAATTTTTAAACCTTGGATTAAAAATGAACTGTTTAAATTAAACAGCTTTTCACAATGAAATAAAACACTGACTGATGTCCTTGGGTTAAAGACGCAAAGTAAACTTTTATCTGTGCAGCTGTGATTCTGCACTCATTGTTTGGCTAAACTATATTAATTTCATTTCTTACAAGCCCACAAAATAAATTGCTGAATGCATTTAATGTTCCTGTGCAGTTTCAGCAAACTCCCTGGTGCATGGGAGTATAATCATAAGTAGGGTATTTAGATTCCATTCACATAATGTTCTGAATATTTAATAGAAACCTTTGTCGATGTGAATATTTTTCCCTGTCTGCCATTTCAACAGTTCAGCAGCATATGAAAACAAGGTAATATATATGGTTTATCTATACTTTGCTTGACTAATGGAATGCTGCTCCAGAAATAAAGTAATATTGAAAAGAGGCAATAGCTTTAATAGTAAATGCAGATTTTTCATGCTCGGGACTCAGTCTAAGTTCTGGATTCTCAGTTTAAAAGCATCTCATCCTGGTGAGCCAGTACCTGTGAGAATTCTATAATCATGACCTCTATACATCCGTAGTATGATTTGATATAATGCTGAATTGGGAAATTAAAAGGCTTCAAAGTACAATATAAATATTCTAATTCAGATTCCTGCTCCTAGAGATCACCCAACATCTGTAGCCTGTTACTCCTCTAAAGGAAAATAAATATTTTAAATTTAAAGAAAACCGAGTAATTTGGTCTAATAATATGAGAAAGTAGTGCATAAACACTAGAAAAACTTTTAATGCAAAATATATAGTTTTAAAGAAGAAACATAACCATTTGCTTAGCAAAATCATAGATACTATTTTTCAAAGATTGACTGGTTCTGCACAACTATTTAGGTTCACTTTTAGAGGCTACAGTAAAATTACTAAAGTGAATTTTAACCCACCTTTTGTATATTATTCTCTTTTACTTTGAAATATATGTAGACTTCAAGAGAAATAAAGGTATCTGGAGCAATTGGACCCTGTATATCTCTCAATTCTAAGAGCCCTTGTGTATCAGAAAATGTAAGTTATATAAAATGAAAATCAGGTACTGTCAATCTATATTATTGCTTTTTTTAACATATGAAATATATAAAGAAGTCATCTCCAACACCAAAGTTTCAAAATATCAATGTTCTTTCTATGCTGCTGTTTCAAAGTCCAGCTTTCGCTTCTATAGTGTCACAGAATATGGCATCTGAATATCTTTTTTTCATTGCTACTTTACTAAGTGCTGATCTGTGACATATTTCTTGATTGCTGGTTACTTTACTGTTGCTAATTGATCTTAAAAGATAGGTTATTCAGCATTTCAGTATCTACACTGTCAATTCTAAGGCTGGTTGCTATACCTTTTGCCATTAATTTGGTCTTTAAATTTACTTCCATTTTTTCACTGTGTTTTCATTACTAGTGTTTGCAGATCATTTGCATTTTCAGCTATCAGAGTAGTGTCACTAGAATAGAACAGGCTGTTGATTTTCCTCCTTTAATTTTAAAAACACATATACCTTCTTCCAAAAAAGCTTCCCCCAATATGCATTCCATATGTAGGAAGAATATGACAGTTTAGGGAAGTAGTTAAGGTGCTGGCCTAGAAACCAGGAAACACTGAGTTTTAGGCCTCCCTTAGTCCTGAAAGCCAGGTAGGTGTCTTTTAGACCAATCATTCTCTCAGCCCAATTTACCACACAGGGTTGCTGTTGCAGGAAAATAGGCAGGAGTATTAGATATGATCGTTGTCATATACAGTATATATTAACATTGCAGGATAAAGATATTACAATAACAACAATAATAAAGCGTACAGTCTTGTTTCACTCTTGTCATCTGTTTCAGCAAGTTCTGTGGCTTCCTAACTTGTGGATAGGATTTTTGCATGAGGAAAATTAAATGTTCTGGAATAGCCTCTTCATTGTCTATATAAAATACTACTGATTTTCCTTTTGCTTTCCTTTTTCTTGTGAGACATTCCGTATCCTCAAAATCTGCTCAGAAATGGTGTAAAACTCCAATCCTCTAGAGCAAATTCTGAGCTACCCAGGGAACTATGGGTAAGAAGAAAGCAAATGGTCTGCCCATGAGACTGGATTCCATCTATTATTATTTCCATCTGCTGTCATCTATATACTTTTAAAACAAAATTTTGACTACAGTCGTCTTAAATTTTAGACCACAGTGATTCTTAATTTTAAAAATAGTTATCTTTTTAATTGCATTCTGTTTTCTCTTACTTAACTTCAGAGTCAGTGGGAGTTGGGTGGTATATACCACCATCATCATTCACTAGATTTTTAAAATTATAGATTAGCCTATGTGGCATCCAAAGGTCTGATTCAAACCTTCTTTTTTCTTCTGCTGGCCTCCCTGTGTCCTCCAAATCCACCGTAGAGGATTTTGGAATCCTCTGGAGCAGATTTGGTGGACAAACGGGGGAAACATTGGTGTAACATTCGATTTATTCTTTGATTAAGGATTCATGTACACTGAATCCTTATATAACTGCAGGAACTAGTCCAGGCAGTTGCCAGGAGTCAAAATTGACTCCAAGACTTTACAAAATCATACAATTACATTAGCAACATTTTTTTGAAGCTGTCAGAGGTAAGGTAGATAAGAAAGTTTGAGTCATTTATTTTACCTCTTGTGCTGTTTTTCTGGCTTCTACTACTGAAATAGCTGTTGTATAACTGTTCAAGGCATTTGTAAATTCATTATTACAGAATTTCCTGTTATGTTTATTTTTTTGGATCTGTGCAAAGAACGCCTTGCTAAGTATCAGCATAGATACTCTGTTGTTTTCTTTTTGGCCATAAGGTGGCATTTTGTTGCTTCCATTGTTAGGCATTTTGTTGCTTCCATTATGCATCTGAAGTAGGCTTTAGTCTCTCAAAATGTTTTTTTTTAAATATAAAATGAGTTAAGCCTTTGAAAACGTTTATTCTTTTTAGAGAGGGCATTATTCTAGAAATAATGATTATATGGACTTTACTTCAAAGGAAACATATCACTAGGTATGGAATCTAGGGAGGAAACGCCAAAAAAATTAGACTGCATTTGTTTTTTACTTTCTTCCCTCTAGATTATTAGTAATGGTTGCTGATTTGTGTTATCATGAAAAAAAGTCTCATAAGGTTTCTGCATCTAAATAAACCAAAAAGAGGTGTTCTAATGTAATACATTTAAAGCCAGTAAGTTTTATTAGTATGTAGCAGACTGTATTATTACTACAAATTCATTTGCAATCTCCTTATAGGAAATAGGAACAGGAGGTACTTGTCAATGGAAGATTTGTGGTCTTAATCCTACTACAACTTTAGCTTTGTATTTTGAGGTGGTGAATCAGGTAAGATAAAAATAGCTGAACATCCTTTATTGAGAATAACAGGGCTATAAAAAGGGAGTTATTGTAATTTTACAAGTAAGTGTTCCTGCAAAGAGACTGTATTTTTATGAAAATAGACTAATGGCTTGCCTTAATTGGCTTTGGGGAATATTATTTAAATATGGATATTAATAGAAATGAAATCTAGCAAAATTTTAGAGAAGAAGGCATGTAGTTTTCTATAGCACATCTTTTAGTGTTTCGTTTTAAAAATTCCTACTTTATTGATAAATTGTTTTTCAAAGAAGAATCAACACATCAATAGAAAACTGAGTAATTATGTTGTCTGGTTTATGACTAACTAAACTTAGTTCCCTTATATTTGCATATTCAAATAAGGCTAGTCAAACTGGCAATTACTATATAACTGTTTCCAGAGGAGAGCAGCAATTACTTTTCTGTTCTCTGCCTTCATCCTTCTCTGCTGCTTCCATCAATTATAGTTTCCAGTTTGTAAATATGTTTTATAAATAATAGATAGAAGTTATTTTAATCAGAGCAGAATCACAACATGGGGCCTGGGTACTTACGGGACCGCCTGCTGTTACCTCATGCCTCCCACCGACCCGTACGCTCGCACAGAGAGGGACTTCTCAGGGTGCCGTCCGCCAAACAATGTCGGCTGGCGGCCCTGGTTTACGCCGAATATCTGACCTTCGGATCTTTCGCCGCGAATTGAAAACGCATTTATTTGCTTGCGCAGGGCTGGCTTAAATTTTGTTGTATTTTTAAATTTATATTCCATATTTCTAAATTTTATATGAATTTTAATGGGTTTTTAGAATTTTAAAGGTTTTAAAGTTTTCGGCCAATTGTGTAATAAGTTTTTTAATTTTGTTTTAATTGTATATTGTATTGTTTGTTTTTATTCTGGCTGTACACCGCCCTGAGTCCTTCGGGAGAAGGGCGGTCTAGAAATCTAATTAATTAAATAAATAAATAAATAAATAAATAAATAAATAAATAAATAAATAAATAAATAAATAAAAAAAATAATAAACATAAAATTAGAGTGTGGAAAAAACATGGATGAAATTGTTTTGTTTGACCATCAAAGATAAAGAAAAGCAAATTCTATGTTCTTCATTTGAATTGTGTCAATTTGATGAGACATAAGCATTGTAAACAGTCCTCTTTGATAAAGAATAGGAAACAGGAAGTTCCCGCTTTATCTTATCTGTGCCATAAACTCAATAGATGTGTGCAGACAAATTAACATTAATAGTCATGAGGAAAATAATGTTATTTATCTTAATCTGTTACATTACAATGCTATATATAGCATTTGGAAATTTTTCTGTGTTAAGAATTGTTAACATGTCCAATTTAATATAGAACAAGATGTATTATCAATATTGATTAAGAAACTTTTTTTTTGAGAAATCTATGTGTATTTCAAAGGTCCAGTTTTAAATATAGTTAGATATAGCTAAAGATGAGGAACAAATTTATGGATTTGGCAACTTAGCTTGCTTTTGGCAGGTAATTTTTAGAATAGATTGGGTAATATTGTTACCTCCTTAAATTCCTTTCTCGATGTCTTCATGATTCTATCTACCTTTTCCCTTGTAAAACAGCACAATGCTCCAATTCCTCAAGGTGGACGGGGTGCAATTCAGTTTGTGACTCAATATCAGCATTCAAGTGGACAAAAACGTATTAGAGTAACCACTATTGCCAGAAAGTAAGCATTAATTTTTGGTGTAGCATTCCAGACATCTGAATGATTTGTACATTAGTTAATAGTATTCAACAGGGAAGTGATGTTTTGATAGACAAGTTGAAACCTTGCATCTTAGGTTGCAATATTAAACCAGATTTATATGCTTGAGAAGTTAGTTTTTTATATAAAACAGAGTTGGTTGGGAGTGAGTGGGGGGAGAAAGAGAGAGCAAACACATTGTAAAACAATTGTTTAGAATTCATTTTGAATCAGAGACACATACACAATTCTGTTGAAGTACAAATTGGTTGACAAAAGACACATTTACAATATTGGGGTGTACAACCTCTCTTATAGAGTTGTACAAATTAGAATGTACATGTGATTGTAGCACCAAACTATTTGCTTAGATAGTGAGGTCAATGACCTAGTGTTTAACTGTGAGATAATCAGATAGGACTACAAAGCAATAGTAGTTTTGAAAGAATAAAAAGATAATATTTCATGAATATAATTTCTTTCTAGAGAGTACTTGTTATGGGTTTTATCAAAGTGTCCCTCGTTCCTCTTAAGTCTACCTTTTGGAATCTTTTTCCAGTTTATCGACATTCTTTGCCTTTGCAAATGTCTGTGGTTTTGTTAGTTTATTTTTCTCTGGAAAAGTGTATTTGGAGAGGGGTTTAATGTATTTATCTACTGTAATGACATCTTTTCTCCTTCAATATCCATTTGTGGATTGTTTTTAATTAAAAAGGTTGAATCCAAATTTCATAAAACAAATATAATTATTTTTGCTCAAATTGTAAAGCTTGATAACATTTTATTTAAACTGGTAACATTTTGTTTGCAGTGTGGATCTAATATGCATTTGAAATCCTGCAAAACTTCCCATGTGAATTAGGAAGGATTTTTCCTACATTGGATTTTATTTTGTTTTATGTTATAGGGTAATATTGAGAACTAACAATATTGATCATATAATAGACATATATAATAAATATTGGGTATTATGTAGAAAGTGAAGTTGGATAAGGAATTTAAAAACCCAAAAAATTTGATTTGTGCAAAAATATACTTTAAATTAGGATACAAGTCACAGGTTTTGTGGGGACTGGGAGAATTTTGTTGCTAGTACAGTATGCGGTAATCCATATTTGATACCATTTTCTTCTGGGAAATATTAATTGCTGATTGTGCTATAGTGTTGAAAATGAATATGAAGAAAAGTTCAGATTTGTTCAAGTGACAAAATTAGAAATTGCTGTTTTTGCTACTTTTTGATTAAATTTGTGATAAAATAGTTGCTTTTTTTGTTTTGCAGCTGGGCAGATGCTCAGACACAGATTCAAAACATTGCAGCTTCTTTTGACCAGGAAGCAGCTGCCATTCTTATGGCAAGATTAGCAGTCTATAGAGCTGAAACTGAAGAAGGACCTGATGTACTTAGGTGGTTGGACAGACAGCTTATCAGATTGGTAAGGCATTCAAAATGTTTTAGAAACTGTTTCCTTTCAAGGGTGAGTTCTCTTCAGAGATGTTTATCCAGAGGTTACACTTCAGAAGAGTTATTGTTCCATATTTGTTCCTCAACCGTTTGTTTCCATTATTGTAGACAGAAAAGAACAATTAAGATCCTGTGTTTAAATATAGGTACCATGGCAGTGATCTTGTATGATTAATTATTGCTAACTACAAAAAAAAATGGTAGAAATCAGAGAATTGATAGAGTTTCTTTTCAGCAGGGTAACAATTTGGAAAGCCTATTTGAATATTTATGGATAATAAAAGTTTTTAGCTCACTTTTAGTTGATTAAACAATTCCTGTAATAGGGGTTTTCAGAGGTAAATCTTGAACTGGATTCAGATCTTTAAGCAGAGGCTTATTCCTGTTCCTGAATAATTGGTTAGTTTAGGAAGTGGTTTTTATTATTCCTTTCTTACCCATAATATATTTTAGGGCATAGAGAGCATCTTTAGAACACTCCAGCTCACTGATGGAGAATTAGCAAAAATCACCTCTCTCCTTTTCTCTGATTGTTGAATCAGAGATTTCTGCCTAGAGCTTTTCTTGGGCTATGAACAGAATGGTTTCTTTGAATCCAGTCTATTGGGATTAGACTAGTGTACATGGTAATAATGCTAATAATACTTAATGATGTGTAAAGAAGAGTATTTTGTTATTGTTAATCCTTTCCTCATTTGTATGCATGCAATAGTTCTTAAGTAGTAAAATATCTTGTTAAGAACAATTAGTTCTTACACTACTGCACATACTAGCAATATGCACATACTAACAATCCAACTTAATATGCTATTTATAAATTAGCAGTTGCGTTAACAATGACTTCAAATAGCTGTTGTGAGTCCAGTGGATTATGATCCTAGTAAAGAAGTAGGTATTTTTAATCTTGTTCATGCCAAACTGAGGCTTTCATTTTTCTTATTTGCCAGCAGGAAAGTTTCCACACATCTCAGGGCATGTTTTCTTCTACTATGAAGTAGGTTCTGAATTGGATCTTCTGTTAGCCTCTGTTACTTATCTTTAAGGAATATCCTGACTGCCACCTGCGACACTCTTTCCTACACCTGTGCTTTTTAATTTCTTTTATAGCAGAACATGTCCCTCTGCTAGGTCTGATGCAAATCCAATGCTTTAAAAATTCTAAAGCCATAGTTGGGAACAATAAATACCTGAAAAACCTGCTCACCATGTGATGAAAAATATTAGGAAAATTGACAGTTGGTTTTTAATCTGACATATTTTGTATAATAAAGTGTTAATGTAAGAAATAAAATACTTATTTGAAGGTGATTGCTACTTGTATAGTTATTAACAGAGTTTCTCGCCACATACCATATTTTTTGGAGTATAAGACGCACTGGAGTATAAGATGCAGCTTAGTTTTTGGGGAGGAAAATAGGAAATAGAAATCTGCCTATCAGGTATTCATCTGGCTAGCATCCTTAGTCTGGTCAGTTTCAGCACATTAGATTGCTGGTTTTGAGCGTGTGCATGCATTTTTTATCCCCCGCTTGGGGATAAAAAACAGTTTCTAAAGCACAGCTGAGAGGGAGCAGCAATGAGAAAAGTAGGCAAAGCACGGAGATCACTTTACTTGCTAGCACCTTGTTAGGGCTGAAAAAAAGCTTCTAAAACACATCTGAGAGTCAGAAGGAGCAGGCAAAGTGCAGATCGCTCCACTTGTTAGCACCTCCTTAGGGCTGAAAAAAAGCTTTGAAAAAACTACATTCAGAGTATAAGACACACCCAAATTTTCAGCCTCTTTTTTGGGGGGGGGGGAAGTGTGTCTTATACTCCGAAAAATACGGGGTATGTAAGTTGCGATAGTTTTCTTAGTTTCCCTATCATTGAAATAATACTTTATTGTCTGGAAATCATAGTTGTGAACATAATTGAAAGCAAAAAAGTAGCATACAAAATAGAGAAACTATTATTTAGAGATATTCCTGACTATTAAAGTTGATGTAATATTTATGGATACAGATTAACTCAAGCCTTAGTGCTTTTCTTAAATCTGATTTGCAGACTTTTTTATTTTACAACATAATAATATTAAAAATGCCATACTGAACACTTTGACTTTGTTTTTAAATCTTGCAGTGCCAGAAATTTGGAGAATATCATAAGGATGACCCAAATTCCTTCAGATTTTCAGAAACTTTCTCCCTTTACCCACAGGTGAGTAAGAATAAAGCATGATTACAGTCCGACAAAAACATGTTGTCAATGCAGAGTAGTTCATTTGAGCTACGTGACGCAGTGGTTAGAGTGCAGTACTGCAGGCTATTTCTGCTGCGTTAGCAGTTTGGCAGATCAAATCTCACCAGGCTCAAGATTGACTCAGCCTTCCATCCTTCCGAGGTCGGTAAAATGAGGACCCAGATTGTTGGGGGCAATATGCTGACTCTGTAAACCGCTTAAGAGAGGGCTGTAAAGCACTGTGAAACGGTATATAAGTCTAAATGCTATTGCTATTGCTATCTTATAACAAATTAGGAGTGAAATACAGTGGAAAATTATTGTGACTTGCATCTTGGAGATTTTGAGGCAAGCAACTCGGTTAATGGAAGTGGAAGTGCCTGTCTCCAGTCCTCTTTAAAAATGTTAGAGATGAGAAAGGCAAGGATTTAGAAAAAATTGATAGAGGCAACCAGGAGCAGTTCTAGAAAAGGCTGCCTGAAAAGGTTAAAAACAGTAGGTTACAACTCTGTGACATTTCAGTAAAACTGGATGTTGCTTATTTTGTACATGAGCTCCATTGGACTTTTTTGGGGGTGGTAGTGGTAATGGGATCTAAATCTCTGCAGAGAGGTTGCAGTTATAATAGAAATCAGAGTCTTACCAATCAGACTAGAAAAGCAAAGCTGTGTTTTTTCTCCTAAAGGATATTACTTGCTACTTTTCAAGATTTAATTGATTGTGTGTTATTTGTGAATACTGCTTGATTTCATTATGAACTAAAAGCTTCATTATATTTAAAAGTTTGATTATAAGATCTACGTACTGAGACAATATTACTTACTATATGCATTAATCTATACTGTAGCTGTTTCAAGAGGGGAGTCCAAAAACATTTCTCATTCAGTTAATTTTAGTGCACTGATCTGAATTTGATGCACAATGAGCTTAAACATTTGCTAAAATAGAGTTATGTTGGACTTGTTTTCTTTTGCAGTTTATGTTCCATTTAAGAAGATCTCCTTTCTTGCAAGTTTTCAATAACAGTCCTGATGAAAGTTCTTATTATCGCCATCATTTCATGCGTCAAGATCTGACTCAGTCACTTATAATGATTCAACCAATTCTTTATGCCTACTCTTTTAATGGACCTCCAGAGGTATAGCACATAGGGGGGAAAAAATCCAGGAGAACAGATTTTGCTTTATCCTATTTTTTTATGCATATGCTATTTTGTTACCAGGGCTCAGATTGAAATATATGTTAAACAGATCACATAAGTTTAGCATCAAAAACATGAAATAAAACAATTGAATATGTCTTAAATTTGTCACAAAATGGTAGACTCAACACTGATTGACAACAATTGAAAGTGAAATCCTTTTTGTTTGGAATAGGGATTTCTAATTACTAATCCTCTTCTTCCAAAATTTAATTTTGTGTAATGCAAAAGTGGAAAAATTCTTTATTGAAGATTGCTTTTTAATCATGTGCTAAATGCCATCAGATGGCTATTCAAAACTTGCTCTGGCCTGTAATTGCTTTTGCATGCTGTTCCCAAAAGTATGCTCCCATACTTTTGGGAACATACTGCTCCCATAGAGGAGCATACTGCTCTGTTTTTTCTGAAGAGAAGATCAGGAATTGCCACCAGGTAGTATTGGTTGGCAAAAACTTGGTTGGAGTTTCTTTGGAGTGGGGTGGCATTTAAATGTAGTACAATAAATAAATAAGCTACAGGATGAGAATTCACTACTTTTTCCACACACTTTTAAAATCACTTTTTAAAAAAAAGGTCTTATATATTTATGTTTATATACATGAGAGGTATGGAAACCTGTATAATTATTTAATGCTAAACAGAATGTAAGTGAGGGTTAATGCTACTGTAAAACGTATTGCCTACTGAATCAAGGTATCAAGGGATCCCAAAATATGGAATCATACACTTCATTGTTGCTGCTGTTATTGTTATTGAAACATACTTATAAGATTTGTGCTTAAGCTATAATTAAACAAAGAATACATTATAAATATTACTTTATTTCCTAACTAATTGGCACAAAACTGTCTTTAAACTTTTTTTACGGTTTCAAGTATATTTAATGAAACATATTTCCTCTTTATATTAGCCTGTTCTTTTAGACAGCAGCAGTATTCTGCCTGATCGCATACTTCTCATGGACACCTTTTTCCAAATTCTTATTTATCATGGAGAGGTAAGAGGAAATAATTTTTCTTTAGAAAAGTCTTTGAGTAGCAACTACAGCCAATATAAATTTTGTTATTTTTGAAATGGTACTCAGTCTCTGAGGAAATTTATCATTTAATCTGGGGAAAAAAGGAGCTCAGAAATCAGCAATGGGCAGGTTCAGAACCAGAAGTAGGCATGAAGTCCTTCTTTATCATCATCATCATCATCATCATTTTTTTCTTTTCTTTTCTTTTCCCTGCTATATCTGTATTCACTTCTGTTATCTTTTTCTTTGCCAGTGTGGAAGGAACTGGTTGATACGTATATTGGACTATAGAGTATTGTTACATGTCCTATAAATGGTTACATATGAGATTCTTTTTTTCCATTACTTTTTCTTTTCTTTGCACTTCTATCTTGCTTTTTGTCAGATTCTTTTTTTTTACTTTTTACTTTTAATATTAATTTTTATTCATTTTTAAATTTAATAAAAATATTAAAAAGAGATTTTGACAACTGATAAAAAAGTGTTATCTAGTATACTCAATAAAAATCTGCTATTAGTAGTAAGTTATTATTTTTTTAAAGTTTTGATCAATTTGAATTATCACATGGCATGTGTGGAAGTAGACAATTTATGATAGAAGTATATTATAGATACATGAATATTAAAAATTTATAACCACATTTCTTGAAAATATGAATGTATTATTTTTTGTTTTTAAGGATTTAATGAAATGCCATAATTATTGAGTTGCTCTTAATAAAAAAACGATTGCACCGCTAAAATTAATCAGTAGATAGTCTATTGTGGTATTATCCTCCAAGTACTCTTTCAGTGTTTATATTTGGTCTGTAGTTGTTATTTATTTGTTTTAATCCTATTTAATCTAAGTCCCTTTAGAATTGCCTGGTAATTGAAGCAGCATATGAATAATTGAATAATAATAATGGCAAAAATAATAATATTGATTTACCTTGATCTAGCAATCTTACTATTAAAACCAATTTATATTAAATTTTCACTAAACAGTGAATGTTGAATTGCTGTCTCTAGACTATAGCTCAGTGGCGCAAATCAGGCTATCAGGATATGCCAGAATATGAAAACTTTCGTCATTTGCTCCAAGCCCCAACTGATGATGCACAGGAAATACTTCATTCAAGATTTCCAATGCCACGATATATTGATACTGAACATGGAGGTAGTCAGGTAAGTTACTTTGATTTCTACCTAGGGGCTTGTCTGTTAAATAAAAAACAGATTAAAAAACAATCTGTTTTTTATTTAAACAGTAATATAGCTTTGGTAAGCTATATTTCATATAATTAAAGGGAGCATGATTGAGTATGTATTATCCTGCATGTTGAGCTTGGAAGAGACAGTCTTTCATATAATCAAAACATACAAAGAGTGGCTTTATTCCCAGTTGAGAACCACTTACAGAATATCCTGTAAATACTTTAATTTCTGTCATGCTTTCTCCAGTGCAGTATTGAAATAATGTGAAACCTCTAATGTATTGAAATAGCACATTGTTGCTCAAAGATGTAGTATTTGGTTATTAAAGAAGAACATTGGTATTTGGGGGTGTGCAGTTTTTTTGATATACATTAGTACTTAAGAGTAGTATATTTATATAAATAATAAGAGAGAAAACTGTTAATACTAGTATGCATTGATCTTGTTCTTCAATTCATAAGGAAATATATAGGTGAGGGCACAATGTATCATAAAGACTTACAGATTGTCACAAAGTCTCATACAAATGCAAATGCTATGAGAATTGACCTTGCTATAGGAATGGTGTACATGCTGTGATCGAAACCATTTTATCTGTTATTTAATAAAATTATATTTTTCTTGTTTCTTTCAAGGCCCGTTTTCTACTATCTAAAGTAAATCCATCTCAAACACATAATAATATGTATGCTTGGGGACAGGTAAGCTTTAGCATAATTAACCTGCATAATTAAAATATTATTTTTTGTGATAATATTTCTGAGCATCTTCAAATTAAGGACTAAAGATAGGTACTAAGATGGAGTGGTAAATTAACTACTTATTAAATTAAGAAAATATTGTATTAGTTTTTTCTAGAATTAGATATACATTTTTGATAGAAAGTCTTCTTTGAGACTTTTTAAGTAAGGCAAATCTTCAAAGTTATTAAAAGTGTAAATTTTTTAAAACTGCTTTTGTTTTCATCATTTAAGAATTTGATAAAACTATATTGGATATATTTATACTGTGTATATCTACTGAAAAACAGATTAATAGTTTTATTGCATTATAGATAGCTATTCTAATAGGTACAGACAGTCAAAAATGACTCACTTTTTTAGAAGACAGATTCATGAAATGAAAGAACAATGTACTCATGAACTAAACTGCAAAGCAAATGTGAGATTTGAATCCAAGATACGCAGCATCTGTTTTTAAATAGTTTTCTATTCTTACACATATTTTGCAAAAGGAAAATTTATTTAAGTGTTGAGAGTTATTTTAATGGGGAAACTAAATATAAGGTGTAAAGCATAAGATCAGAAATTCCAACAACAGATGTCTCTACCACAGAGCACAAAAAATGTCCATTCATTGATGGCAAACTGCTTAAGTTTAAAGGAATGAAACCC
This sequence comes from Ahaetulla prasina, assembly GCF_028640845.1. Lineage (NCBI taxonomy): Eukaryota > Metazoa > Chordata > Lepidosauria > Squamata > Colubridae > Ahaetulla > Ahaetulla prasina. Next base: position 319,369,585 of record NC_080539.1, on the reverse strand, counting down.
TGAGGCTAGGACGCATTCTTAGAAATAAGGATGTTGCTGCAAATCAGTGTTTGTTTTTCATTATGCTCACCTCACAATATTTTTAAATCTATAAAAAAATGACCAGGAGGGGCAGCATTCCTGACAGTGCCACATGTCTGAAGGAAGAATAGTTGCACATATGCAGCCCAACTGGGGACTCTCATTTTTCACAGCTTCTTTTGCTTCCTTGTAATAAATTTATGTGACACAAAGTCTTTATTATTTATTAAAAATATATATATAGTTGCCCATCTATCAAAAGGAAAACTGAGTGGTGAACAAAATAACACATTACATTAAAAACCACAGTTTAAAACAATACGCTGGTTAAGGCCCCAGTAAAATTTAACATCCATCCATGCCAGCTCTGTCAACATCCTAGTTTCACTGCCTGGGGAAAAGCCAGATATGCACTGCTTTTCTGAAGGCCAACAAAGCCAGGACTGTCTGTATCTCCGGGGAGAGGCTGTATCATAAGGCAGGCGCCCTGACAGAGAAGGCTGCTAACATCTTCCATTCTGTAATAGGAATCTGGAGCACCAATTCTTACAGATGATGTCAGTCTGCAGGTCTTCATGGATCATTTGAAGAAACTAGCTGTATCAAGTGCTGCTTGAAAAAAATGTGGAATTTTAGACATGCTGACAAGTTGAAACATTTTCACTTTATTATTCTTTGTATGTAATTGTAAAACGGAATGCCCAAGCTGCCTAACTACATCTTATAAAAATGTAATTTTCAAGAGAGAGTGTTTATTATCAAAGACCTAAGAACAAACATAATTTTGAAAAGTAAATGAAATAGGAATATTGAAAGAAATCTTTTAGGTTGCCTTAGTCCAGAGGTCTTCAAATTTGGCAGCTTTAAGACTTGTGAACAAGTCTTAAAGCTGTCAAGTTTGAAGACCTCTGCCTTAGTCCATTGATAACTAGCTTTTTAAAATATATTCTAATGGTGGAAAGTACCATTCTGGTTTGCACTGCAAAAATATGGCATAATCATGCTTATACCTTTTCACTAGCAGAAAAAAATTGATAAGATGCTACAAGTCCAACTTGATGATATCTGAAAATATTTATTTTCTCTGTTTAGCTATTCATGGATGTTTTAATAGTTTTGTTTTTCATTGTTTGGTAGATAAATTGTTTCTATATGAAGAAACCAAGCAAAGAGAGATTGAAAAAAAATTGTTATCCAGTTGTTATCCAGAGCTTATATTTTGATAGTCTTCTAGTGTCAATCTTGCTACAATTATTCAAACTCTCTAAAATTGAATGAGTTCAAGAAAGGCAAATTAATATCCTATGCCTGTCGCAAATGTCTTTGCAGAAGAATACAAAAATTGTACTATAAATAAAAAAAATTGTCTGTTTCCCAAATATACTTTTTTTGTTATAATTATATAACAGTATAAAATTGTGTGTTCTTGTGCTATGTTTGTTTCTGTTTTGCTATTAAATTATATAAGTAGCAATTCTTTTCCAAACAGTATTACACACTACATGCCATAATGATTACAAATCTGATAATATTTAGCTTTGTTTTTTGAGAAAATCTATATTTACACACATGTACATATCTTTAATAAAGTTTTTTCCGTTTGAATACAGATTGGCTTGTTGAAGCTATTTCTATACCCAATATTTGATAAAGGTACAAAGGTATTCTTAAATATAGATATCAAGACATATCCTGTGGCCTTGCGTTATATATATTACAATGTGTGAGCTCCTTGGCCCCAAAATGAATATAAATTGAGCCTAAGGAGGAGTTTGACAATGCATTTCAAGAAACAACATCCTTTGCAACCTTGACTTAAGCATCCTTCATTTTGACTCCAGCAGAGAGAGAGAGAAGGCATTTGTACTTGATTGGGAAAGAATAAGTTTGCTTGATGGTTCCTCATTTTAGCTGGTCCTTATTAGAACTGTTATTTGAGATGAGTATCTATGAGGGTTGTCCCTCCCCCCCCAATGTAAAGGTGCAGGTCCAAGCTGTTGAAAAGCAGGTTAAAATATTTCAAATGGATGAAGCAGGCTGTGCTTCATTTTTATAAGTTGAAGTTAGTAAGTGAATATCAATACCCAAATTAATGTATTGTCAGGTCTTTAATGAGTAGAATGAGTCTTAGTAAATCAGCCAAAAAGTCTCTCTGGCTGAGCATTCTTTTTTCCATCTATGTGAAGCCTATAAGAACTTGAGCATGAATGCATGGATCTTAGTTGGACTTCGCCAACTTCCGGACCTCCGAACCTTTCGTCGCGAGCTTAAAACACACTTATTTATCTGCGCGGGACTAGATTAGATTTTAAAGTTATGGGTTTTAAGGGTTTTTTATTATTTATACTATTTTAAATTTGGGGCAATAGAATAAGTTTTTTAATTGTTTTTTAATCTGTATTTATATGTATTTTAACTGCCTGTGAACCGCCCTGAGTCCTTAGGGAGATAGGGCGGTATATAAATTTGAAAAATAAATAAATAAATAGTAAAAACTTCTGTGATCACAAAAAAAGACACATTTTTACTGATTTAACTACCACAGTTTCTTGATCATTTTATGCCAGTCTAGCTGTGGTATTACTTTTTTTAAAGTTTAGTTTTCACAGTTTAAACTAAGATTTGTTTTATAGGTAGTTTGCTTGAACAAATTCCATCTATTTTATGAAACAGTCTACAGTTTTGCAGTTGAGTTACGAATATTGACACATTTTAACTATGGCTTGTGTCTGAGTCCAGAATGCTCTCCTATTTTTGGTTTTCTATCCCCAACACAATTCTTGCTAATTGACAGACATGTTCATACACAAAACAGGCAAAAATCAATTAGATGAACAGAAAATACTTTGAACATGCATGCAAATTTGTGTTTCATAGGTTAGGATCTTTGAGATGCCATCAGTGGTAACAGCAATTGATAGCAAGCTTGCTAAACTACAGTCATTTTGCTGATATAGAAGGGTAATTCTGGTTTGTTGAATAACACATTTAAAATAATTTTTGGTGCCAAGTTATTTGCATATATAGCCAATGTATTATTTTAATTTTGTTTCCCTGTTAATGTATCTGCTGTTTTAGTGCTCGCTTCTCATGTTACACTCTTTTTTAGTACTATCCCTTTCAATTTTAGCCACTCGAAATAATTTGGAGCCATCTCCTAACTAGCAAGGCTTCTGTTAATTCTGTGAATCTTCACAGCTGGACTGGGAGTGTTGATAGAAGAGGCTGTAGTTTGCTGACTTTGGGTGGTAGCAAGCTGAATTCCTATGCAAGACCTGCAGCTACCCCAGTGCTGTGCAGAGTCCCTTGGAGCCTATTATTCTCTCCCACTCCCATCTTGGAAAGATTTGGCAGTCTGGGTCAGGTATTATCCATAAGCAAATAATGTGCAGCTGTATATCTCAATCCATGATTGATCAAACAATGTTCTCTCCTGGTGCCTGGAGGTTTGTAGAGTGGATGGGGAGGAACAGACTTAGACTCAGACTGAATGTTTGGATTTAATAAGCTTCTATTTCCAGGGATTTTCCAAAATTATTCTGGATAGTAGCATTTCAGGGATTCTATTATCTCAGGCAGAATTTGTATATAATTTTGGTGTTCTGGACTTTCTGCTCTTGCTTAGTAAGCAAATGGCAGCTGTGCCAGGGTGCCTTTGCTCAGTGATGTTTGATGTTCCAATTATGGCTTCTGGATTGGGAAGTCTGTTTATGCCTTAATCATCTTTTGTTTGGACTAATGTATTCTTGATGATCACCTGGGAAGAATAGCTGATCTAAAATGAAACAGTACAATGAATAATGGGAATGTGTCATTTTGCTACATTTCTATTTTACAAGCTGCATTGGTTACTAATTGGCTTTCAGATATAATTCAATATGTTGATTGTCATTAATAAAGCCCTTCATAGCTTGGGCCTTACATACCTAAGAGAATACCTTTTATTTGTTTCTGTTCATCTGGTAAGATCCCACAGGGTCAGCATGGTCCAGTACCAAAAATGATAATTGCTCAGCCTTTTTTGAAAGGGTAAATGCAGTGATTAACTCCTTGGGTGTTCCCGATTTTTCCTTCTACTGCTTAGGTTTATAGCTCTCCAACTTCCTCTTATAAAATCATTTGTTCCACCTCTTATCTCTGTAGACTAGGCTCACTGTCTAATAATCCACCAGGCCTTGAAGATTCAAGCCATTTTACTGAGCTCCTAGTGCCAGTGAGATTGGCAAACATTGTTCTAGAAAGCTTAGATAAGACTCCTGCAGCTTTCCTATAGGACTGTCCAAAGGTATATAACGAATTGCAACAGTCGTGCTTCATGCAAGGCCATCAGGGGTGTCAAACTCACAGCGTCATGGCGGCATCATGTGGCGTATCGGGACTTTTCCCCCCTTCGTTAAACTGGGTGTGGCCATCAGGGGTGTCAAATTCACAACGTCATGGCGGCATCACGTGACGTATCGGGATTTCCCCCCCCTTCATTAAACCAGGTGTGGGCGTGGCCAGTGCATGACGCATCCGGCCTGCAGGCTGGGAGTTTGACAGCCCTGGTTTAGCAGATCTTGCTCATGTGACTTTCATTTTCATAGAGACAAAATGTTGTCCAAGGGGTCGCGAAGGGTTGGACACGACTTCAAAACTAACAACAACAACAGCAACAACAACACAAAGACTGGCCATCTGAAGAGAAAATTTGTTTTCTCTACTACAACAATTCCTAAAAGGAGTCTCTGAAGACATCAAGCAAAATATTTGGGAGAACAATGAGGAGTAGGAAATCAACATTACTATGGTAGACAGAGGTGCTTGTGAAGTCCCCAGCTTTTTATGTACTTTGTGGCAATACAGTAAAGCAGAGCTCATCCAAATTTAAGCTATGGAGCTAAATTATCATACAAACACAGAGCTTGATTATAGCAACAGCAATGAGGGTATGAAGACTACAGAAGATGTATCTTTTGAATTACTTTATTGATGTCATGTACTCTTTACATTTCAGAGTCATTGTTGAACTTTTTTGGCAGTGTAAATAAGCTTCAGTCTGCTTCTAATTACCTTACCTTCAAGCAGACTTCTGTGTTAGTATCATGGTGCTGTTACGATGAGGGTCTCATTTTCTCCAGCTTGTGATTTTGTATCTTAATTTGTGGCCTTATTATTTCCATGTAAGATTACATGGTGCAGCTCTAATTAGTGGATACTTTGTAAATAAATTGTCTGGGAAATGAGATATAAATTAAGGTTTAATGTAATTAAAGTTAGTTTTGTCTTAATCAGCTTTAACTTTTTTCCATTCATTGCAATATGTTTTGTTTTTTCTAAATCATTATTTCAAACTACTACCATTATTACAGTAGAACAAACATGGTACTGTATGCACTCACAAGATTATAGTTTTCATTCCCATAATGCATATTTTAACATGCAGGTTGTCTATAAAAAAAGTGTAGCAAATTAATGTGCAACATTTATTGTTGAAAATAAACACTATGGAAACAGAGAACATTAAAATAGTGCGATATCCACATTCAAACATTGTTTTTTAATTCAAGCAACAGTTTACAAAATGGTTACAAAATATTCAAGATTCTAAAAACTCTTCATCAGACACGATAATTAAAAGTCCAGAAAAAAGATGTACAATATCCATTTTGTGGATAGGCCACAAGAGGCCACCAGGAATGAAATGTAATTCAAAGGAAATGTTTTCTTTTTACTGAATATTGCTAGAATGCAAATTTTTCTAAAATGCATATCATACTGTAGAATTGTAGAAAGACAAGACACTCAAATTGAGCTTTAGTTCAACTTTATTCCTAGTGATCTACAGAATAATTAAATAAAATTTATATTTTATTTTGTTTTATTAAATAAAATTTGATAATTTCCCCTTTAATAATGCTTTCCATCAACCTAGAACAATGAGTAAACAAAGTAACCTGATATTTCCTGCCTCATTTTATTCTATTTTATTTATTTCATTCCCCTTTTATTTTACTGCAGTAGCCTATTTCAACTATCATTACTGCCCTCTGAAGATAATTAAATTCTCATAACATCCTGAGCATCTTGGAATTTAATTTATATCTGTAAGAAAAGGTGACAGAATAAAGAAAAAAAATAATAAAAGAACAAGCCTACTTTTAGACTTCACCTAACTAACAGAGCAGCCCAACATCAACCAGGCAAGAAATTCATGAGTACAACTAACAGCAAAACAAATCTTATTTCCTTTATTTACACCTTAAACAGATATGACATCCTGAATTGGGATTTGGAAATAGAACTAGAAAAATAACAATTTACAGCTCTCTTCAGGAGGAATTAAGCCATCAGAAGGAATCCCGCCCTTCAGGAGGAATTAAGCCATCAGAAGGAATCCCGCCCGTCTGAAATAGCTGTTATTTCTCCAATAAATTTATCCCCAGTGCCAGATGAACAAGTTAAGCAAGGAAATAAAGTAAATCCCTTTAAAGCAATTTACAACAGACCTGATGGCCAGCGTCTGTTTACTGACTGCACAAACAATATTTTATATCTTTGAATATTCAACAATTATAAATGGAAGTTTGGAGGCTCTAAAAATAGCTTTTGGAAACTCTGTGCTAAATAATGCAGACAAATTAGCAGCTCTCAAGCTCAATACACTGGCACTAGGAATGAATTTGAAAGCAAATTAAGATAAGTAAAAAGGAAAAACACAAGGAGACATTCGGGTAATGGATCCCATAAAAGTGACAAACCTAAATAAGCATAATTGATTACTTCAAACCAGGGGTGAAATGCTCCCGGTTCGGACCGGATCCCGTGATCTGGTAGGGATGGGGGCAGGTAGTTCGGAGAACCGGTAGCAAAAATCCCTGCTCCCCCCACTGTCCACCCCTGGCTGTTCCTCTTCTCTGTCCCTAAAGTGCTTGGTGGTGATATAGCTGCAAACTGTCGTGGCACTTCAAAGGGCCGCACTACAGCTGATTAGCGCTGTAGGCAGCTAGTAGACCGGTGCCTCTATTTTTAAAGAAGGTAGACCAGGGCCTGTCAGTAACAGGCAATTGGTAGACCAGGATCTGCTTTTAAAGAAGGTAGACCGGGGCCTCTCAGTAAAAAGCAATTGGTAGACTGGGGTCTCTATTTTTAAAGAAGGTAGACCGATGCCTCCCAAGTTTTGTATACTTTATTATTTATTATTATTGACCATGCCCATTCAGTCACCTGACCAAGCCACACCCACCAATTAAGCCACGCTCACAGAACCAGTAGGGAAAATTTTTAGATTTCACCCCTGCTTCAAACGGTTTTCAGAAGCCTTATGGATTGCATGATGGAATTAACAGTGGCCTTTGGCTTACCAGGTAAGTTATTAATCTTATCATTTAGTTCTCTTTTCCGATGTCAACACCATAAAATTGACTTAAATGCTATTAAAGGGCTTCTCAATGTAACAGAATACAAAAGGATTTGCCTTGACCATTCCACAATTCCCCAAGAGCTGCTTAAAATGGAATTTTTTTAGAGATATCTTCTGTGAGTATTTCATAATGAGAAAAAGGAGAGCTCAACTCAATACACCACTCTGAGCTGAGTCTGTCTTGCCTAATGTCAAGGACAGGGTAGCAAATGATGAAAAATGATGGCAGTCTAGAATTACCAGCATTCTTGACAAGACACTTTGTCAGTAATGATCCTGAGATTACACGAGGAAAGACTGTCACAGATCAAGCACTAGAATTAATTACCGTATATACTCGAGTATAAGCCGAGTTTTTCAGCACGTTTTTTGTGCTGAAAAACGTCCCCTCAGCTTATACTCGGGTCTATACGGCTTATACTCGAGTTATTTTTTTTAAGCCTCGCTTATACTCGGGTCTATCGGCTTATACTGAGTTTTTCTTTTTCACATTTTACGGACGGAAGCCCTGCCGGTGCAGTGAGAGGCGGGCGGGGAGCCGCCAGCCTTCTCAGCTGAGGAGGAGGTTTCCCCAACGTAGGTGCCTCATTTCCCACCCTCGGCTTATACTCGAGTCCCCAGTTTACCCCAGTTTTTGGGGTAAAATTGGGGACCTCGGCTTATACTCGGATCGGCTTATATTCGAGTATATACGGTACTTCTTTGAAGCCTTACCAATAGTGAATAAGAAGCAATAACAAAAAGATTCCATTAATGTACACTGCTGATGGGGTAGCAGCCAAAACTAATAATTCAAATGCCCCACTAACAGCTGAAAATTGGAGATTCTTAAGATCTGAAACACTTCAGGTGAATTATCAGAAGATTCAAGATTTTAAAAAGAAGACACAACACCTTAACATACATCAACCAAGGTCCACAGTCCATGAATGTATCAAAAATAGAAGGCCAGATAATCTTTGATTCCAGTTTGTTGCATAGTTTTTCATCCCTCATAGTTGCTATATCAGTCCCATAATAGGAAAAAGTAGGAATGGCTAACATGGTGCCATTAGTATGGAGCTATCAAATGCTTTAGGAATAAGTTGAACATCTGAGTGAAAATAGTTTTCCATTAACCTCAGTAGAAGAGATGAGTCACAGCAAACCTAATTTTCTCTGCATACTTGTAGATTTTCTGGTTTCTGCAATGAGTAAAGAAAGTGTTGGAATTGTATGTGCAACTCCTGTGGCCACAAGGAATGATTGTGCAGTTGGATATAGTTTTCTTAAAACTTTCATTTAGAATTCTATCAGGTATAAACATTAGGGAAAATGGGATAATAAAAAGCAAAGCCACTTAAATTGAGCTTGACTCTTGGTTTCCAGATAGACATGTCCAGTGACTACATGGACACATCCACCTACACTTTTATCAATAATACCAGTAATGCTATTTTCTTCTAGACTTTTAACAAATTTCCCTGTAAAACTGCAGCTCTGCAATTTACCATGATTCTCCTGTTCAAATGCAACTAAATCCAATCTTGTGAGATCAGACAACTGGTGTTATTACCCTCTTTGGAGGTGAAGGAGGAGAGAGATAGAGTTGCATCTGTGTGTATGAAGAAATAAAGCATATCTGGCTAGTTTCTTGAATGTTAATGATCCATATTGATGGCACTTAGTTTATCATGCAATCAAATCTATACAGATGTTATTTTGCTAAATTCATTTTACAACCTGCAGGTGGCATTATTTCAGTGTTTTAAGCTAAATGTAACATTTTGATGATTTTCATGTAAGTTTGATAATGGCATTTACTTTGCACTGAAGCCAGAGCAATCAGGAAGCAAAGAGATGGCATTTTCAAGCAAATTATACATCCAGATAAACAGTCTAAACAGGCTGCAAGTTTGGTTGGAAACTAATCAAGGAGAGAGAAACAACTTAGAACTAAGGAGAAATTTCCTAACATTTAGAACAGGGGTGTCTAAACTACGGCCCGCGGGCCAACTGCGGCCCGCGGGTCAGTTTTTATTGGCCCGCAGCAAATTCTGGAAGTATAATTTAATATGGCCCTTTTAAGGCTGCTCGGCTCCTCCCATGGGCGGGAATAAGGAAGGGAGGGGGCAGAGGAGGCGGGGAGCGGGAAAGAGGCTGCTGGCCGTGCCTGCGCCCAGCAGTTCTACCCTCGCCTTCCTCGGGCCGCCTGGCGAGGCTCCTCGCGCCTCCCCATGTCGGACACGCGTGGCGGCAGTGACAGCCATCGAGAAACAGGTGAGGAGGCGGCAAGCGCGAAAGAGGCTGCTGGCCGTGCCCGGCCCAGCAGTTCTATCCTCGCCTTCCTCGGGCAGGGAATAACGAAGGGAGGAGGAGGCGGCGGCAAGCACGAAGAGGCTGCTGGCGTGCCCGGCCCAGCAGTTCTATCCTCGCCTTCCTCGGGCAGGGAATAACGAAGGGAGGGGGGGAGGAGGCGGCGGCAAGCGCGAAAGAGGCTGCTGGCCGTGCCCGGCCCAGCAGTTCTATCCTCGCCCTCCTCGGGCAGGGAATAACGAAGGGAGGGGGGGAGGAGGCGGCGGCAAGCGCGAAAGAGGCTGCTGGCCGTGCCCGGCCCAGCAGTTCTATCCTCGCCTTCCTTGGGCCGCCTGGTGAGGCTCCTCGCGCCTCCACCCCTTGGGCAGGGAATAACGAAGGGAGTTTCAAGTTCATACCAAATACAAAACAAAAGCCAAGATCAGGGGTGTCCAAACTTGGTCTCTTTAAGACTTGTGGACTTCAGTTCCCAGAGTTCCTCAGCCAGCTTTGCTGGCTGAGGGACTCTGGGAGTTGAAGTCCACAAGTCTTAAGGACCAAGTTTGACACCCCTGGCCAAGATGAATGAATATGAAACATTTTCCCCCCTTAAATGAAGATGATATCCACATATTGTTGCTTTTTAGTAGACTGACTGTATCCATCTGTATTGTAATGTCCCAGGTTTTCAGGCCTCTAATATAGTCCTAAATATTTACCACGAGTCATCAGAAATGCCAGCACCAAGAAACGCAAGATAGCAAGTGAGTGTAGAAGATTTCAAACACGGTGGGAAAATGAATATTTCTTTAAAGAAATCAACGGAAAGTGTGTCTGTTTGATTTGCAATGAAGATGTTGCCGTGATGAAAGAGTATAATGTCCGTCGGCACTATGAGACCAAGCATCAGAGCTACGCATCGTACACAGGTGCCAAACGAGCACAGAAATTCAAGCAAATGGCAGCTAGCCTGCAAGCTCAACAACAGTTTTTATTTCGTGCTAACAAAATACAGGAAAACGCCACAGCAGCAAGCTATGAAGTCGCAAAACTTATTGCCCAGCATGGCAAACCGTTCTCAGACGGTGATTTCATAAAGCAGCGCCTCATCAAAGTCACAGAAGTAATGTGCCCGGAAAAAGTGCAGGATTTCAACAATGTGACCTTATCCAGAAATACAGTGGTGCGGAGAATCGAGGACTTGTCAGCTAACCTGAAACTTCAGCTGAGAGAAAGCTTGTGCTTTTGATTTTTACTCGATAGCATGCGATGAGAGCACAGACGCCACAGACACCGCACAGCTTTTAATTTTTTTGCGGGGAGTCGATGATAATTTTTGCTGTACGGAGGAGCTGCTTGATATGATGAGCCTAAAAGGCACAACGACAGGTGGAAATATTTTTGACGCTGTGTCAGAGGCAGTTGAAAAGATGGGGCTTAAATGGGACAAGCTCTGTGGAGTAACAACGGATGGAGCTCCGGCCATGACGGAATGACATTGCTCCGGCAAAGGAATGGCATCCATGGTGTGCGTCAAGGTAAAAGAGAGCGGAGGTGAGGCTGTTAGGATGCACTGTATAATCCACCAAGAAGCACTGTGTGCCAAGACTGTGCAGCTGGGCAATGTGATGAACACTGTTGTAAAAACTGTCAACATAATTCGAGCTAGAGGACTGTACCACAGGAATTTCAAGCTTTCTTATCTGACGTGGATGCTGAATACGGGGATGTACTCTACCACTCTGATGTGCGCTGGCTCAGCCGTGGCTCTGTGCTGCAGCGGTTTTATTCGCTGAGATCAGAAATCGACAATTTTTTGAAAGAGAAGGACCGACCTCTTCATGAACTGAGTGACCCTCTGTGGCTGGCAGACCTGGCATTTTTAGTTGATCTTACTCATCATCTGAATACACTGAACAAGAACCTACAAGGCAAAGAACAGCTGGTATCACACCTGTATGCGCACATGAAAGCCTTCTGTGTAAAGCTCCGCCTGTTTGAGACACAACTACGAAGCTTTAATGCTGTACACTTCCCTCGCTGTCTGAAATCAAGTCTGCTTTTCCAAAGGCAGACCTTTCTGCTAAAAAGGAGAAATATGTTTCTGTAATTACATCTCTCGTGACAGAATTCAACCAGCGTTTTCAAGATTTTTCTGTCATTGAAAAACAAATCAAGCTGTTCTCGACCCCCTTCCTGGTGGATGCAGAAGAAGTGGAGGAGAGTCTGCAGTTAGAACTGATTGAAATGCAATGTGATGATTCTCTGAAGAGTCAACATCAGCTTCACTCCTCCTGACTTCTATCAGAATTTGGATCATGCCAAGTTTCCTCTGATGAGGCGCCATGCAAAGAATGATGAGCCTGTTCGCTCAACATACATATGTGAACAAACATTTTCTCTGTTAAATCAGAACAAAAGCAGACTGAGATCCAGAATGACTGATAGCCATCTCTGTGAAGTCCTTCGTGTCTCAACCACCAAACTTTCTCCTGACATCCCAGCCATCCTTCAATCCAAAGGACAGCATCACTGCTCCCACTGAGAGCAATGTTCTTCACATTATAGGCGAGTTAGAAATACACACAGTAATCATGTGTCAATATGTCACCTCTTGTGTGTGGCCCGGGCCACACATGAATTTACTAGGCTTATATACTGTTTGTTGTCCAGCCGCATGCCTTTCTGAATAATTATATTTAAAAATATTACATTAAAAATCAACATAACACAAACACACACGTACACAAACATAGAGATACACATGCACATATATATAACTCACACACATATAGTATACTTAAGCCTAAACTGTGCATAGGGACTACCCAGACGGCTGAAAAAAGTGATTTCTGACAGGTTCTCACACTTTTGACTGGTCCTCACACGTACAACTATCTTTACATTTTGCACCCTATCTTGTAACCGTGGTGAAGAGAAGCAGTTGTGAAATGAGTGATATGGTTGTTAAAAATGCTGCAATGGGCATAAATGTGAGGATGGTCATAAGTGTGAGGACTGGTCAAAAATTACTTTTTTTAACCCTCTGAGTAGTTTCTATGCCCATAGCCACATCCACTCAGTCACATGAGCAGTTAGCCACGCCCACCAGTCACATGACCACCAAGCCACGCCCCAAAATAAGCCACGCCCACCCCCCCACCCCCCCTGTAGCCCGGGCCTTTGCTTATTTTTCTGTATTTGGCCCTCACTCAAAAAAGTTTGGACACCCCTGATTTAGAACAACAACTTCCCTCCAGAAGTTGTAAGTGCTCCAACACTGGAAGTTTTAAAGAAGATGTTGGATAAACATCCATAAACATTTGTCTGAAGTGGTGTAGGGTTTCCTGCCTAAGCAGGGGGTTGGACTAGAAGACCTCCAAGGTCCCTTCCAACTCTATTCTATTCTATTCTATTCTATTCTATTCTATTCTATTCTATTCTATTGCATAAAAGCCCTTTCTCCAGTTTTCTCCTGTCCTAATTTCTCTACTCACACAATTCTACTTTGGAACCATTGCATGAAATGTCAAAACTGCAAGGAAATAACAAACTGTAGAGATCTATGGAGATGACCTTGGAGAACCCATCCAGAAGCCATTAAGATAACAGAAGCAGAAGAAATATGTGTTAAGCTAAGGTTGGAAGGCAGGAAGACTTATTACAAGTATCAGAGACTTATATTGGCTGCACCCTGACTCCCTGGAGTATAAAACGAAAGAAGGGAAAACACAGATAGACTTGCAAGATTCTGTTTCTATAGCCTCTCTCAATAACTATGGTTTTAATATATCCACGGAGTCTGTTTTTTGACCTGGTCTACTACAGCTGACATTGCCTTATCCCGCTTCACTCATTCTGAATGGGATCAGCATGCGAGTCAAGTCAATAAGTTTTTGAGCTGAGAAAATGTAACTGTTTAAGATCTCTTTTTTCAGCCTAAAATATTGCTTCCCAGCGTTGTCATATTGCTTCAATAATATTTTTTCCAATTTATATATATAGCTGTACATTTATTCTATCTCCCATTCCACACACACACACACACACACACACACACACACACACACACACACATTAAAAACTCCAGATTTTCCCCATGCTCGTGATGATTAGATATGCTTCTTTGGAAACATGAAACTTGAGCGCTCAGACAGCCAGTTTTACAGACTTCCTGACTTTGCAAGACGGAATGTTGAATACAAAATATTGTTTAAAACACTTGCATTCATTGATGCAATTCTTTCTCCATTATAAAAGGTGGATTAGTCACAAGTAAAAGCTACACTGGTTTTTTTTTCTCCCTAGGACATTATTTAATATTTTAATATTTTAGAATATGACAAGAAAAGTTGTTATTTTTTGTTGGATTATAGCAAAGTGCAACCCAAGTTTACATCCTTTCTTCCCTGACTACATTACTTATCCTGCTTTGGTCATAAACTACAGTATATTTATAAAAGGTCTCTAATTTCCTGAGCTATGAATAAATACTCCATAATTTATTTTCACTCAAATATCAAACTGAACTGTGGATTAAATCTATGGGGTTGAAGCTATCTGCTTTTATACCATCTTATCAATGTCAGACAGCTTTCTAAACACAAAGCTACTTGTTGACCCAGTAGAGGAAGTGGCTAACCAGCATCTGTTGGCTTTTATTTTCTGACTAATTAATAAATAAATAGCTGCTTTTCTTGCTCTATCAAAAGGGTGGCCTATCTTAGCTACGATAACCTATTTCTAATGCCATTTATTTCAGTTCATGCTGTGATAAAAAGAGCTATTAATAACAGCATGTCCAAGGTTGTGGTATACATAAGTACTGTGTAGCTGTGCTGTGCTGTGATTTGGGGCCTCAGGTACACTTTTTTTTTTCTCCCTAGGACATTATTTAATATTTTAATATTTTAGAATATGACAAGAAAAGTTGTTATTTTTTGTTGGATTATAGCAAAGTGCAACCCAAGTTTACATCCTTTCTTCCCTGACTACATTACTTATCCTGCTTTGGTCATAAACTACAGTATATTTATAAAAGGTCTCTAATTTCCTGAGCTATGAATAAATACTCCATCATTTATTTTCACTCAAATATCAAACTGAACTGTGGATTAAATCTATGGGGTTGAAGCTATCTGCTTTTATACCATCTTATCAATGTCAGACAGCTTTCTAAACACAAAGCTGCTTGTTGACCCAGTAGAGGAAGTGGCTAACCAGCATCTGTTGGCTTTTATTTTCTGACTAATTAATAAATAAATAGCTGCTTTTCTTGCTCTATCAAAAGGGTGGCCTATCTTAGCTACGATAACCTATTTCTAATGCCATTTATTTCAGTTCATGCTGTGATAAAAAGAGCTATTAATAACAGCATGTCCAAGGTTGTGGTATACATAAGTACTGTGTAGCTGTGCTGTGCTGTGATTTGGGGCCTCAGGTACACTTTTTTTTTTGCTTTTGATGCAGGACATTACCCTGGAAAGGCAAATACAAAAAAAAAGTGTTCAAACAGCATAAAAAGAAAATGAATGAAATGAACTTTTATTTTTCATTCCAGTAGATTAAAAATTATATATGGCAGTAGTTTTCACAGAAAATTGTCAATATATACCGTAGGATGCTAGGCATATTCCAATATAAAATGATTTGTGCGAGGCAGCAGCAGCAGCAGCAGCAGCACAAAGTTGTAAGTGCATCACAATAGGAGGAACATATCACATTAGTACATGTTGGAATTGTCACTTTCCTAGAGGAACAAAGCACACAATAAACTATAGAGGGCCTACTTGTTCAATAATAAACTTTCAATGTTTGCCGATCATTGCTTTTATTAAATAATAATTCTTATTAAAATTTAAATACACAAAGATAAAAACTAATACAAAGAATATGAAAAAGAAAAAAAGACAATAGAGAAGAAAAAACACATAAAGAAATAACTCCCTCCTCCTTCTAGACAAGTACAAACCATTTCAGTAAGTTATCATCTTCTGCAATATTTCAATAAAAGATCTCTTCTTCAAATATTTTATCTCTTATTGATAGACAAATTATAAAATCTCATCATTCAGCTCTAATCAGCATGTCTATTAAGAATTATCAGGAATAATAACATTTTCATTTTTTTGTTATCAGCAGAGATGAATCTGCTAATCAAGGTTTAAAGCTGCACTTTTATTAAAGACCATAAACAAAACTCATAAATTACAATTCCTTTGTGTTTCATGGTATTTGTCCTCTGAATCTTACAGTTGTTGCATGCTATATTGACCCACAGGAAACAACATGTAGACATTGAATGACAGCTCCCACTCAACTTTTGAGGATAATACAGAATATAGAATAATAGAGTCAAAGGGACCTTGGAGGTCTTCTAGTCCAACCACCTGCTCAGCAGAAGATCCTATACCATTTCAGACAAATGGCTGTCCAGTCTCTTCTTAAAAGTCTCCAGTGATGAAGCACCTACAACTTCTGAAGGCAAGCTGTTCCATTGGTTAATTGTTCTCACTATTAGAAAATGTTTCTTAGTTCCAGGTTGTTTCTCTCTTTGATTAGTTTCCATCCATTGTTTCTTGCCTTGCCTTCTGGTGCTTCTGAGATTAGGTTGACCCCCTCTTTTTTGTGGTAGCCCCTAAAATATTGGAACATTACTATCATGTTGCCCCAGTCCTTTTTTTCTCTAGACTAGTCATACGCAATTCCTGAAACCATTCTTCATATGTTTTAGTTTCCAAGCCCTTAATCATCTTAGCTGCTCTTCTCTGCACTCTTTCCAAAGTCTCAACATCTTTTTAATTATATGGTGATCAAAACTGGATGTAGTATTCTAGATGTGGTCTTACGTATCACATGCAGTACTAATACTTCATGTGATTTCGATTCTATCCCTCTCTTTATTGCATTAGCTTTTTTGGCTAATGAATTTTTTGGCTAATAAAACTAATATTTCATAAAGTAAGGATCTTCTTCAGACATTTAAATATATAGTAATAGTGCCAGGGTGCAAGGAGGGGTTGGCCAAAAGGTGAAGATGAAGGCCAGAGCAAAGGTTTAAGAAGATCTGCATCGTGGAAAATGTTTCTCTTAGGCAGAACTCACAGGTGTCAC
Source organism: Ahaetulla prasina (assembly GCF_028640845.1). NCBI lineage: Eukaryota > Metazoa > Chordata > Lepidosauria > Squamata > Colubridae > Ahaetulla > Ahaetulla prasina. Next base: position 319,352,775 of record NC_080539.1, on the reverse strand, counting down.
AGGTGTAGCCTTACTATGTCATAAGACGAAGCAGACTATTTCAGATTGTGAAATATTATAGAAAAAATATTATAGAAAATGCAAAAAGTGGAGCTGATGTCTGCTTGCTGTAATGAAACTTGAAAAGTGTTTTCCTTAGACTGTAATAATACAGGATTTGGTGCTTTGTTTCACACAGTTTCACACAGTTCATATCTTTTGGGCTGTCATTGCTGTAGCAACATGGCAGTCTATTAGAGAACCCAGCTGTGAGCTGCATTTGTTTTGCTATTTATACAGAGAGTTGGTTGATGTGACTATAAAGGATTTTTATCTTCTCTTCCCTCTCTGGCTTTTGTATGTGGTGAACTAGTTGCATGAGTCATCCAAGAGTGCTTCGCCCTATGGCAAACCACGTGATCAATGTGCTTTGTGAGAACCAGCAAAAAATCTAGAGTTTTATCTCCTTTAAACAGAAATGACCTTTCCTTCTCAGGCTTGGCTGATAAGATTTTTGTGAGCATTTTGAAATATGTTGGCAATCTATTAGCCAGGTAGAGAAAGGATTGTGTATGAGGAGTGATGGGTCTGACTCAGAACAAACTGATCCTTTTTACCAACTTCTGAATAAATATAATTAGACCAGTTGATGGTCATGCCATTTGATGTCTGCTTGCAAAGTTCTGGTGAAAACACAAATGATTTGTGGTGGGAAAGAATACTTGAATGGACAAACCTTTAAGTATGGGGTTGGGCAAACTTTTAGGCCCCGAGAAACACACTTGCTTCTACATTAGTGGCCAAAATTGTGGAAACCTTTTGAAAAAAGTGTATTTTCTAAAACTAGCTAATAACCACACTTTTTTGGGATATTACCATAAAATTATATATCAATAGAAAGATAATTTAATCATGAATATAATACAATAATTTTTATGAAGGATTTGCTATTAGAATAGCAGATACAGTATAAAGAAGAAAAGTGAAACACGTAGAAGAAATGAGATATACAAAAATTATCATATCAGTTAATACTTAGTTGGGTAAGTTGAGTAGAGATCAAGACTATTTATATCTTGGTCATTATGGTAGTAATCTTGATTTTATCATTAAAATTTAATATGCAGTTACGTATGTTTGTTTGGCTGTTCAAACTATGATGATCAATGGAGCTTACTTCAAGTTCAATATGCATAGTGTTATAGCTTTATCGTGCAATCCTGTGAACACTTACTTACAAAAAAGTACATTTCCCTGAATTTCATTGGAACCTGCTCCCATGCTGAATGAATTGCTGTTTTATCAATCAACACAATGATTTACTGGTGAATAGCAGAACAACATATATAGTACTAGTATTGCCAATATTCATGGCAATACTAAATGCAGCATTGAGGCAAACAGACATCAACAAGCACAGCTTTATTGAAAGCATTGACCAGTTTGAGAGAAAATAGGAATATATTGGCCACAACATATAATTACGCCAAATGTATGATTTTGTGTAGCTAATTTGGATTATTAGGAAGCTAATTACCCAGGAAGCAAAATAACACTAAAATATGTCCAATAAATTTATTCATTATCTCTTCTTTTACTTCTCTGTCAAAATATAGCAAATAATATTAGCCAATGGAGTCATTTCCTCTGGAGCATGGGTATGATTTTTGATTTATCAAATAGAGGTTTATAGCAACCCATGATTTCTACCACTTTCTTAATAGTCCCAAAAAGGTCTGATTCCCTAATTAATCTCATCATTTTACAACATTTGTATTGAAATTAGCGTTGAGGATAAATCACTAAATATATCATTATTTCAATACATTTTCTTTCTTGCTCAATACAGGGAATAAGGAGAGAGAGGATTTCATATACTGCTGTACAAATAACAATAACTTGGCAAGCTATTTGGAGTATGCATCTATTTAAAATCAAGTAGCATAATAATAGTAGGAAAGTAGCAATGCAAGCCAATTCTCAGTATTCTCCTTTGAAAAATATTTTTGGGGGACTACAGTCACCAGGAGTCAATTTCTTGGCAAGATTTTTAGAAGTGGTTTGTTATTGCCTTCTTTCAAGGCCTGAGCAAGAGTAGAGCAGCTGCAGAGAGCCAGCAGAGATGACAGGCTCCAGACCACCTATGATGAGGAAGAGCTCCCTCCCTACTCGATCTGCGGGCTGCTTATTAGGAAGCAGCCCTGCCCCTCCTTACAAGGAACAGCTGAAGAAGGCTGATTTAACCTTCTGTTTCAGGGGGCTGGGGAGGACCCCTTACAGGGACGTGCTGAGGAATTTGGAAGGTATCTGCACGATAAAATTGCTCAGATCTGGGATGGGCTGGACGCCGACTGGGTGGATCCAGGCGGGATGACGCAGGCACGTTTTGAGAACATTGTTTGGGCTGAGTTCGACTCTGTGACTCTGATGACATGGACAGGATACTGGGGAGGTTGAATGCCACACATGTTTATTGGACCCGTGTCCCTCCTGGCTGGTACTGGCCACCCAGGAGGTTACACGAGGCTGGCTCCAGGGAATTACCAGTGCCTCTTTGACGGAGGGAGTCTTCCCAGCCGCCTTGAAAGAAACGATGGTGAGGCCCCTCCTTAAGAAGCGTTCCCTGGACCCGGCTATTTTGGCTAATTATCGTCCCGTCTCCAACCTCCGCTTTTTGGCGAAGGTTGTTGAGAGTGTGGTGGCATGGCAGTTTCCCTGGTACCTGGAGGAAACTGTTTATCTAGACCCAGTCTGGCTTCAGGCCTGGGTACAGCACAGAGACGGCTTTGCTCGCGTTGGTTGATGATCTCTGGAGGGCACGGAACAGACTGTTCCTCTGTTCTTGTCCTGTTAGATTTGTCAGAGGCGTTTGATACCATCGACCATGGTATCTTGCTACGACGGTTGGGGTTTTGGGGGTGGGAGGCAGCATTTTCCGGTGGTTCTCCTACCTCTCCGACCGTTCGCAGACGGTGTTGACAGGGGGGCAGAGATCGACCGCTAGGCAACTCACTTGTGGGGTGCCGCAGGGGTCGATTCTCTCACCTCTCCTGTTCAACATCTATATGAAGCCGCTGGGGGAGATCATTCATGGTTTCTGGGTGAGTTGTCAGCTGTACGCTGACGATACTCAGCTGTACATTTCCACCCCGAACCACCCCAACGAAGCCATCGATGTGATGACTCGGTGTTTTGAGGCCGTTCGGGTCTGGATGGGGATGAACAGGCTCCGACTCAACCCATCCAAGCCGGAGTGGCTGTGGATACCAGTGTCCCGGCACAGTCAGCTTACCCCATTGCTGACTGTGGGGGGCGAATCGTTAGCCCCCAGGGAATCGGTGCGCAATTTAGGCATTCTCCTGGACGCACGGCTGTCTTTAGAAGACCATCTGATGGCTGTCGCCAGGGGAGCTTTTTATCAGGTCCGCCTGATTCGCCAATTGCGCCCTTTCCTGGATCGGGACTCGTTATGCACAGTCACTCATGCCCTCGTCACTTCCCATCTGGATTACTGCAATGCTCTCTAGATGGGGCTCCCCTTGAAGAGCACCCGGAGGCTCCAACTGGTACAGAATGCGGCCACGCGGGGGATTGAGGGAGCACCTCGTAGCTCCCACGTAACACCTTTACTGCGCAGGCTGCACTTGTTGCTGGTGGTCTTCCGGGTGCACTTCAAGGTGTTGGTCATCACCTTTAAAGCGCTCCATGGCATGGGACCAGGATATTTACGGGACTGCCTGCTGCCGCCAGTTACCTCCCATCGTCCGATGCGTCCAGTGTGCTCTCACAGGGAGGGCCTCCTTAGGGTGCCGTCGCCCAACCAATGTCGGCTGGCGGCCCCCAGGGGAAGAGCGTTCTCTGTGGGGGCCCCGGCTCTGTGGAACGAGTTGCCAGTGGGACTCCGTCTTCTCCGTGATCTTCGGACCTTTAAGCGCAAGCTCAAGACCTTCTTTTTTCACCAAGCGGGGCTGGCCTGATTGATTTTAATATTGTGGGTTTTTAGTGGGCTTTTAACAGGGGTTTTTATCTTTTGTAATTTTCTTATTTAATATTTTTAATCATACAGCGTTTAAATTAGATTTTTAAACTTGGTATTGTATTTTAAATTTTTTTGGATTATTGTTGTTTTATCTGCTGTACACTGCCCTGAGTCTTCGGAGAAGGGCGGTATAAAAATGTGAATAAATAAATAAATAAATAAATAACCAGACACTGGGGGGAAGGTGCGTTTGTCAGGAACACCTGCTCATTTTGATGTGCCTCTTCCTGGCTTCCCTGGATCCTGTTCCTTGAACTTTGGATTCTACACCTCAGACTCTTGTGGAATTGGACTTGGCTCTTGGATTTCACACTCTTGGACACGTCTTGATATTGTTGGTATTGTCACTTTCCTCTTGCCTCATGGGTTGGCTGGGCCTTACTTTGAGAATCCAGACTGAGGGAAAACTGAGGGCTGGGGTGGAGCTTCACCAGCACCATTGGTGGATTGTTTGTCACTTTGATAAGTGAGCAATAAACAGATCCTCCTCAATCTTTGCCTTGGTCACATGACTTTGGTCAGGATACTTTATTCCTAAATTTAAGACAACTTTCTGTCTTTAAGATATAATGAATATTGGGTAGTAGCAGTGGTGAAATTCAAAAAAATTCCCTACTGGTTCTGTGGGCATGGCTTAATGGGCGTGGTTTGGTGGTCCTGTGACCGGGTGTATGTGGCTTGGTGGTAATATGACCAGGTGGGCATGGCTTGGGGGGGTCATATGAGCAGGTGGGTATGGCTTGGTGGTCATGTGACCGGGCAGGCGTAGCTGCACAACTGACTCACACACAATATAAAAGCAGCTGGACTTCACACAAAATGGCTCCTATAACAAGCAGGAACCTCACAGACATTCAGACAGAGCTGATTTTCTTACAGCTGATTGGTAGTAAAAAAATGTTTTAAAAAAAGTTAAAAAAAAGTTCTGACATTGCCCGGCACAGCTGCTTGTCACATAGCTGATCTTTTCTCCCACTTTTAAAAGCATTTTTTTACTACCGGTTTGGGTGAACCAGCCGGAACCAGTAGCATTTCATCCCTGGGTAGTAGGGATAATTGAAAGAGTAGGTAATTGGAAAAAAATTGAAAAAAAGCAAGAAAATTGTCATTGTTAAAAATTTATTTGTTCCTACAATAGCTTTGCTTTTCAGTCATAGTAATAAAGATGAAAAAGTTAATTCATATTAACTTTGTATTTTATTTGCAAGCGAATGTAGAATGATTTATAAAGATTAAATCTCTGAGAAAATGATGACTGTAAGCTCCCAAATAACTCTGAATTCTAAATTTAGCTTGATTAAGTTGTTAGCAAGTCACTAGTCATTCATTTATGTATCCAGCGTTATTTATAAAAAGATAAATAAGATAAATTAAGCCATCAGATTATAATACTCTCTGGGTTGGTTTGACTAAAATGTTTGATAATAATGAACCTTTAATTTATTAATCACACCTTTGAATTAGACAGTGGTAATGGTCCCAACCTTTCTTTTTAACTTCATGTAATAGCTTTCTCAGTCCTAGATGTAAGTATTTTTAACTTCCTATGAAATGGAAAGTTGCTACATCACTCAGAAGCTGGCCTGAAGAAAGGAAATCAGACATGAGTGTTCATTATAAAATGGTAAGTTGGTATCACTTTTCTGAAATTAATAACCATACAGAGTCACTGGGTATCTCTATTTAGACTCCTGTCTCATTGTTTCTTCTTCCATCTAATGCAGGAGTGTCCAACCTTAGCAACTTTAAGACTTGTGGACTTCAACTCCCAGAATTCTTCAGTCAACCAATCAGTTGGGAGCTGAAAAATTGAAGTCCACAAACCTTAAAGTTGTCAAGGTTGGACATTCCTATCTAATGGGTTTCCCCCGAGCCCTAGTCCTTCTGTTGATCTCTGCTGTTTTACTGTATCACACCATCCCCATCCTGAGTTCCTATGTTCACTTCAGTTCTTGTGTAGCTAAAAGCACCATTCTGGCTCCCCCCCAGACCTGTCCAACCTCATCTGAATCATGTTCTTCCTGAATCAGTAGGTTTGGTACTTCCCTACCCCAAATCACATTGTTACCCCAGCTTCTCCTTGCTGGGTAGCAGCAGTAGGATCAATCTACTCTTTCCTTTTTCAAACTTAAGGTGATGACAAGAAACCCTAGAATTGCATGACTCTGGAGCTATCTGCCATGATGTGGCTCTGGGCTGCAAGGAGTTCTTAAGCCACAGTGCAGCATGAACTCAGCTGTTCCTGCCCACTCCAGCATGCCCAAGAAAGCTGAAGTGCTCAGGAAGTCCCAGAAAGCCACAGAACATCAATGCGGGGAAAAATGCTGAAATTTTTGAATTCTACAAAACAGTAGTTGAATTTGACGGGGATTATACTTGGAAAAGGGCTTTGTGTAGATTGCACTTCATCTCAGCCCTCCTTAATTCACAGCCAACAGCTCTTCCCAGCAGCCTCTGGAAAGTTCAAATCAAATGGAGATGCAGCCAGTAGCTCAGCCCACCTTGCTCCTCTGCACTTCCTCTCAGCCCTTTCACATTGTCTCACCTTGTAATGGAATGCTAAAAAAATTCATTGGACTATATTCTATGAAGGAATGTCTACTAAATGGATAGATTTTGGCTGCTTCCCGATATGATCTTAATAAAGAATTTCTTTGTTAAGAAATTGTTTTTTCTCTATGTGATGATATTGTTTTCCTTTTGTAATTTTTGTAATTAAATTTTGTAACCTTCCCATGTGTTTCTACTGCTTTTTGCAACTTTTATTTCTCATCTCAACAATGTTGTTAAGGAAAGAACTGCAGAACAGCTGCCAATTTTTGTTTGTTTGTTTTCTAGGTGCTATCTGACCAGGAGTATTCTATAATTGTTTTCCCCCTCTGAATATTATTTATATATTTACTAATTTTATATTTCACTTTTCCAATTAGTACACATTCTTCATAATACACATAATACACATAATAATAATACACATACACATACACATAGTATACACATACTCAGTAAGCTCAAACTGCCCAAGGAGCTGCTGATTCAGTTCTACAGAGGAATTATTGAGTCTGTCATTTGCACCTCTATAACTGTCTGGTTCAGTTCTGCAACCCAACAAGAAAGACACAGACTTCAGAGGATAATTAGAACTGCAGAAAAAATAATTGCTACCAACCTGCCTTCCATTGAGGACCTGTATACTGCACGAATCAAGAAGAGGACCGTGAAAATATTTACAGATCCCTCACATCCAGGACATAAACTGTTTCAACTCCTACCCTCAAAACGACGCTATAGAGCACTGCACAACAGAACAACTAGACACAAGAACAGTTTTTCCCCGAAGGCTATCACTCTGCTAAACAAATAATTCCATCAACACTGTCAAACTATTTACTAAATCTGCACTACTATTAATCTTCTCATAGTTCCCATCACCAATCTCTTTCCACTTATGACTGTATGACTGTAACTTTGTTGCTGGCAATCCTTATGATTTATATTGATATATTGACCATCAATTGTGTTGTAAATGTTGTACCTTGATGAACATATCTTTTCTTTTATGTACACTGAGAGCATATGCACCAAGACAAATTCCTTGTGTGTCCAATCACACTTGGCCAATAAAAATTCTATTCTATTCTATTCTATTCTATTCTATTCTATTCTATTCTATTCTATTCTATTCTATTCTATTCTATTCTATTAATACATGGGCATAGCATCACCCTTCTGCAATGTTTACTTGTTTCAGCTCCTACTTTTTTCAAAGTTTAGAAGAACTGATGATTTCTTACTACTTTACATAACAGAAGAGATACCTAAAACCATTTCATGTGTAATTAAGCTACCAAGAAATCTCTGCCACATCAGACTAAAATCCAGGATTCTATTTCTATATTGTATTACCTGGTAATGGAATGCTGAACAAATACCTTGGACAGCAGAGGAGGTGGCAAGAGAGGTAAGGGAAGAAGCAAGGCCTTTGCAATAAAAAATATTGAATCCAGGGGAAGGGAAGAAGAATGTGAAAGCAATTTAGAATGGCTCTGCCTTAATTATGCTAGGTATAAGCTGCGTGGAAACATTATTGATTAATGTCAAGACCTGCAAGGCTAGCAAATCCAGGAAGCAAACTTTCTGGAAAGGGTGATGTAACTGAATCTTGAAATCCTATTAAACTAATCCTTCCATGCAACATATACTTAACTAAGGCAGAGTGTTAGGCCTCTCCTGGCTTGGACATTTAGGAAAGAAAGACCCTCGACTCCATTTGTAGTGAAAGGTATACTTTTACTAAAGTCAAGTGGTTTCAGCATAAGCAAAGTCAGATCTGAATATTCCCACATAAACCCAGGGATTTGACCATTGTTTGTTGGGTGTTTGCATTCAGTTCCCATACCTGTGTCCTTGGATCTTTCAACCTTTGTCTCTGGTTGACATATCTGTTTCCTGTCATTCCCCCCTCCCTATATTCCCCCATTCCCCCTCTCCCCTTTTATGGCAAGATGCGAAGCAAGGCTGAAGGGGTGAAATGCTCCCGGTTTGGACCGGATCGGCCAATCAGAGAACCAGTAGCAAAATCCCTGCCCCACCCCTACCCATGCCCACCCAATTGCCTGGTTCCAAAGGTAAAAAAAGAGACACAGCTGAGCTGCCTGATCGTCAGAGCCTTTTTTAAAACTTTTAAAAGCATTTTTTACAACCTATTAGGCAGAATAGGTTGTAAACCACCCCCACCCCCGCGCTGTTCTACTTATCTCATGCCTCCTTTTGGCGTGCACTGTGTGCACGCATGCACCTTGCATTTGGTGTGTGGTGTGCACTGTGCATGCGTGGGCATAGTGCACATGTGCAGCCAGCAAACCGGTAGTAAACTGGTTCAGATTTCACCACTGCTGAAGAGGTATGATGGCAGATCTGTCACACAGTTTTTCTGACTCTCTTTCCATACTTCCCCTTCTCCTACATTCAACGATATCTTCTCCAATGGCCCTGCTTCCTTCCTTCTAGTCCTTCCAACTATCTTGTCGCCTCCTCTGTGCTCCCAAGATTTGTTAGGGTTTCACTCTAATGCTCTGGATGCCCAGAGTAAAACATAAATGAATACCATCGGTTCTTAGGGTTCTCTTCCTACCTTTGGTTGCAATTTAGAGGCATATTGGCTTTGATACTAAAAGTAACATAAAACCATTGTAGTCTAATACAGAAAACAGTATGCCACTTATGATTCATAAAATCTTTGGGGCCAACAATGACCTAGAGATGTGGAAAATATTCTCAGTCTGAAATACTATTTTGAGTGATTTGAATACAGAACAATAAAAAAAAAAGAATTCTAGAGTTTTTGGCTGGTAGCTTGACAAATAGAAATACAAACACAAACACAAAGGTCAAGGGTTCTTAGTATTTATATTGTTTTTTACCAATCTGGCTATTGAATAAGTTTTTTATGTCTGATTTTAAATTGTATTTATATGTTTGTTTTTAATTGCCTGTGAACCGCCCTGAGTCCCTAGGGAGATAGGGCGGTATATAAATCTGAAAAATAAATAAATAAATAAATAAACAAACAAACAAACACATAAATACACCCAGTCATTTCTCTGCATATTATGATCCCATGAAAAACAGCTAGATAAAGGAAGATACCTTAATTGGCTTACTTAACTCTTCATGGACCAGTGGTAGGAAAAAGAAGAGCATTTGAAAGGGAACTTCAGTGGTTGGGTACTGTTAATCTACCCTTATGGGAGCTGCTACTCAAGCTGCAAATCCCTCTTTAAGCAGTAAACATGAGGATCCAAAATTGGCCACCCAGGAGGATAGACAGCCTTTTCTTTGAAAAGTGAATCTACATATTCAGCAGTGGTGGGTTGCTACTGGTTGGCCCCGGATTGGATGAACGGGTAGCGGCGGTGGCGGGAGGCTCTGCCCATCCACCTGGATGCTTCTGTGCATGCGCAGAAGCTTCTGAGCATGCATAGAAGCATTGTGCATGTGCGCAAGCTCGAGCAAACTGGTAGCGACCAGATTTGAAACCCACTACTGATATCCAGCAACAAAAAGTAAGGGAAAATACATCGCAATTTAATGTCAGTGATTGTCCATGGCTTCTGTTTTTCAAACAATCATTGTAATTATTATAATATTTCATTGGACTTCAAGATAATTTAAATTTAGTTTAGAAAATTCAGGGAAAAACATTTTTCACTCTCTTTCACTTTCTCTAGAAGGCTGAGTCCCTCTTTTAAGTAATATGGGATAGGTTACATAGTTCTGAATGGGAAGGGAATTATTCTAAATGATGTAAGGATTTCAAAATGCATTAATTTAAGGAAGTTTGTAGAAAGAAAGGTCTCCTTATCATAATGTGCCCAGTGCTGTGTACCATATTCTTTGTGACTAATCTGAATGTCTTTCTTGATAGTTGCAAGTTGTTGAAGGAAAAGAACAGGACATTTTCCTTAGTATCCAAGCCAGTTAATTACTTTTATAATTTGTTATAATTAACAAAAAATCTTTGGAGTGTGATGAATAGAAAGGGATTATAGTTTAAAGCAAAATATGAGCAGTAGATATAAAATTGGATCAGATCCTGACTTCTCTTATCTTGGATTTTCAGAATAATGAGATATGAGTTTCTTTTTTTATCCGAAAATCCTATTCCTAATAGACAGGACCAACAATGAGATAAAAAACACAATAAATTTGGAGCATAGACTATCCACTTCACAACTGCCAGATCCATTTTCAAATTTCTCTAGAGATACAGTGTTTCTCATTTCATATTGTAGGGAAAAGAGAAAGGATGGAAGAAAGTTGCCATGCTATCGTGGTGGGGAAAAATTGTAGTGCAACTCTGAGGAGGAAGATCAATTTTATTGAAGCAATAATTGTTGGGTTCCAGTCAGAGGTGGGTTTCAGCAGGTTCTGACCAGTTCTGGAGAACTGGTAGCGGAAATTTTGAATAGTTCGGAGAACTGGTAAATGCTACCTCTAACTGGCCCTGTCCCCATCTATTCTCTGCCTTCTGAGTCCCAGCTGATCGGGAGGAAATGTGGACTTTGCAGTAACCTTCCCCTGCTATGCCCACCAAGCCATGCCACGCCCACCAAGCCACGCTCACAGAACCGGTAGTAAAAAAAATTGAATCCCACCACTGGTTCCAGTTTATAGAAGAAGATGATCAGAATACAAAGGGAAGATCTGAACTTTTATAGGTATTTTGAACTGTGCTGTGGGCTGTTTTCAACGTTTTGGTTTGTTGTCAGAGTTTTTGGGGCCATAAGAAGGAAAAATCTGGTTAATTTAGTCTATAAAATAAAAGATACATTTATTGCTAAGAAAAACAAGGCTTTTTAAAAGCAGCAGCAGCAGCATTGGAAAAAACTATTATACCTTTGCTAACAAGCATTAGAATGTTGATGAGATTAGGCAAGGCTCCAATTTACATAGAACATTTGCAGCTTTTCTGGGTTACCTTGTTGATCTTTCCCTAATTAGGCATATGTTGGACAATTACATTGGTGCTGGGTCCCTGCTGTTTTTTGTCCTTTCATTCTGCCTTTGTTAGCAAAAGGAATATTTATTGTCCTCCAGGTCCTGATGAGATTAAGGGGCTTTGTTTTGGGCAAGGAATAGTTTTTAGACATGATTGCATTTTGTAAATAAAAAGCTAAATGTGGTGTCTTTCATGTCCACAGAGGTGGGGAGGGTGGGGTGGGGGTGGGGTGGAGGAAATGTCCAAGAATCAGGAGAATTCTCAGACTTCATTTGACACAAGAAGGAAGGGAGGGAGGGAGGAAAGGAAGGAAGGAAGGAAGGCCTGTCTTTATAGAAAGCACTATTTTGGGGAAGAAAATTATTGCATTAGAATTAGGATATCCTTATTAGACAGTGAGTGAGCTCTGTGAAATATTCCTCTAATAATAGAGCCCTACATAAACTGCCCTTAGCTGATCTTGAAAAGCTAAACAGAGTTGGACATTGTTATGTTTGGGTATTGACGAGGCAGGAGACCAGGTTAGTGACAACAGCTCTTTAATATAGTGTGACCCAGCAAAACTCTGGAGAAAAACCTCTCCTTATATACACTTCAGCCTGAGGCTGCATCCAATCAGAAACGAGATATTTCCCGCCTAAAACTCCCGCCAAAACTTACAGTAATACATTACACTCCTTCCCTCCCAGAAGGCACTTTGCCAATATTTGCATATTACTTCTCTACGTAGTCCTGCAGGTACGTGGGGCGTCTCCTGACTCTCCCGGACCTGCGCAGTTCACTGGAGTTGAGTCGAGCTTGCGGAGGGACTTTTCGTTCCTCTGAGCTCCTCCTCCCGCCATCCGGCCCTGGATTATTCGCCGGCTCGGACCTGCTGTCCTCTAGAGGGACCGGAGGGTGTCGCTGGACCTCGCCTGACTCAGATAAGTCTCTGTTTGGTTCTTTGCTTACGCTTTCTGTTTGTTCTCGGCTCCAGTCAGCTGTGGGGTTAATTAAATCATAGTCAGGGCTGTTCTCGCCTAATTCTGCCTTATCGCTCAATCTGTTTCTTAATTGATCTATGTGGCGCCCAGATTCTGCCATCGTCTAGTTCCACTAGATAAGATTTGGGGCCCGTTTGTCTATGACTATCCCCTCTTCCAGTTAGGGCCGTCGCTGTAATTATGTGCCCACACTGAGTCTCCTATGTTTAACTCTCGGATTCTATCTGGTTTTGTTTTGAACCCGTCCTGCACGTAGTTCGGTGTAGCCGGTCTAGCGGGCACCGTAGCTTCCGCCCCATTAATAGCTCGGCTGGGCTGCGGCGGTGGCCACACAGGGGTCCTGTGTTGGGCCAGTTAGGAATGCGTCGATTTGTGCCTGCCAATCGCCGGGCCGCTTCGTGATAGCGCTTCTTTCGCACTCCGGAACAAAGCGTTCAGCAAGGCCGTTCGACGCAGGGTGGAACGGCGCTGAGAGGGCATGTCGGATGCCCTCTTCAGCCAGGTACCCTTCAAATAATGCTGCGGTGAACTGTGGGCGTTATCGGACACGAGGGTGTCCGGTAGCCCGTGCGTGGCGAAAAGGTGTTTTAGTGCTGAGATGACAGCTCCAGCGGTTGTGGATTTCATTAGGATGATCTCCAGCCATTTGGAGAATGCATCCACCACAATTAGAAATGTTTGGCCGTGGAAGGGCCGGCAAAATCAATGTGTATGCGGGACCAAGGGCCTTGGGGTTTCTCCCACTCCAACACTGGGGCCGTGGTGGTAGTGGTCTGGATTCCTGACATACTTGGCATCGGCCAACCCTGTCACTGATTTCCTGTCCATTAGGGGCCACCAGACATAGCTCCTAGCCAAACCCTTCATCCTCACAATTCCTGGGTGACCCTCATGCAGGAGTTCCAGGACTTTTTCCTCAGTTTCTCTGGAACTACCACCCTATCCCCCAGAGCAGGCACCCCTTGCACAGACAATTCCCCTTTTTCTTTACAAATTCTCTAAAGCGCAAGCGGTATCCCCTTGAACCCAACTGATTACAGTCCTTAAAACAACGTCCCGGTAGGAGGCCCGAGCCACTTCCTGCGATGTGACTGGCCAGAGTCCAAAGAGTCAATTAGTAGAACGGGTGTGCCCGGGTGGGGTCCTCGATTTCCCTGGCAATGGGCATCTGCTCAATGCGTCCGCATGCCCCAGCTCCTTTCCAGGCCGATGCTGCAGTTTGTAGGAGAGGCGGCCAAAAAATAGTCCATCTGGTCAGTCTAGGTGAGAGTGCTACTGGCGTTGGGCGGTCGCCAGCCAGTAACCCCAATAGCGGTCTGTGATCAGTGATAATTTCAAAGTCTCGCCCAAAAACGTATTCGTGAAATTTTTCACCCTGACACTATTGCGAGAGCCTCCTATCTAGCTGGCTGTAATTCCTCTCAGCCGGGACATCGCTCGTGAATAGAACGCTATAGGGGCTTCAGTGCCGTTTGGGAGTCTGTGGCTAAGTACAGCTCCTACTCCATAGGGGGACGCATCACAAACCAATACTAACGGCAGTCTGTTGTTGTATTGTATTAACAGGCTATCGCTTGATAGCAAACTTTTTACTGCCTCAAATGCCCTATTCTCTGACTTCCCCCACGACCAAACAGTGTTTTTTCCAAGCAATTTATGCAGCGGTTCAGCAACGGTTGCCTTGTCTTTTAAAAACACGGCGTAAAAGTTTACCAGACCCAGGAAAGCCTGGAGTTCTGTCTTGTTTTTGGGTGCTGGGGCTCTCTTTATCGCCTTGACTTTGCTCTCAGTGGGGTGAATCCCTTTTTTGTCTATTCTATAGCCTAAAATTCAACAGATTCGACCCCTATCTGACACTTGCTTGCTTTGACTTTTAATCCTGCCGACCTAAAAATGGCCAAAACTTTCCTTAATCGCTTCCCCAGTTCTCTTAAATCTTCCCCTGATACCAACACATCATCGAAATAGGGTACGACTCCCGGTAACCCTTGTAGGAGCCGCTCCATCAAATTTTGAATAGCCCGGGGCCACACTCACCCGAACTGTAACCGGTGCACTTAAAGGCACCCTGCGTTACAATGGTCTGGGCTTCAGCTGTGCTAGCATCTACGGGTAGCTGTTGGTACGCTTGTGCCAAGTCTAATTTGGCGAAAACTTGTCCGTGCCCTAGTGAGTGCAATAAGTGTTGCACTACTGGAACTGGGTAGGCGCTCTTTGCAATGCTTTGTTCAAGGTAGCCTTGTAATCAGCGCAAATTCTTATGGACCCGTCTGGTTTTATAGGGGTGACGATTGGCGTCTCCCATTTGGCATGGTCAACTGGCACTAGTATCCCCTGGCTGACTAATCTATCTAACTCTTTGTCGATTTTAGGTTTGAGTGCAAAGGAACCCTCCTTGCCTTTAACCTAATGGGAGCTATTTGGGGTCTAAATTGAAGGAGATAGGGGTCCCTTGTACTTGCCTAAGCGGTCCTCGAATCGTCTGCGAATTCCTCCAGTAGGGCGTTTTGCAGGTTGCATCCGCTCCGGTGGGCGCCAGTCACCCCATTCCCAACGCCCGGAACCAGTCTAGCCCCAGCAAGCTTGGCAAGGTTCCTCGACTAACGTGATGGGCAGGGTCTTTTCGTATGTCCCGTGCTTGACCTCGACGGTCGTTGTCCTCGAACAGGGATGCGGTTGCCCTGGTAATCCTGCACCCGGGCCGTTGTTTCTGTAGCTTGCGCTTTGCGATGTGCGGCAAGGCTTTCACAAAAGTGTCCCAGGACATGATTGTGATAGCTGATCCTGTGTCTACTTCCAGTCGGCACGGTACGCCTTCAATTGTCGGGTTTGTGAAGATCTTTTCTTGATGCGGTAGCTGCGTGGTCTATGGTAACAGTCATTCGGTTTGACTTCGCGCTCTTTCTTTCCTGGCCAATCGGTCGCCTCGCCGATCTCGCGCTCTGATTGGCTGGTTTGAAATTTCGGCGGAATGTGGGTTTGCATCTCTGACTCAGAGCCGCTCTGATTGGCCGATTTGAATTTTCGGCGGGAAGGTTGGGGTGCTCGGCAGACTTGAGCCAGGTGCCCTTCCTTTCACACCGCCGCAAATGGCGCCCCTGAACTTACATCTTTGGCGCTGATGTCGCCCGCAACTTCCGCATTCCTCCGGGTCTTCCTTGTCGATTTTCCGGTGTAGTGGACTTCTTCCTCCTCTTCGCTGGTTGACTCACGATAGGTTTCTTCGTGGTGGACTGTGCTCGCTTTGCGCCCGCCATCGGCGTGAGTCGCTTTGTAAGGTGTCTGCTGCATGGTTGGACATCTCATGGGCTCTGGCTTCGTCCAGAGCGTTTGCCAATGTCAGGTTGCTCTTGGCTAGCAACCGTCTCCTCAAACGGATGTCTCTGACCCCCGTATAAGTTGTTCCAGCAGCTCTTCGTCCAGATCGCGGTACTGCAATGCTTGGAGGCTTGTCTCAGGGCTGCCATGTAGTCGCTGATAGACTCGCCTTCTTGTTGCCTCGCTCCCAAACTCGTACCGTCGAACGTATTTGGACGGGGCTGGTGCGTAGTGATTCTTCAGGAGGGTCTGAAGGGTCTGCCACGATACGGAGTGTAGCGGTGTTGGCTCCGCTAGGGCTTCTGCGACGGCGATGACTGCTGACCCACAGTGGCTTATGAAGTAAGCCCGTTTGCGGTTGTCGGAGACTCCTGTAGCTCGCTTGCCTCCAGGAAACTTTCGAAACGGGTCATATATATTCCCCATGTCTCCTGGGCAGGGTCAAACGGAGTGGGTGGCGTGTAGCCGGTCATCGCTGCATTCGCCGTCACCTTGCTGGGTTTGATTCTCGTAGTGAGTTCAGCTCTGTTCTGGTGCTCTGCCTCAATATCCCACCTTCGTCGCCAATGTTATGTTTGGGTATTGACGAGGCAGGAGACCAGGTTAGTGACAACAGCTCTTTAATATAGTGTGACCCAGCAAAACTCTGGAGAAAAACCTCTCCTTATATACACTTCAGCCTGAGGCTGCATCCAATCAGAAACGAGATATTTCCCGCCTAAAACTCCCGCCAAAACTTACAGTAATACATTACAGACATGATTAGTGTTTGGATAAAAGAGCACCAGGAAAGTGCATTTTTAAATGCTAATAAGAAAATAATGATTCAGAAAGCAGTTTTGATACCTTAGGGTTCAGAGATGCCCAGAATAGTCCATGAAATGAAAGAGGGCTGACTCTTTGTTCCATTGCCTTCTGGCACCTGGGCATTCTTTTAAAGCTCTTCAGGTTGTCACTTGTTAGTTCACAGGGGTTTAAAATTTTGGATTTCAGCCTTGGGAATGTATGGAGAATGTATATTTACTTCACATATAGTTTAAAAGAAGACTAGCAACTTTTTTACAGCCAGAACAACATACATACATACATACATACATACATACATACATATGGTGGAATTCAAATTTTTTTTACTACTGGTTCTGTGGGCGTGGCTAGGTGAGCATGGCGGGGTGTGGCTTGGTGGGTATGGCGGGGGAAGGATACTGCAAAATGTCCATTCTCACCCCACTCTGGAGCTAGCCAGAGGTGGTATTTGCCAGTTCTCCGAACTACTCAAAATTTCTGCTACCTGCTGAATTTCACCCCTGATACATACACACACACACACACACACACACTATGTGTGTAGTGGGGGTGTGTACTGGGGTGGGGGTAGAGGTGGGGCAGACCTATGAAGAAAAAGACAGTGCAGCCAATGATATCAGTGTGGTACAAGGAATCACAATTTTTTTGGCCTGCTTTTTTAGTTAAAAGGGTATTAAAGCAGGGGTCTCCAACCTTGGCAACTTTAAGACTTGTGGATTTCAACTCCCAGAATTCCTCAGTCAGCTTTGCTCAGCTTTGCTGGCTGAGGGATTCTGGGAGTTGAAGTCCACAAGTCTTAAAGTTGCCAAGGTTGTAGACCCCTATATTAAAGGATGAAATAACTGCCTTAAGCTTTGAAGATTTTTTAAGTCCCACTTTATGACCCTTAAACCTTCCCAAAATAGAAAAAATTAACCTATTTTGCTTCTTTAAAAATGATGAAATGGATACTTTTTTGCAGATTGCAATTCATGAAAACTTATGACATAAGTAATATTTTTTTACCACAAAACTCATGGCTGTTTTATGTTGCTAGTGAAATCGTGGAAAATTTAAATTCACAACAATCCAGGCAACCTAACTTATGATGCTTGGTGCTCAAATTAAGCCAACGTTATTCTTGAAATATGAATGGACGGTAAAGATGATGGAGTTGGTAGAGATCACAAATCTTTTAACTTTTCCTTTTAACTTTAATTTTTATGGTATTTGTATTTTATCTTATAATAAATTTTAATAACATTTTAAAAAGGTTGTTTTTAAATTATGCAAAATAATTGAAAACTATAATGCTAGAAAAATTCTGCATAGCATGATTAAACAATATGACTTTTTGATGTTTTGTTTGGCTAACATACTTAACTTTTTTAAAATATGAGGTTTTACATTGAATAGTTCACCAGAGGGCACTATCTTTCTAGGATACATGTAGTGAAATAGTTATTTTAATTTCAGGGAAGCTTTCAAAGTCATTGCAATATTGTAACAGCATCTGATATTTTTTTAATATCTAAGCTCAGTTTACTCTTTTTAGTTACTAGATGTACTAAAATAAATATTTTATCTTGACTCTTCAAAATATTTCTTTTCAAAATATTTTGGATATGATTATATCATGTGATTAGTTCAAAATTGATTCCTCCAGATCCCCTTTCTTTTCTTTCTATATTTCTTGTGTAGATAGTGTAATTATAATATTAAGAGCCTCAGGAGTTCATGGCTACCATGACAACCGTGGACCTCATCCTATTTATTGAGGACTAAACCCATAAGACAAGCCATACGTTAGATCTGGTCTTTATCTTGAGGCCTGAGAGATGTTAACATCTGTTCCTTGTCACAGATAGATAAGCTTTCCTAGCTCTTTTTGGTGTCCATCCCTTGCTGCTGGAAGGTAGAGCTATTTGATCAGCTGGGCTAGGCAACTGATGGACTCAACTGGATTTCAGAAGTAACCTTTTTCATTTCTTTTCTGGAAGCTCTGGGGCCTGGTTCAGCAGAGGCTGTGGTTGTGGCTTGGAATGAGCTTCAATGAGAGCCTTGAATTGGATTGCTCCTGCATGGACGCTCTGTGATCACAGAACCCATAGAGTTTCTTAGTTTACTGAACCACTGCAGGAAATGAAACAACGTAAGTGATACCTAGAACAGTGCTGGCAAAAAATAAGAAGAGCAAGGCTGACTAAGTACAGGTGAGAGTTTTACCTTGTGATTATAAGAGCAGCTGAGCAAGTTCATTTCTTGATTCGTACTGTGAGCACAAATAGCTAGGCATTAGACCTGTTTAGGATGGCCAGGCCCCTTTGGGGGAAAGAGGGATTGAGAAATCATTTGCAGAGTTGCTGAATATGCAGAGAATATACTTGGCATCTGTCAGATAAAGTTGCTCAACTTTGCTTGGAATTGTACTCTGGCTGGGCAGGTGTTATGGAAGTGATCAAGGTATATCTGTGCCAGGGGTGAAATCTAAAAATTTTCCCTACCGGTTCTGTGGCCGTGGCTTAATTGGTGGGCGTGGCTTGGTGGTCAGATGACTGGGTGGGCGTGGCCAATAACAATAAATAATAAAAATAATTAACGAAGTATACAAAACAATAAGAGGTACCAAAAACCAACTTTCACACTTTACACACACACAACACAACACAACACAACTGACTCACACACAATGTAAAAGCAGCTGCACTTCACCCAAAATGGCGCCTGCAACAAGCAGGAACCTCACACTTTCACATTTTACACACACACAACACAACACAACTGACTCACACACACACAAAATGCCACATACAGCTTTGTGAGATTTTGTGTGTTTGTGTAGTTAGAGTGAAACACTACAGGAACACACCAAATCTCAGAAAGCTGCACAAATATTTTATTTTATTTTATTTTATTTTATTTTATTGTGGACTTCAAATCCCAGAGTACCTCAGCCAGCAAAGCAGGAAGTCAAAGCAAGTTTTTTTTTTCTTCAGTAGCTGAAGAAAGCAAAGCGTTGCCAGCCCGAAAGAGCAGTAATTATAGGTAAGTGAGGAGGGGGCATTGGGTGAGCATGGGTAGGGGCTCTTGTAAGTGGGGGCTGTTAAAAGCCTGCTAGGATCAGGAAACTCCTCTGGGATCGCCAGAGGAAAAAAAGTTTTAAAAAGCTCCTCTGACGATCTCAGCTGAAGTTCCCACATAGCAGCCCAGAACCTCTTAAAATAATTGTTTTAACATGTAGAAAACATGTTTTTAAAGGTTCTGGTGATGAGGAACTCAGCTGGGATGGCCAGAGGAGCCTTTTAAAGCCACCCCGCTTTCCTTTTTTCCCCCTTCGGCTGAATAAGTTTTTTTAAAAAAAACTTTTAAAGTGTTCTGATGATCTCTGCTCAGCCCCGCAATCATCAGAGTTTTGTTTTTTTTACTTTTAAAGATATGTTTTCGGCTGAAGAAAAACTTTTAAAAGTAAAAAAACAACAACCCTCTGCTGATGGTGCGGCTCAGCAGAGGCTTGGGGGGGGGGCAGGGATTTTTGCTATCGGTCCTCCGAACCAGCAGCTGCCATCGCTACCTAATCGGGAGAGCCGGTGCGAACCGGGAGCATTTCACCCCTGGTCTGTGCTCAGTTATTTGGGAAGGGTTTGAGCCAGTTACTCACAGGGAAGTAGGCAGGATCCTTGGGGTAATGAGTTCTGCCACCTATATTAAGATCTCCATGGAGGTGGCACAGTCAAAGAAGTGATTAATGCCTCATTGTAGAAGGCAGTGCCATGTTCCTTTCAAACTTAGTCATGTATGATAATACTATTTATAAAAGCAGTATTATTATTACGCAGTTGATCAGCCAATAAATTTAAAAGACTACTACTAGTAGTTATAGTAATAAAACATTGCAAATTTGAATGCTCCCCCCCTCTTAATCTTTGTGAGAACTAATCTTGCTTGAGACACTTTCTCAGTTCTAGCTCGACTCAGATTTCTTTTATCTGACTTGTTTAGATTGTGTCTCTTCCTCCTCTTCCTCAGCTTTATTCCTTCTGTCCATTTCTCTTTTAAATTAAAGAATAAGCCAAGCAATATGACCTGTGGAGAGCTTGGAATGAGGGTGTGCATCTATCAAACCCTCCTGGATCATTTCTTGGGGTTCAATACCATCAACCATCACTGGACATTTTTAAGACCATTGCTGGAGATTAGCGATTTGTCTGACATGGTATAGGGTCCCCTGCTTGAGCAAGGGTGTGATGACAGAGGACAAGGCACAAAGATCACACAGCCAGATGAAAGTTCAAACTCCCCTCAAACTCCTCAAATGTCCCCTCAAATGCTGTCACGTTCTTGGCAAGTCCCAGAGCAAAGCGCGTGCACACCAGTGGTGGGTTTCTACTGGTTCGCCCTGATTTGGGCGAACCGGTAGTGGCAGTGGCGGGAGGTTCTGGCCACCCACTGGACGTCATCATGGATGCTCTGTGCATGCCCAGAAGCGCCATGCGCGAATGAAGCGAGCATGCACACATGCACGTTCCCAATTCTGAACCAGTAGCGAAGGTAAGTGGAACCCACTACTGGTGCACACACATACACATGGCAACCTTTGGCTGCGCCCAGTCCAGCAAAACAAAGGAAAAGGGAAATGAGTCCACGAAACAAGGAACAAACAATATGTCCACAAAGTCAGGAACAAGGTACTGAGTCCACAAGTAAGGCAGAAGCAAGCAGTCCTGCAAAACTCCAAATATCTGTACCGGCACACCAAACTGTACCAATTCAGCATTTGTTCCCAACAAATGCCCCTTCCCACATCATCTTCTTAAATCTCAGCCCCCAGGTGTGCCTTGTAAAGAGAAGCGGGGCACTCTGTCGTTTCCCACTCCTCCGCTGACGGCCGGGTCAGGGAAATCCAAATCAGGCGTGCCTTTGCAGCTCTGCCAAAGTCCTACCAAAGTCCTCAGGGCAGGCAGGAGATCAGAAAGTGACTTCAGCAAGATATGTTTAGACTTTGCCTGACTCAGAGAATACCAGAAAGCAGATCCTTTATATAGGCCATGGGGTGTGGCTCCATGACTCAGCACTTATCCAGGCCTGCCCCTCCCTTCCTTCTGTTGCCTCCGCCTATCAAGTCTTCTGACGCGAGGATCACTCCAGTCGGCAGCTGTTGGTAATAAACCTTCCTCAGGCTCACATGCTGTGGAGGAGGGGGAGGGGTTTAGTTGCTCCGTTTGCCTGGGCATGGAGCCAGAGCTGGGGGCTGGAGGTATTTCTTCTTCTTCAGCCTGTCTGGGCATGGAGCCAGGGCTGGGGGCTGAAGGTATTTCTTCTTCCGTGTTCGGAAGCAGATAAGAAGACCCCGGCTGAGGTGAGATTGGACGAGACACAACACACTCTCCTCCCAAATTGTCGGGTCAGTATGTGCTGTTCCCATCTTCTCTCCACTTTCTGTGCTTGGGGATCAAGAGTGGGTGGTCCTTTCTCATTGCTTGTGCTCTGTTGCTCCTCATGTCCACTGCTTGCCCACTCTCAGTCATCCTCCCCCAGTTCCTCCCTGCTAACAAGCCTTCCCAGTCCTGAGGGATCCTGGGTTGCCTCAGCTTGCTTCTCCCCACATTCCTCCAAAGCCAATGAAGCTGCCCCCTTGATCTCTGTCGGTTCTAGCTTGTCCTCCTCCGTAGATTCAGGCTCCAACAGGGGCATGACAAAGGGGTTGGATTAAAAGACCTCCAAGGGTCCCTTCCAGTTCTATTATTCTGTTCTATTTTGCTCTATTTCTATTTCAGTAAAGCACACCTTGCTTTACTGAGGAACTCTGGGAGATGAAGTGTCAAAAGGGACACTTGAAGCACTGTTAGAGAAAGACTTGGAGTGAGACTGAAATGGATAAGGGACTACATTAGAGATTACCTCTTGGTGATAAGGGAGCTAAAACTTCATATGCCAATAAAAAATTCTATTCTATTCTATTCTATTCTATATCATAATGAGCCGTGCTCATGCAGTGGTTAGAATGAAGTACTGCAGGCTACTTCTGCTGACAGCCAGGGGTTCAATCCTCATCGGCTCAGCCTTCCATCCTGCTGAGGTGGGTAAAATGAAGACCCAGATTGTTGGGGGCAATAGGCTGACTCTGTAAACTGCTAGAGAGAGCTGTAAAGCACTTTGAAGTGGTATATAAGTCTAAGTGCTATTGTTATATAGAGGTTGAAAAAGAGGAGTGACATCGCCAAGCCCTGACACATCCCACATTACAGGGATTTAAGACTTAATATGTCCTCCCTCCCAACTCCAATTGGAGCTGGTTACAGAGGAAGGACAAGAACCATTGCAAAACAGAATCTCCAGTCTCAACTCCGGAACCATTAAAAAAGATATAAAACCATCTGATCATTTTCAACTTCAGTTTCCTTTATGCAGCATTTTCATATTTTTGCATCAAATCATGTTTTCTCATGAACTGAATGCACATGCTGGGATAACAAATTATCTGCATTTTCATCACATGTCTTTTCTAAGAAAGCATTTTTGTTGCTCATGACAAAAAAAAAGCACAGGTGGGACTGAAAAACACAAAGGATTTGAACAGGGAGCATAATATTGATCTTGTGAAGATTTTAGCTGAATTAAGTAATTTATAGCATTGAAAATATTGCTATGCAAAATGAAACAAAGGAATTTCTGTGAAAGCCTGTTATTTGGGACCAAAAATGCAGAAGTTATACATATGCCTACCTAAAATAGCTGAAGAGTTCAATGTTCAGTGTTAATGAATTCCTTAGCAGCTGTTGTTTTGATTCTGTTAACTTCTCCCTAATGCAAGTCTCTGAAGGACAGTTATCACACCCACAGTGGGAAGCTGTTTATTGGAATAGTCATACAATGCAGATGCTTTTGCTCCAATAATCTACTTTGCTTTCTAAGGTAGCTGAATATTACAGGAGAGCTAGTTGTAGAAGAAAAAAAAGGAAGTAAGTAAGTTAAGTAAGTTAGTTTATGGTAAAAATATCTATATTTGAAATGTCACTGCACCTTAAATAGAGGCAAAGAGAAGTCACATATTTATTCTGAGTACAATATTCATTTTCTGAGAAGAACAACATTGGTACAATAATTTTTGGCTCTGCTGAAAATGAGCTTCAGGTACTGAGCTGGTTTTGGAGCGTGATTAAAAAAAACAACCAGGACACCTGAATATTTCAGAGAGTCTTCTGAGAGCTATCAAGTTGTATATATGTGAAAGGAGAACTTTGGGTAGGCAGGTTGTGAGATGGGAGGAGTGGGAAGGGAAGAGTGTTCTTCTTTCCAATAACCTCTCTGTCATTTCATAATGAAGTTTCTGGCGGCAGCTGATGACTGTGTCTATCATCTTATTTGGTCCTTAGATTTTGAATTAGATCAAGGGTCTCCAACCTTGGTCCCTTTAAGACTTGTGGACTTCAACTCCCAGAGTTGCTCAGCCAGCTTTGCTGGCTGAGGGACTCTGGGAGTTGAAGTCCACAAGTTTTAAAGGGACCAAGGTTGGAGACCCCTGAATTAGATGCTTGTATTTTCAACAATAACCAAGCAGGTGCTAGAATAACAGTTCTGGGTTAAATTATGTGTAAGAAATTCTAGAAAATATTAATTCTGTGTTTCAGACAGTTTTACATGTAATTTCATTTTTTAAAGGCTATATTATTTTATGGCTGTGTTTAGACTATACTGTAAGCTGGTAACAGATATAATAATTATACTGAGGCTGAGACCATACATAAAAGTAGTCTGTGACACAATAATATTTACCATAATTTTTCATCCTATTTCACAACAACAAAAAACCCCCATAAACTTGATACCTATAAAAATAAACTCTTGCGTCTCACACAGTCATACAACAGCCGAAGAAAGATGCACATATTTCAATCAAAGTGCAATCAGTTTGCTGATCATCATACAACCTGATATTCCACTCCAGCCACCCATTTCATTGATGCACAAGCCAGTAGTTCAATGCATCAGTCTCATTCTGCTTCTCCATGGCAATAAAAAGATTGAGAGTGATATTGAAAAAGTGGTAGTTATGGGCATGATTAGACTTTGCAGATGTAGAAGGGACTCGCTCTGCAAATGTGGCTTCTGTGTGTAGATTACAGACAGCTGAACAAGTGGACAGAGCCTGACTGCTTTCCAACACCATGTACTGATGATTTGTTCAAACGACTGAGGAAGCAAGTATTTAAGTAGATCTAGCCACTGGCAAATTGCATTGAAGAAATAGGATATAGAAAAGACAGCTTTCTCAATTCATGGTTGTAGGAATAATTTCTTTTTATCTTTGAACTGTGTTAGTTACCTTCCAAAGGCTGGTTAATTAGTACCTTAGGAGACTGTGTGACTTTTTAATGTCCTATTTTATAATCTTCTCAAATACTTGCGATTACTATATGGAATACCATGAGATTGTATTGCAATGAATCAAAGATTCCAGACTCAGGATTAAAGCTAAAACAAGTCAAATGGGTCTTTGCTATTTTATTTGGGTGTAAGGTTGGGTCAAGTATCATTTCTGTGCCAAGCCCATTCCTAAGGGAGAACCCTCTCCTCCCCCATCAAGTACAGTCTTTCTTGAAACTGGCTGAATGTAATTATAAGTGTGCATATTTATAGAAAAAATGAGATATCTTATACACTGGAGTCTGGCTTTCCAGGAATGTGGCTTCAGTGTTGTACACATCCAGACCAGGGAGACGGGTTCTAATTACCTTGACTACCGGTTTGCATCATGCCCGCACATGTGCGCTTGCTCCACTCATGCGCGTGCTCTTCTCCACATGCGCAGATCACTTTTGATGATGTTCGGGTTAGTGGAAGGAGCCTCCCGCCAGTTTTACTACCGGTTCTATAGAACCAGTGTGAACCAGGGGCAACCCACCACTGATCCAGACTAACTTTGTGGTGCTCTGCCAGGGAACCATATAAAGATACTATCTGCTGCATTATTGTTCCTATATAATCTGTTATGATGATTAATTTATATTTAAAAGTTAATAAAGAACTGGTCTTAATTTAGAGCAGGGGTCTCCAACATTGGCAACTTGAAGACTTGTGGACTCCAACTCCCAGAATTCCTCAGCCAGCAAAGAGAATTCTGAGAGTTGAAGTCCACAAGTCTTTAAGTTGCCAAGGTTGGAGACCCTTGATTTAGAGCAGTGGTACTCAACCTTTATAGTGCTGTGACCCCTTTAATACATTTCCCCATGATGTGGTGACCCCAACCGTAAAATTATTTTTTTTAGGCAGTGATCTCAGTGCACCTCAGCAGCCGCAGAAGGGGAAAAAAAGTGGCAAACTGTTTTTTTGAATTGATCGCGCCTGAAGCCGTATTGGCTAGTGATCTGAACTGCTTGCGATTGCCTTGAGGACAGAGGCATTAAAGCGGAGACTCCTCCCCTATTAAGTTTATCATGCCTGAAGCCAGATTAGGCTAGCAATTGGGAGTGATTGCAGCTGGCTTGAGAGGGAGACATCAGAGCAAAGATTTCTCTCTTTTTTAATTCATCGCGCCTGAAGCCGAATTCGGCTAGCGATTTGAAGAGCCTGCAGCTGGCTTGTGGAGTCAACCATTGGAGCGCAATTCTTCGACTCGCAAGTATACTTCCCATATTCCGATGGTCTTAGGTGACCCCTGGCAAATCGTCATTCGACCCCCAACGGGGTCGCGACCCACAGGTTGAGAACCGCTGATTTAGAGTAAGGTTCTCAGACTTCTGAGAAGTTATTTAGACCAGGAGTCACCAACCTATGGGTTGTGCATGATAGTGGGCCATGAGGGGTTTACAACCAGGCCATGGAAACAGCTGGCGAGCAGTGGGTGAATGTGTGTGCTTTCCATTTAAGTGAGTGGCATGCACACATGCACATTGCTCGCACAAATGGAGCTCTGTGTGTGTGTGTGCTGCTTGCTGGCCGTTCACATGGAAACATCTCCTTTTCCACCCCCATCAGTCTGCAAAGCCGGATATGTGGGGAACTCTGATTTAGGCCATCTTTTGATAGAGATGCCTTTTAATAATTTTGATATATTTGATATCTTTGTGACTAGAAATGGACAGCTATGATTACTAGCATTTGTATAATATTTAGATCTGCTGTGATTGACTTGATTTATTTAAACTGAATTACTTTGTTTATTGCATTTATAAAGGAACAATTAATTAAAAATTTATAGTATTTTTAAAATAATTATTACTTAACTTAAGTAATAAGTTAAGTTATTCTTTAAGTGTTGGTTTGTCCTAGTGCTACTAATTTCAAAACTGTTTTAAGAGGGAGCCATTTGTTTAAAAGCTTAGGTCTCGGAAAGGGGAATCTTATGTTTCATTCAGATTCCTGAGAAATTATGATTAGGTAGAATTCTTTCGTATGTGGAACAGCTATACACAGATAATTTTTAACTCGGGAAAAGGGGATGGGATGAGATAGGATGTTGGAGATCCCAGGAAAGGATCTGTGGGCTTGTACCTACACAATTACAGTGGCTTAACTATTGTCTAATTCACCCACATCATGACAGTTAATCAGAACAGGGAGAAAATCACAAATGAATAAGAAAACTAATCAACTTCCATACACATTAAAAACCGGTTCACTAAAGACAGCCCTAGAGCTAATAGCTCTGATCCCATTCACCTTTATACTGCTATTTAATATACATTTAAAATTGTATACCTTTTAAATGCTATACCCTGTGCAATGGGTCCCTATGGAACAGTCAATCAGAGGCTGCACTAAATGTTTGCTTTATAGATGTAGACAATTTTGCTGTTCCATTTATTAATGTATGGAGAAGAACATTTTAAGAGTGTCATTTCCTGATCCTGCAAATGTCCTTCCTCAATTCTAAATTCTGCTCATTCAGGTATATTTCAAGGCCCTTTTCCATGGCTGCAGCATATGAGTAAACATTTTACCAACCAGAAGGGCCTGTGCCTGTCAGATAAGCATTGCTTGGGTGATTAAAAGCCAAAACTGAAATTTAAAGAGCTTTCTGATTTATAAAGAACCCCCACAAAGGTCAATTTTTCTATTTTAAACAGATAGCAGAGAAGAGGCATATGCCTTAAATCCGAAAGAATTTAGCTGTGACATACAGGGTACATTTCAACCTATCTATCTTTTTCCCAGCATTTATAGCTGAAGCTATCATACCATATATAACCTTTGATTTACTAAATTCAGTAAAATCCCGTGGAAGAGTTGTCTGTCCCTGGGTATGCAAGAAGGTATTGCAGAAAAGGTTGGCTTTAAGGCTCAAAAAGGGTTGTTTTTCTTGTGGCCAATGCCCTCAGAAGACTATTCTTCCAAATGCACTTAATAGCCTTGCCATATATTTTGTAACACAGTCACTCTAATACGATACAGTCAGAGGTGGGTTTCAGCAGGTTCTGACCAATTCTGGAGAACAAGTAGCGGAAATTTTGAGTAGTTCGGAGAACTGGTAGCAAAAATTCTGACTGGCCCTGCTCCTATCTATTCTCTGCCTCCTGAGTCACAGCTGATTGGGAGGAAATGGGGATTTTGCTGTAATCTTCCCCTGGAATGGGGCGGGAATGGAGATTTTACAGTATCCTTTCCCTGGAGTGGGGTGGGAATGGGAATTTTGCAGTAACCTTCCTCTGCCATGCCCGCCAAGCCACGCCCACCAAGCCATGCCACACCTACCAAGCCACACCCACCAAGCTACGCTCACAGTAAAAAAATTTGAAACCCACCACTGGATACAATGTGCTTAATACAAGTCTGGTAGAGATAGTTCTCAAGCCATGACCGCAATGGAGCCTGCTAATTATAGTTACAAGTTGTGCCGGTCATTGCGAAAGCCACTCAGGTGCTCGGCTTAATTATACACACACAGCTAGTGCTCTTCCTGATGCTCACCTGCCCTGCTTCTCCCAAGGCCTCCCCCACCCCTTGAGGCACTCTGTTTTCTGCTTCCCACCAGTAGTGGGTTTTAATTTTGGCCACTTCCGCTCACTTGCATGTGCAGTGACATTTGGGTGGGTGGGCAGAGCCTCCTGCCACTGCTGCCGCCACTACTGGTTCGCCCGATTTGAAGTAACTGGTAGCAAACCACCGCTTCCCACCCTTTGGGGTACTGCAGCCTTTGGGCCTCCTGCCCCCGTCCCCATGATACCTGCAGGCCTTCAGTTTCTTCCCCACACAGCCACCCAGGGACTTGCAGGACACAGCCTGCTCCTCAGATATCTCCAGGACCCAGGAACACCCAACTTACCTTTCTGTGTTTTGCAGAAAGCTGCCTGTCTGATGCGACGCTTAGCTTTGCTACAGCCGCAGCCTCATGGCAGCGTCACACCGTTCTGCAAGCAGGTATTCTTGAGATCTGGGGGTGGGAGGGACACTCTTTTTTACTACTTCCAGTAGTGATCTTAAATAATAACAGGGATTTAAATAACAACCTTTCAATTTCTTTGAATCAATTAAGCTAATATATACTGCAATAAGCCTACTTTTGACTTGTCTGTTGCCCAGTAACTAGGTAATACATTCTTAATTTTTTAAAATTGCAGCAGTGTAATATACTCATGGCCCTGTTGCAATGCCAAGGAAACCAAGGAGACTGGATTTGTGACTCTGAGGTCTATGTTAGCCAGAAATAATGGGTTATTTGGTCTTTGAAATAACTCCTGGCTTTGATTGTAAATTTGGGTAACAAGTATAAATAATTTACAACCATTTAAATTCTATTGCAGGAATATTAATGTGATTTTGAGGCTGTATTCCCAAATGCACCTAGTAGAAGGTAAACATCACCGAACATGATGAACAAACTTCTGAACAAACAGTGTTAAGATTGCAATGTTAAAATTTGGAAAGAGCTATAAATATTTGATCCATCCAAGATTCAGGAATTTTGAGGGTCTGTATAGGTGACCAGTTTTGTGGGAAGTGAGTAGAGTCCTTGTTGATGCAAATGGACCATTTCTGTTGCTGGATAAAAGCTGTGTTTTCACATGTAGCTGTGGGAAAGTCCATTGACAGGGAGATTGAGATAATTAGGTGTTATAACTAATTAATTGATAATGAAACATTGTGGTTTCTCACTTTGCTACCCAGTTATGGCTTCTTTGTGAGTGCTATGCATGGGCTGATAATCACATTTATGAAGCATTTGTATGAAAGGTTTGCTATGCATTTCACGATTAGTCCTGTGGAATAATTTTTTGATAAGTAGTTTTTACTGAAACCTGCAAAAGAGAATCTCTTTAAATTGCTGCTATTTGTAGCACAAGGACTCTGTTTTGTTTTGTTTGTCTATTTTAAACAGATAGCAGAGAAGAGGCATATGCCTTGAATCCGAAAGAATTTAGCTGTGACATACAGGGTACATTTCAACCTATCTATCTTTTTCCCAGCATTTATAGCTGAAGCTATCATACCATATATAACCTTTGATTTACTAAATTCAGTAAAATCCCGTGGAAGAGTTGTCTGTCCCTGGGTATGCAAGAAGGTATTGCAGAAAAGGGTGGCTTTAAGGCTCAAAAAGGGTTGTTTTTCTTGTGGCCAATGCCCTCAGAAGACTATTCTTCCAAATGCACTTAATAGCCTTGCCATATATTTTGTAACACAGTCACTCTAATACGATACAGTCAGAGGTGGGTTTCAGCAGGTTCTGACCAATTCTGGAAAACAAGTAGCGGAAATTTTGAGTAGTTCGGAGAACTGGTAGCAAAAATTCTGACTGGCCCTGCTCCTATCTATTCTCTGCCTCCTGAGTCACAGCTGATCGGGAGGAAATGGGGATTTTGCTGTAATCTTCCCCTGGAATGGGGCGGGAATGGAGATTTTACAGTATCCTTTCCCTGGAGTGGGGTGGGAATGGGAATTTTGCAGTAACCTTCCTCTGCCATGCCCGCCAAGCCACGCCCACCAAGCCATGCCACACCTACCAAGCCACACCCACCAAGCTACGCTCACAGTAAAAAAATTTGAAACCCACCACTGGATACAATGTGCTTAATACAAGTCTGGTAGAGATAGTTCTCAAGCCATGACCGCAATGGAGCCTGCTAATTATAGTTACAAGTTGTGCCGGTCATTGCGAAAGCCACTCAGGTGCTCGGCTTAATTATACACACACAGCTAGTGCTCTTCCTGATGCTCACCTGCCCTGCTTCTCCCAAGGCCTCCCCCACCCCTTGAGGCACTCTGTTTTCTGCTTCCCACCAGTAGTGGGTTTTAATTTTGGCCACTTCCGCTCACTTGCATGTGCAGTGACATTTGGGTGGGTGGGCAGAGCCTCCTGCCACTGCTGCCGCCACTACTGGTTCGCCCGATTTGGGGCGAACTGGTAGCAAACCACCGCTTCCCACCCTTTGGGGTACTGCAGCCTTTGGGCCTCCTGCCCCCGTCCCCATGATACCTGCAGGCCTTCAGTTTCTTCCCCACACAGCCACCCAGGGACTTGCAGGACACAGCCTGCTCCTCAGAAATCTCCAGGACCCAGGAACACCCAACTTACCTTTCTGTGTTTTGCAGAAAGCTGCCTGTCTGATGCGAGGCTTAGGTTTGCTACAGCCGCAGCCTCATGGCAGTGTCACACCGTTCTGCAAGCAGGTATTCTTGAGATCTGGGGGTGGGAGGGACACTCTTTTTTACTACTTCCAGTAGTGATCTTAAATAATAACAGGGATTTAAATAACAACCTTTCAATTTCTTTGAATCAATTAAGCTAATATATACTGCAATAAGCCTACTTTTGACTTGTCTGTTGCCCAGTAACTAGGTAATACATTCTTAATTTTTTAAAATTGCAGCAGTGTAATATACTCATGGCCCTGTTGCAATGCCAAGGAAACCAAGGAGACTGGATTTGTGACTCTGAGGTCTATGTTAGCCAGAAATAATGGGTTATTTGGTCTTTGAAATAACTCCTGGCTTTGATTGTAAATTTGGGTAACAAGTATAAATAATTTACAACCATTTAAATTCTATTGCAGGAATATTAATGTGATTTTGAGGCTGTATTCCCAAATGCACCTAGTAGAAGGTAAACATCACCGAACATGACGAACAAACTTCTGAACAAACAGTGTTAAGATTGCAATGTTAAAATTTGGAAAGAGCTATAAATATTTGATCCATCCAAGATTCAGGAATTTTGAGGGTCTGTATAGGTGACCAGTTTTGTGGGAAGTGAGTAGAGTCCTTGTTGATGCAAATGGACCATTTCTGTTGCTGGATAAAAGCTGTGTTTTCACATGTAGCTGTGGGAAAGTCCATTGACAGGGAGATTGAGATAATTAGGTGTTATAACTAATTAATTGATAATGAAACATTGTGGTTTCTCACTTTGCTACCCAGTTATGGCTTCTTTGTGAGTGCTATGCATGGGCTGATAATCACATTTATGAAGCATTTGTATGAAAGGTTTGCTATGCATTTCACGATTAGTCCTGTGGAATAATTTTTTGATAAGTAGTTTTTACTGAAACCTGCAAAAGAGAATCTCTTTAAATTGCTGCTATTTGTAGCACAAGGACTCTGTTTTGTTTTGTTTGTCTATTTGAACAGCTTGGTGCCCAAACATAAATTAAGAATGTACTTGAAGCTTGAAAAGGAATATTGTTGATTCTCTTCAGCATTTTACAATTGTGGGACTGTGCAAAGCTTTGATTTAGAGATACAGTTCAAAGCCCATTGAATCATCTCTGAATCAAATTGATTTTTTTTATCAAATCAGAAAAGCTTAAAAAGGTCTTTGATACATATACAAAAGTCCTTTTTTTCCAACAAATTCAGAAATGGAATCAACTTGCTTTAGAGCTTTGAATCAAAGAATCAACCTCCTACAGTAATTTTTTTATTTTTATTTATTTATTTTTATTTGTCACAACAATTATGTAGGTATCATACAAAAAGATTATATAGTAAATAAACACATATATGGGTAAATATAAGGAGGTATAAGCATATATATAGGAAGAAGAAAAGAAAAACAATAGGACAGGAACGGTAGGCACGTTTGTGCGCTTATGCACGCCCCTTATGGTCCTCTTAGGAATGGGGTGAGGTCAATAGTAGAAAGTTTTTGGATAAAACTTTTAGGATTATGGGAAGAGACCACAGAGTCAGGTAAAGTA
Organism: Ahaetulla prasina; assembly: GCF_028640845.1. Lineage (NCBI taxonomy): Eukaryota > Metazoa > Chordata > Lepidosauria > Squamata > Colubridae > Ahaetulla > Ahaetulla prasina. The sequence goes on along the minus strand of NC_080539.1, from coordinate 319,320,036 downwards.
TTCCAAGCACTGATGATTCTGTTACAGAAGTCATATTTTCTGCAATCTAGATTAAAGCGGTTGACATTAAGTTTAAATCTATTAGTTGCTCTAGTATTATTGCAATTAAAGCTGAAGTAGTCTTTAACAGGAAGGACATTACAATAGATGATTCTGTGAGTTAAACTTAGGTCTTGTCGAAGGTGACGGAGTTCCAAGTTTTCTAAGCCTAGGATTTCAAGTCTGGTGGGATAGGGTATTTTATTGTTTTCAGAGGAATGGAGAACTCTTCTTGTAAAATATTTCTGGACACGTTCAATTGTATTGATGTCAGAGATGTGGTGAGGGTTCCAAACTGGCGAGCTGTATTCTAGAATTGGTCTAGCAAATGTTTTATATGCTCTGGTTAGTAGTGTGGTGTTTTTGGAAAAGAAGCTACGCAAAATTAAGTTTACAAAATTAAGTTTTTTGCTATGTAGTTGCAGTGGGCTTTGGCACTTAGATCATTTGACATGAAAACTCCAAGGTCTTTGACGGGATGGGGGTCGTCTGTAAGGTAATGTCCATCTAGTATGTATTTAGTTTTTGGGTTCTTTTTTCCTATATGTAAGACTGAGTATTTGCTGGTTGAAATTTGGAGCTGCCAATTTTTAGACCAAGCAGATAGATGATCAAGTTGGATGTGAGTTGTCCAATTAGATTGATTCAATTATCCTCCTTGAATTGATAGTTGATCTGGAGCTCATTCTTATAGTCATTATTGCCTATGTAGTATTATAACACTGAAGATATTTTGGGATCTCAGTCTAGCTCCAAAAAACATTTGCATTTACCTTCAGCAATGAATAAAACTGTCATTGTTCAGTAGAGATGGCCAAGGGTCATGAAATAGGATCAAGACATAAACGTCTCCTGATTGTACTCCCCTTAGGTTCCACATGGAAGTTGAACATTTCTACTGGAAGGAGGGGAAAGGCCTAATGGTAAAATAGAATGCCAGAGAAAAGAGAACAAATTCCCAGTAATTCCCAATTTGATTTTTTGTCAATGGTACAATAGTCAGCCCTATAGTTGGCATAAGTGACATATAACTTTATAGAGCAGTAAATGGCTGCATTCTTCTGGTATCCTTTAATGTTCTTCTTTTTCTATGTGTGCAAACATAACTGTTTCATTTCACTGGTGGCTCCAAGGGAAATGTTGTATGTACTTGCACACTTACACAGGTAGCTATGGCCAACCTATGGAAACCAATGCCTTGAGAATTTTGGAGAATACAGCTGCTTTAATGCTTCAAGGATGGATGCTTTCTTTATGCCCTGCTTTGCACAGTTAACATTTCAAATGAATTGCATAGCTCTATGAAATTCCTGAGATAATGAATAGGAACAGTGGTGTGTACCATGATTGTATTTTATAATTTACTTCATAAAATAATTGAAAATCTAAAAAGGATAATGGCATATCACTTTATTTTCTCACTTTCAAATAGTTATTTGAGTCTTCCAGGATTATCAAAGAATTAATGGACATTTGAAGCCTCAGCCATCTATAAAATAGCATAATTATATTCTATTGCTACCATAAAGATGATGTAATAATATGTCAAAACACCTTGGTAGACAGGTGAAAAGATGCTGTTGTGGTCCGTCAGCAGCCTACGGAGCTGGCAATGGAGTCGGACAGCAATGAGGCTGAGGTGAGGCCAGGGCCATCGGGAAGTGAGGTGTGGACTCTAGAGCCTCCAGAGACTGATAGTAGTGAGGTAGAGGAACAGGAGGAGCCTGTTCCTAATGCACGCATGATGCACTGCCAGAAGGCAAAAGCAGCTCAAGCAGAGAGGACAACTCAGGAGTAGGGGCCAAGAGATGATTGGACCCTCCCATAAGGCTTAAAACAGACCAGTACTGGCATTTGAGCTTTGCCGGAAAACAACATTGTAGCTGCGTCTTCTGCTTCATCTATGTCTTTGTTTTTGTGGCTTCTGGATGTTTGCCAGGAAGGGCCTTTAGCAGTTTGCCTAATTGGACCAAGGTTTGCAAATAACTGAGGAATTTGTTTTGGGAGGCATTTGTTTTACTTTGAGTTGAACGACGCTGGGAATGATGTAATTCCCAGTTTTTTGAATAAAGTTTGTTTGTTTTTCCACGGACTAAGTTTATTACTACCTACTTGGGCCTGGGTCACAACAGATGCCTAGGGCAGTGGTCACCAAGTGGTGGTCTATGGACCACTGGTGGTCCACGAGAAAACTTTGGTGGTCCGCAGAAACATTATTTGCATTTTTAATATTGCACTGAATCAGGGGTCCTCAAACTACATCCCCTGGCTGGATAAGTGCAATGAACGTTTGTGTTGTTGCAGAGAGCTTCCCCCTTCAGGGTCTTTTTGTGCAGAGGGGGGCAGAAATTCTGACTTGGGGTCTGCTTCAACCTCACAGTGTGGTGCTTTGGGCGAAGGCTGGAAGGAAGTGCCGCTAGTGGTGAAGAGCCAGAGGACCTTGTTCCAGTCGGACTGCATCATGGCCTGGAACTGGCTGACCATCTCAGTCCACTGAGCCTCCAGGCATCAATACCTGGCCTTGCACTCCCACAGGTCTTCCCTCTGCTTGGAAAGCCTATGCTCATAGTCCCAGTGAAGTGCTTCTGCTGAGCCTCCTTCTTGGTCAGATTCAGTTTGAACTGAGCTGTTTTGCCAACTCTTTCTCATGGTGGCTGCTTAGCTCCAACAACTGATTCCTGTTGGGGCCTTAAGGAGCCCAGGCGGGCAGGGGAGGAGGGGAGGGGAGGGTGAGTAGAGGGTAGTGAGGCGCCCCTCGACGTGAGTGACATCGAGTTGGTCCATGCCCACCCAGTCACATGACCACTTAGCCACGCCCACCCAGCCAGTCATTAGGCAGATCATATTAGTGGTCCACGGGATTTAAAATTATGAATTTAGTGGTCCCTGAAGTCTGAAATGTTGGTGACCCCTGGCCTAGGGAATAGTTGGATAAGAGACAGTTGGATAAGATTCCTCAGTGGAATAGTGGAAGGAGTAAGAGACTTAGAAAGCAGCCTCCCTAAATTCTCGGGCTGTAAAGGTGATGGTAGGAGAAATTCACTTTTAGACATTCAAGACTGATGTCATCCTTACCAGATAGACCTGACAGAAAACACAATGCAATAAACTAATTATTGTTGTTGTTGTTAGTTGCGAAGTCGTGTCTGACCCATCGCGACCCCATGGACAACATTCCTCCAGGCCCTCCTGTCCTCTACCATCCTCTGGAGTCCATTTAAACTCATGCCTACTGCTTCAGTGACTCCATCCAGCCACCTCGTTCTCTGTCGTCCCCTTCTTCTTTTGCCCTCAATCTTTCCCAGCATTAGGCTCTTCTCCAGTGAGTCCTTCTTTCTCATTAGGTGGCCAAAGTATTTCAGTTTCATCTTCAGGATCTGGCCTTCTAAAGAGCAGTATACGTTATTGTAAATAACAGAAAATGGCATGTGCTTCTCCAGTGACTGTACTTCAGACATTTATACTAGTCTCATGTTCTCTTTTTACTGCATAAATTCCCAGGATGGGCAGGACAATTCTATAACTTCCTGCTTTTAGATGCCAACCCTGCTACAACGTGCAATGTTGCCAGGTTCTATGCAGCAGAATTTGTCAGATGATGACCTGTGCCATAAATTAAATTTGATGAGCACCTATTTATTTATTTATTTATTTATTTTTTCATATTTTTATACCGCCCTATCTCCCTAGGGACTCAGGGCGGTTTATAGGCAGATAAAAATACATATAAATACAAAATAAAACAACAATTAAAAAACTTATTCCAAATAGCCAAATAATTAAAAATAACTGTGTACATATTAAAACCCCTTAAAACCAATTTAAATTTAAAATTTAAAATCTAAAATCTAGTCCAGTCCCACGCAGATAAATAGATGAGTTTTAAGCTCGCGGCGAAAGGTTCGGAGGTCCGGAAGTTGACGAAGTCCTGGGAGAAGCTCGTTCCAAAGGATGGAAGTTCACCATATTAGAGTGCTCTGTAATTTGATGGATATAGTCTTCCAGGCATTAACCTTTTATGTTCTCCTATACCACCAAATCCTCCTACCCCTTCTTTTAGATTCTTTTAGACTTTTATATATAGTACTTTCTCTTTTAGTATATTCTAATTTTCAATTTTCCCTTTTCTAGACTCTAATGTATCTTCTCTGCATTTAATTGACTACACATCACTCTCTTTATGATGATCTATGACTGTAATAAAGATTTGATTTGATTTAATAGTGAAAATAAAGATGCATTAAAACAATATAGCACTGACACATAGTTTTTTTCTATGTAAGTTGTCTCCTGCGTATGTTCCCAGTATTTTAGATAAATAACTTAATAAACATTCCCTATTTTTTTCATTTTAGTCCAACCAATCTAAAAAAATTCTAGCTAGATACCATGAAAGAAATCTATAAAATAAATAATAAAGATACACAAGTTTCAAATAGCTATGCTCCGGGTAAGTCATAGGTAATAAAACATAGGCATATTGACATGAAAGCATAACAATGCATAAGATGTCAGTTGAGCTAATCAATAAAACAGAAAAATGTGTAACAAATGTTAACTTTCCTCTGTTAATTTATGTCCCTGCCACTAAAGGCAAACCCAAGTTGACAGGGTTTACACCACATCTGAAACATGCTGATGCCTGGATTTGGTATGTCTCTCAAGAAAAGATGTATAGTAGAACTCCTTTAGCAATTCTTGACATTCTGTCTTAGCACGGGGAATGTATTATTAAAAGGAGTTCTGGGTTTCTCTGAGATAAAGCAGTGTGGCATAAGGAATTAAGGGCTTTGTAGGTCAAAAGTAGCACCTGGGAATTGTGCCCAGAAGAAAGCTAGTATATAGTAATTTCATGATCCTGTTGACAAGAGGCAAGCTGTCACTTTCTGCACTCTTCTAAATGTCAAAAAATAAAATGGATGAATAAATATGGCAAGCCAGTATATTAATAAATATCTGGGAACACAGTGATAAAGTTCATTCCTCAGTCAAGATATCTTTTAAAAATAGGGCTGATATCGTTCATTATTCTAAAGATTTGGCACCCTTCTTTTTATTATACTGTTTACTATAGCCGGGGTCTCCAACCTTGGCAACTTCAAGCCTGGCGGACTTCAAGTTCCAGAATTCCCCCACTAGCAAAGTTGGCGGGGGAATTCTTGGAGTTGCAGTCTGCCAGGCTTAAAGTTGCCAAGGTTGGAGACCCCTGTACTATAGGATAGTATAAGAATAAGGGCTGTCACAAAGAAGAGGGCATCGGTTTATTCCCCATAGCACCTGAGGGCAGAACAAAAAGCAATGGGTGGAAGCCTGTCAGAGGGAGATTTAACCTGGAAATAAGATGGAATTTTCTCAAAGTAAGAATCACAAATCAATGGAACAATTTGGTAAATTATAAGGATTACTGCCTGGAGAGGGGAGTGGACTAAAGACCTCCAAGGTCCTTTCCAGGCCTATGATTCTGTGATTATTCTACCAAGGTCTCTTAGTGGTTTACAACAAAACATAATGTTAAGTTTTAATAAGTTTTATTATTAAATACTTTAAAACATTGTTCAATACAGTTGACAATTGAGCACCTATTTAAAAAGTTATTTTCAAAGTCTTAAAAAAAACGGCAAAAAAGCTAAGCCCTTCAATTTAGCATGAGATCCATTCCTGGGGTGGTTATAGAAAAGGCTTTACTTGATGGATGAATCCATACTAACCGTATGGCAAAACTCATCAAATGCTTTTAATAAGGACTGGTGGCAGTGATGAAATCATATAAAAATTAGCATTCTTTCTAGTAAGACTTACGATGCATACATGGACTTGTTAAACTGTACTTTTGGCACAGTTACAATATAGATTTTTTTAAAAAAAATTTCAGAGACCACCTTGGTTGCTGAGTTTTGTATCAATTAAAATTTCCTGATGAAATGTTAGTCCTATTTTAGAGCATGTTGCAATCACCAAAGTTACCATATAGGTGTGATGTCTCCCTTGGATGACTCTTCTGACTCTTCCTCAGAGACCGGCTTGAGGGAGGATGAGCTCGTTCCTGGCACATCAGGAATGGGGTTAATTAATGACTCTGAACTGCCAGCAGAAAAAGATTTACAGGCTTCGGGTGGGGACAGCTTGCAGGTCACTGAAGAGGAGGGGAAGGAGCTGCCTTCCATGGTGGATCTCAGAACACGCAGGGCAGAGAAAAGACAACAGCAACTTGGAGGTCTGACAGATTACTCTGGAGAAGACCCCATCCATCTTGATGGGCTGCACCAGAAAGCTATCGTATAAGATGCACCTTTTTCCCCCCTAAAAGAGGCTGAAAATTTGGATGCGTCTTATACTCTGAATGTAGCTTTTTCAAAGCTTTTTTCAGCCCTAATGAGGTGCTAATGAGGCACTAGAGAGTGAAGATCTTCCCAGCTTTGCCTGCTCCCTCAGTCTCCCCTGTGCTTTAACGAGGCGCTAGCAGTGAAGAGATTTCTATGCTTTGCTCCAACGCTTAGCTGTTCTTTAGAAGCTTTTTTTCAGCCCTAACTAGGTGCTAGCCAAGTGAAGCAATCTCCCCATGCTTTGTCTACTTTTCTTACTGCTACTTCCTCTCAGCTGTGCCTTAGAAGCTGTTTTTTATCCCCAAGCAGGGATAAAAAACCAGCAAACTAATGTGCTGAAGCTGACCAGACTAAGGACGCTAGACAGATGAATACCTGGTAGGCAGATTTCCCCCCCCCCTATTTTCCTCCCCCAAAACTAAGCTGCGTCTTATACTCCAGTGTGTCTTATACTTCAAAAAATATGGTATTTAGCATGGCAGGCAGAGGGAGGCGTTGCTGGGAAAAACGTATTTGATTTATGGCTTCCTGCTTCACCTTTGAGACTCTGAACTTCTCTTGACAAGTGAGCTCTTGTGGATGTACTTTCAGGTTTGCCTGGTGGCTTTAAGTTTGTTTAGTAGGCTTATGGTAAAACATATGGGTAAAACAAAGAAATCTGGATATAAAAGCAACCTAAAATAGCTTACCTGCTCTTTCTTATGAGTTTGACTCCATTTGGAATAGAATTACTACCTCTCTGGAATTGTGATCACTCATAACCTTGTCTGGGTTCAATTTCAATTTATTATCCCTTATATAAACCATTACAAATTCTGGTAAACATCCAAGGGAGTAAGGCAGTTACTGGAAGATGCTACAGAAAAATAAACTTGAATGTCATCATTATATTGATAGATTTGAACATCAACCTCCAAATTCTGATGATTTCTCCAAGCTGTTTCACACGAGAAACATTGGAAACAAAATGGAGCTTGAAGGACACCTTATAATAGTTCCTATTTTAAGGACCATTTGTCTTCAGGCGACATAATTTAAAATCTATTTAGAGAGAGAAATAGAATTACTGCAAAATAGTTCCCTCTATTTTAAGATATCTCAGGTGATGCAAAATGATATTATGGTTGACAATATCAAAAACTGCAGTACTGAGAGCTGAAGAACCAAATGACTCACACTTCTGTTAATATCAAAAGTGCATCCGGAAGACTGTCTATCAATCTTTATTCTATAACCCATCCTGAAACCAATTTGAAATTGATTAACTAATTTTCTTCCACTATCAGATAATAGCCTCCCCCCCAAGTCATTTTATGCAACCAAGGAAGGTCAGAAACTAGCTTATAATTGCTCATCATTGAGGTATCTGTGCAGGCTTCTTTAGAAGAGATTCAGTGGTGGTGGTGGTGATGATGATGATGATGATGATAATTCTCCATGAAGCATTTATGGTGTTAACTGAAACATTTCTAATAAACTTCCGGTTAGTAGTAATAAACCAAGATAGACAAAGATCAAGAGGGTATATAGAAGAGCCTTCTAGTCCAAGCAACATTTCCATGTCATAAATAAAAAATGATTCGATGTAACCATACAAGAGGACTTACCAAAGATCCCAGTAATAGATCTTTTAGATTTGCCTGTGAGTTTTTATTTGCCTCTGTCCCCCACAAATCACAAGGCTGTGACTTTAAAACAGGACTGTGGAAAGAAAAAGTAAGAATATGAGTCAATTGCCTTATGGCCCAAACAATTCAGGGGAACATGGTCTTGCATATTAAATACCTGCAGAAAAGAAATTCTGTTTTTCAGAGTCAGTGTTGAAATGCTAGACTTACCAGATTCAGGTAGTCATCTATTGTCTGCTCTTTAGATGTATATATTGCTGCTTTATAACCATAAAGCATCTCAATCCTTGGAATACAGCTGGATCTCAAGAATTCCAAGATTGGGGTATATCCATTCAGCATGAGCCAGCTTTCTCAAACCAAGGGAAATGTTTATTTTATTAATTAACATAGGAATACGCCTACTGTGTTTCCCTGAAAATAAGACCCTTTCTTATATTTTTTTGAACTCTGAAATAAGCGCTTGGCCTTATTTTTGGGGAGGTCTTATTCTTTTGGGGCATGTGGAGCAAGACGGGGCTCCACTTGCCATCTTACCTGATTTCCAGCTCTGTCTCTCTAACCCTAACCAGAAGAAATGGCGGGGACTGGTTGTACGTGTGATTAAATATTTTTGGGGAGGGCTTATTTTTGGGGGATCTTATTTTAGCACATGTGCTTAAAAGCACGATTGGGCTTATTATCAGGGGATGTCTTATTTTCAGGGAAACAGGGTATGAACATACAGTATAACTAATGAGGAATAATTCCATTTTTATAATATTAATTTTACTTCACATACTTAAAAGACTTTTCACTCATTTATTAACATCCAATTCTTTCAAATGCCCACCAGGCATCCAGAAAAATCCAAAGTGGTTCAGGGTTTTGAAGTTCCCAAGGAATCCATGGTGAAATTTCAAAAATCAAACTATTTGTCTGGTTTTCTGAGCAGCTGGGCTTCTATTTTCCTGTTTCTGCTCACATACATACTGCCTAAACTCCAAACTCCACACTCCACTAGGGAGAGGCGAATTATGGAAGAATTTTTTTCATTGGATTGATTATGTGCCATTAAGTTGGTGTCAATTCTCAATAACCAATAGATAGATTTTCTCCATATTGATCTGTCTCTTCTCTGGTTTTTCAGGTCTTCCAATGGTGCACCCATCACCAGAGTAACTGACTCCATCCACTTTACTAATGGTTCTTTTCTCTTTTCCTTCCCATTCCCCAGCATTAGAGCCTTGGACTATTCTGATCTTTGTAAATAAGGCATGTCACGGTATATGAATATCATTTCCAAGATCATCATGTTTTCTCAGTGACTTATTTCTTGGCTGCTTGTTCCTTTATTGTTCATAGTTGATTTGAAAAGACAGATACCACTTTGATATCTTCATTATGATTCTTGATTTGCCCAGCTTAAAGTTCATTCTACCCTGTTTCCCCCAAAATAAGACATCCCTTATAATAAGCCCAATCGGGCTTTTGAGCGCATGGCAATAAGGCCAAGCGCTTATTTCAGGGTTCAAAAAAATATAAGACAAGGTCTTATTTTTAGGGAAACATGGTAGGACTGAGGATCTTTTGTCAGTTTCAGTACAATGTAATATGACCAATTAACTTTGTTCCTAGGTTTAGGTTCTAGGTTCTTTTTATTTTGGAGGAAGGTAATTGGACAAGATTGATAGATGTTTTATATTAGGGTATCAAGGTTTTAGCTTTTGCAAGTAAAGAAGTAAAAGTGACTAGAACAGGTTGCCAATACACTGGTAAATGAGTAAGTGAGGGCAAAATGTTGTTTGGGTAGGAAAATGTTCAAGTTGTTTTTCAAGAAGTCTTGCATATTTTCAGTCCTTTGGTGCAAATTGATTATATTTTACATAGCACAATAGTGATTCCTCCACCCCCCCGAAACTAAATTCTTGGATGAAAATGATCAATTGCACTAAGTTTGCATAAAGCAAAGTCACATAAAATGAAGGAAATTTCTACTTCAAAACAAGGATGAATGAAAGAGATTTTTCTCCCCACTCTCTTACCCTCTACAAGTATAGTTCCTATTTTGTTATAATATAAAAACCACTGAAGAAGAGAACATGGACCTGCAGAACTATATAAAAATAATGTGCAAGCTTGTGAGACAAATTAACAACCTTTGTTGTTTTTTAACAATTGTGTTAGACATGTTTGGATTGCCATAGCAACCAACTGCATGTTTGAAGTAAATACACTAAATTTCATCCATCATCTGGTGCCAAAACAGCAGCTGTTAATGTCTTATTGTGAAAATGCATTTCATATAGTCAGTTTTGGTTTTATTCTAGAGAAATGAGATCCACTGATTAGAAAAGTAATTCCAATTGTGTATTCTGGCTGTCATCATAGTACGCTTGAGCTAGTTATCCAGGTGCAAAACTGGAGTAATTCATTATATGGCCTTCCATTTGAACCAAGGTCTTACTACATTAGCTCATTAAACAGCTGACTATAGAAACAAGATAATGAAACCCTTTCCACAGATCTTTAGAACAGAACATTTCTAAAACATCAGCACCATGTTTGAATAAAATGTAATTTCAGTATATGTTCTTTGTTTGCTTATTTGTAAATTCAGGAGGGTTAGTCTCATAATTTTACTTGTATAAATACTCTTTTTCTAGGCAAAAGTAACCGCGATGAGAGTGGCCACTATTCAAGTTAATCAACTTTATTATATGCTACCAAATTCTCAAAGGACTCTTTCCCAAGCTAGTTTGTTCCCTAGAAATGTTAGACTACTTTTTTGATCATTCCCAATTAGCATGGCTATTGAAAATATCAATTCTATTTGATTGGATCTGTAACATAATGTTTTTTTGGGTGGTGGTGCTAGTGGTGGAGAGCAATGATCTAAAATATGGCTGACTGGTTAAGAAAAAAGAGCAATCAGTGCTTTTTATTACTGTCCTTTTGTTCTTTGCTTTAACATTTATTGTCAATATGGCCCTTTTTGGGGTCTAGGACAATTGGCCATAGCTGCCTCATCCTGGCCACTTCACCTCAGCCCTCCCCCACCTCAGCAATCCATCGTTGCTGTCCCTACTTGACACCCTCATTCCTGGGTGCTTCAACCAGGCCATCCAACCCCATCTGACCCACCATGGGTGTCCTTTCCAAGCTGCCCCTCTGCCTCCACTCCTCCCCCTCACTCTGGTCTTCCCCCTGTGCTCCTCCCCTGCTCCCTCACCCTAGATGAATCACCCTGGGACAAATTGCCCTGGCTGATTTGGACAATTATCTGTGTGGGATATTCCTGGACATGGATACCAGGGCCCTGCACTGAGGTGTGCAGGGGCTGCAACTGCTGCTGTGCTGTCAGCATGGAGAGAGACTTTAATGGACTCAGCTTGCAAGATGGTAGTGCTGGTGTCCAGGGGTAGGTTTCACTTACATTTGCTACTGGTTCGCTCGTGCATGCGCGCTTGCTTCGCTCGTGCACGCACCACTTTTGCGCATGCACAGAGCATATTTGATGACATCCGGGTGGGTGGGCAGAGCCTCCTGCTGCCGCTGCTACTAGTTTGGGGCGAACCGGTAGGAACCCACCACTGGCAGTGACGCCCACCACAGCCTGCCTTTGATAGTCCTTGGATTTAGATCTAAACATCCCTCAGTTTCCCTCTTTACCTTTTGCTTTCTGTCTCCTTCCTCTTTCAAAGCAAATGACTTTGGGAGCTCCAGATCCAGGTCTAATTTGGGGTTCAGAAAGTCTGACTCTGACCCAGTCATGGGGCCTGTGGTGGGTTGTTACCAGTTCACCCCAGTTTGGGTGAATCGGTAGCAGTAGCGGCAGGAGGCTCCACCCACTCGCCTGGACGTCACCAAATACGCTCTGTGCATACGTAGGAGCGTCTTAAAACTCATATTTAGATTTTAATCTTTCCAATACAGTTTATATTTGTGGCTTCACTATGCGCTCCACTGATGTAATAAATACACCTAGATTCTGGAAATATTTTAGAAACTGATGATGGAAATCCTTGTCCAGTGAAAGAATGTTAAAAGCAAGTATTTATACAGACACTTTCCAAACCAACAAATAGCTGCTTTGATACCATAATGATTGCAATGACTATTAATTTAAAGTATACTATTACAAATCCCCCCTATATAAATTTTACCTGAATAATAATAATAATAATAATAATAATAATAATAATAATAATAATAATTATTATTTAATTTTTATACCGTCCTTCTCCCAAAGGACTCAGGGCGGTTCACAGCCAGATAAAAACAACAATGAATGAACACAATACAAGTAAAACAATAATTAAAAAAATTATTCAAATTGGCCCCAATTTAAAATACATTTAAAACGATAAAACCCATTTAAAATTTAAAAACCCAATAATAAAAATTCTAAAAGTTCTATGCCAGTCCTGCGCGGAAAAATAGATACGTCTTCAGCTCACGGCGGAAGGTCCGAAGGTCAGGAAGTTGTCGAAATCCTGGGGGAAGTTCGTTCCAGAGGGTAGAAGCCCCCACAGAGAAGGCCCTTCCCCTGGGGGCCGCCAGCTGACATTGTTTGGCTGACGGCACCCTGAGGAGTCCTGTTGTGTCTCGCTCGCTCCCCCTGCCGCAGCCGGGCCCCTCTTATCTCCTGCCGGATGCTGATAGTTTGGAAGAATGTCCTGGCATGCCTCCAGCCCCCAGCCCTGGCACCATGCCTGGACAGGCCGAGCAAGACGAAGGGCCTGACGTGCCTTCAGCCCCCAGTCCTGGCACCATGCCCAGGCAAACGGAGCAACTAAACTCCTCCCCCACAGCATGTGAGCCTGAAGAATGTGAAGCCAGTCATGAGCTCAGATTGCCTAAGTTGCGCACCCTCTCCTTCGGGGCCAATGACTCGCCCCCGACAGTCAGCCGTGGTTGAAGCTGACTGTACCAGGACACCAGCATCCACAGCCACTCCGTCTTGGAGGGGTTGAGCTTGAGCCTGTTTCTCCCCATCCAGACCCTTACGGCTTCCAGACACCGGGACAGTGCTTCGACAGCTTCATTGGGGTGGCCTGGGGTGGAAAAGTACAGCTGCGTATCATCAGCGTACAGATGGTAACTCACCCCAAAGCCACTGATGATCTCACCCAGTGGCTTCATATAGATGTTGAACAGGAGAGGCGAGAGAATTGACCCCTGGGCACCCCACACATGAGGTGCCTCGCGGCCGATCTCTGCCCGCCGGCCAACACCATCTGCGACCGGTCAGAGAGATAGGAGGAGAACCACCGAAAAATGGTGCCTCCCACTCCCAAACTCCCCAGCCGGCGCAGCAGGATACCATGGTCGATGGTATCAAGAGCCGCTGAGAGACCTAACAGGACCAGGGCAGAGGAATAACCCCTGTCCCACGCCCTCCAGAGATCATCCACCAATGCGACCAAAGCTGTCTCTGTGCTGTACCCAGGCCGAAAGCCAGACTGGAACGGATCCAGATAGACAGTTTCATCCAGGTACTGGGGTATCTGACGTACCACCACACTCTCTACAACCTTCGCCACAAAGCAAATTTCCTAAAACAGCTGGATCCAGGGAAGGCTTCTTGAGGAGGGGTCTCACCACCGCCTCTTTCAAGGTGATAGGAACAACACCCTCCAACAAAGAAGCATTAATAATTCCCTGGAGCCAGCCTCATGTCACCTCCTGTGTGGCCAGCACCAACCAGGAAGGACACGGGTCCAGTAAACATGTGGTGGCATTCAGCCTTCCCAGCAACCTGTCCATGTTCTCAGGAGCCACAGTATCAAACTCATCCCAAACGGTCTTAACAAGACGAGTCTCCGACATCTCACCTGAATCTACCCAATTTTGATCCAACCCGTCCCGAAGCTGAGCGATTTTATCGTGCAGATAAGCACTAAAATCCTTGGCACACCCCTGCAGGGGGTCATCCCGCACCTCCTGCTGCAGGAGGGAGTGGGTCACCCGAAACAGGGCAGCCAGGCAGTTATCTACCGATGCAATAAGGGAGGAAATGTAGATACGCTTAGCCTCCCTCAATGCCACTAGGTAGGTCTGAATATATGACCTAACCAGTGTTCGGTCAGCTTCCGAACGGCTGGATCTCCAGGAACTCTCTAGACGTCTTTTCCGGTGCTTCAACTCCCTCAGCTCCTCGGAAAACCAGGGAGCTGGTTATGCTCTGCACCGGGTCAGAGGCCGCAAAGGCACGACACGGTCCAAGGCCCCAGCCACGGTCCGTTCCCAGGCCGCGACTAGCTACTCGGCCGTGCCGTGGGCAAGATCCTCAGGGAATGGCCCAAGCTCCGTCAGGAACCTCTCCATCAGGCACCTGGGATGGAACCAACGCATTGGCCCGTCTCCCTGCGGTGTTGAGTAGCGGTCCGAAAGTCCAGACGAAGAAGAGAATGATCTGACCATGACAGAGGCTCAACTAAATCTCTTAGTTCCAGATCATTCAACCACTGCCCAGAGACAAAAATCAGATCCAGTGTGCCTCCCCCGATGTGAGTAGGACCGTTAACTACTTGAGTCAGGTCCATGGCCGTCATGGAGGCCATGAACTCCCGAGCTGTTGTTGATGATGCCACGCCGGTTGATGGCAAGTTGAAATCCCCCATGACCATAAGTCTAGGGGTCTCAACCGCCATCCCAGCAAGCACCTCCAACAGCTCGGGCAGGGCTGTTGTCACGCAGCAAGGAGCCAGGTACGTGATCAACAACCCCACCTGCTTCCTACGACCCCACTTCACACAGAGGGATTCACAACCAGCTATCTGAGGTACAGTGGTCTCCCTCGGTTCTAGACTCTCCTTGATAACGACTGCCACCCCCCCACCCCTACCTTGGGCCCTCGGCTGGTGGAATGCTCGGAAACCCGGTGGGCACATTTCAACAAGGGGAACCCCCCCTTCCGTGCCCAACCAGGTCTCCGTAATGCCCATGAGGTCCGTGCCCCCCCTATATAAGATCATAGATCGGGGGGGTTTGTTCACCACAGACCGTGCATTGCATAACATCAGTCGAAGGTCCAAGCTCTGAGGATTCTGGCCACTTGGGGAACGGGAGAAGTCTGAGAGGCCGGAGCACGTGATTGCTCTTAAACAGCAAGCGCGCACCCCCGGAACACGATATGGCCTCCCGCTTCCGCCATGTCTGCCCCTCCCACTTACTGTGGCAATGGAACAACCCTCATAAACAGGGACACGATCCTCCCCCGTTACCCTCGGACCTATTGAAATCACGCCGGAAGCACCTGCAGGAACTGGCTCCCTCCCCGACGGGTTTCCCCCTGCACCTGTCCTTACCCTCCCCCCCTTAAAAATCCCTTCTTTAAAAACTTGTTTAAAAATCCCCAAAGGTTCTTCTTCTTAGACACATGCCACCTCTCTGGGTCCCAAGACCCGTCATTAAGGCAGGCCCTCGATAATGTGGAGGGCCACTCCTGCGAGGCGGGGGAACCTCGCAGGCGCAAGAGTTCAGTCGGAGAATATCTCATAGAAAAATCGGCAGATAGGTGGGTCCGTCCCTAACCGGCATAGATGTTATCACATAAAAGTTATCAAGTTAGGACCCGTCGTAAGATGGAAAATTGGACAGACAGTCTTCCATGGTAAAATATAAATACATTCCATGGTAAAGTCCCTGGTAAATAAATAGTCTGATGATCTTAAACAGTCTGATGATCTTAAACTGACCAGGTGACAGACACTGCTGATCTTGAACTGTCCGATAACACACGAGTCCAAGGCCTCCAAAAGATCTAGAGGCTGGTGCTTCCGTCGCTTCTGTCCCTTTCGCCCAAGAATCCCAAGAAATTAACACAAATGTTTAAAGGAAAGGCATAATATAATCAAAATCATCCACTCTTTAAAATACTGCAGGTTTGAAAGGAGGAGTATGATTAATTCATCCCAACTTAATTTAACTGGAGTGTGCCCCATACTGGAGAATGAAATGCTAAAATTGTTCATGAAATCACACAAGACTATGTGTTGTGGATAATAACACATAATGTCTCCAATATTATCTTTTGTTTAGGAAATAAGTGAGTCAAGAATAATGTAAAGTCTGTGTCTGGGATCTTGTTCCAGTTTTGTATTAATGTTCTCTGTATCTGGCATATACAGCAGACGTGGGAGTCACTTTCCTTCCCTACTGGTTTGCAAATGTGAGCATGTGCATGCGCAGTGCTCACCCATTATGCCCGGATGGGTGGATGGAGCCTACCTCAGTCGCTGCTATCGGTTCGCCTGATCCGTAGAGAACTGGCTGAATCACACCACTGATATACAGGTAACTGAATGGAGGTGGTCCATAGTTATGGCTTGAATACCAGTGCTACACTATGCATACTGATATGCCATTCATGAATGTACCACTTTTTAAATGAATCTTTGCAATCAAAAAGCACATCAGAGATAAAGATTTGACCTAGTGTGTTATCTTGCCATGCTGGTGATAGTTGCTGGGAATTCCTCTTTGGAGAAAATATTCAAAACTTGCTAATAAATTAGACCTGCTTGTATATTTACATAGCCTCTAGATCTAGGCAATCCTATTTTCATATGCCAAAACATTAAGGCTTTGTACATATTTGAAATGAATTTCTGCAAAACCTTGAGAATGCTGCTAAGCACCTGCTTTGCCAGCCTATCTCTTCGCTTTCACAGCAAAGAAATTGACCTTAAGACAGAATAAGGGAAAATAGAAGCAGTTCCAAGCTACTTCATGAACATTCATAGAAAGATGCTCATCTGCGTAAGTCCTACAACATTCTTGCTCATTTCCCTTTCCTCACTCTGCAGCATATTTATATGAGTAACTTCATTATTCGTAGAGGAACAGAGGGACTTTTTTAGTTAGATAACATGGCCTGGAGCAGGATATTCACAGCTGGCTAGCCTTTCTTTGAAGGTCTCCAATGAGGGAACTATC
Organism: Ahaetulla prasina; assembly: GCF_028640845.1. Lineage (NCBI taxonomy): Eukaryota > Metazoa > Chordata > Lepidosauria > Squamata > Colubridae > Ahaetulla > Ahaetulla prasina. The sequence goes on along the minus strand of NC_080539.1, from coordinate 319,303,124 downwards.
ATGAGATACTTGTCAAATAAGTATTCAGTATGAAAATGACAGAAGATAGTTGCAGAAGAGAAAGAAATGAGCACTTGCTGAATCTGCATGCAAGAGATTAAAACAGATGTTGTTTTGTGCTAGAACAAATGTTTGTAAGCACGTTACTTGGGTTATGTCTGCTTAAGGGAATTCAATGTTACCAATATTGTCTGTAGTAATTTTTAATGTATTGCAAGAAAATGGAATTCAGTTGGATCTCTGCTATGAAAGAATCTTCATTCGGCTAATATATTGGAAAGGATGCTAATTATAGTGGTTCTTGAGCTCCTGTAAACCAGGAACCATATTTTGTTTACTGAGGAAATTTAAGAAGGATAAAATAAAACTTATGTGAGTCAATGCCTTTGGCTAATTAGAGAGACTTACTGAGGTTGTATTTAGTACAAATTAAAACTTTAGGCAACATATATGAATATATATAAATGGGCTGTAAGTATTTGACAAAAGTCAGATGTAATGCTTGCTTCTGCTTCATCAAGCAGAAATTACATTACAAATATCTTTTGACTTTATCTAGAATTTTCCCCTCACAAAATCCCCTTGAATGGAACTGAACACTTGCTGAAAACAGAAGATAGAGGAAAACAAACAATTGTGGGGGAGATAAAGATCTTGCTGGGAGCTGCTTTTGAAGATTACATTGCTGAAGGACTGGGAAAGGATATATTTCTCTTGCTCACCTGCTACATTTTAATTCATTGGTTAAATTCTAAAAAGGTTTCTTTTCCTTCTCTGTTTTGTTATGTGCCCTCCCCTCATTTCCTTTCCCTTCCCTGTTACTTCATCTCTCCATCCTACCTACTTCCCCCTTTCTTTTGCTGTAGAAAGAGGGATATGTGTATGTGTTTGTACACTTGTATGTTTCTGCATAAGTGAATTGTTTGTGTATATGAGATAGAATGGTATGCATGCTATATCTGGTAACACGGTTTGGAGTAGCTCAGTTCCTTCTGGGTAAGGAGAGGTCAAGAGTTTCCTTGCAGTGTAGTTGTGAGGATAAAACCAAGCATATGATGGATAAAATCACCTGGATTCATTTACAATTGGACTCAACTACGCTGTGCTGTAGAAGTGAATCACTCTTATATGATTATGTGGCAAAATTCAGTCTAGTTAATTCTGAGGAAGTGGATAATGTCCTTGGGATGTTAGGTCTGCCACCAATGTGTTAGATTGATGTTAGAACTTATCCCTCCTACTGGTACTTAGTTGTAGCCTCTTGGGAGGTGATATATGGTGGGTTCAAGAGGTGGTAAATGCCACATTGCAAGAAAGAATGGTTCCGCCTTCCTTGAAGAGGTAATGGATGTCCCCTCCTATAGACCTTGTTGATGGACCCAACATTCCTGGATAATTTTTATCCATCACCAACCTTCTCTTTTGCAGCAAGGTTGACGAGAAGACAGGTCTGACCATCAGGAGAGAGCAGATTACGTGGATCTGTAGCAGTTGGGTTTCAAACAAGAATATAGGGCTGAGATGACATTGATTGCACTTACTGATGATATCTGAGATATTCAGGATAGAAATAAAGTAGCCATCCTCATTCTTCTTAATCTTTCAGTAGCTTTCAATACCATTGACCATGGTTTTCTTCTAGTCTGGTTGAGGGTGTCGTGTCCCCCTCCCCCTCCGACGACCGGGTCTGGGAAGTCTGTATCAAGCGTGGCCACAAAGCCTCTGCAGCTTTGCCAAATTCCTTTCAGATTTCTCAGGCAGGCAGGAATCCAAGGTGTGACTTCAGCAAACCAGATGAGACTTTGCTTGACTCAAGGAATGCCAAAAAGCAGATCCATTATATAGGCCATGGGATGTGGCTCCATGACTCAGCATTTATCCAGGCCTGCCCCTCCCTTCCTTCTGCTGACATCGCCTCTCAATTCTCCAGAAGCGGGGATCCGTCCACTGTAAATTCCCTTCCTCCAGATCTGCTGCCGGCAATTCTAACACGTGGCTGGCTTCGTGCTCACACGCTATAGGAGTGAGGTTTGTTTGTTCATTCCTGACATTCTGTCTGGGCAGGGTGCCAGGGCTGGGGGCTGGAGGCATGCCAGGCCGTTCCTCTTCATTATCCAATTCTGAATCTGATAGCAGGCCTGGCAGGAGGAGGGAGGGGCCCGGCTGAGGAGAGGAGAAAGGACAAGGCACAACAGTGGGGATTAGAAATGGGGGACAATATTTTTCAGTGGTTCTTCTCTTTCCAGTAAATGTTGGCCATGGGGAGAGATCCAGCCTTAGGGACTTGCTTTGAGTGTGCCAAAGGGCTTGACTTTCTCCTCACTTCTATTTAAATCGCATGAATCTACAGTACTGAATAATTCAGTTATTGGCATGGAGTTGCTGCTACTTATTGGTGAAATGACTTCTCGGTAATGCCATGGAAGATGATGAATATTTGCTGATGTTTTGCTAGCTAGGCAGCTAGCAATGTTTGTGTATTATGTAATTATACAAATGATGTAAATTGACTAAAAACATCAATTATGTAATCATGTAAATGAGACAACTTGACCTAAATTATGCCGGTTATGTGAATTCAGATTTATATATTTATTTATGAATGCAATTTATCTGCCACTTCACTCTTCCTGGGTTTGAAATTGCTTAGAGAAATTAAAATAGAAATAAGAATAAACATACATTTTGAATCTTCAAAATATCAAAGAGTTTGATACACATGCACAAACATATATACATAGTTGCCAATGATTCTTGAGTTAGTTTGCAAAGTCATTGATTGAGATTGGTAGCATAGAAATAAATGAATAAATGAAATAAATAAAAATAAATTCTGGAAAATCCAGGTTTTGTATGCTTCTAGGAGATATGAGAATAGAAGACATCCTTGCCTTGGGGCCCAACATTTCCACAGGAAAACTGCTGCTACCAAGAAATTCTGCTGTTGAATTTCCTTCCATCACATCTCCTTGTAATTGGGGATCGTTAGTAGAAGACTAGACAACCTGTGACTTGGGTCATCCTTTCAGAGCTATTTCTTTTTCAGATTCAACACCTTCAACAATAACAGAACTTTGAATGTATTGCCTTCAATGGATAATTCGGTGTACATTCAGAGATATATCTGCATTGAAAAGAGCTCATCTTGAACATTAGCAAAGGAAATGTTTTATGACATTTTGCATTATGCCATAAACTATATTATGAAATTAGCCAGATTTCAGTTCTACAGGAATCATGGGTCCCAGATTTTGGATGCATTCTGTAAGTTAGCCAATGTGAAATACATTTGTTCAAAAATTGTTATCCTATATGCACTATTTCAAGGGACGCGGTGGCTCAGGGGCTAGGATGTTGAGCTTGTCGATCGAAAGGTTGGCAGCTCGGTGGTTCGAATCCCTAGTGCTGCCGTGTAATGGGGTGAGCTCCCGTTACTTGTCCCAGCTTCTGCCAACCTAGCAGTTTCGAAAGCACGTAAAAATGCAAGTAGAAAAAATAGGGACCACCTTTGGTGGGAAGATAACAGCGTTTCGTGCGCCTTTGGCGTTGAGTTATGCCAGCCACATGACCACGGAGACGTCTTCGGACAGCGCTGCTCTTTGGCTTTGAAACGGAGATGAGTACCGCCCCCTAGAGTCTGCAACGACTAGCACATATGTGTGAGGGGAACCTTTACCTTTACCTTATGCACTATTTCATGAGACTTTTACTAGTATATAGATAGATTTAATAGACTTTTAGATTTAATGGAACCCTTTCCCCCCAAAGGCCTATTAAATAAATGTTCTACTATAATACAGAATCAAGAATATTTGTCTGTCTCTCTATATTTTTCCCTCTCCCCCCCACCCCCATGCCTAATTATATATATCTCCTGATGACATGATCAGGGATATCCTTGGAATCATTCTTAAAATGGCAGAACTTTTCACCTAGTATTGTGCAACTCCTAGCTATTACTTATAGTCATCAGGCCTAGAAACCTGACTACAATTTGCCCACACAGTATAATTTTCACTGCTATTTAAATCATACAACAACAGAATAATTTATTTTCCTAGTACAGAATATTTATCAGACTGCATACAATTATAATTCCAACCACTCACTTGGATGTTTAAAATTTTTATTATTTGCTGATACACTTTCTTACCTAAGCAGTTAGGCATATAGGCAATCCTTGCTTAATTATGATAACTGGGATTGGAATTTCCATTCCTAAGTGATGCAGTTGTAAAGTGTGACATCACTTAGCGATGGCAATCTCACAGTCCTTGCTGCCGTTGTTAAGCAAGAATCATGGGTCATTTAGCAAACACTATTTCACAACTTTCTGTTGGCTTCCAACAATCAAAGTCAATGGGGAAGCCAGCAGGACATTGCAAGTCATAAACTTGCATAAAGTCCCAGGCAGCTTGCAAGTAGGCTAATAGGCAGTTAAGTGGCTGTTGCCAAGGGTGGTGGGAGTGTGGGTAGATGCAGTAGCATGCATAAGTAATTTTCAACCTGGGGAAGACTGCTGCCAGGTGTGGGAACCTTATCTGAGCAATATCCCTGACAGTTTCCCCATTGATTTTGCTTATGAGAAACTGGCAGGGAAATGGTGATCACGTGGTCAAAGGATGCTACCACCATTGCAAGTGCAATCTGATTGCCAAGTGCCCAGATTGCATTCACATGATTGCAGGAGTGATGTGATGGCTAGAACTTCAAGAACCAATTGTAAGTACTGCTCGTTCAGTGCTGTTGCAACTTTGAACAGTTGCTGGAGGAATGATCGGTAAGGAATGACTACCCATAGTCATCTTTTATCAGACCATTTTGAATATCTAGAACTCCATTCTGCCTTCTAATTAGAATCATATGGCTACATAGAATCAGGATGAAAGTAAAATTATATTAATATTTCACACAGTAGGAGTAAAGCAATAATATTTTCCCTAGGCATACCCGTTGTTTCCAGTGACTAAGTTAAAACATTTAAATATTTGTTGGAATTATTTATTATAGCCTTTATGTTAACATCTGTAAAGAGCGGGTATGTCAGTACAGATGTACAGAAGCATTTTAATCTGTGATCTGTCACTTGCCACTAAAAGTAGAATTACTTTCCCAGGCAACATAACTGTATTTTGTTGTTTCTCGAAACTACAAAAATGCTAGTGTTGATTGTGCTGCTATAAAAACACTTTTCTCTGATAAAAAATGTCAAGCCTTTCAAACGCAAGAAAAAAGAGTGATGTTTAAAAAGAGAGGCAAAATCTGTAACTAAGACGTGCTTTAGCACTCTGATGTATTTTAGTTTAGAAAAGGCTGAGTCTGCTCTTTCCTTATTATTTCGGTTGAATTGAATTTGAATTATTTCAGCCTAATGGTGCAAGGCTGTATATGATAGTCTCCAGTGGTGGGATTCAAATTTTTTTAATTATTGGTTCTGTGGGCGTGGCTTGGTGGGCATGGCATGGCTTGGTGGGCGTGGCAGGGGAAGGATACTGCAAAATCTCCATTCCCTTCCCACTCCAGGGGAAGGTTATTGCCAAATCCCCATTTCCTCCCAATCAACTGGGAAGCAGAGAATAGATGGGGGTGGCACCAGCCAGAGGTGGTATTTACCAGTTCTCCGAACTACTCAAAATTTCCACTACCAGTTCTCCAGAACTTGTCAGAACCTGCTGAACAATACCTCTGATAGTTTCCTTTTCATACAGAAAGTATGAAAGTACCAATGAGCAGCAGCCCCCAACCTTTTGGGCACTAGGGACTGGTTCCGTGAAGAGAGGTTTTTTCAGGGACCGGAAGGGGCGTGGTTTTGTGGGCTGGCTGCATTTCACAGATGAGGCTTTGCTTTTTTGTGCGGTCTGGTTTCTGGCATGCCACGGCTTGGTGCCAGTTTATAGACCGGGGGTTGAGAATTCCTGCCATAGAGTGTTATTTTAGCAGATAAAGTAAACTATGGAAGAGGCAACTTTCTCTTACTCTTAACAGTAAAAGTACTTCAGGAAAGGAGGAAAGTGAAGCAACTGATTGAAGGGAGGCAAAGCAGGAGTGTAGAAGAAGGACTCAACTTCCTTCTTCATTGTCTTCTTTATATGAATATGGGATGTAGTGCTACAAGTAGTTCTCCTCTCCATATTATACAATTTCTGCATTACCTCTTCCTCAGGGTATCTGCACATCCCTCCAGGTTAGAGAAGGTGGGTTGCCACCTGGTCCCTTCCCTTAAATTTAATCATCAGAAGTGTGACTTCTCTTCACTTTATTTTGCTACCACCACTATGGTCTCTTATTATTCATAAAAACTGGCTTCTAAGCACATGGGCTTCTTCCATTGCTGTGGGTAGGGGAATGGAAACACACAGAGAGGTTTATTTTTAAAACAACATCATATTCTTTTCCAGATGACTTTGATATAGATAAGATATTTCAAGGCACAAGAATACTAGGCCAGCCTTTTCTTATTATGAGAGTAGCTACATCATTATTCACAAACTCCATCTTAGAGTTTTCCACTGTTGCAATATTATGTTCAGTAACTAGTGGAATTACCATATATTGCTTTACCAACTTGGTAGCTATGAAGACAGTGAGAGAAATATATATTTTAATGTCCTTTCGTTTTGTTCTGGAATTGCCAGAAGGGATTGATTAAATGATGCGTAAGTTTTTGGGTTCTCTGTGGTTGATAAGTTTACAATATTTGGCTTCTTTTATACTTGACGGCCCAACGGGCTATCTGAAAAGTATTATGAATTTTGATTTCTGACATTTATAAAATTTTCCATTTCCCTTTTATTAAAGCAAGAATTGAACAGAAATATTATAGTGCTGAACATTTGAATTTGGTGTTCCCATATCCACAAATAACATTTACATTAAATATAGATCTCACTTAAATTTTATATTGCCTTTGACAAATGTCAGAAGTTCTAAACAAGAGCTGCTAATTTCATTTATAGTCTCATTTGTAGTTGCTTTTATCTGTTATATGAAGCATTTGAAAGGTCAGAAGCAGCATATATTTTAGGTGTGTGATATACATGAATCTTGTACCTGACAAGATTGCAAAAGAACAGCACAAATATTCAACTTGTATTTTTATTTTTAGAATTGGATTTAAATTATATTATAAATACAAACCATTACCTATCTCTGAACTCTTGTCACAATCTTTGCTGTAGAATACAATGGATATTGTGCTTGGATTGAGTATTGTTGCTTAAGGCATAAATTGTTGTATATGGAGCTATTTCACAAACAGCTTGGCTGCTAACCAAGACTGGAGAATTCCATTAAATAAGGCTGTGCAGAACTTTGATGAACTGATACAATTTGAAAGTGACTTAAAAAGCATTCTTACTAATGCAAGTTGGTGAGGTGAAGCAGCCGGGGTGAGCTGTTGGGGGTTCGCAGGGGTTCAGGAGAACCTCTAGCTAAGACTGTGCAGTTCTGAGAACCTCCAAATCCCACTCCTGGCTGGCCCCACCACCCCGCCCCACCCCTCCCAGGAGTCCCCATGTGGCCTATTTTGGATGCAGGTAAGTGCAGGGCACATGCAGAGGCTCAGGGAAGACAAAAAATCAAAGTTCTGGAAGGCCTCCAGAGTTCCAGAGGGCCTCCAGAACCTGGGGCGGCCGTTTTTTCCCTCCCGGAGGCTCAAGAAAAACCTCTGGAGCCTGGGGAGGGCAACCCTCTCCCTCGCCATGGTGCAGGAGGCAGACTAGACCATGCCCACCATGGCCACGCCCACCCAGCAACTGGGCAGAGAATCTGCTAAAATTTTTGAAGCCCACCCCTGGAAGCAGCATGTTTATTTCAGACATCATTACATTAGAGAAGGTCCAGAGATATTTTACTAGGAGAGTTCTCAAATCTGCTCGAAATAAAATTCCTTATGCCACCAGGCTTGAAATCTTAGGTCTAGAAAGCCTCGAACTACATCGTCTATGTTTCGACCCATGCTTCGCTCATAAGATTATTTACCAAAATATTCTACCTGTAAACGTTCTACCTTTAATTTCAACCATAATAATACAAGGGCCCATCAACAGATTTAAACTCAATGTAATTTGCTCTAATCTTAATTGTAGGAAATACAACTTTTGCAATAGAGTAGTAAATGTCTGGAACAATCTACCTGATCCTGTTGTTAGTCTCTCTAATCCCCATATCTTTTACCGTAAACTGTCTATTTTGGACCTTTCATGTTTCTAAAGAGGTCCCTAAGGGGACGTGCATAAATGCACCAGCGTGCCTACTATCCTTGTCCTATTGTTCCCAATTATATGTAATCATTCTATGTGTTTATGGCTATGTTTTGCCAATTTATATCCTTTTTTTGTGCCAAAAATTTTTCATGTGTCCATGTCTGTGTATACTCTGTTACTTGTTTTCTTGTATTTGTTGATAGATAGATAGATAAATAAATAAATAAATAAATAAATAAATAAATAAGTAAGTAAGTAAGTAAATAAGTAAGTAAGTAAGTAAATAAATAAATGTTCATCAATTGGATTGGAGCAGACATGCCGCTTCTCTTTGTCCACTGATGTAGCTCCTCAATGATCTTCTGCTGAAGTGCAAAAGCCATTGCTCACACTGAAAAGCAGATTGAGATGGATTGACCCAGACTCAGTATTTTGCATGCCAGACTGTAGTGATTCTCATATTTAGGAGCAAAATGCTGAGATAAATTGTGCCTGTTTTGCATAGCAGTGCCATTTATTTTATGCCATTGCTTTGTCATTGGCTTTGGGGCTTACGTCCTCATATTGGTTTTAATCTTTAAAATTCTATATAACTTTGAGCATATCCTCAAATGATTATCAATAGCCAGTCTCTGAGACTAAGCAGTTGCCAAGAGTTTTTAATGGGTGCCAGTGTGCCCACAGAAAATAATGACAATAAAAGTTATCTCATCTCATCTCATCTCATCTCATCTCATCTCATTTCTTGCCTTGCCTTGCCTTGCCTATCTTATCTTAATAATGTCTGAAAGGCACTATATACTGTATATACACCACACAGGAGTGGGACTAACATTGCATATTCCAAGAAAAAAACAAATAATATGAAAGCAGGGAAATAGCATGACATTTAGTGGAGGAGTAATCTTGAACAATCTTAGCGACAATTTTGTATTTCGTCATACATTTGAAAATAAATATAGTTTAATTTTAAATTTTGCTGGCTATATATTTTGACAAATCTATATCCATTGATTTGTTAATCATTGTGCATTCTACTGTGCTATATTTATATTTATGAAATGAATCATCACCAGAATTCTTGTTCATTGTCCCTCTCCCACTCCACTGCATACTCTAAATTTAGCTCTAGGGTTAAAATAGACAATTACTCATTGGCTAGAACCACAGTTTTTATTTATGATTCTGACATTTGTGTGTATGTGAGAGGTGAAAATAAAAGGTCAGCGATGGATTCTAGTTTCATTAGTTGATCATCTAGGCAATGTTCATATTTTAATTCAAATTTAGAGCTCAGAGCTTCACTACTGAATTCTTCTGAATTAAGGAGTTTCAGAAAGAAAAACTTGGTCATAGCAATTATTAAGCAGAGCCAAACTACTTTATAATATCAACTATTTTTTTGTTGATATGTATTTTGGTGTAACCAAACCTACAACCATTTGCAGGTGAAATAGTATTTTAGTATTATTTCAAGAATTTTCTGTTCAATTTGATACATCCTGAAACTTTTTAAATATCTGTATTGAGAATTTATTGGGACCACATTCTCAGAAGAGATTTGTAGAGAAATGTAGGGTTTTGGTGGGCTGAAGGCTGAATACAACAATTACAACTTACCCACATTTTTTTTCTTTTCTATCTCTGAAAGTAACAAGTCACTCTTCTTGCAGATTTAAACTGATGACTTAAAAGAGGACTAGAAATTAAATTGGGCGGTAAATGTGATATTATATTTATTATATTATATTATATTATATTATATTATATTATATTATATTATATTATATTTATTATATTATATTATATTATATTATAATATTGGAAATACAGTTTGTTTTTCTACAAGTTTCATATTGTAATCTAATATTGCTGAGGTTGAATAACTCTACTTTAGTATGTAACTAACCTTGAAGATAGACTAATGCAATAATTTTTGCGGTAATTGTTCTTGTTCCCTTCAGGGATTTGCATTTTCTTTTATGTAATAGTTTTAAAATAGCTTCCAACCCAGAGATTGCAAAATGTACTTTTAATATAACTTCCTTCAGTGAGAAGATAATCAATTTATGTTTGCGTTTGCTACTTTGCTAATCTATGGTCTGCTTAACCAGATTTGTTGAATAAACCACAACTGATGGGATTCGTACAACATATTAATAAACTGTTTTATCAACAAATTAGTTATACTCACTTTATTTAAAATATTGATTTTATCCAACTCAGCATCACAACAAATGATTTAAAATCCAATTATTATATTATTGTATCCTTCATTTACACTCAGTTTTATAGTTACAATTATATTTTCAATATTTGGACACAAATGTGTCAACTTCAATTTAGAGAGTGTTTATAAATCGCAAATTGCTTGCTTCAAGTGTTCAGAAAGTGAAATGATGAAGGATATGAATAACAAGCCCACACTGTATAATTCTTCCTAATTATTAAAAATCTGACTCAGATCTCATATTTCAATGGACATTCCTGTCTCCTCAACCACCAGATTTAAACATGTAATAGTTCTAAGAATTATTGCTGGAATAAAATAGAAAAAAAAATGCTAGTCTAAAAAAATCAAAACAGAAAAAATGTAATATAAAACACAACAGTTTAAATTACCCAGATACTTATCCATAAGCAGTCCAGGTAGTCCTTGACTTACAACTATTATTAACTCCATAATTTTGGTAATTGTTCTTGTTCCCTTCAGGGATTTGCATTTTCTTTTATGTAATAGTTTTAAAATAGCTTCCAACCCAGAGATTGCAAAATGTACTTTTAATATAACTTCCTTCAGTGAGAAGATAATCAATTTATGTTTGCGTTTGCTACTTTGCTAATCTATGGTCTGCTTAACCAGATTTGTTGAATAAACCACAACTGATGGGATTCGTACAACATATTAATAAACTGTTTTATCAACAAATTAGTTATACTCACTTTATTTAAAATATTGATTTTATCCAACTCAGCATCACAACAAATGATTTAAAATCCAATTATTATATTATTGTATCCTTCATTTACACTCAGTTTTATAGTTACAATTATATTTTCAATATTTGGACACAAATGTGTCAACTTCAATTTAGAGAGTGTTTATAAATCGCAAATTGCTTGCTTCAAGTGTTCAGAAAGTGAAATGATGAAGGATATGAATAACAAGCCCACACTGTATAATTCTTCCTAATTATTAAAAATCTGACTCAGATCTCATATTTCAATGGACATTCCTGTCTCCTCAACCACCAGATTTAAACATGTAATAGTTCTAAGAATTATTGCTGGAATAAAATAGAAAAAAAAATGCTAGTCTAAAAAAATCAAAACAGAAAAAATGTAATATAAAACACAACAGTTTAAATTACCCAGATACTTATCCATAAGCAGTCCAGGTAGTCCTTGACTTACAACTATTATTAACTCCATAATTTTGGTCATAAATTGTGGTGGTCATAAACAGGGTCACCACATGATTGTACCTAATTTATGACCTTTTCTGTTAAGGGAATGTTACGGTTATTAACGCAAACCCATTGTTCATATGGGGATTATTTTTTTTTGAAACTGGAAATAAGGACAAATTTTGTTTCTGCATAAATTTTAAATTGCAGTCACTTTACCACAGAAGCACTGCAAATGACTGTAAATGTGAGCCGGTTCCCCAGCTCCAAAAATGCAGTCATGTGACTGTTGGAGAAGTGGATATCAGAACTTTGAATCTGAATTGTAAATTCTTTTTCAAGCTCTATAGTAAATTTGAACGGTTGCTAAGCAACCAGTTGTAATTCGAGGCCTACCTGTGTCCTTTCACCAACACTATTTCACAATATTTCACAAGAAGACTCCTCCACTCCTCTGCTCATAACAAAATACCTTATACCACCAGACTTGAAATTCTGGGCCTAGAAACTTTGATTTGACCTAAGCATAGCTCATAAAATTATCTGCTACAGTTTCCTACCTGTCAATGACTACTTCAGCTTCAGCTCAACATCTACATGAAGCCGTTGGGTGAGATACCAACAGTACGCTGATGACACCCAGCTGTACTTTTCCACCCCAGGCCACCCCAATGAAGTTGTTGAAGTGCTGTCCCGGTGTTTGGAAGCCGTACGGGTCTGGATGGGGAGAAACAGGCTCAAGCTTAATCCCTCCAAGACGGAGTGGCTGTGGATGCCGGCATCCCGATTCAGTCAACTGCAGCCGCGGTTGACTGTTGGAGGCGAGTTATTGGCCCCAAAGGATAGGGTGCGCAATTGGTGTCCTCCTGGATGATCGGCTGTTGTTTGAAGATCATTTGACGGCCGTCTCCAGGAGGGCCTTCCACCAGGTCCGCCTGGTTCGGCAGTTGCGCCCCTTCCTTGATCGGGATGCCTTGTGCACAGTCACTCATGCGCTCGTTACCTCTCGCTTGGATTATTGTAATGCTCTCTACATGGGGCTCCCCCTGAAGTGCACTCGGAGGCTTCAGTTAGTCCAGAATGCAGCTGCGCGGGTGATAGAGGGAGCTACGCGTAGCTCCCATGTAACACCGATCCTGCGCAGACTGCACTGGCTACCTGTGGCCTTTCGAGTGCACTTTAAGGTGTTGGTTACGACCTTTAAAGCGCTCCATGGCTTAGGGCCTGGGTACTTACGGGACCGCCTGCTGTTACCACATGCCTCCCACCGACCCGTACGCTCTCACAGAGAGGGACTTCTCAGGGTGCCGTCCACCAAACAATGTCGGCTGGCGGCCCCCAGGGGAAGGGCCTTTCTGTGGGGGCTCTCACACTCTGGAACGAGCTTCCCCCAGGTTTACGCCAAATACCTGACCTTCGGACTTTCCGCCGTGAACTGAAGACACACCTTTTTATCCACGCGGGGCTGGCTTAAATTGAATTTTAAATGTTAAATTTTATTAATTTTAAAAGGGGTTTTTTAGTGTATGGTAAATTTTTAAATTTTCAGGCTATTTAAATAAGTTTTTTAAATTCCGTTTTAATTGTATTTTGTATTGTTCGTTTTATTCTGCCTGTACACCGCCCTGAGTCCTTCGGGAGAAGGGCGGTATAAAAATCAAATAAATAAATAAAATAAATAAATAAATAAACTACAATACATGAGCACACATTAGATACAAACTTAAAGTGAACCGCTCCAAACTCAATTGCAGAAAATATGACTTCAGCAACAGAGTGATTAATGCCTGGAATGCACTACCTGACTCTGTGATTTCATCACAACCCCCCCAAAATTTTAACCTGAGACTGTTTACTATTGACCTCACCCCATTCTTAAGAGGTCTGTAAGGGGTGTGCATAAGAGCACCAGCATGCCTACAGTCCCTGTCCTAATGTTTCCTCTATTTTAAAGTGACCAGATTTCAGCGATGGCAAAGCGGGACACCATTGACGGGGTGGGGGGGGGCTGCGCATACGTGCTGATCTGCCTGAAGGAGGAGGAGCGGCTGCTGCTTCTCCGCTCTTCCAGGCAGGCTCGGCTCTCCACTCACTCTTCCAGGCAGGCTCGGCTCTCCTCTCGGCTCTTCTCTTCCTCTCGGGTGAAGTCAAGTGGCATCTCTCCTCCCTCTCGCGCCCCCTTCTCTGCCACTCCCCCTTCTCCGCCTCCTCCTCTTGCATTGCCGCCTCGCATTTTCAGAATGGGAGTGAAACAAAAAAAAAAAATCGGGACTTTTTGAATTGCTGCAGGATGCGGGACAAATTATTAAAAAGCGGGACTGTCCCGCCAAAAGCGGGACGTCTGGTCACTATACTCTATTTGTATCTATTTTATATATTCAATTCATGCTTATAATTATATAAATTACCTAATACGTTCTTGACAAACAAACAAACAAACAAACAAACAAACAAACAAACAAACAAACAATCTTCCTTTGCAGCTGGTCACTTGATGAATCAGGAAGAGATGGGATCCCTTTAGATTATAGTGAGCAGACGTCCTGCTTTTGGCGGGACAGTCACGCTTTTTGAAAAAATGTCCCGTGTCCCACGTCCTTTTGAAAAAGCCCCGATTTTCGGCTGCTGAAGGGGGCGTGCACAGACACCGCCTCCTAGTTTTGCCGGGGAGCACACGACGAGCGTCTCCACGTGCAGAGCGCGCGTTGACTTCGGCGCAAAAGGAGCCAAGCTTAAAATATCGCCGGTGGGAAGGCGGGGGAGGGGGAGGGAGTTCTTGCCTTCTTGCCGCCAGCGATTGAGCAAATTCCTTCTGCCCTTTGGTTGCACGCTGCTCGTGGCTCCCCATCTCCGAAAAGGTCTGGAAACAGCCGCTGCCTGCTCTCCCTCTCGAACACCTGATTGAAGCCAATTTCCCACCATGCGGATCGGACTGGCAAGTCTTGCTTTTATTCCCCTATTCTATTTGGCTCAGATTTTAATTAGCCAGGAGCATTTGAATGGTGCAGCCACGTGAAAAGCTGATGCCAGCTCCCTCGGCTTCTAAACAAAACCCATCAGGTGGGCACCTCAGCCTGCAAAACAAGGGAAGGCATCTGGGGTGGGAGGTAGGCAGGAAGGTTTCACAAAAGCCGTTGCAAGAAAGGGAAGGCTGGGGCTGCCCTCCTCCCTGCTGCTGCCTCCCTTTGGCTTCCAGGGGGAGGGAGAGGCGTTAAGCCAGCTGGACCCCGTGGGGTGAAGCCGAAAAGGGGCACAAGAGAGTTTTGCAAGGGAACTATTATTATTGAAATATATTTGTCAGGGGAGGGAGGGGGACAATCTATGTCAGTGGTTCTCAACCTGTGGGTCGCGACCCCGTTGGGGGTCGAATGACAATTTGCCAGGGGTCGCCTAAGACCATCGGAAATATGGGAAGTATACTTGCGAGTCAAAGAATCTGGCGTCAGGCGTGATAAACTTAATAGGGGAGGAGTCTCCCCTTTAATGCCTCCGTCCTCAAGGCAATCGCAATGAGTTCAGATCGCTAGCCAATACGGCTTCAGGCGCGATAAATTCAAAAAAACAGTTTGCCGCTTTTTTTCCCCCTACTGCGGTTGGGGTCGCCACATTGTGGGGAATTATATTAAAGGGGTCGCAGCACTATAAAGATTGAGAACCACTGATCTATGTGTATCTTTTCTTTTAATGGACATTTTTTTCTTGTCTTGTTTGGTTTACTTTTGTTCTTCTTTCCTTCTTCTTTTTTTTCCTTTTAGAGTTTGTATTTTAATTTTGGAAAAAATAAAATGGAAAAAAAATAAATAAAAAAAGAGAGCCAGCAAGGAGGGGGGGCTGTAGTAGGATGGGGGGCTCAAATTCTTCCCCTTCCTTCTTTCTCTCTCTTCCAATGCCAGCCGTTGCCCTTGGCAAACAGGGGGTCTCTTTCCAACAGATTGCAGAGCCCCTTAACATCTGGAAATCAATCGGGGCTGCTGCAGAGTCTCTGGGCAGATTCTCATCCAGGGTTGATCCACGCGGCTGGCGAACAAGTTCTCCAGAGACGTTTCCCTCATTCGCGAGTCAGTGTGGATCAGCCCTGCTGGGAGACTCTGCAGAGGCACGAGTTCCAGATGCGAAATGGTTTCCTGGGGCGGAAAATGCTTTTCGGCTTGGTGTGAGTCTGATAATCACCAGTGGATTAAGGGTTAAATTGGGAAGAGAAGAAAGAGGGGAGGGAGGGGAAGGGAAGGGAAGGGAGGAGAGGAGAGGAGAGGAGAGAAGAGAAGAGAAGAGAAGAGAAGAGAAAACGGAATGGAATGGAACTGAACATAACGGAACGGAATAGAATAGAATAGAATAGAATAGAATTTTTTATTGGCCAAGTGTGATTGGACTTACAAGGAATTTGTCTCTGGTACATAAACTGTCATTATAGTTTACACACTTGTAAGTGGATCATAAGCTTCCTAACTAACAGGAAGCAGCAGGTGAAGCTAAGCAGAATCACATCAGATACCTGTACATAACAGATGACACAACTTTTTCTACGGTAAATAAAGTGTGGACATCAGAAAAAACACAATTAAGTGTTGAAACTTTGAAAGCCATTTTATGTGTGAAATATAATTTAACAAATTCTTGTGAAAAATTTCATGACCTTTTAAACAATGACAGCAATCTACTAAAAAAATTCACTCAAATGAGAAATATGCCAAAGAATAAAATAATACTACACATAATTATTTTTATTTATTATATTTGTAAATTGTACTTATGTTGAAATTAAAAAAAATATATTACAATACTATTTTTGAGTTCTATGAAAATTTTTCTTGCTCCATATAGACCAGATCTTTAATCAACCCCCCCCCCAGTCAATGGTGTTCTGCTTTACCAATGTTAAAATCTGGTGTTTTTCCAAATGTAGTAAGTGAGGTTGAATGTGTATAGTTTTAGAAGAGGGGTGTGTGTGTGTACATACACATACAGTATATATAGTAGATAATGTATCTTTTTGTGTGCCCATACATACTCTGTACTATATAATATGATTAATTTAAATAGTATATTTTGGATGTTCAGTAGTAGTAAATAAATAGACAGGGAAATTGTATCTGATTGAGACCTTTGAGGCGAGGAGAGGCCAGGCACCCTAACCTTTGACGTGAGTGACATCAAGTTGGCCACACCCACCCAGTCACATGACCACCAAGCCACACCCACCAAACAAGGCACGCCCCCAGAAAAAAATTTAGAACCCACCCCTTTTGCGCACCGCCCCCTCCCCATCAATGGTGTCCCACTTTACCAATGTCAAAATCTGGTCACTATACTTTAGATCCCTTTGGATTTTAAAGATCTTTTAGAACCTTCCACAATTATATACTATTTATTGTGCTGAGTTTGAAATGGCTACTGTTCAAACTATTGTGTGCTGCAAAATGCAGTGTTTATGACAACTACACCTTATTGTCAAGGTATCATTAACATGCTAATGAATCCTGTCCACTAGAGCTTATTAATTGCTAATGTATTTTTAAGACCTGATTAGCCAGAGCCTTAGGGTGCAAAGTTCCATTAACATGCTAATGTTCTTTGCCATTTCCTGGTATTGAGCTAGTAAATGCTCTTATTAGTAAATGAAAGGTGATTCTTCCACTGTGCTAAAATTATTAGCGTTCAGGAAAGTAATGATATGCCAGCTGTCATTCAAAATTTCTATCACCCATCAACTTAGCATAACAGTTTTTTAAAAGATCTTCCTGAAATAGCAAAACATAACTTTATTATGAAACTATTTTCACAGAAACATATTTTCTATTTCTGATTAAGAAATCAGTTGGCCATTTTTATCTATGAATTATCATTAGCTTCAAATTCCTTCTCTACCTTCAAAGGGAGTAACCTAAAACTGATC
This sequence comes from Ahaetulla prasina, assembly GCF_028640845.1. Classification (NCBI taxonomy): domain Eukaryota; kingdom Metazoa; phylum Chordata; class Lepidosauria; order Squamata; family Colubridae; genus Ahaetulla; species Ahaetulla prasina. Next base: position 319,285,617 of record NC_080539.1, on the reverse strand, counting down.
TTTGTACAAACTGCAACTATGGACTTTTGAGGTAGTCCTAGCATTTTACTTTTGTGCAAATTGCTTCACTAAAACTGGATTTAGAAGAGTAGCAGCACAGAGCTGGAAATGAAGAGGGTAA